>NC_138204.1:203784341-204479341 GCF_964194415.1 Vipera berus
GCGACCTTCTAATCAGCAAAGTCAATGGGGAAGCCAGATTCACTTAACAACCGTGTTACTAGCTTAACAACTGCAGTGATTCCCTTAATAACTCTGGCAAGAAAGGTCGTACAATGGGGCAAAACTCACTTAACTGAGTCTCACTTAGCAACAGAAATGTTGGCTCAGTTGTGGCCATAACTTGAGGACTACCTGTATAAGAACTGCCAAAGTTCGAAGCTATCTTCAGGCACGTACTGAAACAGAACCGAACAGAACAACAGAGTTGGAAGGGACCTTGGGGGTCTTCTATCCCAGACGCCCCCAACCTTCTGGGCACCAGGGACCAATGGAGAGAGGTTTTTCCGCAGACCGGGGGAGGGACGTGGTTTTGTGTGCATCCTACAGAGGTGGCTTTGCTTGTTTGTGTGGACCGGTTGCTGGCATGTTGCGGCCCAGTACCGGTCCACAGACTGTGGGTTGGGGACCCCTGTTCTATCCAACCCGCTGTTGAAGCAGAAGACCCCATATCATTTATGGAGGGCTGAAACTGGATAGGGAAGAGGGCTCAAAATACATTTCTTCCTTCTTGGCCTCAGAGCGTTGCTGGCAGATTTGAGGCAGAATCCTTCTGTGGGAGCCTAATAAAGAAAAAATTCCTAATATTCACCAGAACACCAGTATGGCTTTTTTCCAGACCTGCTGGCAACACATCGAGGCTGGGCAGAGGAAGTTAGGACAGGCAGTCCTTGACTTAAAACCATTTGTTTAGCAATGCTTCAAAGTTAACAACAGTACTGAAAAAGGGACTTACAACCTTCTTTTCACACAACTATTGCAGCATCCCCATGGTCAGGAGATCAAAATTTGGATGTTTGGCAACTGGCATGTATTTTATCACGGTTGCGGTGTCCCAAGGTCATGTGATCTCCTTTTGTGACCTCCTGCCAAGCAAAGTCAATGGGGAAGCCAGATTCACTTAACAGCCGTGTTACTCACTTAATAACTGCAGCGATTCACTGAACAACTGTGGCAAGGGAGGTCTTAAAATGGGGCAAAACTCACTTAACAAATGTCTCACTTAGCAACAGAAATGTTGGGCTCGATTGCAGTCGTAAGTCACAAAAGGTGATCACATGACCCTGGGACATTTGCAGTTGCCAAGTGTCCAAATTTTGATCATGTGATCATAGGGATGCTGCAGTGAAAATTCTTTAATGATCAAAGCATTCATTAGGAGATCTTTAAATATTTTGGACCAAAAGTTCATCTCCTTTTCAATCCAGGGCAAAGTGGAAGCTGAATTTCATTTAGTGACAGCCGAAGAGGCTGAAAAAAATCCAGTCGGCAAAGCTCGGAAGGAACCAGAACCTTTGGAAAAACCCAAGTAAGTGGCACAAGTTATCCCAGGTTTATCATACCTGGAATAGGTGATGAAATGAACTTCTAACTTTATGTCCATTCTGAAGCCTCCCATCCTTCAGGTTTGTCCTTGACCAAGTGCCACCTTTTATAATATGTTTATCGGACACAGAATGCTAAATCAGGATAAATGAGAAACAAAGCCATTACCATGATTTATTATGGTATATAGGTTTAATAAATATAAATATAATATATAAATATTTAATCTCCTCATCGGGACATTAGAAAGATGGCTGTTTTCCAAGAATGCTGACCATCTGCCTTACATATAGATTCAGTTGTGCAGCTATTCCTTGGAAAGACCCTAGGAAGTGAGCAGAGTTGTAGGAACAGGTGGGCAAGCAAGAGAAAGAATGATTACTCACAATTATTAATTTCCCATATAAATACACCTGCTCGGATATTCTGAAACTCTTTCTTCCCAGCCTGGCTGCAGGGTTCCAAAAATAAGCTAAAGCAGGAGAGATGTTTGAGGTGTGCTTGACAACGTGTTTGCCTAGATAGAATCTATATTCTCAAATGGAATTTATCCACTCGTGAATCACATGCAGAAGAGGACCTATAGGGCTTAAGAGTTAAGTATTACTAATACAGGAAGTGCTTTTACAGTTTTGGTACTGTAATCAGTACCGTAATCCACTCGGGCATCAAAAACCATCATCTGTGCCTCCCTTATCGTGGTGCAATGTGAGAAATGGCTATTCTAAGAGCTTTACCACCATAAAAATCATCAGTGAGTTGGTAACTAAGTTTGAACTAGTAGCTTCCATTCCTCACTGTTCAGAATAATTATTTCATTGTGTAATTCTTCTCTCCATCAACTAGCCTCTAGGTATAATTTTGTACATGCAACAAAATTTAGTGCATGCAACATTGCAGTATAATATTGTGTGAAAGAGATATATACTCAGGCCCCTATACCAATCACAATATATGTTATTAATTAATATTTTGGAGAAAATAGAGCGTACTTAGTAGAAGGGATGCATCAAACAAGCAAGGTAGTGTTTAGAAGAAACTGTCAACCAATTTGAGCATTTAATATGATTTATATAATAAATTGTTTATGAGGCTTGGCTTTTGGTGTACTTTGTTTGTATGTGTGTTTAGTACACACACACACACACACACAATTTTCAGCTGAAGAGGGAGATGATAATATACTCACTTTATACATATTTACTAAGGTTTTTTTTTTCATTTCTTTCCCTTTCTAGCCGGCCTGACACATCCTTCTCCTGGTTTGTGAATCCGTTCAAGTGTTTGTATTATCTCATCTGGAGAAATTATAAGAAATACATCATTATTGGGCTAATCCTAATTATTTTAGCTATCTTCTTAGTACTCTTCTTCTATACACTGCCTGGAGCCATCAGTCGTAGGATTGTTATAGGAAGAGTTTAGAATCCCTCAGCCATGCAATTTATTAAAATCAAAGTAAATAAAAAGCTGGCTTTTATTCATGCTCAAAACATCCTCTGACTCAGGGGTGTCCAACCAGGACAACTTTAAGATTTGTGGACTTCAACTCCCAGAATCCCCCAGCCGTGCTTGAAGTCTACAAGCCTTAAAGTTGCCAAGGTTGGACACCCGTGCTCTAATTTTTTATTTCAAGATATTTCTGATACATATCTCAAGAAGTAAAATGTTAGTGTCAAAGTAAACAAAGAATAGAATTGTATTGAAGTACATTCCAGCTGTGTAGAAAAAAATTATCAACAGCTAAAGGAGCATGTCGGCTTTGAATACTAAACATTTCTGTCTCAGATTAACAAACAGACTAGATTTATAAAGATCATAATGTTAGATATTATCATTCATTGGGATAGGTGGCTTTTTATCTTTAAAAAATAATCTATTCAAATTGTGCAATTGTTTTTCTTCACAAATTTCCCTAACTTATAAAGCTTTTATATACAAAGACTCTGTCACAAGCAGTTGTTAACATAAATTGTTTTTAATGCAAATTTTAATGTAAATTTCCCTCATGTTATTTGTGTTATGTATGGATTTTTTAAAATGTGAATGTCTCTGATGTAAAATTAATACAGCTTTATATGAATATAAATATATGTGGGTTTTGTGTGCGGAGAAGATAGAACGATGTCCACAAAGAGGTTCAAAAAAATCAAAATGGAGGCTCATGAAAAGAGGCGTGGGTTCGATTGCTCAGCTGCATCTGCCATCTTGACTTTGACCCAACCTGCTGATGCCCCTGGAAAGACAGTTGGTAACAGTCGCCATTCAGAATAAAATACAGAATAACAGAGTTGGAAGGGACCTTAGAGGTCTTCTAGTCCAACCCCCTGCTCAAGCAGGAGACTCTATACCTGAATGTCTATGGAGATTCTCAGACATCCAGGTCATGATTGTCCCAAAGGTGCTTTTTCAGGAGGCAACTGGACTTTCTTGTTTTTCTTTGAAGACGTTTCGCTTCTCATCCAAGAAGCTTCTTCAGCTATGACTGGATGGTGGGAAATGGAAGGATTTATATTTCTTGCCGAGAGATAGTTATTTGCATTCTTTTAGAGCAGGGGTGTCAAACTGCTGGCCCACAGGCCAGATGCATCATCCCGAAGCCACACCCAGCCCATTGCCGGCAATGGCAAAACAGTCTCGATACGTCTCGCGACGTCATGTGACGTTGTGAGTTTGACATGTCTGTTTTAGAGACTAGCTGAGGCACTTTGGAGGTTTACTTGTGTCCTCGGGGTCGCCTGAGTAGTGCAAATGTGTGTGGAGTGTCCTGAAAAAGCACTTTTGGGAGACCCTCAGTGGTGGGATTCAAATATGCGAACAACCAGTTCTCTGTGTGGATGCTGCTTTCAGAAGTCCATTCTGGGCCTGGGCAACAAAGAATTAGCTACCAGTTTTGCCGAACTGGTGCGAACTGGCTGAATCCCACCACTGGAGACCCTGTACCAATCTGGATAAATAGCTGTCCAATCTCTTCTTTAAAACCTGCAGTGATGAAGCCCCCACAACTTCTGAAGGTAAACTCTTCCACTGGTTGATTGTTCTCACTGATAAGAAATTTCTCCTCAGTTCTAGGTTGCTTTTTTCCTTGGTTAGTTTCCATCCGTTGCTTCTTGCCCTGCCTTCAGGTGCTCTGGAGAATAGCTTGACTCCCTCTTCTTTGTGGCAGCCCCTGAGATATTGAAACAGTGCTATCATGTCACCCCTAGTCCTTCTTTTCACTAGATATACCCAGTTCCTGCAACCATTCTTCATATGTTTTAGCTCCAGTTCCCCCAATAATCTTTGTATCAATAATGCAAAGGACAAGGAAATAAGCCAGAGGCCTATCTCTCTAGGCCACCTTTCCCTTGTACAATGCTAAGTGAGAGACAGTTAAGTCAGTCTTGTCCCATTTTACAAGCTTCTTTGCCACAGTTGTTTAGTAAATCACTGCAGTTGTTAAATTAGTAACCCGGTTGTTAAGTAAATCTGGCTTCCCCATTGACTTTGTTTGTCAGAAGGTCACCAAAGGAGATCACATGACCCCGGGACAGTGCAACACTCAGCAATACATGCCAGTTGCCAAGCATTTGAATTTTGAGCACATAACCACGGGGATGCCGCAATAGTCGTAAGTGTGAACACCAGCCTAGGGCAAGCTAGTCTAGAGAAAAGAAGGAGCAGGCGTGACATGATAACATTGTGCCAATATTTGAGGGGCTGCCACAAAGAAGAGGGGGGGGTCAACCTATTTTCCAAGGTGCCAGAAGGCAAGACAAGGAACAATGGATGGAAAGTGATCATGGAGAGAAGCAGCCTAGAACTAAGGAGAAACTTCCTAACAGTGAGAACAATAAATCAGTGGAAGGGCTTGCCTTTGGAAGCTGTGGGTGCTTCATCACTGGAAGCTTTCAAGAAGAGATTGGATGGCCACTTGTCTGAAATGGTATAGGGTCTCTTGCTTGAGCAGGGGGTTGGACTAGAAGACCTCCAAGGTCCCTTCCAACTTCTATTATGCTGTATTCTGTGTTCTAAATGCTCCCCAGTATCTCTCAGCTATTTTTTACAACAGCCCACACTTGTCCTCATGACATCTGCAAGAGCTCGTGAGCTAATCAGTGCTCTCTCTCTCTCTCTCTCTCTCCTGCTTAACACTGGGAGAGTGCCAAAACTGGAATGCCAGCTGTTCCACCCATCTCTTGTCTTTGGCTGATAATTGCTTACGCAATGAAGAAAACAAGCAGGCATCTTGAAGTCATGCTTGAAAACCAGCTTGTGCAAAGATACAGGGTTGTTGGTCTGACTTAGGGCACGGAAAAAGAGGAACCAAGGAATGGTTGGAGCACAGGGGAAATTATCTTCCCCCCGGGAACAACAGAATTTGGGAACAGCCCTGTTATATATTCGGTTTGGTCGCAGTGAACAAGACGCAGGCATTCAAACAAGAACAAGGTTTATTGAAGTAAAACAGTAAAACAGGAACAGAAGCAAAACAGTAGCTATTTATACGGTTGGCCACTAGGTGGCAACCAATAGATTTGAAAGAACCCATTCCCGCCCCAAATCTACCAATGATAGCCCTGGAGACAGCAAGTCTGGCCTAGGCAGTAACCGTTTTACACACACACACAACACACACCATTGAGCAATCGTTAATGCAGCAATTGAACAGACACATAAATCTGCACAAGCAAAAACCCCAATACATTACAAGCCCCAGATTCTGAGGACCTCCAGTGTTGCAGAATGAGAAAATGATTTCCCTTAAATTGCAACTGAGCCAAAAGCAAATTGCACCAGCTGCTTTGCAGCAAATAACAGCATTTGATCGCAGCCCTAACGCAGCATCTGGGTCAAAGCTTTGTGTGAAAGTTTGCCAATTTAAGAAATTAAACCTTGGGGCCGAAGCACAAAAGATGTAAAGTATGAATAAGATAGTCTACTACTATTACCATTTAATATCAGGAACATGAATCGCAGTTCTTAATTCTTCTCTGAACAATCTCCCAAGGAGATTGTCTTCACCTTGGCTCTTTATGTCTGGGAATAAAGTGAACAGATGGTAGATGTGACCTTGGAGAGCTTGCAGTTTATTGTTTTTATTTTACTTTCTACTTTCGATTCTCCTGATTGTGGCAACTTTGTAGCAATTTGTCTTTATCTATTTTAATCATTCAGTGAAATCTGGTTACTATTACCTGATGGAGTGTTAAAATAAGCTGGTGCTCAGTAATAGAGGTTTAATACTGGGGAAGGAGGAGGAGGAAGGGGGAGGGGGAGGAGGGGGGAGGGAGGAATTTAAATTTAATTCTATTTCTATCTAATTCATATGAGTCTATAATTCTGTGATTCTAAAATTCAACACTTACCTATAGACATGGCTATCAGCCATACTGTCCATGTTTGCCCGCCATGCTTAAATGCATAGGGAACCTAACCATAGTTTCTGAAATCAAGTTTGGATAACACTGAATCATGAACAGACTACAAGGGTGGGCATTACACCAGGGGACCCCAACCCCCGGTCCATGGATCGGTACTGGGCCATGCCGTGCCAGCAACCAGACTGCACAAACAAGCAAAACCCCATCCGCAGGATGCAAGCAGCACACAAAACCACGCCCCTTCCAGTCCGTGGAAAAATCTCTCTCCACATAACTGCTCCCTGGTGCCCAAAAGGATGGGGACCTCTGCTTTACACAACATGCTTAGCTACTTTGTGTTGTGCCAAGCTAGCTCCTAGATGCATCCATTCCAGTATGGACAATCTGAGCAGATACACATTTATTTTTTCCTTGAACTTTCTACATCTTCTCCTTCCTATTGCTTTAGTCACCATCTCTCTCACCATGCTATTAACACAAAATATGGGTTGTGCGTATCAGATAAGAAGCAAAATGGGCATAGGAGACAGTGCGGAGAGGTGAGGGGCGAGAGATAACTCGCTGTCTTGAATCAGGATGAGACACTGTACTGGGGCCAGACTTTTTGGGGTGAAGAACCGTGGCCAGTAGGTGGTGCTGTCTCTTTAGCTTAGACTGGCTCGCAAGGACATCCAGTCTTCCCAACCTTGTGACCTCTAGGTGTGTGGGACTACAGGCAGGGGTGGGATTCAAATATGTGAAGAACAGGTTCTCTGCGTGGATGCCACTTCCGGAAGTCCGTTCTAGGCCTGGGCAACAAAAAATTAGCTACCGGTTCTGCCGAACTGGTGTGAACCGGTTGAATCCCACCCACTGACTACAGGTAGTCCTCAAGTTACAACCACAATTGCAACTGGGACTTCTATCGCTAAGTGTGTGTGTGGGGGTATTATTAAGTGAGCCATGTCTGATTTTACAGCATTTTTTGCTGTAATTGTTAAGCGAATCACTGTGGTTAAGTGAATTAATCAATCAGAATAGAGCTGGAAGGGACCTTGGAGGTCTTCTAGTCCAGCCCCCTGCTCAAGCAGGAAAACCTGTACCCTTTCAGACAGGTGGATGTCCAGTCTCTTCTTAAAAACCTCCGGTGATGGAGCTCCCACAACTTCTGAAGGCAAGCAGTTGCGCTGGTTAATTGTCCTCACTGTCAGGAAGTTTCTCCTTAAGTCCAGGTTGCTTCTCTCATTAAGCAAATCTGGCTTCCCCCTTTGGCTTCGCTTGTTGGAAGGCATCTAGGAAGGTCAGGAATGGTGACCATGTGACCCTGGGATACTGCAACGTTTGTAAATACATGTCAGTTGCCAAGTGCCTGAATTTCCCCATTTATACGTATACATCCGAATTAGACTGTGTTGTTTCTCTGTGTCGTATATGTGGGCATATGCCTAATTTTTGTCATGTTTATATATATTGGAGGTGGTTACCCTTTGAGAGCCGAATGAAATGAAATTTCATTTTAATGTATGCTGATTAGTGTACATTCAACATGGCAATATTCTATTCTATTCTTTTCTTTTCTACTCTACTCTACTCTACTATTCTATTCTATTCTTTTATTTTCTACTCTACTCTACTCTTCTATTCTATTCTATTCTATTCTATTCTATTCTATTCTATTCTATTCTATTCTATTCTATTCTAATTCTATTCCATTCCTTTCCATTTTCTGTTCTAATTTCTACTCTACTCTACTCTACTCTACTCTACTCTACTCTACTCTACTCTACTCTACTCCACTCCACTCCATTCCATTCCATTCTCTGTTCTAATTTCTACTCTACTCTACTCTACTCTACTCTACTCTACTCTACTCTACTCTACTCTACTCTACTCTACTCTACTCTACTCTACTCTACTCTATTCTATTCTATTCTATTCTATTCTATTCTATTCTATTCTATTCCATTCTTTTGATTGGTGGACTATAGTGATGCTAGAATGGTTATAAGTGCAAGGGGTGGACATGTCACTTATTTCAACATTGTCATAACTCTGAATCATTCAATGAAAGGTTGTAAGTCGAGGACTACCTGTACATTGTCTATCATGAGCTATTCTTGCACATAGGCCTTTGTTCAAGTTTCATCCCAGGCGAGTAATTCAAACTACCATCTTGTTTGCAGTCAATGACACAAATATTTGAGGAGAGCTTTTTTCTTTTTTAAAAGCTATTTTTCATCAACAAGAATAAAATACAAAACAGAAAAATGAATACCCAACACTAACAACTAGGGGAAAAATGGCGTACAAAAAAAGGGAAAAGGAAAAAACTCCAAATATCAAATTGATCTAACATTAAACATAAAGAATCCACCCCGGCTGGATGCTGAAAACTAAAAACTTTTTTTAAAAAAACCCTGATAAGTTCTCCCTCCCTTATATAACGGGTCTACAAATAGTTATAAGCTTGAGGAGAGCTTTTTTTCTAAATTGTTTCTAGAAATGGGAAATATTATCCCCAAAGTTGTATTTGGCTATCATTCCCTGATTGATTTATACAATTTTTCACTTGTAAATTGCAAAACAAGGGAAACTCTTGGGAGGTTAATGCTAATAAAATGCCCAAATACATATTAAATAAATGGTTGTTAAAAGCTAAAAAGAGCTAGTTTGGTGTAGTGGTTAAAGGCTCTAGGCTAGAAATCAAGAGACAATGAGTTCTAGTCCAGCCTTAACATGAAACCAACTGGATGACTGTGGGCCAGTCAGTTTCTCTCACTCCTAGGAAGAAGGCGATGGCAAACCACTTCTAAAACACAAATGATGGTCAGGAAAACTGTCAAGAATCCAGACTGACTCAAGAAAACAAAAACCTCACATCTCCAAATCATGGCAAAAGAAAATCATAGAAACAAATCCAATAGAATAAACTAGATGGTATCATTTTACATTTAAATTCCTCCTCAACAGTTCTGGCTTTAGTAATTTCCTGAAGCCTGATGAAGTAGAATCATCTCAAATTTCAGGGGATGAAGATTTCACAGCACTGGTGCCAGCCTATGCCTTACCTCATTGAAATGAGGGATTATAAGCAGATTCTCCCCAAAGCTCCACTTCAATGGGCAAAAAATATATTTCTTTCGTGCCTTCGAGCCCGCTGCTATTAAATACTGTTATGACATTTTAAAAGATTTGTGTCTCCTACTTATTAACTCTGTCAATAGGTTCATTTACATATATTATTTTTTACCATGCTTTACTTTCTTACTCTTTTTTAAAAAAAATCCTGTTTTTATTCTTCAATCATTTTATAGGTATTGTAAATCAATCAATCAATCAATCAATCAATCAATCAATCAATGCTTTTAGTAATATGAGACAGAGTTTTGGGTTTGTAAATATTGCTTCCTGCCTGCCTGCCTGCATCATTTCCACGGATACACCCTTTTCTTTTCTGCTCTAGGGATCTAGCAGAGGAATGGGAAGGTTTAAGAGCCTATCAAACCAAAACTATCTGTGATTTGTTCCCTGGAAATCCAATTGGAGCAGTGCAGGCATACTTGAAGCCTGTTGTTTCTCCACCAGTGACCGCTCAATCCCTTGATCTCTTCAACAGTGAATCACTTCAAAAATCAGACTGGACAACCCTGGGACACCCAGCCAGCAGACCATTCATCTGCAACTGGGAAAAGAAATATCAGCAGTGCTGGAAAAAAGTAATATTCCATTCATTTCAAAGCCAAGTCAGCAGAGATTCAAAAAAATGTTGCATCAGCCTGAAACTTTGGACAAAATGCTGTTTATCAAAATGCGGTACTAACTGAAGCACTTGATCTGTCAACTTCAAAATGTTACAGTACCTGCTGAGTTTTAAAGGTTTACAAGTATTTTAAATGGGAAAAGCACCTCTTGAATCATCTTAATTTTTTCTAAGTTAAGAGCAGCCAAGGCAAATGCAGAATAAGACCGCTAATATTATTATATGTCCTGGTTTACAAATAGATTCATTTTCCACATTCCAAAAAAGTCAGTCTTAAGAATTTACTTATACCTTGTGGCATTGCTTCTGTGCGCTCCATTAGCATAAAATATATATTTCCTTCTATTGGTGCAAGAATACAGTATACTCGTTATTGTTTCTGTCTGAGGCATTCAGCCAAGCTCTAATGGTGGAAAGCAAGTCGAGGGCTAAAATATCATTACGTTTACAACTACATTAAAAGTTCAGCTGCTATGGAGATAAACAGAATAAGATAACAAAATTCAACTGTGGGAAGAATCCAGAGAAAGGGAGTATTAAAAGGGCAGAATATATTTCACCAAAGGAATAATGGAGAAGATCTAAAAAAAAAAAAAGACAAAAACCAGCCCCAGCCCCTCTCCCCCAAGCAGAAAATTCAGCAGAGGCCAGCTTTTAGAAATGCAAATTCCATATTCCTTTCAGAAAGGTTTGAGCCTTCCAGCTAGAAACTGAAGAATTTAGGAAGACAAAGACCCCTAAAATCTATATAAAAGGTAAAGGGTAAAGGTTCCCCCGCACACGAGTGCTAGTCGTTTCCGACTCTAGGGGCCGGTGCTCATCTCCGTTTCAAAGCCGAAGAGCCAGCGCTTGTCCAAGGACGTCTCCATGGTCATGTGGCCGGCATGACTAGACGCCAAAGGCGCACGGAACACTGTTACCTTCCCACTGTAGTGGTCCCTATTTTTCTACTTGCATTTTTTACGTGCTTTCGAACTGCTAGGTTGGCAGAAGCTGGGACAAGTAACAGGCGCTCACTCTGTTACGCGGCACTCGGGATTCGACCCGCCAAACTGCCGACCTTCTGATCGACAAGCTCAGCATCCTAACCCACTTAGCCACACCGCGTCCCTAACATGAAAATAGAAGCCATTAATTCCTTAGAATCTGCAGAATTGCTTTAAAAGGCTGACTGAACAATACTGTATTTTGTTACTAAGAAGACACTGCAGGAATCCATATTTTCATAAATGTATGTTACAGTATAATAAATATGAAGAACAGAGTTGTAATAATGACCGAGAACTATTAGCTCAAATTTCTTAGCTCAGCGTCCTAACCCACTGAGCCACCGCGTCCCTCTAAAATCTATATACCCCCACCCAAATTCTAAGGACAGGAAACATAATAGGATTAACCCACCAACACCAAAAGGGCACACTCAGACTCAAGTCAAAGTACATGACACAGGAAATACAAAGCCTCAAACAGGAAGAACTCCAAACAAAAGCTCAAGGAGGTATAAAAACCCACCACTCTCAACTACATGTGGTCAGCTTTCCCAGAGCCATGCTTCTGTCTGGCTTTGCTCTTCAATAAACTGCAACCTTCTTTCTAAAGCAGTCTCCATTTTGTTTATTCCCAGCTTGGACTGGACCCCGATGAAGATTTTTCTTTCAACACAACATATACCTGGAAGTAATAAATATTCCTCATTCCCCCAAATAACTTACATTAAAAGGAAAATATCTTCTAAGATTTAGTGATAGTACAATAAAGGAGGCAGATGAAATTGTTTCTAATCTTTTGCAAGAGAGAGTTATTGGAAATTTGGGGTCTGCTTTCCTTTGGGTTAATAGTGACAGTCATCCTAAAGTTTTATGATTTAGCCTACAAGGCAAAAGGTTGATGGCTCAGTAAAGGGACGACCATCACATTTGTCTAAAAAAGGAGGCAATGAGACAGGCATTTCAAGAGCAGATCTTCCTTCTTTCACTCATTGATTACTTTCTGACTTATCACCAGAATTTCCTCCTCATTTTCTCCTATTTTCCTGCTCATCGATGGCTACTGAGGCTACTAACCAGTGAGCACACAGAAAATCATAATTAAAACACACTATAAAATATAATGAAAAACACACTATAAAACAACAAAAGCATTTTTTCCCTGTCTCTCTCTGGTCTCTTACCCTACCATTGCGACACTGAGCACTTGAAAGCAGCCTTACCATAGGACAGAGGTCCCCAACGCTTTGGGCACCAGGGATCGGTTATGTGGAGAGAGGTTTTTCCATGGACTGGAAGGGGTGTGGTTTTGTGTGCTGCCTGCATCCCGCAGATGAGGCTTTCCTTATTTGTGCGGCCTGGTTGCTGGCATGCCACAGCCCGGTACCTGGGGGTTGGGGACCCCTGCCATAGGAGACTTCATGTCATGTAACAGTGAAGACAATGTTTCTCAACCTTGGCAATTTAAAGACATGTGGACTTCAACTCAAATTGAAGTTCGCATGTCTTCAAGTTGTCAAAGTTGAGAAACATTGGGTTAAGTCAGGGGTAGGCAACCTTGGCTCTTTTATGACTCATGGACTCCAACTCATGGCTGGCTCAGGAATTCTGGGAGTTGAAGTCCATGAATCATAAAAGAGCCAAGGTTGCCTACCCCTGGGTTAAGTAATGGACTAGAAATGGGGAGGTCCTGGTTCAGGTTCATCATTGATTTTGGAAGCTTATTTTGACCCACTCATTTTATCTCAGTCCTATTGTAAAGAAAAACAGAAAAATTATGTGATACAATAGCTGTTAGCAAAACATGATTTAAATCCAAGAAGAAAGCATCTTACATCTGTTTCCTCTACCCCATCTGCTGTCTTTCTTTTGCTTCTGCATTAGCATAAGATATATCATACTGCTTTTATCTGTTATGTAAATCCATAACAAGTAGAAATCAATGTTATTGGTTTCTATTTCTAGTAGCAACTACCCTGACTTTGCTGGGAATGTCACAGGGCATCCTTGCCATTGGACATAACTTGACTATAACTCCCTATGCACAGGTGGCACACAGAGCCCTCTCTATGGCCACATGCCCCACATGCCCCAGTCCTAGGCCTTCAGCTGGGTTTTAAAAAACTTTTTCACTTTAGGCCTCCACCGCCATGTGGGGGGAAAAAGGTTCAATCAATCAATCAATTTCAACTTCTTGAGGGGGAAAAAAAGATCTCGCAAATTTGGAATTGATTGTTTGAACTTTTTAGTCCCATCCAGTCTGCTTTTACCACCGCAGCTACACCCACCCAATGGGCCACGCCCCCGGTGCCCAACGATACATAAGTGGGTTTTGGGCTGCAGTTTGGGCACTCGGTCTGTAAAAGGTTTGCCATCACTGCAGCCTATGCCATCTTTCAGAAATATAATACTGATCATGATATTTTTAATCGGTTTGATATGGTCAGATAAGTCTGAGCATATCAGGTCCATTAAAATATCATTGTCGTAACCAGCATCAACCCTTTCTCTACCTGATTCTAAGTGCTATTACTATATATAGAATTTGCTTCCACAAAATGAGTAAAACTCCTTAGCCTAAACATCTCTAAAATCAGGTAGAGAAAGGGTTGATGCTGGTTACGACAATGATATTGACAATTCACACTCATGGGCTGGTAGGAATCAGATGAAGGCAATATTGGGGACACACAGCAGAAAAAAGATATGTTTTCATTGAGGTTAGATATACCGGAAAAAGCTATCTAAATATAAATTAGAAATAGAGAAAGCTTCATGGATGTTGTGAGATCTTGTGCTGGGATGTCAGCTGGTAAAATACAAGAGTACTAACATCTGGGGAAAAATTTAAAGTTACATTTGCATTTCAAGGCAATAGTTATATCTATTTATCATCTCTCTACCATCTCTACCATCATCATCAACCCTATCAACCTATCTTTTAATCAATCAATGGATCCATCACTACTGAATAAAAATCATTTTGCCCGATGTAGGTATATTTAAAATTTTTCCAAATCAGGGAATTGTGCATGACTTATATGAAAGAGTTAAAAGTGTTTTAAAATGAGAAAAACCAACAGTTTGGACAATTTAATTTACTCTCTTCTGTAGGTCAGCTCTTGCTGGAAGCAGCCATCCATAACGAATAAACCTGCAGCAATCATTCCAGGGTCTGGAATGTTGTGTGTGGCATTTTCATTTGCAGTTTTGAAAGTAACATTTTCTAATGCCCATTATCTTCAAAGGGAAAACTGCTGGCAGCAAACTGTCACTGTTTTCCATACCTCGAAAACTGTCAATTAAAATGAAATCATCTGTCGATAAAAACGGCATTTTTTAAAAAAAAATAATTAAAATGGTTTATATACCTAATATAACTTAAGGGATGAAAGCCTTCAAGAAATGTTGGTTTTGATCCAGCAATGGAGATGTGTGTATGCAAGCATTTTTTAAATCAATCACCTGGGACTTATCAGTACTGCCTGGTTGCGTCCTCCCTAAAATAGGCCCGTGGCCATTTTGGGAAGGCAAGAATAATTGATGTGGCTCCAGTGGTGGGATTCAAATATGTGAACAACCGGTTCTCTGTTTGGCTGCCACTTCTGGAAGTCCATTCTGGGCCTGGACAACAAAAAGTTAGCTACCGGTTCTGCCAAACTGGTATGAACCGGCTGAATCCCACCACTGTTTGATTCTATATTTGCCCTGTTTTCGTCACAACTGCAATTTCCGGCTATGTTCTTTGCTAAAGTTTTAAAGTACTCTTGCTCCCTTATCTTGCCTTGAGCATTCTTGTCTGTTTGGATTGGTGTGTTTTCCTTTATTACAGGTCAACTCCAACAACTCATTAGTTGCTTTGCAGAGGCAGAACATCCCCTATTGATAATTACCATAGTTTCTTCCATATTTGTTGTGATTCAGGGTCAGCCTGTGGGTTCGGCAGTTGGGTCAGACGATTCAGAGGAGGAGGAGGGGGGTGTTGGATAGCTTGCTGAGGATAGCCTTGAGGCTCCGCAGAGCCCTGAGCCAGGCCCCTCCCATCTGGTCACGACGCAGACCCAGCTGTGTGAGCCTGACAGCGTGGATGAAGATGACCCACAGCTGGCCCTGTTCAAGGACGCCCGATGCAGGAGGCAGTCAATCAGGAGTAAACAGAGGAAGGCAATGGGGCACCTCGGAAGGAGGCAGAGAGAAGCCACACCCTGAACTGTTTAAAAGGGGAATGCGTGGGAGGGCTGGTTTGCTGAAGGCAACCGTTTGAATAGCTCCTGTTTCATGGTTCGTGTTTCTGTCTGCTCTGTTTGCTCTGTTTTATGTTAATAAATTTGGCAGGCTTAGTTCCAGCCTCTTGCCGTTTTGTAAAGGGGTTGTCCCTGCCTTTTCTGCAGGGCCAGTAGTAGGCTGGTACAGAACAATATTTAACATACTTTGTTAGTAAGTAGAAGGTTGCTGGTTCAAAAACGTGGCACTGTTTTGTTTTGTGGGTTGGTTTATTTTTTTAGGAAAATAACAATATTGTATTTCTGAATTAGCTACATTTCCCTGGGCTTCAGGAGTGCACTACTTCCTCAATTTCATTCTCATCTCCCGTGTAACCCAATGAATTAATTAGATAGTTCATTAGTTTTATATAGACCATTTAAAGTTTATAAGTTCATCTCTCCACGCAGATACTTTAGACAACAAAGGTACAGCTGTCACAGATTTGTGCCATGAATCAAAATCTGTCCTTCTTTTCTTTCACTTTTTATTTCATCTCTCCTAATATAGGTAATCCTTGTTTAGCAACCACAGTTGGGACCAGCAACTCAGCCATTAAATGAAATGATCGCTAAGTGAAACTGCAACTGTGCTTACGATCTTACTTCGGCTTTCTTTTGCTTTAAAACCCTGCCAAGGCTGTAAATGCAAGGACTGCTTGTAAATTAGATCTTCATCACCACTGTAACTGTGAATGGTTGCTTAACAAGGGAGTCACTAAGTGAGTCCTACAGTTATAATTACACTGTATTTTCTAGAGTTTTCTGAAAGGAGGGCTCTTTATTTTTTATTTATTTTATTTTAATTCCATTTATATCCCGCCCTTCTCCGAAGACTCAGGGCGGCTTACAAGCTTAGCAGTAGCCTTCATTCTATGTATATGCCTGCTTATTAGGGCTTTCACACACACACCCCAAGCGGCATTATTACAAAGTCAGCTTAATTGCCCCCAACAATCTGGGTCCTCATTTTACCTACCTCGGAAGGATGGAAGGCTGAGTCAACCTTGAGCCTGGTGGGATGCGAACCTGCACTAATTGCAGGCAGCTAGTGTTACTTAAGGAGGCATTAGCCCACTGCTCCACCAAGGCTCTTTATCCCGATGACAGCTCTGTAAACTTTCTGCATTACTCTTCCTTGAAGTTAGAAAGTGAATTTAGGATAAATCTTTATTTATTTTTTTTATAAATGTCTCATTAATTTCAATTTTTTACAATGATAAGTACTTAATAATCAACTCGGTGTCTGGGTTCCTTTGTCATTCAGTGGTACATATTAAGTTTCACTCAAAATATCCAATATTACACCATCCAGTATTTCCATGGTATTCTCTTCTTCAAAATAATGACCATTTTTCCACACTATACAAATATAAATCTTACTGCTATTAATGCCTATACAATTAAATATAAACATCTTCATCACAAGTTTCTAATGTTATAAAGGTAAAAGGTAAAGGTTCCCCCCGCACATGCGTGCCAGTCGTTTCCGACTCTAGGGGCCGGTGCTCATCTCCGTTTCAAAGCCGAAGAGCCAGCGCTTGTCCGAGGACGTCTCCGTGGTCATGTGGCCAGCATGACTAGACGCCAAAGGCGCACGGAACGCTGTTACCTTCCCACCGTAGTGGTCGCTATTTTTCTACTTGCATTTTTACGTGCTTTCATCAATTTATAATATCTTTTCTAGCCGAAACATATCTCAAATGTATTTATTAGAATAGAATTGTAGAGGGAAAAGTCTTCATCAGGGTTCAGTCCAAGCCGGGAATAAACAAGATGGTGACTGCTTTAGAAAGAAGGTTGCAGTTTATTGAAGAGGAGAGCCAGACAGGAAGATGGCTCTGGAAGAAAAGAGAGAGAGAGACCTGTAGGGAGTGAGTTTTTATACCCTCTGGGGCTTTTGTTTGGAGTTGTTTCCTGTTTCTGTTTGAGGCTTTGCATTTCCTGTGTCATGTATTCTGACCTTTGGCATCTGTGGGTTAATCCTATTATGTCCTGTCTCAGAGTTTGGGTGGGGTATGTAGATTTTAGGTGTCTTTGTCTTCCTAAGCTTCTAGCTGGGGGGCCTCCAACCTTCCTGGATTATTTACATCTGCATTTCTACAGAGCTGGTTTCTGCTTGGAGGAGGGAGACTTGGGGTTATTTTAAAACTGGGCATGCTTTTCTGCCTCTTTAAGATCCTTTGGGGAAATATATTTTTCTGCCCTTTTAATATTTTCTTCTCTGGGGGACTGACTTCCCACAGAATAGAATAGAATAGAATAGAATAGAATAGAATAGAATAGAATAGAATAGAATAGAATAGAATAGAATAGAATAGAATGGAATGGAATGGAATGGAATGGAATGGAATGGAATGGAATGGAATGGAATAGAATAGAATAGAATAGAATAGAATAGAATAGAATAGAATAGAATAGAATAGAATAGAATAGAATAGAATAGAATAGAATAGAATAGAATAGAATAGAATAGAATAGAGCTGGAAGGGACCTTGGAGGTCTTCTAGTCCAGCCCCCTGCTCAAGCAGGTGAACCTATACCATCTCAGATAAGTGACTGTCCTGTCTCTTCTTCAAAATCTACAGAAAATAATACTGAAACCACCATTGTCAATTAAACCATGGATGGAAAACATGAGCTTTCTACATTTCCCTTCTGAAAAACAAAATATAATAAACAAGTAAATAGGATAGCTCAAAATATTCACAACGTGCCTAGTTTTGTTCGTTATACAAGAGATGGGGAAATCTGTCACCTTGTTTTGAAACAATATAATTAACATTAATGATTTGTAAAGCTTAGCATTTAAAGAACAAAGGGTACGATTATACATTCAGTGCAGCTGCAAAGGTGATTGGGGGCCCTTTGCAGGCTTTTGTTTTGCTTTGTCTTCTTACAATAAGACCTTCTGAGAAGTAGGAGGGCTCATAAACACAGGCCCACCGTGGGCTCGTTGTATATTTCTGACAATTTTAATAAATGCAAGGGCAGTTTTCTGAGCCATGCTTGTAGTTAACACATACTTCCCCTAGAGATAAGCAGGCAGGCTGCTGTGTTGAGAATTGTGACCCAAGAAATCTGGAAGGCAGGGAAAGTGGGTCAAATGCTTGCTTCCAAAGAAATTTGCATCTGAAGCTATAAGATATTCTTGGAATTTGGTTTTCTCAAGGTAAATTCCAGTTCTCTGATGTGTCAATTATAATATTTATTTATTTATTTATTTATTTATTTATTTATTTATTTATTTATTTATTTATTTATTTATTTATTTATTTAATTTCTATACCGCCCTTCTCCCGAAGGACTCAGGGCGGTGTACAGAGCAATAAAATGCAATAAAAATACAATATACAAAAGTTAAGATAAGAATTAAATAAAACAGCCCAATTGCAATAAAAGTTAATTAAAAATTACAATTAAAATACCCCAAACCCATCAGACCAGGCCGGCTTGTTCAAATAGGTGAGTTTTCAGGTCACGGCGGAAGGAGCGAAGGTCAGGAGCCATCCGGAGCTCAACTGGTAAATGATTCCAAAGGTCTGGCGCGCCCACAGAGAATGCCCTCCCCCTGGGGGCCGCAAGCCGACACTCTCTGACCGACGGCACCCTGAGGAGGCCCTCTCTGTGGGAGCGCACTGGACGAAGGGAAGTTGACGCCGGCAGCAGATGCTCCTGTAAGTAATCCGGACCCATGCCATTTAGGGCTTTATAGGTCATCACCAGCACCTTGAATCTCACCCGGAGGGCAACTGGAAGCCAATGCAGCTCGCGGAGTAGAGGTGTTACATGGGAGTATCGGGAGACCCCCATCACGACTCGCGCGGCCGCATTCTGCACCAGTTGAAGCCTCCGAGTGGTCCTCAAGGGCAGCCCCATGTACAGAGCATTGCAGTAGTCTAAGAGAGAGGTCACGAGCGCAGTGTTATATAAAATATAGCACCGTGAATTGTGAACTGCTTCCTACCAACTCTTTTCCTTGTTCTGTTACATTCAGGGCCTTCCTGAATGTAATTGATACGACTGTATTGTCAGTCCTACAAATAATTTAAAATGTGCATATGCATAAGTTGTAATTTAGATTTTTGGCATGAGAAAATACATATTGTGCCATTAAGTTACAGTCCTGCTCAACTGCTTTCCAATGTTTTCACCTTCATCTTAGAATGTCAGGAAAAAAGGCTAATTTTTCTCTCTTTTCTTGGCAAGTTATTAGTAGACCAAATGACTGAGAACCAATTCCATCCGAATGTTCTTCTTTGAAACCAATTCCAAGCCAGATCTTGGCGGTAAGAGCAAATTCTACAACATTCTTGGCTTCTTAGCAATATAAAGTGGAGAGGGAAGCTTATTGAATGCAATTAATCAACTTGAACCGGATTTTTTTTTTTAAATTCCATTTATATCCCGCCCTTCTCCGAAGACTCAGGGCGGCTTACAAGCTTAGCAGTAGCCTTCATTCTATGTATATGCCTGCTTATTAGGGCTTTCACACACACCCCAAGCGGCATTATTACAAAGTCAGCTTATTGCCCCCAACAATCTGGGTCCTCATTTTACCTACCTCGGAAGGATGGAAGGCTGAGTCAACCTTGAGCCTGGTGGGACTCGAACCTGCACTAATTGCAGGCAGCTGGTGTTACTTAAGGAGGCATTAGCCCACTGCTCCACCAAGGCCAGGACCACCGTTCACCATTCATCTTACAGAACCAGAATCTTCAGTTAATGTGAGATGGTGCCCACGCATGGGGAGCGGATGTGAGGGACAACATTGAAGCCACTGTTTCACGTGAAGGAGGGAGAACATTCCAGAAAAGGTGAGGGGGGGGGACTAGGGGTGACACGATAGCAGTGTTCCAATATCTAAGGGACTGCCACAAAGAAGAGGAGGGTGTCAATCTATTCTCTGCACCACCTGGAGGTAGGACAAGAAACAATGGATGGAAACTAACCAAGGAGAGAAGCAACCTAGAACTAAGGAGAAATTTCCTGCCAGTGAGAACAACTAACCAATGGAACAACCTGCCTCTAGAAGTTGTGGATGCTCTATCCATCACTGGAGTTTTTTGAGAAAGAGACTGGGCAGCCGTTTGTCTCAAATGGTATAAGGTCTCCTGTTGGAACTGCGGGTTGGACTAGAAGACCTCCAAGGTCCCTTCCAACTCTGTTATTCTGTTATTCTATTCTTTATTGTGTGCAAGTAATAAATACCTGAACTGTGACAGAATTTTTCCCTCTTGTTAATTCCAAGAACACTTTAAAATGTTTACAGGGAAACTTTTAAATGAAAAAGAACAGTTTGCAAAAGCCAGAGAGCATTGAAAGAGCAGCTCCATTTGTTATACTAGGGTAGAAAATGAAATACTATTTCAGAAATTGGAAACAATGTCTTTCTGCAAGCAGCTATTTCACAGAAATAGAGAGAAATTTGCCACTGCTTTTCAATGCTGTGGTTTTGTGTTTTTCTTTTTTTTTTTTCTCAAGATGACTAGCCAAGTGGTTGGAGATTACATTAGTTTTGCTGGAGCCCATAAGCAACAAAACGAATTGCACTTTCCTTGACTTAAAATCTGCTGGAAGTTCATTCTGGAAGAAACTGAAATGGTCTCTGATCTTCCAGTATAAAAGATGGTTTCATTTTGTTATGAAGTAAAGTGTTTCTGTAGGAAATTGCCCCATTACTTTCAAGTGGATTAAGAGACTTTAAGACAGAACCTTTGTGACTGAATTGAGGAAATAAGAGATATATGGGAAGATGGCATCCCTTGATAATCAGTCTGAAAGCATAAAATTCAAGATATGCAAATCCTATTACATTATTGCCATGTTTAAATAGAGAAGGGTTGGCTCCACTGAAGAGCAAATGAATGGAACATATAGAAATAAAATGTATGTATATTCATCTATACCCTTTAAAAATCCTTTACTGATTGCTGGAAATTTAATGAAATGCTTTGCTAAAAATAGATGTAGCGATCTCTGCTTTCTTTAAGCTTTGCAAAATTATATGTGAATTCCACACCTCTAAACTACCACTGACAATATCAGTTCTAAAGAAGGAGAGTTTATTTTTAGCTCACAAATCCTGAAGAACCAGGTAATAATAACTGCATTCTAGTAGGATGTGGGAGAGGCTGTAAAATTCTTATCTCAGAGGAAAAATATATCATTTTTCCCCAGAGAGAAAATCCTGACATTCAGAGGAAGACCTCATCTTTGATACCTCTATTTCTTTATTAGGTAAAGGTAAAGGTTCCCCCGCACATGCGTGCTAGTTGTTTCCAACTCTAGGGGCCGGTGCTCATCTCAGTTTCAAAGCCGAAGAGCTTTGGCTGGCATGACTAGACGCCAAAGGTGCACAGAACGCTGTTACCTTCCCAACGTAGTGGTCCCTATTTTTCTACTTGCATTTTTATGTGCTTTCGAACTGCTAGGTTGGCAGAAGCTGGGATGAGTAACAGGCGCTCACTCTGCTACACAGCACTTAGGATTCGACCCGCCAAACTGCCGACCATCTGATCGACAAGCTCAGCGTCCTAACCCACTGAGCCACCGCGTCCCTTTATTATTATGATGATATAAAAATGTGGAAAAACAGCTGCCAGTTATTTAGTTGGTTTTGGTCTTCAAATGCTTTGGGTTCTTCCCAAGAACCTAGGAAGAGGGAGGCAAGCTATTCTCCAAAGCGCCTGAAGGCAGGACAAGAAGCAACGGATGGAAACTAATCAAAGAGAGAAGCAACCTAGAACTAAGGAGAAAGTTCCTGACAGTTAGAATTAACCAGTGGAACAACCTGCCTCCAAAAGCTGTGAATGCTCCAACACTGGAAGTTTTTAAGAAGAGACTGGACAGCCATTTGTCTGAAATGGTATAGGGTTTCCTGCCTGAGCAGGGGGTTGGACTAGATGACCTCCAAGGTCCCCTCCAACTTTACTATTATGGTTATTATGTATCGGAGTAATATATGTACAGATCTAAGAAAAGTGGCCTTTTGTACCTGACAGATGGCAATTTTGTCAATGCACAGACTTTCTAAGTGCTGTCCAAGATTTTTGGGCATGGTCTCTGATCTCCGTTCATTCCGCCGGGACCTGAAGACCTGGCTCTTTGAGCTCTCTGGCCCAGGCTGAGAATTTTAATTCTAATTTTAATTGGGGTTTTTTACTTTTTCAGGGACTGTTATAATCTTTTTAATTGTTTTTAATTTTTGTATTTCTTGTTTTAATTACCCTGTTAACTGCCCTGAGTCCTTCGGGAAAGGGCGGTATACAAATCCAATTAAATAAATAAATAAATATCCAGTTGCCAATAACCCCTGGGACCACCATGGGCGGTTTATGTGATCATCTTTCAATTTTGATTTTTCAGGTCTTGATGCTCTTGTCTTCTGCAATTCTTTGTCATCTGTTTTAATATGTATTGCCATATCTGTTTTCCACACTTCCTTCTTTTCAACCACAGCTAAATCAATTGTGTTAATCAATTGTACCTATCACCACTGCTATCCTCTGGTCCTTGTCTACTACCACAATGTCTGGTTGATTGGCCAGCAGCTGTTTGTACAGTGCATTGGAAGACTCACAAAATCTTAGCCCTCTTAATCTCCACAACCTTCCTAATCTCTCATCTGAACTTGAGAGGGTCTAGACCAGGGGTCGGCAACCTAAAAAAGGAAAAGAGCCACCGGGAACCGGTTCCATCACAAATTAAAAAAACTGGGAGCCGCGTGCGTGTGTCCATGCACGCGCATGCGCAAAAAACGTTTTGCGCATGCGCGGACGCACGCAGTTGCCATTTTTTTAAAAAGTGAGATGGAACGGTTCCCGGTTGCCCGACGGCGACGGCCCGTCTGCAAAGCTGCCGCTTTCGGCAGCTTTGCAGACGGGCCGCGGCAGCTTCGTCAAAGAGCGGCACCGCTGCCCGTTCGCCCGGAGGTACGCGCGCACCTCTCCAAAGGTTTGGGGAGGTGCGCGCGCACCTCCGGTCGTTCGGAGAGGTGCGCGCGCACCTCTCGGAACGGGCCGCGGCATCGCTCTTTGAGGAAGCTGCCGTGGCCCATCTGCAAAGCTGCCGCTTTCGGCAGCTTTGCAGACGGGCCGCGGCAGCTTCCTCAAAGAATGACGCCGCGGCCCGTTCGCGTGGAGGTACGCGCGCACCTCTCCAAAGGTTTGGGGAGGTGCGCGCACAGCTCCGCCCATTCGGGGAGGTGCGCGCGCACCTCTCGGAACGGGCCGCGGCGTCGCTCTTTGAGGAAGCTGCCGTGGTCCATCTGCAAAGCTGCCGCTTTCGGCAGCTTTGCAGACGGGCCGCGGCAGCTTCCTCAAAGAGCGACGCCACGGCCCGTTCGCGCGGAGGTACGCGCGCACCTCTCCAAAGGTTTGGGGAGGTGCGCGCGCAGCTCCGCCCTTTCGGGGAGGTGCGCGCGCACCTCTCGGAACGGGCCACGGCGTCGCTCTTTGAGGAAGCTGCCGTGGCCCATCTGCAAAGCTGCCGCTTTCGGCAGCTTTGCAGACAGGCTGCGGCAGCTTCCTCAAAGAACGACGCCGCGGCCCGTTCACGCGGAGGTACGCGCGCACCTCTCCAAAGGTTTGGGGAGGTGCGCGCGCACCTCCGCCCATTCGGGGAGGTGCGCGCGTACCTCTCCAAACGGGCGGTGCCACTCTCCATTTGGAGAGGTGCGCGCGCACCGGGCGGCTGGGAGCCGCAGAAGACGGCTCAAAGAGCCGCATGCGGCTCCGGAGCCGCGGGTTGCCGACCCGTGGTCTAGACAAATGTTTCTGCATACAGCATTCACAGCTTTCACAGCTTCTGGAGGCAGGTTGTTCCACTGGTTCATTGTTCTAACTGTCAGAAAATTTCTCTTTAGTTCTAGGTTGCTTCTGTCTTTGGTTAGTTTCTGTCCGTTGCTTCTTGTCCTGCCTTCAGGCACTTTGGAGAATAGCTTGACTCCCTCTTCTTTGTGGCAGCCCCTGAGATACTGGAACACTGCTATCCTGTCAGCCCTCGTCCTTCTCTTCGTTAAACTAGACCACAGGTCTGCAACCCGCGGCTCCGGAGCCGCATGCGGCTCTTTCACCCATCTCCTGCGGCTCCCAGTCCTCTGCCATGTGCAGTCGGAAAAAAAAGTGGGACTAAAAAAGTTCAACCAATCAATTCAAATATGCAGGGTAGGTGCATATCTCGCCTTGGCTCCACTCTTCAGTCATACCCTGTTCTGCGCATGCGCGCATGTACGCACATGTGCACACATTTTTTGCAGCTCCCAGTTTTTCCTTTTGTGAGGGAACCGGTTCCGAGTGGCTCTTTCACTGTTTCAGGTTGCTGACCCCTGAACTAGACAATACCCAATTCCAGCAACCGTTCCTTATATGTTTTAGCCTCCAGTCCCCTGATCATCTTTGTACTCTTTCTAGAGTCTCAACATCTTTTTTATATCGTGATGGCCAAATCTGGTAAGTGTGGCCTTACCAACCAAAGCATTGTAAAGTGGTATTAACACTTCATGTGATCTTGGTTCTATCCCTCTATTAATGCAGCCTAGCCCTGTCTTGGCTAGCACAATGCTAGCTGTTTAGTGATTCAGTGTATGCTCTTCCTGCCTGCATTTTACACCCTGCCACTATGTGTTCAGACTGTCTCCAAGGCCTCTCAGCATAGTCCGCACCTCGGATCCTGTCTAATGTGGTAGACTGGTCTTGTGCTGCTATGATCAGTGCTGTCATTTAGTCCAGCCTGTGGTAGGATTTCCCAATGTCTGCCACCTCAGTTATCTGTTGATGCAGAGGTCTGGTGTCGCCACGACACTTCTTCTGTGTGATCTTCCTCCCATGTCTGGTGCTGTCTGAGGCATTCTCTCAGCAGCTCATCTTTGGGTGACATCTTATCAATGTACACCTGGATGCTCTAGGTTTCATCCAAGACAGTGGCTTTGTGTGTGTGTGTGTGTGTGTGTGTGTACATACAACAACATGGAAAGAGGCTAGCTAGATGAAAAGGTTTCCATCTTGTAAAATACACGCCAGAGGTTTTGGGAAATAAAGAACCTTTTATTAATCTCCCATTTAATGTGAGGTGTACCTAGGCACACAAACACCCATTGCTTACACAAGTAAGGCCGTGAGCACTTGCGCATGTGGGCTGTGAGTGCCCGCAACGCTCACGGTGATGCTCACACAAGTGGGGCCATAAACGCCTATGACGATACTCATACAAGTGGGGCTGTGAATACCTGCGACGCTAGCGGTGACGCTTGTGCAAGTGGGGCTGCAAGCACCCGTGAAGCTTGTGGCGATGCTCACACAAGTGGGCCTGTGCATGCATGCACACATGTGCACCTGCCAGCCACTCACGTGGCCTGGTGGCCAATTGCGCACAGCCCAATAGTGGGCCACAGCCCATGGGTTGGGGACCCCTGCCCTAGAGCCTGAACATAAGAACTAAGGAACATACTACGTGAAGTACTAATGAACATAAAGCCAGGTGCTATCATCATGTGGAACTGAGTCTCTTTTATCTCCAGAATTGGGCAGAGGCTATTAAAATCCTCTGTATAAGTAGACATCAGAGTGTCCACCAAAAGTACAGTTAATTCTGTGCAACTTTCCTTTGAGTGATGGTGACATTTCAAAGTTTTAATAACTCTACTGGTAAACTCTTTACACAGTAACCTCTGCTGAACCCTAAGCTCTGCGATGGGAAATTCAATTTAACCTTTGGGTAACAAACAACACGAAACTTTTCTGAAGCGCCTTAGAAAATAACTGAACATCAAATCATGTGAGGATTTTAGCAACGTTTATCAAAGTTCAGAATTCACTAGTCATGTATGAAGTAGCAAGAGTTCATGGGACACAATTGGCACATGTAAAAACACAGTTACAGGTCAGGCAACATGATATTTGAAAAGTACAGGTAGCCCTCAACATACAACCACACTGAGCCCAAAATTTCTGTTGCTAAGCGAGACAGCTGTTAAGTGACCTCTGCCCCAGTTTATGACCTTTCTTGCCACTGTTCTTAAGTGAATCACACAGTTGTTAAGTGAATCTGGCTTCCTCACTGTCATTGCATGTCAGATGGTCCAAAAGCTGATCATATGACCTTGGGACGCTGCAACTGTCATAAGTACATGCCAGTTGCCAAGCATCCAAATTTTGATAACATGACCATGGGGATGCTACAACAGTTGTCAGTCTGAAAAATGGCCATAAATCACTCTTTTCAGTGCTGTTCTAACTCAATGATTGGTTGTAAGTTGAGGATTAACTGTAATTTGAATTGCATTTGGCCAATAGTGGCTGCTTTCATTATCCTACTTACTAGCTGTATTATTGCTGCTCTTTTCCGAGAGAATCCCTAATTATTTTTGTATCTGAACACCCAATGGGTGTTGTACACCTATACAGCCCAAGGGTTGGTATCTGGAATGACCAATATTTTTTTAATGTAGGAGTTTCAGCACTGACAATGGAAAAATGGTGTGTCCTGTAATTTTAGGCACACCAGAAATGAAACAGCTCATTTCCCAAACATCGTCCCAGCATCACATGAATAAAAAATGATTGCTGGAATGGACAGAGAGTTGATATTGAATTGCTTGGACTTGTATGGTAATTTACAGGTAGTCCTTGACTTACGGCTGTAATGCAGCCTGCCCATTACGGCCGTAAGTCTTGACAGTCATAAAGCGAGTCACCCATGTAATTGACCCAATTTTTCAACCTTTTTTTGCTGCAGTCATTAAGTGAGTGCTGTGGTTGTAAAGCAAGCCCTTTGTTCACGATGGGGCATTTTTGCCAAAAAATGGAAGTAAATGCCAGGTTGTTGATGAAAAAGTCATAAAACATGGTCATTTGACCGTGAGATGCTACAAACAGCTATAAGTGCCTGCCGGTTGTCATATGACTGCAGGTAGAGAGGAACGGCATATCAGAACTTCAGAACCAGGTTGTAAGTAGCTTTGAGGGGTGGGAATCCACATGGATCTGAACAGAGAAATCATCTATTTTAATATAAATACATTGTACAGGTAGTCCTCAACTTACAATCAGTTGCTTACTGACCATTCAAACGTATGAACAGTTGCTAAGCAACTGATTGTAAGTTGAGGACTACCTGTACAATGTATTTATATTAAAATAGATGATTTCTCTGTTCAGCTCTGTGTGGGTGGTTATATATTTCTGCAGCTCTCTAGTTCTAGCTAAATGAGCATTGTTGAGTGGAAATATTAGCAAATATTTCCATTTAATTCTACTGCTTCTATGTAGGACGAGATTACAGGTGGTCCTCGACTTATGACAATTGAGCCCAACATTTCTGTTGCTAAGTGAACCATTTGTTAAGTGAGTTTTCCCCCATTTTGCAACCTTCCTCGCCACATATGTGAAGTTTATCACTGCAATTGTTAATAACATGGTTGTTAAGTGAATCTGGCCTCCCCATTGACTTTGCTTGTCAGAAGGTCACAAAAGGGGATCACAGGAGCCCCGGGACACCGCAACCATCTTAAATATGAATCAGTTGCCAAGTGTCCAAATTTTGATCACATGACTATGGGGGTGCTGCAAGGGTCGTAAGTGTGAAAAAATGGTCCTAAGTCAGGTTTTTGGTAACTTTGAATGGTCACTACATGAACTGTTTTAAATCAAGGGCTACCAACATCTAATATAGCAGAGATGGAAAATGTTTTCTGTGCAAGGAGCCATAAATTATGTGCAACTCCGAGCAATCAGATTGCACTTAGCTCTAATCACACAGTAGGATTCACAGCAGAGGACCTGTTTACAGAGAGCTTCTCTTAAAATGCAGTATCAAGCACACCACAATCCATTTGTCTACTAAGCGTGCCAGCAACACACCATGTAAATCTTTCTGGCACATGCTTTCCAGAGGCCAAAACATGAGTATAGTAATTGGCACTGACACAGCTCCCTGGCATTTTAACACACAAAAGACTTGGCTTTTCTCTTCTCTTTCACTCGCTTCAGTTGAAATTGGAAAGAAAACTGGAAGACTGGCTTGAAAGAACAAAAGAATATTTTGGAAACCATTTTGGAAACCACCAAGCTTACTTGTATTCCTTGAGATAACAGAATAGCAGTCTTGGAAGGGACCTTGGAGGTCTTCTAGTCCAACCCCCTGCTCAGGCAGGAAACCCCATACTATTTCAGACAAATGGTTGTCCAATAAACTTCCAGTGTTGGAGCATTCACTGCTTCTGGAGGCAGGTTGTTCCACTGGTTAATTGTTCTCATTGTCAGGAAATTTCTTTTTACTTCTAGGTTGCTTCTCTCCTTGATTAGTTTCCATCCATTGCTTCTGGTCCTGCCCTCAGGTGCTTTGGAGAATTGATTGACCACTTCTTCTTTACGGCAGCCCCTTAGATATTGGAAGACTGCTATCATGTCACCCCTAGTCCTTCTTTTCATTAAACTAGATAAGTTGTGCATTTCTAGGAAGTGACATTTATGAATAGGAGGAAAGGGAAAAATCTTTATGGAAATTGTCCCTGGCCAGAACAGTGCTGTCCTATTTATCTCTCTATGAATCATCGCTACAGAACAGAGAAAAGGGGTGGGGAAGAGAGAAAGAATTGAAGTCACTCAGATTAATGTACATTAGTAGCTGACAATTTAGGGCACAGTCAGCTCTGCTCTGTATAAAGTGCAACGTACAGAAGCTGCACAAAAGCCCAAGCAGATCAATAGAGGATTTGCAGAGTTGTCAGATCATTATCAGAAATTTGGAAGCCTCCAAGGAGAAAGACAAAAAGGCTCATGGCATAAGACAGAAGTGGATTGTAATTGTCTTCTGGAAACATACAAACATAGAAAACCGAGAACAGAAAAAGTCCTAGCAGTCCCTGGAATCTATGCTTTTTTATTATTATTTTCTGTTTTATTTATTAGTTTGTTTATTATTTCTTTTAGGTTTTTTAAAAATATATTTTATTCATTCTTATTTTATTTTTTAATTTTGTTGGATGATGGACAATAGGTCAGTGGATGTATGTGTTTCTCTGTGTATGAGAGAGAGAGAAAGAGAAAGAGATTGGCCTTGTTTACCCAAAGCATGGGGACCATAAGGGAAGGCAGCTTTTTAAACTAGAAATAGTTTTCCATTCGTGCTTCCAGTGAATTATTCATTCTAAAAGGTTTTAACATTATCTCCATTCAAATGTCCTTTCCCAAGATATCCATAACCCACTAATCCAATAGATACATTAATGCCATACTGCGTTTTCATATAAATTAGTTTCGATTTGCTGAAGGATGAAATTTAGCCAAAATTGTTGGATAAGAGTACATTCCGATCTCACTGAGAGTTGCTAGTAAAGTAAAGGTAAAGGTTCCCCCGCACATGCGTGCTAGTCGTTTCCGACTCTAGGGGCCGGTGCTCATCTCCGTTTCAAAGCCGAAGAGCCAGCGATTGTCCGAGGACGTCTCCGTGGTTATGTGGCCGGCATGACTAGACGCCAAAGGCGCACGGAACGCTGTTACCTTCCCACCGTAGTGGTCCCTATTTTTCTACTTGCATTTTTTATGTGCTTTCGAACTGCTAGGTTGGCAGAAGTTGCTATACTACTTTTAGTTTAGTGGCTCCCAGCAGCCTGTGAAAGAGACCTGAAAGTTTTCAAATTTTTCAGAACTATTTTCCAGTTCAACAAACTAGGCAATCCATCAGTCCATCAACTGGTTAAATTTTAAAATGTAAATTATGAAACGTAAATAAAGTGTAAAATCTTGCAGTTTAAAAACTGATTTGATTGCCATAAGGGATATCCTTTGTTTATCATTCTGACTGACCTCTATGCTGGTACTAAGGAAGAAAAAAATATATTGGTTTCTCCATATTATTTAGTAGAAGACTTTTATTTTCTTTATTAGTCTAATTTATATTGGTTTCTCCAGATTATTTAGTACAAGGCTTTCATTTTCTTCATCAGTCTACCAGTGAAAAACCTCTGTGGCCTTGTTTTACAACCAGCATGAAAATAGAAGCCATTAATTCCTTTGAATCTGCAGAATTACTTTAAAAGGCTGGCTGAACAATACTGTATTTTGTTACTAAGAAGACACTGCAGGAATCCATATTTTCATAAATGTATGTTACAGTATAATAAATATGGACGAAGAACAGAGTTGTAATAATGACCGAGAACTATTAGCTCAAATTTCTTCTTGTAGGGTTGTAATCATGTAGCGTGTAAATCTCTGAGTATTTTTTTAATTTATTTTGGGCTTTTTGTGTTCAATTCACCTCTAATCAACAGTTCAGCTGTCAACTGAAGAGCAGAAGTGCAATGTCGCGTGGTTGAACGGAGAGACGGACACTTGAGCTGGGTAGTATTTCTTTATTGAGTCAGGAATGAAGCTGGAGCAAAGGGGTTACCTGGCGTCTCTTTATACCTGCCCAGGTGAATCGCGACCAATAGATTCAAACCTGGGCTTCCCGCCAGTGCAGGTGGCCAATGGATTTAAACCCTGGCTTCCTGCCAGAGCTGACCATGCCCTGGGGCTGTCAACGACTTGCTCTATTCAGGCTTTCCCGCCAAAAGCGGTTATAGCCTGGAGCTGTCCAGCCCCCTGCTGAGCTGACACTTCCGTGTATGCTTTTGTGAGCATACACTACAAGAAGCAATTGCTTCCGTTCCCAATTTCATTTAAAATGATTTATATATTGATCACTTAACCAGGAAAGGGTGAATTGAGAGTTGGCGAGTATATGGATAGAATCTGACTTCCAGCCCAGTGTAACCTGATGCTCAGAAGAAAAATAAACTCCTGAACTAAGAATGAATTATAGGCCTGAATGTTTGCATATGGTCTGGTCATTTGAGACAATTGTGATGATAAGAAGATTGATGAAGTTCAACATGAACTGACAGAAAGCCAGCTGTAATTAGTAGTGTTTTGGGTTTTGGCCTATGCTTCAGAGCTTTGTAGCTCTGCACTATCCCAGACCATCACTCAGGGAGACAGCAACAAACGTTGAGTGTCAATTCAAAGCAGAGTTTCCCAACCTTGGCAACTTTAAGATGTGTGGACTTCAAAACTCCCAGAATTCCCCAGCCAGCATGGCTAATCTAAAGCCTCCATCCCAGGACACAGTATATCTGAAGCTATATCTGATGCTAGCCCCAGCATCTTCATTATTTTTTAAAAAATACAATTAGAAGTGTTCATTTTATTAAGTATATTAAATATTAAATATATGCATATGCTCATGAAGAAGACCATTGTCTACAGTCCAACATTATATACTGTATCTGCAGTATTGATTTTGAGAAGAGAGTATCAAATTTAATACCTCAGTAATATACATGTCACTAATTAACTTTAGATCTTTTGCATTCCCATGGCTCTTATCTCACTTACCAGGGTAGAGCTGGGTTTAAAGTGAGGAAATTTACATCTTGTTCTGTTGCCTTGATTCTGTAACAAGAAAAGCAAAAATACTACAAATTCATGATGTAAGTGATTTTTGTCTCCTCCCCTCAAGATGTTAGAAAGGCAATATATATATGAGCATTGTGAAAATATCTTACATTTTAATTGTTTTGTTCCCATAGTAAGAATAATCAGGAAAAATCATTTTAAATAATTAAAAAAATAATTTTAAAAGACCTTCAATAACAACAAGAACAGGCAGAATTAGCAATAATCCCTTACTGAATTATTGAATTGCATTATTGAATAGTGGCTATCAGCAACAACCATGTGGAAGAATAGAATAGAATAGAATAGAATAGAATAGAATAGAATAGAATAGAATAGAATAGAATAGAATAGAATAGAATAGAATAGAATTGGAAGGGACCTTGGAGGTCATCTAGTCCAACTCCCTGCTTAGGCAGGAAACCCTGTACCATTTCAGACAAATGGTTGTCCAAGCTCTTCTTAAAAAAGAAGTGTTATTTAAAATTATACATGTGGAAATAATATTTTAAACAGCTAAAGAGACAAAACCATTAGCATGGAAATATAAAGGAAGCATCAATTTAAAGAAAATTTAAAATGATTACAGTTAAAAGCATCTGCAAAATGTGTATTATTATGCCTTCAGTGTTATTTCTTCTAGAACATCCTGCTATTTAAACTTCTTTATTTGTTTAGATGAATTATTATATTCTCTTCTTACCAAAGAGAAAAAAAATTATGTTAAAAAATTAAAGAGGAAAAAACATATTCCTCTCAATCCCAAATAAGTTTAGAGAAAGTTGTTTCATTCACATTGAATGTGAATTTACTGTATGTAATAACATACTTTCAAAGCAATACATAAACTGAAATTTAGTTACTATTTTAAATCTACATTTCTTTGTATGTTGCTATGCAGTTGTAAAATTTAGGGAAGGTCTGTCAGTGCATTTTCACAAAAATAAAATATAAATTTTATAGTAGGAAGAATGGTTTGCACAATGATATAGTTTGGCTAAGAGGAAGTCGTCAAAAAATAGACATTATTTGGCATTTCATTTTCAGTCAGAAGGCTTAGCTGAATTGAGATTTAACTTTGGGAAATGGCATGATCGAATGAAGGCCATCCAATTTAGAAATTTAGTTTTGACCATCACAACAAAATGGGTATGCATTTATGTGAGCTTGTATTGAGAAGGTGAACGATTCAGAAATAAACATTAAAAAGAATTCCTGTTTTTAGGTCACAACTAATTCTGTTCTGAAACCATAAAGAAAATGTTAGGCAGCAAATATCTGCAACACAGTTTTCTCTACATACGTACAAGCTTCACAAAGGTCACCTGAAGCAGGTGGATATATGGATGGTTGACATTTTATTTTCTTCTCACAGATTCATTATCTCATAGTTTGGTCACATAATCCTGGTTGCCAGAGCACTTTATCTGCCTTTTCGCTTCATCTCAAAAACCGAAACCTAGAAAAAGTCAAGAAATTTGGACTGGTGGTGTCAATCAACTTAACTCACAAGCCCTACTTTTGTTGACGTAAAATTTTCCTTCAGTGCCTCCAAAGCTTCTAAAACACTGCCTCAGATATATAGCTAAAAACTCCCGGCAATTGAATCAGCCTGAATTTTGAAGATTTGTTTATGGATTAATTTGATCAAAATATAAAACATCTATCTTCAGTTACCACATACAGATGCTCATTCTGCTAATTTTGTTAGACAGAATTGTAACCCTGGTGACTCTTTAAAACTGCTAATATCAGATTTGATGGAATCTTTTTAAAAATGTCAATAATAAAATAATAAGGTAGGCTGTGGTTACACGGGGCATATTAAAATAAATATTTGATGATGCTTTGCTTACATTCCATCAAGTTGTTTTCGACTCCTAATAACCAGCAAATCTCCTATTTCTAAAACAAGTATGTTTCTTTAATGCAACTGTAAACAATGAAAAATCACATTTCACAGTGCAAGCCACAAAATAATTGCATTATAAATATTTGCGGTGAAGCTTATTTAGTTTGATATATGAATTGCTGTTTCAATCAACTAACCTGGCTCTATCTCTGTTATTTATTGTTCCATATTATTAATACTTTGCATACAAATATAACATTCAAACTATGTTTCTATGACTTGTAAAATTATATGGGTGATTTATTTGATGATTTCGATCCATCCCTAGTTCTTATTAAGGCTGATTTCTAAACAGCTTTTCTAATGCCATAACTTTCACTTCTCCATTTTTATTTATCTATCACGGAAAAAGATGTTGAGCATAAAAAAATGGGAAGAAAATGCTGTTTGTTCTTTCATCTTGATGAATTGCTCCTGCCTCCTTTCTGGCCCCTAGAGAGAAAATTAAAAAGAGAAATGGTTCATTTTTCACTTTGTGGATGAAAGAGATGTTAAAAAAAGAAGCCCCAAATGATAAATGCATCAACATGAATCGTATCTTTTACTAATAATGAGTCCTACAGATCATGGCGAATTCTATCCAACAGGGAAATTAAGGATGTTCTCCTATTGACGAAGTTCTTCACGCCCTTCTGAAGTGGCGGAAAAATTCAGTAGCATGATAATCCCACTATCAGACTTTATCGTGTCTTTTTTGCAGGGTCTCACACTCAGATGTTGACTTCTGACTCTTTTTAGCACAGTACAAAGTAAAAGCACTCTAGCCTCAACGTTTTGTTTTTACACATTATTATATAACTAGCCATTTCTATAACAGCAAATCTGATCAACAAAACCAAATTCAAACATACATTTTTTTTACCACAAGCACAAAATCCAGAAGTGGGATCCAAATAAAAAACATACTCAAGTATATTCTCCTCTTTAAATGGAATGATCAATTTAACCATTCCTGCTTTACCTTGCTGTGGAAATAGTATATGTTTCTGTTTGCCTCTACTAATCTTTGTAAACGATTACCGTTTCTATTAACAAAGTTAACTGTATACTTTCTCAAATTCTTTGACCTTACTGGAAAAAGTACTTTTTTTCCCCATCCCCTCCTTTTTAAAAAAAAGAAAATTGCTAAACTTTCTTTAAGTACTTTTCTAAAAATCAAAACTTTGTAATACTTTTTTTTTCTTTAGCTTCTTAACATACAGGCTTTGAATTTCACTACAGAATTTAGCTCCCACCCTCCAAACTATCCTTATGGGATAATATCTTTTTTTCCCCTTCCTTTTATAAACATCGTTTTTAGAACACAAAGTTTTCTTTAAACTAGCACATCATTTTCTTTAGCTTTCTCTTAACACAAGTACTCTCAAATGCATTTTCAAAAACATTTTTGAGAGCACTTGTGTTAAGAGAAAGCTACTGGTTCTAATTCAGTGCAACTCATCATTTCTTAAAAACAAAACAAAACACTGTCTCCTTCCCTCTCTCCACGTCTTCAGGTGAAGTGAAGATGCTGAGTGCCCTGAACTTCTTCAAACTCTTAAAATTTTTATTTAATTATTTTCTTTAATTCCTCTCCTGTATTTGTGCTCCAATTCAAGGAAGGAATGTTGGTCACCATACTACACAGAAATGATGTTGAGACCTTGGATAAGAGCAACTAAGATGATCAAAGGCCTGGAGATTAAAACATACGAAGAACGGCTGCGGGACTTGGGTTTGGCTAGCCTAAAGAAAAGAAGAAATAGGGGCAGCATGATATAGCAGTATTCCAGTATTATTATTATTACAATAATAATAATAATAATAATAATAATAATAATAATAATAATAATAATAATAATAAGAAGAAGAAGAAGAAGAAGAAGAAGAAGAAGAAGAAGAAGAAGAAGAAGAAGAAGAAGAAGAAGAAGAAGAAGAAGAAGAAGAAGAAGAAGAAGAAGAAGAAGAAGCTGGAAGGGACCTTGGAGGTCATCTAGTCCAACCCCCTGCTCAGGCAGGAAACCCTATACCATTTCAGACAAATGGCTGGCCGGTCTCTTCTTAAAAACTTCCAGTGTTGGAGCATTCACCACTTCTGGAGGCAGGTTGTTCACTGGTTAATTGTTCTAACTGTCAGGAAGTTTCTCCTTAGTTCTAGGTTGCTTCTCTCCTTGAGTAGTTTCCATCCGTTGCTTCTTGTCCTGCTTTCAGGTGCTTTGGAGAATAGCTTGACTCCCTCTTCTTTGGGGCAGCCCCTGAGATATTGGAACACTGCTATCATGTCACCCCTCACCCTTCTCTTCGTTAAACTACACATACCCAATTCCAGCAACCGTTCCCTATATGTTTTAGCCTCCAGTCCCCCAATCATCTTTGTTGCTCTTCTCTGTACTCTTTCTAGAGTCTCAACATCTTTTTTACATCGTGGTGACCAAAACTGGATGCAGTATTCCAGGTGTGGCGTTACCAAGGCATTGTAAGGTGGTATTAGTACTTCACGTGATCTTGATTCTATTCCTCTGTTAATGAATTTGAGGGGCTGCCACAAGGCAGAGGGGGTCATGTTATTCTCCAAAGCACCAGAGGGCAAGACAAGAAACAATGGTTGGAAACTGATCAAAGAGAGAAGCAACCTGGAATTCCTAACAGTGAGGACAATTAACCCGTGGAACAGCTTGCCTCCAGAAATCCTGGGTGCTCCATCACTGTTGGTTTTTAAGAAGAGGCTAGACCAGGGGTGTCAAACTGCTGGGCCATGAGCCAGTCGCCTCACCAGGAAACCGCGCCCACCCCATTGCCGGCAATGGGGTGGAAAAAAAAGCTTTGATATGTCGCGCGACGTCACAAGTTTGACATGGCTGGATTAGACAGTCACTTAGCTGAAATGGTATAGGACAGGTTCTGCTGCTTGAGCACGGGGGTGGACTAGAAGACCTCCAAGGTCCCTTTCAGCTATTCTGTTCTGCTCTGTTCTATTCTATTCTAAAAAGAAAGAAATGCTAATATAATGCAATTTAGGGACAGAAAGCATTGAAGATGTAGAAGTGGGGCCTAGAGGGCATTTTATCTATGTCCTCTATTTTTTGTTATATGGGGATACCTTCATCTGCAACCCCTTCCCAAATGCATGCATATTTCCCCCATTGTCTCCATCAAATTAGGCTGTAAAATATCTGCAACCTTTATACTTGGAGACAAATATGCTCATTTCCATATAATCAGCAACAAGCTGATTTTTTTTATTTCTTATTTTTTTGCTAATAGCAATACCATCATTTTCCTACATAAAAAGATCTTTGGAAAATATTATAATTATAAGCAATCAACACCCTCCTAACATGAACCTTCATTTAGGCAGCTCCCTGTGGAGAGCTCTCATCTTCTGCATTTATTTTGTGACCTATTTCCCACATTTTTAATAGTCTTTTTTATTTTTCTTCATTAAATTCATGCAACCAAATCAAAAATCGGCAATAGAAACTTTTGAAATACAGACACACACTATTTCATTTGTGGCTTTTCTATAAAATAATAATCTAGGGAGCTCTTTTTTTCCGCAGAAATCCATTAAAAACCAGAATACTGGTGGTGCTCCTGGAGCTCAGTGGACTTTGGCCAAGATACACACTATTTATTTATGATTTATTATATAATTCAGTCTCAGTGCCCCCCCAACTCTAGACCAACTCTGCGAGGCTCACTATATAAAAAGATAAATTAAGGAAATAAACAAAAGGGCAAATCCAGATATCTAACATCAAAACATTTGCAACATATGACCAGCACTCTAATAAGACATTCCATTCAGCCTAGCCTAAGACCTGGGTGAAGATCTTGGGATCTACTCTAGACTCTTGAGTGATCTACCATCTGTCCAGGGAATTCCTAACAATAATCACTTAAAGCCCCACCCCAGTTTATGTGTATGTAAAGTATGCATTTTTTTTAAAGTAATAGGTCCCAGGATAATGTGGCAGGATCCAATCTGAGTGGGTCACCAGGACCAGAGGTTTAGTCTTCCAAGCTTTGGACTTGTGCTGAAGCCCATCCTCAGGGAGCTTCTCTCTCACCAGAAGATGTGTTTCTGAGTGATCAAAACTTAGATGCTTGGCAACTGGCATGTATTTAAAATAGTTGCAGTGTCCTGGGGACATGTGGTCGCCATTTGCAACCTTCCCAGCTGGTTTCTGAGAAGGAAAGTGAATGGGAGAAGCCAAATTCACTTAACAATTATGTGATTCTCTTAACAGCTGCAACAATTCTCTTAATAACTGTGGCTAAAAGCTCGTAAAATCGAGCAGAACTCATTTCACAACCAATTTCCTTAGCAATGAAAATTCTGGTCTCAGTTGTGGTCCCACGTCAAAGGCTACCCATACTACTGTTGAAAGAAAAATCTTCATCAGGGTCCAGTCCAAGCTGGGAATAAACAAAATGGAGACTGCTTTAGAAAGAAGGTTGGAGAGGAGGAGAGCCAAACAGAAAGATGGCTCTGGGAAAGCTGACCACATGTAGTTGGGAGTGGTGGGGTTTTATACCTTCTTGGGCTTTTGTTTGGAGTTGTTCCTGTGGCATGAACTTTGACCTGAGTCTGAGCATGCCTTTCTGGTATTCTGATGGTGATGGGTTAATCCTATTATGTCCAAAAGATCATATCCTGCTTCCCTGGGGGTGTGGCTGATGACTGTTGGATTTTTGGTGTGAGGGATTGTCGATTACACAGATCTTTGTCTTTCTAATCCAAACTTCCTTTCTGACAAAGGTTATCACATCTGCATTTCTGCAGACCTGGTTTCTCTTTGGGGCAGAGAGATTTGAGGGGTATGTGTGTCTGCCTTTAAGATCCTTTGGGGAAATTTAATATTCTTCCTTTTAATTCCCAAAAATATTTCTTTCTGGGGGGGGGCTGACTTCCCACACTACCTAAGCTGTTTTTTAATATTTAAGTTTGCTTAATAATCACCATGTTAAACCAAAAATAGACTTGCTTAGGATAATGTGTGAATTTTACTGATATGCCTTCATGACAGCTCACTCAAGCAACTTTAAAAAAAACCTGTTCTCCCTCCATAAGCCACAATATAAATAGCCAACATGTTCATCTGGAGAAGTACTACTTATTATATTGTATAAGGAACCTAGTTTCCTTTTGAAAATTTCCAGGGTTCAGGTTTGCTAGGCATAGAAACGTTATAAATATTTGAATTACTTTTGGATGATCAATTTTTAAAAGGTCAAACTGTGCATTTTTCTGTTTATTCACGATTCCTGAATCTTCAGTTATTCTGCCCCTTTATATAATACCGTCTCTACTTCTGTGCATTGGAGGTAGCATTTTTATTAAAAACTCAATTTATTACTGTACTACAACCATCATGATGCTTGGGTGTTTCACGTTTGTAATTGTTTTATGGTTGAATGATAACACAGTGAATTTCCTGAAAAATTGATTTTGACACAATGTGATTTCAGGAATGGGATGCTCACTCTTCAAAAAATGGTCTAAATTATATAAGTATGACAGATTACTAGCAAACACAAAGTGATGGATTGATACAGGCTTTAGCCAAAAGTAATAATGGGAAATAGGGCAAGAATGAAATCAAGGTAATATAGATCAGAAAGGACAACTCTTGCTCAAAATATTATTTGGTTGTAGACTATGGAAAGGGAGATCCTCTGCTCTATTTTGGGGGTTCCCTATTTTTAAATATGAAGACCAGTTTGATGTAGTGGTGAGGTTATCAGGCAGAAACCGTGAAAGCCTGAATCCCGCTTTAGGCATGTCAGAAGAAAAATCATCAGGTCCAGTTCCAAGCTGGGAGTAAATAAAATGGAGGCTAAGACACTGGAAATAAAATGTAGGCTGCTTAGGTTCCTGCTTATTGATGAGCAGAACTGGAAACCGCATGAAGTTCTGGGACAGCTGACCGAATGGCTGAGTGAGTAGATGGATCTTTAAGGGGCTGAGACTTTGAACTGGAAATGTTTCTGGGCTGTCCAATGAAGTGGGGTTTTGTGTCTTTTGCTAGTCTGAAGAGAGTGTTGGGTTAATCCTATTATGTCCTAAAGGTCATGTCCTATCCTTAGATTTTGCGTGGGGGAACATAAATTCTATCCTGCCTTTTTTTTAATATTCCCCAGAATGTTTCATTCTCGGGGGGGGGAACTGATTTCTTACAGGCACTATGCTAGCTAGTGATCTTGGACCAGTCGCTTTCTCTCAGCCCCAGGAAGACGGCAATGGCAAATCACTTCTGAAAAAAAACTTGCCAAGAAAACTGCAGGGACTTGTTCAGGCACCTTCTGAGAGCTGGAGAAAAGAAGAAGGAGAAGGAGAAGGAGGAGGAGGAGGAGGAGGGGGAGGAGGAGGAGGAGGAGGAGAAGGAGAAGAAGAAAATTATCTCTAATTAGATACTAATTATTCACATCAAATTAATTAATTAATGCATTAATTTTTGTTGATTAATTAATTATTCCTATCAATTAGTTACTAATTAGAAAGCCAGTACAATACAGTGGTTAAAGCTTTGAATTTGGAGTAGAGAAATCCAGATTCTGATTCATACTTAATCATAGAAGCTCACAGGATGATTTTGATTCGGCCCAATCTACCTCACAGGGTTGTTGTTGTATAGAGAAAAATACGAGGAGGAGTACAATGCAGGGAATTAAGCAAGCAAGCAAACAAACAAACACATGTAGCATTTAGTAGAGAAATAGTTTTAAGAATGAACTAATTTTAAGAATGCAACAGTCAAAAGTTGGCAATCAGCATCCATTAGAATTAATGCTTAAGAATTTAGTGTTAATTTTTTTTTCTCCCATTCTCATTGGCTCTTCCAATTATGGCTGCAGCTTGATAAAAACATTAAAACCCTGTCAACATTACCTGCTATAGCATTGTATAATGGAGGTTCAGAGTAAGACTTCTGTAGTTTATATATAGAATGTGATAATAAATTCCAACCAGGCTGCTACAAATAGATGGGATTTGGCTCGTGTTAAAAATAGAACAGACAGAAAGGGAAGGACAGAACTGATCCCAGGAACAAACAGAATCAAAATCATTCAAATGGGTCTGCAACATTTGCTGAGATAAGTTAAATTGGAGAGGGGTAATGAAGCCGAACTACAAAGCTATGGGCTGTAATGATGCAGAAAGAATACCAGATTTTCCAGACTCATTCGGCCTCTTTGCTCAATTACTAACAACAAGAGTCTGCTCTTTTGGATACGGAGGAGGACAATTCGACACTGCCTATAAATTGGTATTTACAAAATACGTTCTACACGAGCTGGTTCCTGTTCCCTAAGATCTGTTTAAACAGTCGCGGTTATTTATGAGATGTTGGAATCTGTACGGGTAGTCCTCAGCTTACGACCATAACATTTGTTAAGTGAATTTTACCCCATTTTACGACCTTTCTTGCCACTTGTTAAGTGAATCACTGCAGTTGTTAAGTTAGTAACACGGTTGTTAAGCGAATCTGACTTCTCTATTGACGTTGCTTGTCACAATTTTGCAAAAGGAGATCACAGCGCCCTCTCCCCCAAGGACATGTCATAAATATGAACCAGTTGCCCAACTTCTGGATTTTGATCACGTGACCATGGGGAATGCTGCAATGGTTGTAGGTGTGAAAAACAATCTAACTTTGTTGTAACTTTGAACAGTCACTGAATGAGCTGTAGTAAGTCAAAAACTACCTGTCCTGTTTTTCTCATGTTACGTGGATGACAAATTAGACTTGCGAGAGCAAATAATTGCAGATTAAGTATTTGCAAACAGGGGCTCCTCGACTTACAACCATTTGCTTAGCGACCGTTCTAAGTTACAACGGCGCTGAAACAAGTGAGTTGTGACTTCACCCTTAACTACCATTGCAGTATTGTCACAGTCACATTGTGAAAGTTTGAGAGCTTGGCAACTAGCATGTATTTAGGACAGCTGCAGCTGGCTGACAAGCAAAGTCAATGAGGGGAGTCAGATCCACTCATGAGGCATGATTCATTTAACAATTGCGGTGAGTCACTTAGCAATTGTGGCAAAAAAAGGTTGCAAAATCAGGCTCAATTCACTTAACATCCATCTTGCTTTGTAATGGAAATTCTGGCCTAAATTGGGGTCATAAGTCAAGGATTACCTGTCAAGCAGGAATGGACAACTTGCATGCAGCAGTCAATGGCATTTGGCTGACTGGGGACCCACAAGTGTATCTTCTTTCCCTTTGTTGTTTTTGTCTTTCTTTATTTTGAAGGGACGCGGTGGCTCAGTGGGTTAAGACGCTGAGCTTGTCGATCAGAAGGTCGGCAGTTTGGCGGGTCGAATCCCGAGTGCCGCGTAACAGAGTGAGCGCCTGTTACTCGTCCCAGCTTCTGCCAACCTAGCAGTTCGAAAGCACGTAAAAAAAAAAATGCAAGTAGAAAAATAGGGACCACTCCGGTGGGAAGGTAACAGCGTTCCGTGCGCCTTTGGCATCTAGTCATGCCGGCCACATGACCACGGAGACGTCCTCGGACAAGCGCTGGCTCTTCGGCTTTGAAACGGAGATGAGCACCGGCCCCTAGAGTCGGAAACGACTAGCACGCATGTGCGGGGGAACCTTTACCTTTTATTTTGAAGTGGAGTAAGCCAAAACAGATATAGCAGTGATGGCGAACCTTTCAGAGTGCCCAAAAATCACCCCGCCCCCTGCCCCCACTCCAGCCCCTGCCCCCCCACCCCCTCGCTCCCCACTCCAACCCCGCCCTGCCCACCCGCAGGGCCACCCACCACCTCCACGGCCCATCACAGCAGATCTCCCAGGTAACCCAGCAGCACCATGGCAGCCACGCCCTCCACCTGCGCCCCGCAGCATCGACGGTGCTTGGAGAAGGATAACAACTGTGGAATATTTAGCACCTGTGGTTTTATTTCTACTGCATTGAAAGGTAATTGAAAGTATAGGTGGGAAGAAAGTACCTAACCTAACCACTCTAGGCATCTTCCAATTAGGTTGAGATAGCATCTGCCAGCTGTGCAGCCAAATCTAAAAAACTGAAGGTGTTACAGGCCTAACCTATCTCATGGGTGCTAGATTGCAGAAATGGTATAGAAAAAGTCACAAAAGACCTGATGAGACCTTTCTGTCTTCTAAACCTGATCTCTTCCACCCCTTATAATGTGAAAGATGTTTTTGTAATAAATGGTACTGACAATCACATAATTTAATGGTTGCACCTGGGTAAAAGTTAGTTTGTAAACCTAAAATAACCTTTTCTGGATTTCAGAGTATTCCTTTCAGCCAAGTGTGTGGAGTGCTAAAAATGAGCCAAACTCTTTTTGTTTAGTATTAATATATGTAGGATTTTGGTATCTGACACAGGATACATTCCTAACATATTTAGCTTTCATTGAAGACAACTTTGTGGTTCTAAGGATATGTAATCTCTTTCCAGCTGTGATTCTCTCTAATCACACTTCACTGGAAACAGCTGCAGTGCTGGCCAAAGAACTTGGGTCTCAGAAGAGATTGTATGAACAGAATCTTATCAGAATCTCAACAGAGCCTTGATGGAGCAGTGGGCTAATGCCTCCTTAAGTAACACCAGCTGCCTGCAATTAGTGCAGGTTCGCATCCCACCAGGCTCAAGGTTGACTCAGCCTTCCATCCTTCCGAGGTAGGTAAAATGAGGACCCAGATTGTTGGGGGCAATTAAGCTGACTTTGTAATAATGCCGCTTGGGGTGTGTGTGAAAGCCCTAATAAGCAGGCATATACATAGAATGAAGGCTACTGCTAAGTTTGTAAGCCGCTCTGAGTCTTCGGAGAAGGGCAGGATATAAATGGAATTAAAATAAATAAATAAATCTGTGCATGGTGGGGCGCAAGGGCGGAGTCCTGTCCCTGCTGCCCGGCTGCCATGTTCTTGGCTACGCTGCTCCACGCGGGCTGAGCCTGGGGGCAACTCTCCTCCAGGGGGTTGCTGGTGAGGAGGGGGCCTCAGGGAGAGGCGGGGATGGAGGGACGGTGTCCGTGCCCTCAGAGAAGGCTCTGAGTGCTGCCTCTGGCACGCGTGCCATAGGTTTGCCACCACTGAGATATAGCAATACCAATAGCACTTAGACTGCTTCACAGTGCTTTTACAGCCCTCTCTAACTGGTTTATAGTCAGTATCTTGCCTCCAACAACCTGGTTCCTCATTTTACTGACTTTGGAAGGATGAAAGGTTGAGTCAACCTTGAGCCAGCGAGAATCGAACTGCTGGCAGTTGGCAGAATTAGCCTGCGATACTGCACTCTAACCACTGCGCCACCACGGCTTTTATATACATGTAAAACCTCAGTTTTCTATTTCAAATTGATGCAGTTTCTCCTACAACAGGTGTCCCCAACCCCTGGTCTGTGGACCAGCACCGGCCCACAGCATGCCAGCAATTGGGCCACGCAAACAAGCGAAGCCCCATCCACGGGATGTACACAACACACAAAACCACGACCCTTCCAGTCCGTGGAAAAACCTCTTTCCACAGAACCGGTCCCTGTTGCCAAAAAGTTGAAGGCCGCTGTCCTACAAGACTGAAATTTATTTTATTCTGCAGTCCGTGGAATCATCAGAAGGAGATATTACAAATGCAGCCTGGAAAAAAAGCATTCTCATGAGAACAAGTTGAGGAACTGCATGCGTTTTATAAATGAGGCAGAAATCACAGTGATGAGATAAAACGCCATCAACTTATGTTCTGCTTATATATTTTGTCAATCAGCCATATTCCCCCAGTATCTGTGCTCCTTCTTGCACTATATTCTATTCCAACTGGTCTTTTTCTTGAAATATGGAGTACAACTCACAACCCTCTGTTTAGTGACTATTCGAAGTTACAAAAGCACTGAAAAACATGACCTAGGACCATTTTTTACATGACCATTGCAGCATCCCTACAGTCGCATGATCAAAATTCAGACGTTTGGCAACTGGCTCATATTTATGCTGGCTGCAGTGTCCCGAGATCATGTGATCACCTTTTGTGACCACCTTGCAAGCGGTCAAGGGGGAAGCCAAATTCTCTTAACAGCAGTGTTACTTACTTCACAACTGCAATAATCCACTTAACAACTATGGCAAGAAAGGTCATAAGATGGGGCCAAACCCACTTAATAACTATAATAATAATAATAATAATAATAATAATAATAATAATAATAATAATAATAATAATAATAATAATAATAATAATAATAATAATAATAATAAGTTGGAAGGGACCTTGGAGGTCATCTAGTCCAACCCCCTGCTAAGGCAGGAAACCCTATACCATTTCAGACAAATGGCTGGCCAGTCTCTTCTTAAAAACTTCCAGTGTTGGAGTATTCACCACTTCTGGAGGCAGGTTGTTCCACTGGTTAATTGTTCTAACTGTCAGGAAGTTTCTCCTTAGTTCTAGGTTGCTTCTCTCCTTGACTAGTTTCCATCCGTTGCTTCTTGTCTTGCCTACAGGCGCTTTGGAGAATAGCTTGACTCCCTCTTCTTTGTGGCGGCCCCTGAGATATTGGAACACTGCTATCATGTCACCCCTCACCCTTCTCTTCATTAAACTACACATACCCAATTCTAGCAACCGTTCCCTATGTTTTAGCCTCCAGTCCCCCAATCTTTGTTGCTCTTCTCTGTACTCTTTCTAGAGTCTATCTTGCTTAGCAATGGAAATTTTTCGCTCTGTTGTGATTGTAAGTCAAGAACTACTTAGGGTTTTCTTTTAATGACATGCTCTGCATCCATACGAGTCCTAAAGCCTTCTTGGAACATCCGAATGGAACTTGTTTCATTGTTTGTGTATGTTTGACCTTGGCATTTTAAAAACATCTCCCTGAAATGACTCCAACCTAAGCAAGGAATACATATTGCTCTGTCCATCAACTTCTGCAGGTCTAGGAGTTTTCTTAGATTACAGCCTTTTCATTTTCCTGGCATGGCTTCTGAATCTTTAACAGCTGCAAGATGGTTAGAAAACAACCAATTGACCACCTTGGTATCACAAAGTCAACATATTGAGATGGGCTTCTTGGTTAAAGTTCTGCTTTTCCCACAGGTATATTTTTTAAAAAAAAATGGAGTAAAGTATGGTTATTAGCTTGGGGACTTTAAAAAAAGATATAAAAGATATAAAAAATAAAAGCAGAGCAAAAGCAGACCATATATATATATATATATATATATATATATATATATATATATTAGGAGGAAAATAAAACTTCCTGACAGATAATCCTCAACTTACGACCACAATTGAGCCCAAAATTCACAATCATGGTATGAAGACAAGGACAATTGTTAAGAGAGTTTTCCCCCTTTTTACGACCTTTCTTGCGACAGTTGTTAAGTGAATCACTGCATTTGTTAAGTTGGTAAAATGGCTGTTAAATGAACCTGGCTTCCCCAGTGACTTTGTTTGTCAAAATGTTTTTAAAAAGTGATCAAATGACCCAGGGACACTGAAACTGCCATAAATACAAACCAGTTGACAAGCAATCTGAATTCTGATCACATAACTATGGGGATGCTGCAATGGCCATAAGTGTGAAAAATGGTCACTTTTTTCAGTGGCATTGTAACTTCAAATGGTCACTAAACAAATGGTTGTAAGTTGAGGACTACCCATATTCATGAATCTCTACAGCAGGGGTCTTCACACTTGGCCCTTTTATGACTTGTGGACTTCAACTCCCAGAATTCCTCAACCAGGCATGCTGCTGAGGAATTCTGGGAGTTGAAGTCCACAAGTCATAAAAGGGCCAAGTTTGAAGACCCCTGCTCTACAGCGTTAGATGCTAGAGGATCAAAAAAGGAAAGTTCAAAGGACTTTAAATTAAAAAGAAGAAAGTGTCCAACTCCAGCAATTCGTCATACCTTGGTTGTGAATTTCTCCAAGACAGAATCAGGAAGCTAGGATAGGTTGAGGCAGTTTAGGCCATCAAATTCCTCCTCCCCTAATTAAAAAAAAATCCAGATTAAACCTTTTCAGACACATAGCTGCCCAGCCTTCACTTGAAGACTTCTAACGAAGGACACCTTCCTTCCTAAGTCCCTAAATAATGGATTCCACTGTGAACCATCAAACTGTGCACTGCAGTTCCTCTAATATCCCTATAATTTAATTCTTTTATGTCTTGCACTTTGGAACAAGCAAGAGCTGATCTTCTGTGTGACACCTTCTCAGACATTTCAACCACGCTGCTGTATCTTCTTCTCCTAAGGTGTTGATTGACCATTACCAAAAATAGCTCACTAGTTCTTTTTATACAAGAAGGTGCTGCTTGTTCTCCTATGTTAACTCGTGTACTTATTCCAGGAACAGAGAAAGATGACAATTATAAGTGAAGCACTGTGTAGAGACATAATTCCCATTCTCTGATACGGGTACCTGGTCCAATCAAATACTTCTAGATTCAAGGCTGTTTACCTGCAGAACATCTTTCCTATTGTTCATAAAGAGAGAAGAATTGTAAATCCTTGAATCCTTGGCTGATATTCAATTACTTAATCTGTAGGCTTACCCAAATGAAAAGGCAATAAGATTTGCCTGCTTCAGGAGATAACGAACGTAAGCAGGTTTGCAATGTCACTTCTCCATATCTGTACATCAGGGCTTTTGAACCAGTGGTACGGGTACCACCTGTGGTACATTGGCACCTGGCAGGTGGTACGCGACCATCCTAGAAAAGTGGTAGCGGGGGAAGGGAATGAGCTGAACCGGTGGCAGCACCACACAAGCCTGAGCGAGAGATGGCTGGAGCTGCAGGGCTGTCAGGGCTCAGCGGAAGCGCCAGGCTACAGTTGGAGCTTGGCGCTGATCCTGGTGCTTCTGCTGAGCCCAGAAGAAGCGCCGATCAGCTGGAATGTTGCAGCATCTCCAGGGTCTTGTGATTTACATTCAGATGCTTGGCAACTGATTCATATTTATGACGGTCACAGTGTCCCAGGGTCATGTGAAGTGACCAAAACCTGCTGCAACCACCCAGCAGAGGGGGGGAATAAAAACCAAACACCCCACCCCAACCCCACCCCCGCTGCCAATCCTCAACAGAAATGCTCACATCAAGTTTTTGACACCTTGCTAGGCGACTGGTGGTACTCATATCCTAAAAGTGGTGCAATGGGTAAAAAAGTTGAAAAGCCCTGCTGTACATCATGTGTATCAGTTCAGTCTATTCCAATTTGAATGGAGCCAGAAGGCCAAAACTGAAATAGGGTGAACAAAAACAGCCCTACCATTAGATATAATACACCAGAATTAGGTGGAAAATTGGTCAAGACTGGTCACTGTTACATACAGTAGATATTTTTGGATCAAAAGCAGGCAGCTCTCCAAAGTAATTTGTTACTGGGTTGGCAGCTTTACTGGCATAGCTCAGAAGGATGGTGGTTGCACAGGGGAAACTTCACCTCTTCTCCAAGATATGCACCTGCAGTGTTAGCTACAAACCAGGTTTAGCATACTACAGGTAGTCCTGAACTTACAATAGTTCGTTTAGTGACCATTCAAAGTTACAACAGCACTGAAAAAAAGTTACATGACCGTTTTTCACACTTATGACCGTTGCAGCATCCCCATGGTCACGTGATCAAAATCCAGTTGCTTGGCAACTAGCTCGTATTTATGACCGGGAGTCTGGTGATCCTCTTTTGCGACCTTCAGACAAACAAAGTCAAGAGGGAAGCCAGATTTGCTTAACAACCATGTTACTAACTTAACAACTGCAGTGATTCATTTAACAAATGTGGCAAGAAAGATCACAAAAATGGGACAAGACTCACACGTGTTCCCACTTAGCATGGAAATTTTGGGCTCAATTTTGGTCATAAGTCAAAGACTACCTGTACAAGCAGTCACATCATCCAGCTTGTTCAAAAATTTAGAAGAAAAAGCCCCCTTTTTCCCCCTTCCTCCAGAGTCCAGCCTATGCAGAAGGAATCACACATTTTCATGTTCTTGTCTTTCGGCTCTTCAACTGAAGAGATGACTTCCTTCCCTCGCTTAGCTTGTAGATTAGGTCCAGCTGCAGTTGAGATATTCCTCAGCCATCCTTCCTTGGTATCAGCAATGGCTGTAGACCAGATGGACTCTGTGAGGTTGATTTGCCCATCTAGACAATTCTCTCACAAAACTCACATTGTTTATTCTTGTATATGGAGATTGTCAGTCATCGCAGTCATGGTTGTCCCAAAAGTGCTTTTTCAAGAGGCAACTGGACTTTCTTGTTTTTCTTTGAAGATATTTTTCTTCTTCAGCTTCTTGGATGAGAAGCAAAATGTCTTTAGAGAAGTCCAGTTGCCTTATGAAAAAAGCACCTTTAGGATAACTATGACCTGGATGACTGAAAATCTCCAGAGACACTCCCCTTCTATTGAGAGAAGGTTGTTCAGTCTAAATGTTAGATGGACTCTTTGACCCCTCTTTCAAACCAGTGGTCCTCTCTGCCCAGAATATGGACTTTGCTATCTTCAAAGTCCACATTCTGGAGTCAGGACAGGGGGAGGGATGTGACACTACCTACCTCCTGTTTACAACACAATCCTTTCAGGAATTCAAAGAAGGTTCCACACCCATTTGCACTACTCAGGTGACCCTGAGGGCACAGATAAACTTCCAAGTGGTCTCAAAAACTCTCAGAAAGAATGCCAATGACCAGATGACTGCAAGATGTTCAGTCATGACTGAAGAAGCTTCTAGGATGAGAAGCAAAACAAATTCAAGCAAAACAAGAAAGTCCAGTTACCTTTTGAAAAAAACCACCTTTGGCGGTGGCTCAATGGGTTAGGACGCTGAGCTTGTCGATCAGAAGGTCGGCAGTTTGGCGGGTCGAATCCCAAGTGCCGCGTAACAGAGTGAGCGCCTGTTACTCGTCCCAGCTTCTGCCAACCTAGCAGTTCGAAAGCACGTAAAAATGCAAGTAGAAAAATAGGGACCACTACGGTGGGAAGGTAACAGCCTTCCGTGCGCCTTTGGCGTCTAAGTCATGCCGGCCACATGACCACGGAGACGTCCTCGGACAAATGCTGGCTCTTTGGCTTTGAAACGGAGATGAGCACCAGCCCCTAGAGTCGGAAACGCCTAGCACGCATGTGCGGGGGAACCTTTACCTTTACCTTTTTACTCTTGTAAAATTTCAATAGACTAGTGAGTGACAACAAGCAACACTAAGGGAATATAAAATCTTCTATCTATCCCAAGGATGTGATCCTCCTTCGCCTGTCATTGACAGGCTGTGTTTTTGTGGGTTTTTTTATGATGGACCAGAGGTGTGCATTACTGACCTCTGAAGAGGTTATGTGTGCAATCGATCTGGTGTGAGCACACTCCCTGGACCTCTATTGTAGGTACAGAGCATCTGCCTATATTAGACGTGAAGTATCCTTGCGTGCTTTGCATGTTAGTTTGTTTGAACAAAGAGCAGACAAAGTAGGAGTTACCTGTCACAAATGTATAACTGTGCATTTTCTCTAAGGTGCTCAAGGGAGCATTTAAGAATTGCCACAATGCCCTCCTGCTTCAAAATATATTCTCTGGGGCTGCCCGCTACCCAGACTAAGCCGTCAGTCATAACTGTTTTCATCTCAAGACAGTTGACAAATTAATTGCTGTTCCTAATAGGATGACAAACTGGAATACAAGAATGCAATTTTGACAGCTGCTGCCACCAGCTAAGATTTAAGAGAGAACAGCAGCCTGGTTCTTTTCTCTCTTTTTTTAAAATCAAAAACAAGCAAACATCCTGTAATCAAAGTTCTTGCAGCTACCACTCTCTCCTGGTTCAACATAAGCAACATAACACAAGAGCTAAATAAACAACCTTGTATATAAAACACCATCTCTTTTTTAAAAAAACACATGGAAGGAGAAGGAAGATGTCTCCTGAAGTTGATTGTCACCTCATTTACACTCAAATAGTCCTTTTGATGCATGTTTCAGTTAAATGCATGCCAAATAAGGAAGATGTATAATTCCAGCTGATGATCTCAATTATAAGGTACAATCAGGGTGCATTTGATGGGATCTCAGAAGGAACTGGTTCCCACTGGAAGCAACAAACTCACAAAATGAGAGAAATGCACATACAGTATGTTACTGAAAATCAATATACTGTATGTTTGGTTTGGGGGGGGGGTTTGCAAGCAATGCCCATCACCCTAAAACTAAAGAAAAATCTCCTGTAAGAGATAACAATTAATCAGTGGTACAGCTTGTTGTGTACTGGGTTCGTTGCGCAGGAATGTAGACGAGACGAGTGAGTTCAGCAAAGATCATGGTTTATTGCTTGCAGGATCTGAACTAGAGAACTGGGCTGCAGATGCAGCAATTTATACCCTGGCCCCTAGGCAGCGGCCAAAAGGTTTGAAGCAACCTATTGCCGCCCTAGGGGCAACCAATAGCAGTGCTGGAGACGGGTTGTCTGAGGAGCTGGGAGCCGTTAGCTAGCTTCCCTGCTCAAACAGCCTTCCAGCAATTACCACGTGGTGTTCCCTTAACAAAGCAAGACCAATACATTACACCGCTTACCACTGAAGTTGTGGGTGATCCATCACTGGAGGTTTTTAAGCAGAAACTGAACAGCCACTTGTTAGAAATGGCACAGGGTCTCCCGTTTGAGCAGGGGGTCTGGATTAGAAGACCTCCAAGGTCCCTTACAACTCTGCTAATCTGTATTTTGTAATTTCTTTTTTTTTAAAAAAAAAAAAGAACAAGGCTCAATCCTGCCTTTTACAGAAAAGTAAGGTCCACAGGCCTATGCATTTATTTTGTATAAGTCTAGGTAACATGGCTAATACTCCCAATTTCTATTTTCCCAACAACAGTTTGGTCATGTGGGTTGGGATGTGAGAGAGTAAGTGGCACACAGTCACAAGCTGGCTTTCATGCCTCAGGGATGAATATGAACTTGTGTCCTGTTCCTGGATTCTAGCTTGTTGCCTTTAACCACAGAATCAGACTGTTTAGACCAGGGGTAGGCAACCTTGGTTCTTTTATGACTCGTGGACTTCAACTCCCAGAATTCCTGAGCCAGCATGGCTCAGCTTGGAAATCTCTCCCTTTCCCCTCAGCATGGCTGGCTCAGGAATTCTGGGAGTTGAAGTCCAGGAGTCATAAAGTGGCCTAGGCCAGGGGTAGGCAGCCTTGGCTCTTTTATGACTGGTAGACCTCAACTCCCAGAATTCCTGAGCCAGTGAGGCTCAGCATGGAAACCTCTCCATTTCTCCTCAGCATGGCTGGCTCAGGAATTCTGGGAGTTGAAGTCCACGAGTCATAAAAGAGCCAAGGTTGCCTACCTCTGGTTTAGACAAAGTGAGTTCTAGACGATCCAGCATGAAAGTGGCTGTATCCAAAAGCAGATGGAGTGAGGAAGACAAAGAAATAGGCAGGACCAAGAAGAACTGGAACTTTATTGAATAAACTTTTTTTTTACAATTACATGGACTTGTGTGTAATTATTCCCCTATGTATCCCATATTTTTCCTTCTGTGTCACATTAAAATTTCTATTTTAATGGCAAGTTTGGGAAGCCATACCCATGACACCGTTGTCCCTGGCTCCTGAGATTGTATCCATCTGAACAAGTGACACTAATACTCTTTCTAAAACTGCTTCTTTTCTTTCCTGTAATTGCTTCTTTTGACAGAAAACTGTCTTGGAAAGGCTGTATGAGCTGCATCAGCTCTTTGCATATGTAAACCTGACTGAATGGCTATAGTAGTAGGGATAACATTATCCAAGAACAGAGAAGATTGGGGATAGCAAATCCGTATATACTTGAGTATAAGCCGACTCGAGTATAAGCCGAGACCCCCAATTTCACCCCCAAAAACTGGAAAAAGTTGTTGACTCGAGTATAAGCCGATCCGCCGTTCTGCAAGCCTCTGCCGCCAGCAGAGGCTCGATCCGCCATTTTGCAAGCCTGAATACACAGGAATACCCTGTGTGGCCTTGGCTCTCCGGGAAGCCCTGGCTGTCCGCTTCCTCGCTCCACGCTGCTATTCGGGGCCCGCGCGTTCCCCGGGCAAATCGCGGCGCCCAGCAGGCGAGGAAACACGCCCGCTCCAGTCGCCCCCCCTTCCCTCAGGAGACGCGAAGCAAGTGACCGCCCGGAGCTTACCGAGGACTTGCTTCGGTGCTTCCAGGATCGCGCGCACCTCTCCCAAGCCGCCGCCGTCCGGAGACCTGCCGAAGTTTGGGGAGGTTTGGGGAGGTGCGCGCGCACCTCCCCAAACCTCCCCAAACGTCGGCAGGTCTCCGGACCTCTGCGCCCTGCCTGCCTGCTTCTTTCCGCTGCGGAAAGAAGCAGGCAGGCAGGGCGCGGAGGAACGGAGACCTGCCGACGTTTGGGGAGGTTTGGGCGCCTCCCCAAATGTCGCCGGGTCTCCGTTCCTCTGCGCCCTGCCTGCCTGCTTCTTTCCGCTGTGGAAAGAAGCAGGCAGGCAGGGCGCAGAGGAACGGAGACCCGGCGACGTTTGGGGAGGTTTGGGCGCCTCCCCAAATATCCCCAAACGTCGCCGGGTCTCCGTTCCTCTGCGCCCTGCCTGCCTGCTTCTTTCCGCTGTGGAAAGAAGCAGGCAGGCAGGGCGCAGAGGAACGGAGACCCGGCGACGTTTGGGGAGGTTTGGGCGCCTCCCCAAATATCCCCAAACGTCGCTGGGTCTCCGTTCCTCTGCGCCCTGCCTGCCTGCTTCTTTCCACAGCGGAAAGAAGCAGGCAGGCAGGGCGCAAAGGAACGGAGACCCGGCGACGTTTGGGGAGGTTTGGGCACCTCCCCAAATATCCCCAAACGTCGCCGGGTCTCCGTTCCTCTGCGCCCTGCCTGCCTGCTTCTTTCCACAGCGGAAAGAAGCAGGCAGGCAGGGCGCAGAGGAACGGAGACCCGGCGACGTTTGGGGAGGTTTGGGCGCCTCCCCAAACCTCCCCAAACGTCGCCGGGTCTCCGTTCCTCTGCGCCCTGCCTGCCTGCTTCTTTCCACAGCGGAAAGAAGCAGGCAGGCAGGGCTCGGAGGAACGGAGACCCGGCGACGTTTGGGGAGGTTTGGGCGCCTCCCCAAACCTCCCCAAACGTCGCCGGGTCTCCGTTCCTCTGCGCCCTGCCTGCCTGCTTCTTTCCACAGCGGAAAGAAGCAGGCAGGCAGGGCTCGGAGGAACGGAGACCCGGCGACGTTTGGGGAGGTTTGGGCGCCTCCCCAAATATCCCCAAACGTCGCCGGGTCTCCGTTCCTCTGCGCCCTGCCTGCCTGCTTCTTTCCGCTGTGGAAAGAAGCAGGCAGGCAGGGCTCGGAGGAACGGAGACCCGGCGACGTTTGGGGAGGTTTGGGCGCCTCCCCAAATATCCCCAAACGTCGCCGGGTCTCCGTTCCTCTGCGCCCTGCCTGCCTGCTTCTTTCCACAGCGGAAAGAAGCAGGCAGGCAGGGCGCAGAGGAACGGAGACCCGGCGACGTTTGGGGAGGTTTGGGCGCCTCCCCAAATATCCCCAAACGTCGCCGGGTCTCCGTTCCTCTGCGCCCTGCCTGCCTGCTTCTTTCCGCTGTGGAAAGAAGCAGGCAGGCAGGGCGCAGAGGAACGGAGACCCGGCGACATTTGGGGAGGTTTGGGGAGGTGCGCGCGCACCTCCCCAAACCTCCCCAAACTTCGGCAGGTCTCCGGACGGCGGTGGCTTGGGAGAGGTGCGCGCGATCCCGGAAGCACCAAAGCCTCGGCCGCGCACAAGTCCTCGGTAAGTTTTTTTTGTTGACTGGAGTATAAGCCGAAGTGGAATTTTTCAGCCCAAAAAGTGGGCTGAAAAATTCGGCTTATACTCAAGTATATACGGTAATCACTATGAGCTTGGTCATAGGATCCTAAGAATTGCCTTGCTGGATTTAGCAAATTCTATATGCGGGCAGTCTTCAACTTACAACCACAATTGTAGACCAAAATTTCTATTGCTAAATGAGTCAGTTGGTAAGTGAGTTTTGCTTCATTTTATGATCTTTCTGGCCACAGTTATTAAGGGAATCACTGCAACTGTTAAGTTAGTAACACCGTTGTTAAGCGAATCTGGCTTCCCCATTGACTTTGCTTGTCAGAAGGTCGCAAAAGGTGATCACATGATCCCGGGACCCTGCAACCGTCCTAAATATGAGCCAGTTGCCAAGCATCTGAATTTTGATCGTGTGACTATGGGGATGCTGCAACAGCCATAAGTACAAAAAATGGTCATAAGTCTGTTTTTTCAGCGCTGTTGTAATTTTGAACCGTCACTAAACGCATGGTTGTAAGTCCAGAACCACCTGTACTGCTGAATAAGCAACATGGTGCATTTGGGAGGCTTACACAGACAGCGTAACAATTATTCCTAATGTATTTACTTATTTGCCACCCAACTTGCTGCAAGGTGACTCTGGGTGGTTTACAACACTAAAAACAATAAAATTATACAGACGCCTATATCTAACTGCAATAAAAATTTCAGCTACAAATTATGACCAAAAGATGGGGTGGGTCAGAGCAAGATGAGCAGTGGGGAGGTGAGATATACTGTTGCATCAACCATCTCCAATGTAATACTCCCCTATTGAGGCTCTACATATTGTTGCCCGCAGCATCAATTCAGCAGATTTTTATTACCTATTATGAACACGAAGGCTCCAGTCATTGATATTGCACTAAATGCTTAGGGTGCATTTGCCTTGTCTATTTTTAAAGCCATCTGTGCCGCTAGCTATCAGATATCTGACATCAGTGATCCTTTTTATAGAATGAACCATAAAGTCCTTCTTTATTATCCCCCTAATTATATTGTCAGGGCTGAATATGTGAAATATCCTTTATTACAGATCTTCATTTTCCTGTCTCGATAATCAAACGAGGTGTGACATTAAGTGTGTCTTTGTATTTAATATTAATAAAAGGGCCAGTAAAAAAAAATCCCTTCTCTAACCCTATGGGTAGTCCTACATGTATCTTCTTCAAGCTCAGGTCCTCAATCAGAGGGATTTGAGGACTCTGTGCAATATCTTAGCTGTTCCTAACACTGTTCTCTTCTGGGCAGAGTCCTGATATCGTTCCTGAGATCTTTTGGAGCCCCTGTCCCAGCTAGGAGTCACAGCTTCAGTGGTCCTGCCACCCCTGAGACCACTTCCTGACATTCTGTACTCATGGGCAGGTGATCTCCAAAGTTCCTTCCATTTTTATATTCCTATGCATTTGGGTGACTTTGGGCCAGTCACCAGGAGACTGTGAGTTCTAGTTCTACCTTTGACATGAAAGGCGGCTGGGTGACTTCGGGCCAATCACCAGGAGAGTGGTGTTCTAGTCCTGTCTTAGGCATGAAAGCCATCTGTGTGACTTTGGGTCAGTCACCAGGAGACTGTGAGTTCTAGTTCTACCTTTTGATATGAAAGTTGGCTGAGTGTCCTTGGGTCAGTCACCAGGAGACTGGTGTTCTAGTCCTGTCTTAGGCATGAAAGCCATCTGTGTGACTTTGGGCCAGTCACCAGGAGACTGTGAGTTCTAGTTCTGCCTTTGACGTGAAAGCTGGCTGGGTGACTTTGGGCCAGTCACTCTCTTTCAGCCCAACCCACCTCCCCGGGTTGTCCCTAAGTGCACCACAATTCCTAAAGAACCTGTATCTGCAAACCTTTCCTCATTGCACCTAATCATAGCAGAAATATTTGTTTGATTTTTATCTTGCCTTTATTATTGTTTATAAATAATGCAAGGTGGAGAACGTACCTAAATACTTCTTCCTTGTCCTAGTTTCTCCACAGCAACCATCCTGTGAAGTGGGTTGGGCTAAGAGAGAGGGACTGACCCAAAGTCAACAAGTCAGGGTTTTTTTTATCCCTAAGGAGGGTCTAGAACTCACAGTCTCCTGATTCCAAGGCCAGCACCTTAACCATTAGATTAAATGGGCTCTAGTTTGCCTTAGCAACCTCTTCCTTCTGTTATGTCCCCATAACAGCCACCAACAAAACTGACCCCAACCAGAGCATAGATGTACTCAAAGAAGTCATGCAAGATCGGAAGATGTGGAGAGACCTGGCCCATAGAATCACCAAGAGTCGGACACGACTTAATGGATAACGTCACCACTACCATACCACCACCAAATTTTATCCTATCTTATGCTTAAATCTTGACCATGCAGAATTAAATTAGAAATTTAATAAAAGGAAATTATCTATGGTGTATTGGCTGATTCCTCTCATTTTAGGCAGTGAAATAAAACTGCACACAATTTATATTTATTATCAGAAAAAAACAGATTTTTGTTATTCATTGTCTTTTATTGCACTGGATAATTAAAAATGGAGTTCAGCAGAGCTCTTTCCATTCTTCTATATAATTTTATTTTTGGTGCAGAGGAGAAAAAAAAATATTTCTTTCATATGTTCCGGAGGAAAACTTGCATACCTGAGTACCTTTTGGTTGCCGATAAGGCTTGCAGATTAAGAGTGTAGTGAGGCAATAAATAATTCAAGAGGAAAAGTCCTCTATTATAAATTAGTGAAAGATATCAAGGGCAGCAAGAAAATAATTTGGGGACAAAAATGAGTGATTTTTTTTTTGAAGATCAAGTATAATGGCAAATTAAAAGACATTGGAGCCTCGAAAATAAAGTCTTGGGAATGCAATTCTTTCCTATTCAGTAGAGTTCCAATCACAATTCTTTCTAAAATAACCCCTGTGATTTCATAAACAACTTGTTAGGCAGCCCACCAGAATGCTTACCAAATCTATAACGTCCTCTGGATTTCCAATTCTCCAGCCTTGGTTCCTTTATAATGACCACAGATAAGTTGAGTCATTTTTGGATAAAGTCATTTGGGTGACTTTGGGCCAATCACTGGGAGACTATGAGTTCTAGTTCTGCCTTTGATGTGAAAGCCAGCTGGATGATTTTGGGCCAGTCACCAAGGGACTGAGTTCTAGTTCCTCCTTAGGCATGAAAGCCATCCAAGTGACTTTGAGTCAGTCACCAGGAGACTGTGAGTTCTAGTCTAGATAGCAAAGGTTTTTTGTTCTCTTTTATATTAGCAATAATTTGAGTTGATTTTCAGCCCTGGCCAGTTGATATATTTTAGATACCCTAGATAATCTTCGCTTCCACTAATTTGATCATGATCATATTTTATTTGTTGTATTTGCTTAATATCTTTGTATCACTGTTTGTCACATTGAATGGTCATTAGCCACACTAAAGAAACAATAAACTAAATGAAAATTTCATTTGCTCTAACTTTGTTGCTACAGTACATCCCAAGTGGCAGCCTTGTATGAGATACTGATTTATTTGTCTACCAAATTATTGGGTTTCTACCTAAAGTTCTCATATCTTCATACCTTTGTATACTCAGATATTTGCCAGATCACATTTTATGCATTCTATTAAAGTGAGTTTTTGTTACTTAGTGTCTTGTGAATCCATGGTTTTTCCTGTTCTTAACTAGGATCATTTGCACAATAACATGGCACAAGGATTATCGTTCTGACACTATTATTATTATTTTTTTTTATTACATTTATATCCCGCCCTTCTCCGAAGACTCAGGGCGGCTTACAAGCTTAGCAGTAGCCTTCATTCTATGTATATGCCTGCTTATTAGGGCTTTCACACACACACACACCCCAAGCGGCATTATTACAAAGTCAGCTTATTGCCCCCAACAATCTGGGTCCTCATTTTACCTACCTCGGAAGGATGGAAGGCTGAGTCAACCTTGAGCCTGGTGGGATGCGAACCTGCACTAATTGCAGGCAGCTGGTGTTACTTAAGGAGGCATTAGCCCACTGCTCCACCAAGGCTGCATAATTCACAGGCTGGTTGCTTCTCTGGAAATTGATATTAGCACTAAAATCAAACTTTAAAAGGAAATAAAAATATTTTCCAACTGATTAGTCATGAACTTAGCAGTACAAGCTGCTGGAGAGGAACAAACTACATTTGTACATCTATATGTATGACATATGTACACACGTTTGTGAAGTTTACAGAGACATTTCTTTTAACTTAATTTCCTTTGGCTTTTAAAGATTCCTTTGTTTTGCTATGGAGAGCAGAAAACAGGCATTTTTTTCTATATGGTTCTCTCCTTGTGTGTTCACAAAATCTTGTTTCCTTGTGAAACATAGGTATTATGGTTGGTTGCACAGTCAGCCAGATGTTTAGAATGAATTTGGCATTTTTATCCACTTATTGGGTCCTTCCCAAAGACCTGGGATAGGCAGATATTGTTGTTAAAGGAATTGTCGCAGGATATTATCTGTTCCAAGTAAAGCTGTCTTTAGCAATTGACTGATGGTGATTTTGTTAATGCCAGCGGTGTTCAAGTGATGCTCTGGATTTTGGGGGATTTGCACCCAAGAAGCTTATCACTATTGGTACTATCTTTTTGTCATAATCATTCTATTTCTATTTGCAGGTCTTTGTAGTTTGTGATTTTCTCCGCTTCTCTTCTCTTCTCTTTCTCTTTCTCTTCTATTCTGTCTCCAGGTTTTGCAACATCCAACTTCTAGATATATATTTTTTTGTCTTGCTTATTGACAATTGTTAAAAAAAACCTGGGGTTTCATTATTAAATCTGGGGTGTAATTATCTTATTATTTATAATTATTTTTGGATCTGGTCCCTGAAAAGGTTGCCCACTCTAGTTTGCAGGAATACAATTTTGAAAATGGTACTATTGGTCCTCTCTGATTTTTGCTAGCTCGCTTTCTGTTATGCCATTTTTTTCTCTTTTTTTCCTTTTTCTAGTTGGCTAAAAGAAACATTTTTCTTTGGTGCATTGATTTTCTGTAAGACCATCAACAATAGCTGATCAAGAGACTCTGCTTTTATGGCCATTTCCCCTCTGTTCCTATTGAGGCAAACCACACATACAGCTGCTGCATTACAAAGTGCTAAAGCTACTTTCCATCAAGCTTAACCAAACTACCCACAGGGATGAAGACAGAGGCCACAGACCTCATTCATACTGTCAGTCTAATGTGAGCCTTGGAATTTCTTACTGAAAGGAAGAGAGCACTTTGCATTTTAAGCACCTGTTTCTTTTTTTAGATAAAGCAAGCTCCATTGCAAAAGAGCATCGTCAAAAGCAGCATCTTTTTAATTCTCCAAGAAATATTTGGTAAACATGTAGAGCAAGAGCTGGGTGTCACTGATGTTAGCAGCGTTAATTTAAAAGATGCTGCTTTTGATGATCTCTTTTGCAATGCCTCAGAGTCACTTGAAAAGCCCATACATCGGAACCTTGACAGTGGGGTTCACATACATAAAATGCAGAATAAAGTGAGAAGGGATCTTGGAGGGCTTCTAGTCCAACCCTCTGGTCAAGCAAGAGATCCTAGACCATTCCAGACAAATTGGCTCTCCTTAAAAATCTCCAGTGATGGAGCAACCACAATTTTTTTTTTGGGGGGGGGAAGTAAACTGCTCCACTAATGAATTGTTCTCACTGTCAGGAAATTTCTCCTTAGTTCTAGGTTGCTTCTCTGCTTGATTAGTTTCTACTCATTGCTTCTTGACCTCTCTTCAAGTGCTTTGGAGACTAGGTTGACCCCTTCCTCTCCTTTGTGGCAGACCCTTAAATATTGGAACTCTGCTATCATGTCACACACACACACACCAGTCCTTCTCTTCATTAGACTAGACATACCCAATTCCAGCAACCACTCTTTATGTTTTAGCCTTCAGTCCCCTAATCATCTTTGTTTATTTATTTATTTATTTATTTATTTATTTTGTTTTATATACCGCCCTTCTCCCGAAGGACTCGGGGCAGTGTACAGGGCAAGGTAAGTATACAGTAAAGTAATAGTAAAACAAATGAAACCCCAAAATCTATCAGGCCAGGCCGGCTTGCTGGAATAGGTAGGTCTTTAAGTCACGCCGGAAGGTGCGAAGGTCGGGGGCCATCCGGATTTCAGTTGGCAAGCAGTTCCAAAGGGTTGGCGCACCCACCGAGAAAGCTCTCCCCCTGGGGGCCACCAGCCGGCATTCTCTGACCGGTGGCACCCTGAGGTTGCTTTTCTCTGCGCTCTTTCTAGAGTCTCAACAACTTTTTTATATTGTGGCAACCAAAACTAGATGCAATAGTCCAAGTGTGGTCTTACCAAGACATCATAACATGGTATTAACACTTCACATGATCTTGATTCTATCTCTTTATTAATGCAGTATAGGACTGTGTTGGCTTTCTTGACAGTTGCAATATATGGGTGTGTATGTGTGTGTGGGGGGAGTTGCACATACCCGTGTTTCCCCCCCTCAAAAAAATTGCCTTCAAAAGAAGCACCAGGTCTTATTTTCAGAGAGTGTCTTTTATACTCACCTCCAGCACCGAGAGCCCCACCCAGGAGGTCCACTTCTTCTGGGGCTAAAGGAGCAGAATCATTCTGCAGCTGCATTCCAGCCTGCATTTTGAAGTTAGGCCTTTCCAGAAGGTCGATGCAGTGGAGAACTGAGCAATGGATTCAATCCATAGCTTGGTTCTCGGCTGCAGAGGTCTTCTGGAAAGGCCTGTGACTGAGAAATGCAGGGCTGGCTGCAGAAGACAGATAGAGAACCTTGGTGGAGCAGTGGGCTAATGCCTCCTTAAGTAACACCAGCTGCCTGCAATTAGTGCAGGTTCGCATCCCACCAGGCTCAAGGTTGACTCAGCCTTCCATCCTTCCGAGGTAGGTCAAATGAGGACCCAGATTGTTGGGGGCAATAAGCTGACTTTGTAATAATGCCGCTTGGCGGGGGCCGAAAGCCCTAATAAGCAGGCATATACATAGAATGAAGGCTATTGCTAAGCACATTGGTTTGTGCTTAAATTGTAAGCCGCCCTGAGTCTTCGGAGAAGGGCGGGATATAAATGGGATTAAAATAAATAAAAAAATTAAATAAATAAAGAAGATGCCGCAGAAGAAGCGGGCCGGTGAGGAGAGGCCTGGCTGCCAGTTAAATGGGTGTGGGGCGCGTGGAGCAGCTCCACACACACCACCCCCGCCCTAGCTTAATTTTTAACTATGTGCCTCGGCCCCGAACTAGGGCTTATTTTGGGTGGGTAGGGCTTATATTAGACCTACCCCCAAAAAATCACGCCTTACTTTCGGGGAAACATAGTATATGTGTTAAATTCTTGGTAGGCTAGTGAACACCCAGCTCGAGGACATAATATCAATCTGCACAGTTAGGCCCCTTGATATCTTGGCTCCAGACTGTGGTATTTCAGTGTAATGGTAGGGGGATATTTTGCTGGCACAGTACAACAGGAAATTGGTTTGAGCATAGCAGGCAAGATCAGCAATGATTTACATCTACCAATTTCTTGGACCAGGATAGCCAATTAGCTGGAATGCCAGCCAAAAGTACTAGGCTGTAATTTTCATGCAGTACAACATAATTAGAAGTGTGTAGGATGAGCATGTGGCAAGGCTTTCTGCTTTTGTTATCAAGAGCAACCAAAGGATTCAATCCATGCTCCCGCCCAGAATGATTCTGCTGAAGCAAACATTTGGCGTAACAAGAAATAAAACTGTGAGTACTTTGAAGGCCAAAGACCCCAATATAATTTCCTGGCTCACTTTTTTTTTTTTTACTTCCGACTACACATTTGCACCAGACTCTGGATGTTGCAGATCAATGTTTTAATGAATCTTTGATTCTTAAGAGTGAGGTAAGTCACTTTCAGAAAAAGATTTCTTTTGATTTGTCTAGAGCCAAAATTTGATTTTACATCAAATGTAACATTATAAAACAGAAAAAAAATAACATTCAGACATCCGTTATGTCTTCATTTTAAACACAGGGAAGTGCAAGCAAGATTCCCAGTCTGGTGTTTCCCTGTAGAGAAAAATGGCAGAGGGAGAAAATTTAGGAAAAAGTGATAGCTGTGACATACTCAACACTTTCCTACCTGCTCCTTACAGATAGTCCTCGCTTTACAACAATGTGTTCAATGACTGTTCGAAGTTACAATGGCACTAAAAATGTGACTTATGACTGTTTTTACACTTACGACCATTGCAATATCCCCAGTCATGTGATCAAAATTTGGACACTTAGCAACTGGATCATATTTATGATGGTTGCAGTGTCCCAGAGTCAGGGGATCAATTTTTGTGATCAAGTCAATGGAGAAGCCAGATTCACTTAACAACTATGTTACTAACTTAACAACTGTAGGGATTCACTTAGCTATTGTGGTGAAAAAGTCATAAAATGGGGCAAAGCTCACTTAACAACTGTCTCTCTTAGCAACAGAAATTTTGGGCTCAGTGTGGTCATAAGCTGAGGACTACCTGTATTTTCTACATGCAACTTTTCCTGATCAACGTTTTCCAAATCAACCCTAATTATTTTGGGATATGGGCAACATACATAGGGTAATGCATAGGATAGAATTCTACTTATCGTGTTTCCCCCAAAATAAGATGGGGTCTTATATTAGTTTTTGCTCCAAAAGACGCATTAGGGCTGGTTAGGTCTTATTTTCGGGGAAATGCAATACTACATGCATCCATCTGGCTGACGTTCTTAACTGGGGCTTGTTTTTGGAGTAGGGCTTACATTACGAGCATCCTGAAAAATCATGCTAGGGCTTATTTTCTGGTTGGGTCTTATTTTGGGGGAAGCGCGGTAATTACAGTAACTCCATTTTGTCTTCAAACAAAGAAGTCTCTCACTTGCAGAAGATTAAGCTACACCATGGGTGACAGGGTATGGCTAACACTGGAGCCAGGAGTCCTAGTTGGACAATCACGTGACTATGAGCCAGCAATGTGCAGTAGCAGCCAAAAAAGCTAAGACAATCTTGGGTTGTATAAACAGAGGCATAAAATCAAGATCATGTGAAGTATTAGTACCACTTTATAAAACCCTAGTAAGACCACATCTGGAATATTGCAGCCAATTTTGGTCACCAGACTACAAGGGTCCCCAAGCCCTGGTCTGTAGACTGGTACCAGGCTGCAGCATGCCAGCTACCAATCCATACAAACAAGCAAAGCCCCATCCGTGGGATACAGGCAGCACACAATACCACGTATTCTCCGGTCTGTGTAAAAAGCTTTCTCCACAGAACTGGTCTCTGGTGCCCAAAAGGTTGTGGACCACTGCCATACTACAAAAAAGATGTTGAGACCTTGGAAAAAGTTCAGAGAACACCAACTAAAAAGATCAAAGGCCTGGAGACTAAAACATATAAAGAATGGCTGCAGGACTTGGGTTTGGCTAGTGTAAAGAAAAGAAGAAACAGAGATGACATGATAGTATTCCAGTATTTGAGGGGCTGCTGCAAAGAAGAGGGCATTAAACTATTCTCCAAAGCACCAGAGGGCAAGACAAGAAACAATGGTTGGAAACTAACCAAAGAGAGAAGCAACTTGGAATTAAGGAGAAACTTCCTAACAGCAAACACAACCAGTGGAAAAGCTTGCCTTCAGAAATTGTGGGCACTCCATCACTGGAGGTTTTTAAGAAGAGACTAAGACAGTCACTTATCTGAAATAGTGGAGGTTCTCCTGCTCGAGCAGGGGGCTGGACTAGAAGACCTCCAAGGTCCCATTCCATTCCATTCCATTATCTTATTCTATTCTATTCTATTCTATTCTATTCTATTCTATTCTATTCTATTCTATTCTATTCTATTCTATTCTATTCTATTCTATTCTATTCTATTCTATTCTATTGTGAATGGTTGATTTCTTCCAAATCTAAGTGCTATCTGCCATAATTGTAAATGGAAAATTTCCAAGTTTCTTAGTCATGCCAGAGGAATTGATTAACCTAGATGCTCGAAATAGCCAATGCAATTTATTTTTCTGTATATACTTGAATCTGACCCGTCTCTGTAAGCTTGCTTGACATGTACTTGAAGTCTTGCTCAAATAAACATTGTCAGTCATGTTCTTTGTTTGTTGACCAAGCCCTGAAGACTCTTAATGGAGCTACTGAAGACTTCACAAATTGTGTCGTGATTGAGTTGAGGAACAGACCTAAACTGAACTCACTTAGGTTACTGAGAAGGGAGAAGAGTCTCAGGAAACTCTTTTTAAGTTTTTTCTCACATAGAGAAAGACTCTTAGATGAAGGCTAGAATGGATTCATTACTTTTCAAATGTCTCAGACTTTCTTGGTTTAGAGAAATTATTTTCTATAACTAGCCCATTGCACCCCACCCTAAATAGCTTCTGCCAGTTGTTCATAGAATAAATCAGGAATAGATATAGAATTGAGCAACAATTCCCATTTTTTAAACCTTATTCATGACAATTTGGAAATTGTCCTGCTCTTTTGGAGATAATATATTCTGAGCCCTGAGATACATCATGGTGGACAATATAGCTAAACAGGCCATTGATTTCAATGAAATGACATATACACCTCCCTAATCCCATTAACATCAATGAGTGAAGGCTACCTTTAATGTGGAATCAGATGACTCCAGCATAGGAAGCAGAGAACAAAACTAGCTTGCAGAAACTTGTTCATCTCATTCTTTAGTGATTCTCAAAAGTGGGACCTAATTATTCACATCTCTACATGGTTTACAATAATAATCATACATCACAAATCTCTAAACAAAAGAAATGAGGTTCTTGTTAAGAAGATGAGTCATGGGTTCTAAGTGGAAGTACAGAGACCTTTTATTGCAGTAAGGGCTGTTGTGCGTTGTAATGTGTAATTATCTTTCTGAAGGCATTCTGCAGTTTCTTAATCCAAGTAAACCACCCTAAATAAACTCCTGGTTTATAAGACTCCTACAGCAAGGATAATCTTCTAATCCCAAGAAAAAGTTGCTGATCTTTTTCTACTGTGGAAATGGTGGACAAATCCACACCCACATCTATGCCAGCGACACCAAGATATCCCAAAGAATTTTTTTTGCTTTATTTTTCTGGAGAGGGTAATTGGAGAAAAGCAAATGCCTACACTTCTTGTCATACTTAAAATCAATTTAAATATCTTAAACACATCTGAGCTAACCCACATTTCCTCTGGAAGAGGGTGTTTAAAGGGCTAATTAAGTTTGAAACACACTTCTGAATTACTCCATTCTAAAAAAAGGAAAGAAAGAAAGAAATTAACTCTGACCACTCTGGGGATGTAACACACCAGCATTGATCAGTTCTCTGCAGCTTTGGTTTAGAAATAACCACAGTTAACCTACTCTTTCATCTAATAAAATGAAATTCAATTGTGAAAAAAGTCAGGTTCTACATTTAGGTAGGAAAAATCAAATGCACAGGTATAGTATAGGTGGTACCTTGCTCAATAGTAGTAACTGTGAGAGGGATCTCAGAGTCCTAGTGGACAATCACTTAAATTTGAGCCAGACGTGTGCTGCAGCTGCCAAAAAAGCCAACACAGTGCTAGGCTGCATTAACAGAGGGATAGAATCAAGATCATGTAAAGTACTAATACCACTTTACAATGCCTTGGTAAGGCCACACCTGGAATACTGCATCCAGTTTTGGTCACCACGATGTAAAAAAGATGTCGAGACTCTAGAAAGAGTACAGAGAAGAGCAATAAAGATGATTGGGGGACTGGAGGCTAAAACATATAGGGAACGGTTGCTGGAATTGGGTATGTGTAGTTTAATGAAGAGAAGGGTGAGGGGTGACATGATAGCAGTGTTCCAATATCTCAGGGGCCGCCACAAAGAAAAGGGAGTCAAGCTATTCTCCAAAGCGCCTGAAAGCAGGACAAGAAGCAACGGATGGAAACTAGTCAAGGAGAGAAGCAACCTAGAACTAAGGAGAAACTTCCTGACAGTTAGAACAATTAACCAGTGGAACAACCTGCCTCCAGAAGTGGTGAATGCTCCAACACTGGAAGTTTTTAAGAAGAGACTGGCCAGCCATTTGTCTGAATTGGTATAGGGTTTCCTGCCTGAGCAGGGGGTTGGACTAGATGACCTCCAAGGTCCCTTCCAACTTATTATTATCTTAGGATTTTCTTGGAAAATGAAGAATACTTAGGGGAAAATTTTCGGTCCTACTGTTGAGCAGAATGGGACAATTGCTTTTATTCCAGAGCTATATCCTGGACCAGACTTATAGGTAGTTACAACCTATAATCTGTACAACCTATAGCTTACAACCTTTTATTTAGTTATAACAGCAATGAACAAAGTGACTTATGACCACTTTTCACATTTACGACTATAGCAGCATCCCCACAGTCACCTGATCAAAATGTGGACACTTGGCAACTGACATGTATTTATGACGGTCGCAGCATCCCGGGGTCATGTGACCACCTTTTGTAACCTTCTGAGAAGCAAAGTCAATGGGGAAGCCGGATTCGCTTAATAACCATGTTATCTGCAGTGATTCACTTAGCAACTGTGGCATGACAGGTCGTAAAACGGGGTAAAATTCACTTAACCACTGTTATCACTCAGCAACATAAATTTTGGGCTGAGTTGTGGTTGTATGTTGAGGACTGCCTGTATCTTCTGGAGCAGTGGGAATCTTTGCGAAACCTATTGATGCAAACTGAAAGTTCTCTTCCTTGAAGAATTATTAAAGCTTCCGTATTTTGCTGGTGTTCCAGCTGCTTGAAATAACTGAGCCAAGTCCTGGCACTTTCAAGGACATTGCAATGTCCAGAGGCATCCTTACCACCGCTTCTTAGCTTACAAAGACAAATGATAAGGCAAAGTGAAAAAGGGGGGCATAGGAAGAAATGTGATCAGTAAATAGCACAGAGACAGGGAAGTTAGAGGAGATGTGTGGAGCTTGGCAGTTAATTCCCGGAATGAAACTCAGTTGAATTGACTGGAGGCCAACTAATTTTACAGCTAAGTATCTTATGGTACAGACAATTAATTTGAATAAGTACTCCAATTAATACAGTAGTGTTAATACAGGAAGTCCTCACTTACTGATTGCCTTGTTCAGCTACTGTTCAGTTAGAACGGTGGTGTAAAAACAACAACACGCAGCTTTGCAATCAATCAACCCTTCCATTTATGACCATCCCAAGCATCTCATGGGCACACAAGATTGCAGTTTGGGTGCTTCGCAACTGGCAATAGTGCCACAATAATCCATTTGGGATTTCAAAAGAACATCTTGAACAGAACCCAAATCTGTTTCAAACAAGGTTTTATATGATTATGGTGATTTTTCTAGCATTTTAGTCTCATCAAAAACAGTATCTAGGGCAGGGGTTTTCAACCTTGGCAATGTTTTAAGATGTGTGGACTCCAACTTCAAGAATTGGGGAATTCTGGGAGTTGACACCCATAAATCTTAAAAGTTACTAAGGTTGAAAAACAAGGATCTGGGGTGTGTCAATGCTACAGACATGACTCAAGACAACAGCGGAAGCATATGCATTCATAACGATGCCATGATTGCGCATCCCAACAGGTATGTTGCTTAGTAGCCATAAATCAGTCAATTCCTGGTGGATACCAGTAACATCTAGTTAACCCCAGGAGAAGTAAATATACCAACAAAAAAAAGTATACTTGTACAGTTGCACAAGCCTTCCCTTAGTGTGACAAACCTTGCTCCGTGCAACAGAAACCAAGGATGAAATGTTATGCTCAAGCAAAACATGTGCATGACAGAAATGTGTTAAATGATACAATATTTATTATTGCTCAACGTGCCTTCCTTTGTAATCCATCTGCTGGACATGTATTATCTTTGGAGAGGTCTCCAAGGTGGTATCACTTAGCCTTGATTCAATACTCTTTTCAAAATTGGGATTTTTATGATAAAAAGAACGGCTGCAGGAACTGGGTATGTCTAGTTTAATGAAAAGGACTATGGGTGACATGATAGCAGCATTCCAATATTTATGGCAGGGGTGTCAAACTGACGGCCCGTGGGCCGGTTTCATCATACCAAAGCCATGCCTACCCCCATTGGCGGCAATGCAGTGTCGCTATATGTCGCAACTTTTTATGTGATGTGGCGAGTTTGACACTCGTGATTTATGGGGTTGCCACAATGAAGAAAGGGTCGACCTATCCTCCAAAGCATCCGAAGGCAAGACAAGAAGCATTGGATGGAAACTAACCAAAGAGAGAAGCAACCTAGATCTAAGCAGGAATTTCCTGACAGTTACAACAATTAAATCAGTGGATTAACTTGCCTCCAGAAGTTGTAAGTGTTCCAACACTGGCGGTCTTTAAGAGATTGGACAACCATTTGTCTAAAATGGTATAGGCTTTCCTGACTGAGGGGGGTTTGGACTAGAAGACCTCCAAGGTCCCTTCCATCTCTGTTATTCTGTAATACAAAGTTCTTTGGTCAAACTTCATTCCAGGTTAACTTCACATCCATAAAGTTTTCTTGACAGCCGTTTGGAAGTGGTGTGCTTTTTACCATTCCTTTTCCAGAATATGCTCCACTTTCAAGTCTAATCTTCAATTCTGTTGGTCCTTGAGGTCTACCATCCAAACGCTAACCATGCCTTTGACTGGTTGTTTTCTGAGTCCAGAAAGGGGTAGCTGGAATACTGTACATTTAATATGTATTTAATGTGAAAAGATACGGGTAGTTCTCGACTTGCAAACACTTGTCTGGGGACTGTTTGACATCGGCACTGAAAAATGTGACTTATGACTGGTCCTCATACAGCCATTGCAGTAATCCAGGTGCTTATCATGCATTTGCCACAGCTCCCCCCAACCCAGAATGATCACCATTTACGACCTTCCCAGCCGCCTTCCGACAAGCAGAGAAGCTGGATTCGCTTAACGGCAGCATATTTCACTTAAGTATTGTGGATTTGCTTAAGAACCATGGCAAAAATGTTCATAAAATCAGATGTGACTTACTTAATATCTTCATGAACACAGAGAACTACCATCACCCCATTTCCAAATAAGAAAGCCATTGAAATGTGTAATGCTTTTAGCCATTTTTTTTGTGAAAACAGTAAAGAGGAATAAATTTCTGTGTGACAAGGTTTACTGCTCCAATGAATAGAATGTGTGTGCTGCCAACTACTGAAGCATCTGCAGTGGGGCTAGATAATAGTATGACAAATACAGGCTTCCCTTGCTAGGATTACATTCTCAACTGTATTTTAAGACCTTCTTAGCATTCAGATGGAAGCAGAGTGACTGATCAAACTGACCCAAATTCCACCAATCTCTGCACAACCCTGGCACACAAACCATAAATGAGAATCATCTACAATACAGATTTCAAAATGGTGTTTTAATTTCAGGATTACACTGAAGGGTCAACAGGCAACTTAATTTCCAGATGCTAGGTTCTGTCTTCATGGCCAGGACAGCAGCAAAAACGTCTCCAAAAGTACAAATATTGCTTTGAGGACAGCCTCAGTCAATGGTTGCTGGCTTTGATTACCTATTAGTTTATATTCAAAAATAATTATACCGGGAAATTTAGCTGTGTTTTACGTGCCCACTCTTTGCATATTTGTGGGACCATATCTGTTGCACTGCTAGATAACATTGCTGATGAAAAGGTCTGGGCAAATTTAATTGGAATAGTGAATTTCTGTCAACGGTTAGTAATTAAATTTGTGGCTTTGATTCTACACCCGTTTGGAGATGTTGCCTAGACAACGATGGCACATTTTTAGTAGCACTTACTTAACTTACTTAATAGAACTGCCATGATAACTGGCACTATTCATTATAACGTATGACAGCAAGAAGCGCTTAATACAAGAATACATACAGTGCAAGGGTGGGCAATTGATTTTTCCCAAGGTGCCACAAGAGAAACAGAGATTGTTGTGGAAGGCCAAATAGGGCTGTGAAAGTGTGCAGGCATGCATGCATGCATGCACATACTAAATTTGAAAAAGAAAAATAGCAGTGGCCTTCAAAATAAAGCAATGCAGTTGTATTGCATGCATGGCATAGAGCAGGGGTAGGCAACCTCGGCTCTTTTACGACTCATGGACTTCAACTCCCAGAATTCCTGAGTTGCCTACCCCTGGCATAGAGTTATATTTGATTTCTAATTTCCAATTAACCTCCTGTGGACTGGACAGGGACAACCAAAGGGCCAGATGTGTCCCAAAGCCATAAAATGCCCAGATCTGATGTACAGTATCAGATAAGTAGTTAATTTCCTTTTCTTAAAGATGTTTTCCACTTCGACAATTTGACACATAGTAACAAAATATAAACAAATGTACCATTAAGTTACATACTTCATGAACACAAAATATTAAGTTGGACAGGTTTTATTTTCCTCGGAAACAAAAGATATGGGAGGGAATGTTGTGTCCAATCAGTATTATCTATCTGAAGAACATTTTCAATTCCTTCAAATGGTATAATATAAAAGCTAAGCCAAAGGTAAGGAAAAAAGCAGAGTATGTCAACAGAAATAAAAATAAAAATCATTAAATATGTATGTACCATTTATATGCAACTTCTTGAAGCCAGTGTGAAAATTCAGTGTGACACAAGGAATATATAAAAAGGTAAAGGTTCCCCCCGCACATGCATGCTAGTCATTTCCGATTCTAGGGGCCAGTGCTCATCTCCGTTTCAAAGCCGAAGAGCCAGCGCTTGTCCGAGGACGTCTCCGCGGTCATGTGGCCGGCATGACTAGACGCCAAAGGCGCACGGAACGCTGTTACCTTCCCACCGTAGTGGTCCCTATTTTTCTACTTGCATTTTTACGTGCTTTCGAACTGCTAGGTTGGCAGAAGCTGGGACGAGTAACAGGCGCTCAGTCTGCTACGCGGCACTCGGGATTCGACCCGCCAAACTGCCGACCTTCTGATCGACAAGCTCAGCATCCTAACCCACTGAGCCACCGCGTCCCTATAAAGGAATATATACTTCTTTAATAATGAAGCAAGTATTGATATAAAATTAATGCACTGAGCTACCAAAAATAATTGTATTTACTATTACATGCAGATCTTTGAATATTCTGAAGACAAACCTATAAAGGAGCATTATTTAACCACATTAAGCTGGTTTATTAATCATGGTTTACTGAACCACAATAGCTGGTTGGTTCAATTCACTAATGTACAAAGTAGCTTTGAAGAGATGTGCAGTTCTTCGGCTTCGAAGGCCAAAATATGCTTCAGGCCACACAGGAGTCTCCATATGGTATCTGTGTACAACTGTTACATCACCTGTGTTTTCCTAGATTGTGCAATGGCAGCCCTCAATTGCTCCAAAATTCCACATGTACAACATTTGAGCTTATTGCTTTGTGTGAATTCAATCAATGCACATGCTTAGAGGCAAGACTGTGATTTACTTCAAGGCGATGCCCTCTTTTTCACTAACCTTTATAGGATTTTTATCCACTTTCTCCCAGAAAGTAAACCACCCTGAGTCCTTCGGGAATAGGGCGGTATATAAAACCAATTAAATAAATAAATAAATAAATAAAATATATCCACTAAGTAGTTTCACCCAGTTAGAAGGAATTATATGGAAGTTTAAGATGGGGATTGGCATTATTTAGAATATGTGTTTGTATTTTAAAAATGATTTATAGAGGACCAGAATAGGTTTCGGTGTTGTTCCCTCTACATTTTTGTGGGAATTTAAAGCCAACCCAAATAATGTTCCCCAGCTTGTTCTCCTTTTTCGGGCTTGGTTCCTCCTGTATGAGCAATGATTGCAATGTTCCTCCAATATAGTAATTTGTCAGTAATTTTAGCAGTGCAGTTCTTGGTGTTGGAAGTTGGGAACTGTATGTGGTTCACCCTTTACCAATTCTGAGTTGTTGCAAAATATCTAGACAGAGCATGAGGCACATGATTTTGTAATCAAATGGGCTACTTAGGTCTTTCAATAAATATATTTCACTGGAAACGTCACATGAACAAATGGTCCTCTTTATTTAATAAAAACAAAATGCTCAGAATATACCCACCACATAATCAAGAAAACGTTTCAGTTCCTTTGAATACTGCACAGGTAACTGCAAGCACAAGGCAAAATGAAAGAAACCCTATTAAATGAAAAGTAAACAAGTTTATTTCTGTAAATTAAACTCTGCACAGATTAATCACTCGTCCACAGTGTCAATTTTAGACCACCTGATTACCATTCTCCCCCATTGACATTCACAGACAAGGACACATATATCATTACTCCTGAATTGCTACAGCAGAAAAACATGCAACAGTGGCAGAAATTTGTTTTACATTAAAATCAGCGCATTTTGGGAGGGGGCAGCCATATATTTCAAGGTTTAATATTTTGCTTTATTGTTCTTCTAAATTACCCTTTGCTCTCATCTTATATCCAACTTCTCCCCTTCACACGGCTCTTCTGTTCGGCACCATGCCAGATACATTCCCTTCTACATCCAACAGAAACTTTATCCCGTTTCTTAATGCCTTCAGATCAGGAACGAACTTTGGCCTGATTAATATTATGCTTGTTTCTTCTTTAAAAAGATAGGCAAGGTTGGAAGTTCATGGGTTGGGTAAGGCTAAGCCCGGTTTTCAAATATACTGTGGCAAAACAAACATGCACACAAACAATTGGGTGAGAATATTCAATAATGGAAATCTGAGAATGAAGACGGCCGATACTTGCTGCAGAGGCAAGATGTTTTAGACACTTTCCAAAATCTCCTGGATTGCATGCTAGCTATTATTGGCGATATCAACTTGTACAGTCGCTTTAAGCTGCCACCTGGATAATTTAGTGACATACTCTGCCGAGGGGGGAAAAAACTTGACCATAAAATGAGTCTGTACAATGGCCTTGCCAAAATATTTCTCCATCACTCCTTCCACAAGTTAACACTTGTTCTAACCCAGGGGTCTTCAAACTTGGCCTTTGTGGACTTCAACTCCTGCTGGCTGAGGAATTCTGGGAGTTGAAGTCCACAAGTCATAAAAGGGCCAAGTTTGAAGACCCCTGTTCTAACCAGCTTTGCTTTAGGCACCTGGGCTCAAATATTGCCGCAAGACAAATAAAAGCAAGAAAGTTACAGCATGATATTTCCTAAGGCAGCTGACACCTAACTACATTAAAGTCTGAGCGGAAGATTTTGTGAATATCCAGGGCCATTTGTGCCATGCGTTTCCGAAAGCTAAGAAATTATGCAAACCCAAAAGCTGTACACTGCATCAATGTCAGGTAATTAAAGTAACAATCCAAGTGAAGGAAGCCAACACAGAGGGAGACATGGCAAAGATCAACCATCAGTGTGAAGTGAAATTGCATGTCAACACATTTACATTTAAAAAAAAGGGAAAAACCCCTTATAAAAAGATGCTACTAAGACAAAGCCACAATAAGTTAAGTACTTCTGTAAAATAGCATGCTGCTTGTTATTGTCTCTAAATCCCTATATACGTGGACAGCATAGTTGTATATCTGAGGTACATTAGTTTATATATGTATAGATAAATATTGTAAAAAGGTTATTTTTTTCCATCCAGTTTTTTGTCTTCTTCTTCTCCAAGGAAGAACAATGGAAACATTCCTAAAAGGCAGCCAATGGTCACTCCAATAGCTTTACCCTAAAAAAAAGGAGGGGGGGAAGGGGGAGAAATAAAGAGAATGGGATGTTCATTTAGGATCAAATCCGATACTGAACATCCAATTAACATCATTTATGTTGTTCAGGGTGAGGTTTTCAGTTTAGGAGCTCATCACTTTGCATGGGAAATAATGTGCAATTAAGTGGATTTGAAATCCTCTTGTTAGCATCCAGTTGCATGCAGATTATGAAGATTCCGTTTCTATTTTCATCCCCACAGGAATAATAGGTAATAACGCACACATACTTGGTACCCAAATTCTAATATTTAGGCAATATTGCTATTTTTCTGTGTCTTGGTTTCACTTGAGCTCTCATCCATAAATGCACATACTCACCAAGTGTGCACTAAGACGCGTTTGCCACATATCAGCTTGTTTGGGTGTAAGATCGGGAATTGAAAGGCCCAATCTGGAGGCCATAGCTTCAACATAGCCTGCAAGACTTGGGAGTAAAATACAATTACATTGAGCACATGAATCTCTGGGGGAAAAACCGGTACTAAGTTTTGCTCAATTTTAATTAACCGTAGAAAAGTAGTGAGCAATTACGGTAAAGAGTCAAGTTGCATAAAATTCTGTGCTGACAACTCAGTACCAATAAATTACAGAGTAGAAAACGGAGCATTTTTAATCCTGAATGCAATATTCATTGATTCATAAGCACATAAAACATTCTAATGTTAAGTATAGCACAGGTGGCAAAAACCTAAGCCCCCTTTCCCTTTCCAATTTTTTTATCATTCTTGCCTTTTTTAAAACAGTTAACGTGAAATATTTTTTGTTTTGAATCATTATATTCTTAAATCATGCTAAATTTATTAAACCTCCTCAAATGCTAAATTTTCCCTGGAAAAGCAGAATATAAATTTAGTAAAAACACAGTTCTTCACTACATGGCTGTTTTGGTCCCTCTACTGTCAGCTCCTCAAATTCCCATTTTTCTTCACATATTATTACCTGATTTGAGAACTGGGTAAGAATTCAAAACAGAATGAGAAAATATGAACTTGAGGACAGCAGGCACTAATCTATGAAGGTACACCCTTTGCTCCAACACCCTAACTTGAATTGTACTTCACGTTCCAGCTTCATTACTCTGTACCAGCCTATCCTCAAATCCCGATAAAATATATCAAAATTAAAAACACGAGTGAACGTGCAAAACATTTCCATGTTCAAACAAGGTTGCTAGTTATTAGGGTGCTTTTCCAGCTATCATTCTGAGCTAAGACTAGCAAGGCATTTTGAGCTTCAAATGTTCTATTATAGAAAAATACTGTATGTTCATGAAAAATATATAACTAAACTTACCCCAATCCAGCTAAGTCTGAGACAAGATTTCCCAAGGCAGCAGCTAGAAAGTTGGAAAATTACAGTATTATATAAATTAGTAAACACATTGTAGAAATATCCAGCAAATTTTGTAACCATATTATTGCTTAAAAGTAAAATTATTCTGAAGACTATTATTGGATATATTTATCTAGCTCATAAACGCTGCTTTTCAACATGGTATAAAATAAAATATAACATCAATCAATCAGCCATCATGAAAATTTTAAAAAAAGGTATTAGAGCATCACAAATTTAGCAGGGTAATTTACAAAATTGTTTAGTAATTGGCCATGGTTGATCTCTAGGAGAATAAGCAATTCTAGTTTATTGCTATTAAAAAGTGAAGAGGCTCTCTCAGATTTTTATTTTATTTTATTTTATTTGGCTGGGAGAATCTGAAACACAGTCCTCAAAAGAGGAACTTTAGGGGAAAAAATTATTTTAGATGGGCAATTCCTAAGAAGATATTTTAAGTCAAAAAAGGACTTTGATTTGGGCCCAGAAACGAGCTGGATACCAGGGAAATTAATATAACAATATGAATTGTAAAGTACTTAATGTCTCACAATGACTATATCTCTGTTCTCCATTCTTTAGTATAAATATGTATGGATGATTAGCTCAAACTAGAAATCAAGCATCATGAAAGCTACGCGTTATTTTCTGCACCTATCCCACTGGCCTCTATGGGAAGGGAATGTTGATATGACAGATCTTTAATCTGCTGCAACAAAACACTGTTTATATTCTCCAAAGCAAGATCATCAACACTGGTTTGTCTACGACAAACCAATATTCAAAACTGAATTTAAAACTAAGTACAGTAGGGTTTATTTTATTTGAAGAAAATATTCTATGTCTCAGAATTACACCAAACTTTCTAAAGTCAAACTATTAAATAACACATAAAAGATAAAACAAATTTCTCCAAAAGCTGGAAGCAAAATGAGGTGGCCAGTTCTTCATATGGAGATTCTGGATACATATACCATATCAAGCTAAACTATAGATTGTTAAACTGTAACAGCAGACTTAGCCAAAATCCAACATCCTACAATGGCCTAATGCCAAATGACTTTAATCTGTTTTTTTAAAAAAAGCAATCAAAAAGTTCTGTCCAAACAGAAGGACAGGTCAATATCAATTTCACTGCGCACATAAACTTAAATGATAAATAAATGATAAATAAATCCACATAAACAGCAATGACCTTGATTACTTGCCTGCCATGGTAGAAATTCCAAGCACAATCCCTATTGATAACTCTATCTGTGTGCCCTAAAAATGACAAAGAGTGTTTCTTTATTATCCTCACATTATGTAGACAGAACTTCAGGAATCACTTGTAGGAAACAACCCAAGTGTAAAATGGGGGAGGGGGCACCACCTGCTCACCCAATTCCTCTGGAAGACCCCCCAAAGCAATATGCATGGTACTGCATTGTTGTAATGGTGTGTTAAAGATTGACTCAGCCTTCCATCCTTCCGAGGTAGGTAAAATGAGGACCCAGATTGTTGGGGGCAATAAGCTGACTTTGTAATAATGCCGCTTGGCGGGGGCCGAAAGCCCTAATAAGCAGGCATATACATAGAATGAAGGCTATTGCTAAGCACATTTGATTTGTGCTTAGATTGTAAGCCGCCCTGAGTCTTCGGAGAAGGGCGGGATATAAATGGGATTAAAAAAAATAAAAAATAAAAAAAATAAAGCAGAACCTAAACTAGCAATGCTGCATTGCTGCAATGCTACCAACAGAAATATTTCAGAGCATATAAAGACTGGTACCAAGATGACTTACCGCAGCAATCATAATGGCATTATCAAAAAATCCAAAGCCTACAAAAGGTAGTGCATTGTGGAAGAACACTAGAACAGAGAGAGGTGTACAATGTTTTAAGTATTTAATCACCATTTGCAATTATATCAAATAACATGACATTATTATTAATCCAAATAAGGATTGAAATGTGCTTAAAATCCCAGGCATGACACTGTTTCTATGAATAACCCAAACCAGAAGAGGCTTTTCATACTCTCTTGAACACAACTAACTACCAGCAATTTGTATGCAGCGATCGCAAACACCAAAGTGACTATCTTTGAAAGGCCAGATTCATTCTGGGTACTTTCTCAATAATTCCATCTGCAGTAGGGTGATACAGAGGAAAAAGCCACACATACATAGAGGAATCAGTGACAAAATTGCTCTGGACACAGCTAAACAAGTAATTTTAGCCAATTTGTAACTGGGTGAGAGATGAGGAAAGATTCAAGAGATCCACTCTGTTATAGACACTGAATTAGCATAGCAAACACTGTCCCCCCCAAAAAGTGAAAAGTAACAGCCAAAATACTAAAAGTGGTAACACTGCAGTTCTTTGAGGCTTTCAATTCCTTAACCCATGAAAATATCTGATCTTTTTTTTTAAAGTACATTTACCGTGCTTCAGTTGTCCAGTGGATGGTGGTGCAACCTCCAGCTTCTCTAAATTTAAAGAAAGAAAAGTATAAGCACAGACATATTTGGCTAGTTATTTTGTACACAGCACTGTTTAAATGTCAACACGTAAAATAATAATTCTGATGAAAAAATATAGGTAAGGTAGATTCTCCACAGACTTAATTGGAATTAAAAGAACTGTCTCTTCAGTCACCAAATATAACACATTTTTTCTTAACTTTGTTACCGCTATGTTAATATCCCACAATTTAAAATGGCTTATCATATTCAAGGAATGGGAAAGAAGCAGACTGTGAAAAAAAAATCATTTATTCTTTCATTACCTGGATAAATTCCATTCTTAGCTAGGGAAGGCAGAACTACCTTGATCCCTAAACCAGTACAATAAAAAATATTAAACTGCCCTGAATAATTTTGTAACATTAGTTTATGGCTATCAAACAGCTCCATGTCAGAAATCTTTATCAATTTCAACTGACTTCAAGGATTACTCAGGAAATAAAACTGATTTAATTAACAATGGAAAGAAATTTCTTAAGCAGTGGATCCCCAAAAATTGGCAGTGTAACTTATATTCACCAGTCATATTAGAGAATTAAGGATGTCATGAAGTTTAAGATTTGCGAGTTATTAAGGATTTTAATTTCTGTTTGCAATGTGTAGTATATTTCTTTTTAAGCTACTTAGATTCACTTGATTAAAGCAATATATAGACATATGCCCTAAACCCATTTTTGTGATAAGCAGCCTATAGGGGTAGTTGATTATGATTTAAGAACAAAAGTACTGTGATCATGCTTGGCAAAGAATTATGGCAAATGGATATAATTTAATCATGTTTCAAACAAGTCATCAGTAACATTAAGTTATGACTCCTTCTTTGCAAACCACGGTGGCTTCATTCACAAATCACTTTCAGCAAGACCCAGAGTCCATTACAACGTTAAGCAATGTGCACACACAATTATATATTGCATCAAATTTAGCTCTGGTGACTACTTAGCACAGTCTAACCTGTTTCTCCATGTAAAGCTCCTGGAGTAAGAGGAGAAAATAGAAACAATACAATGCAAAATATATGCCAGTTCAGAGCCTCTGAAAGAAGTTATAAAGAAATCTACATATACAGATCGAAGGATTTTATATTCCCTGAATTTACTTTCTGTGGCTCAATATGGTACTATTTCAGAATATAATGTGTATTCTCTCACCAATCTGTCTCTTAAGAAAAAGCCAGAATGTCACTTGATGGTAAGAATCTTAAATACATTACAACAAAAGCAGATTTTTTCCCCTCTTTGTACAAAGAAAGATTTTATTCAAGAATCTTTTAAAAATGGCACAGTATAATAAAGGAAATTTGCACTACTGGATAAGAGGCATAGGAACCAAATCAATATTTTAACCTTATTTCAGTAAGTGGAATATTCTCTTGGCAAATATTGATCAAACATAAACTTTTAACAGTAACTTCCTTCTTTTGGCCTCATTAATATAAAAAAGTAGTTATCATTCAAAGATAGATTTAAAAAATCCTATGAGCTGAGATACCGTATTTTCTGTCTAATATTACACATTAAAATTAACCCATATTCAAAATACATAAATGTATATTCTTCTATGTTTTTTTCAATTTTTCTTCCAAGTAGTCGTTGACTTATTACCACAATTGGGACTTCTATAGCTAAGTGATACATTAAGTGAGTCGTGCTTGATTATCATTTTTTTTTTGCTGCAGTCATGTATTCCCCCCACTGATTTTGCCTGTTGGAAATAGCAGTAGCACTTAGATTTATATACTGCTTCACAGCCCTCTCTAAGCAGTTTACAGAGTCAGCATCTTGCCCCCAACAATCTGGATCACCCACATTTGAATCATGCTTTGTCTGGAACACATGCTGAAAAATGTAAGAAAATTATCAGGTGGGCATTAATACCTTGCTTGAAAACAACAAGAGTAAAAGTGATTTAAGACTTTCCATTCATAAAAAATAACACATCAGAAATGAATGAAATTACAGCCAGTGCAGAAAAAGCAGGCAGAGAAAAGCAGCTGTTTTCATGGTTATAGTAATCATTGAAGACCAGCAGTAACTTTATTCATACTAAGTGTAATTATATATGAAATTAATTTCTACACGTTACAATGACAACAACCATTTGCTTCAAATGCTAAAGAGCACATTAAACCACTTGGGCGAGTTCCTAAATCTCATGCAAACACTAACATTAGATATGATCCAAAGCCACTTCTTCCAAAAAATCTTTTAGAGTAACATTATTAATAAATAAGACAATCTTGGAAACAAGCAAGTAGCAGACAAAGGCCGCTGTTCTTAGGGTCCAACCAATTATTCCAAGCAGGCTTCATAACAAAATGACAGCTCATTAGGTCTGACTGTTCTTCAAATCATGGTTTGCTATTACATCCAGTCAAGACAAAAAGGTGTCAAAATGTCAGTTTCCTAAATTAAACTGAAAATAACCCATAGTAAAACGTACATTGCAGGCCTTATCAGGATATACAAACTTTTCAGATACAGCCTTTCTCACTTCATCTAAAAACTACTGTACCTGCTTAAAACACTGAAGTAAGTCCTTTAATTAAAGTGAGATCAGTTTAAACTAAACTGCAAGCAAATTCTGATTAAGAATTTGGCTTGTGATTCTTTTAGACCAGTTTGGCAGTTAATTAGGATAACTTTGATTTTAGAAGCAAAAGCCCTTATCTCCTTACTGTTACTCTGAAAGAAATCAAATGCTGATGCAGACAGAATTAACCAAAAGCACTTATATTAGCACATGCCAGATAATTTGATGGGGAAACATTAGTAAGTTCATGTAAGGTTACATGACCAGCACCTTTTACTCACATCATGCCTTATTTATCAATAGCAAAATTTACTGTACCCAAAGCCCTATGTAGTTCTGCTGATGCTACCTGTTTCATTGACATCTTAAATGGTACCAGTGGTTTAGGAAATCTGGATGCTAAAAAGTTTTCATACAAAAGAAACAGCATGTTATTTTACTTTCACTTGAACATTTTAAAAGTTCATTATCCAAACCTAGAATCCCAAGTTTATTTATTTAAAAGTAACAGTCACTGACTTTAATAGGCATTACTTCCTTATAAATACTGTTTATCTTGCATCCTTTCACTGTGTCATTATGAAATTTGCTCTGTAGGATGGAACATTAAACTGAAAATGAACTTTCATTCCTCCTTCACCAAATTAAATATATAACTCTATTCTCATTTAATCTGGTCCCCTGCACTCCATAAAAACACTTGCACAGAAAGATGAATTCTCATGGAAAAAGATTTGAAATATTTGTGAGTTGTAGCAGGAAATAGCTTAGTTGATAGTGAAGATTTTCTGACTTGAATTCTAAGGCAGTATTAGTTCATTACTAAAATAATAAACAATCAATGACAAGTACAATTTGTCTTCCACGCTTCCAACCCATCTTGTTGTTCTGACCAGGTGATGATGGGAGATTTCCACACACCATTTTCAGTCCCACCAGCTCACCACAGATGCCCACTATCCTGTGTTTTTCCTTACCAAAGCCATTCTTGCAACGTTATAAACAACTCATGCACCAATCAGTCCGCCATTCAATTGAGCAACAGAGTAGGGCAAATAATAATAATGATAATAACCCTGCTACCTAACAAAATCTACACTCCTCACATCTGTTTTACATGTACAAGAGGCCACAGGGTAAGTTCATTTGTTGGATCAAGGATGTATCTTGTCCTTTGACTGTAATGCTGTTACAATGTCCCAATGCTTAGATGCTGTGAGAGTTGGGTTATAAAGGAACAAGCTCAGCCCAACCTGGCAAGAGTGAGTAGTTGTGATTGTCTGGGCCCCCTGGTGTTGGGAACCCTCCAACTTTGTTCCTGAACGGGGCTACATTACCTTGTTTAGGTCTTGTGTGCAATGTGGGGTTCCACGACTACAGTTTGAAAAACAGGTGGTAGCTGAGGCCAGGAGGGCCTTCACATGGGGTATCTGGCACTAGCTGCACCCTTTTATGAACCAGAAGGCACTTCTTACAATCATTTATTTGGTCGCTTTGAGATGTATCATTGCAATGTGCCCTTGAAAACCATTTGGAAGGCACAGGTGATCCAGAATGTAGCAACACAACCAATGATGGGGGCCGGTGCATCATGCCCATATTACTGGTTGACTTCCAGGCGCAATTTAAGATGGTGGCTGACATCTTTAAAGTCCCACACGGCACAGGGCCAGGTTATTTGGGAGACTACCTCTTTCCTATTTTTTTGCCCATCTTATAAATCTTGACAGTTGGCTTATTCCTTGTTCCATCAATTCCGCAATGTCATCTAGTAGGACTTGGGTAGGCATTTTGTCTCCACCTTATCAGTTTTAAAAGAGCCTTAAAAACATGGCTCTTTCCCCAGCCCTTGAATTAGGCTGACTGGGGACTTCCTTGTCTCTTTTGGGGGACAATGGCCGCTGTTCACTCCAGATGCTATTTTGAGGTTTATTCTCAGTTTTAATCTATATATCTTTAGATGCCTTGAGTTGCTGGGGGCTAGGGCTTTACCAAATAACAAAAATATGCAAGCAGCCAAAACAATTTTGCCTGCACTTCCAAGTTGGAAATGATTTAGCAGTGCAAACCAATGGGCAGTACAACAGTGGTATGGCGGCACTGCGGCGATCTCAACTTTGTTAATATAACTGGTGTAAAGTTCCTTGAAATTTCAATTACATGGTACTAATGGGTCCCAGATTTCGTATGCATTTTTAAATTAGATTTGAGGTACCCCGATTCAAAAACTTGGGGCTATGATGCACCATTTGGGCTAACTGAAGGTTACTAACAGACAGGTGAGTAGTACCGGTATATAGATACATGTAATCTTTTTTTTGTCTTTCTTAGTGACCTGTAATTCAAAACAAATGCAAAAGTCATGAATGGGCAGGCACTCTCTCTTGACCTACCCTTTCCCCCCCCACCAATTCAATGACAGACTTGTCTGATTGCAATGTAGTGGGTCCGACGCAAGGAAGAGACGCCAGCCGGAGTACGTGTTCAGCTCTTTATTGGGGGGGGGGAGGTTAGCATACCGAGGAATGAGGGTTACCTGGCCTCCTTAAATACCTAGCCAGGTAAGCAGACAGCCAATGGGGTTGGCCCTAGGTTTCCCGACGAAACTGGGTTTCCCGCCAAAACCGTTCAGGCCAACGCCCCCTGGTGGCTGTTGCTATGCAGGTGCCTGCATACATAACACTGATATTCAGTCCACACCTCCTCACCTTAGACATGGGATCAGTATCTTCAGAGGGACCAGTGAGTGCCTCATGTCATTACAAAGCCCTCCCTTTCTGATGAGAGAAAAAATGTTTCTCTTAAAAAGCAGAATAGTGGCACAGGAGTCCGAGAAGACAGAAAGGCCACTTCTGAACTCCCCAGTGGCCTCAGAATTAGCTAACTGGCATTGTATGAAGTGAATGAATCAGCAATTGCCTACGTGCCAAACAAACAAACAAAAAAAACCAAATACCAAAGGGAACACTAAATTTTAGGAGACATCAGTAGTAGTCCCCAAACTACAGGAAATACTTTTTTTTTATTTCCCCATTTTATTTTTCCCTGAGTCCACACAGTTTCTAACTGACTTTAAGAAGCCAAGTAAATGGAAACAAAGACAGGAGGATAATTAGGAGGATTTGTAGTCTGGAAACTAAGTCCTGTGTTGTACTTTTTAGGTACTTAAAAGCATTTTTTTCATTCAGAAGCTTCTTCATCATTCTAGGTAGGACATGAAATAATAAAGTTGCGAGAAGGTTTCAGTTGTATATTGGGAAAAACCTTGTAGCAGTAAGAGTGATTTGTCAACAAATCCATAAGGCAAACAGGTGTTTTAACTGCCTGCCAGCAGGCCAGCAACAACCATCAATTTTACTGGCAAATATTTGGTTTTAAAAAGCCCAGACTACAAAAAAACAAACAAAAAACCCACGTTCCTCAAATATTGTCCCATCACAATCTTTAGAGAATGGAACTTCAATTTCCAGATGGAATATGAATTCATAAGGATTCTATTACATGCTGCATTTTATAAACTCGTAGCGCTAAGTTGTATTCTCACAGTTTCTATTTCTGGTCTGATATTAAGTAAAATAACCCCCGTCTCCCTACAATGCTTACAATGTGATGGAAAGTTTCCAGAAAGAGTTTGGACAATAATGAGCTGCAAGATCTGTGATTAGTTGCGTGTATCCTAATGCAAAAATGATCAGTAAGTCAGGGGTATCCAACCTTGGCAAGTTTAAGACCTGTGGATTTCAACTCCCAGAATTCCCCAGCTAGACATCCCTGGGGAATTCTGGGAGTTGAAGTCCACAGGTCTTAAGCTTGCCAAGGTTGCACACTCCTGAAGTAATGTTTTTGCAAGGTGGAATAGTAAAGCTCTATAGCAGGGGTGTCAAACTGCCGGCCGGATGCGTCATGCGGAAACCGCACCCACCCCATTGCCAATGGAAAAAAAGTTGCGATACGTCGCGACACGTGACATGATGTTGCGAGTTTGACACCCTTGCTCTATAGTTTTCTACGTTATTCTTTGCAATATTTGTAATATTATGGTATGATTCACCTATGTGGATCTGTGTGTCATTTAATCATGTTACTTTAGCATGACCTTCACATTAGGTAATTACTATAACTTGGTTAATATAAAAAGAATTATGTCTGATTATGCTTTGAATAGGTTTTTTTAACCACAGTAAGGGACACTTGTATCTGCAATCAAATTCTCTAGTTCTGAGTTGCCACCATGTTCCCTCATATAACACCTTTTCAGGAAAGCTGTTCAACTGTTCCTATTTTTATGCCTATATGTTATTACAAGCCATTTATTGGCTAAACCAAGATAGGTCTTTATTTCATCTATTTTAATAAATTCTGATCTACTTTAGGCATTCTGAGAGAAAATTATGAAAACTGTTTTACACTTCCTGGTTGAAAAATTTATGACCTAATTTGATTCCTCGATGTAAATGTACCAAAGGAATAACAGTGGTACAAAATCAAATCTAGTTATACTAGATCGATACAAAACTATAGAAAGAAATTTTCTAGCCACTACTACTGTTTCCAAGAACATTATGGGATTATTCTGATACTTCAGAATAATGGAAGGATAAATGCAAATGTTTTTGATTTTCTACTATTCAAAATGCTATCCAAAATCAGAACCGTGTGATATTTGATTGATCCTAAAAGTAACAAACATTAGTATGCTTTTGGAATAATGTAAAAAATTTAAACCTTTCCAATAGACTTGTGTGTGTGTGTGTGTGTGTGTGTGTATTCATTCTCTTCTCACCCCTTTGAATGGTCTGGGGCTTTCTCAACCTCAGGTTCTCTACCACAGGGGTTCCCAACCCCTAGTCCATGGACCAGTACCGGGCAACGGCATGCCAGCAACCGGTCCACACAAACAAGCAAAGCCCCATCTGCGAAATGCAGGCAGCACACAAAACCACACCCCCTCCAGTCCACGGAAAAACTTCTCTCCACGGAACCGGTCCCTGGTGCCCAAAAGGTTGGGGACCTCTGATCTACCAGATGCCTAGGAGTTTGAGTGTTCTGTGCAGTATCTCATATGTACCTAACATCAGAATAGCTGGATAGAGAGCTCTAATATTGTTCCAATGATCTGCTGGAGCCACTCTCCCAGGTTAAGAGTCACAGCCTGGCGTGGTTCTACCACCACAGGGACCACTTTGGCCTTTACTTTACACCTCCTCTCTAATTCCTCTTTCCGTCCCTGGTACTTCTCCAGGTTCTCATAGTCCTCCGACCTGATGCTGCTGTCTCTTGGCTTTGCTACATCCATCACCACTGCTATCCTCTGGTCCTTGTCTACTACCACAATGTCTGGATGATTGGCCAGTACCTGTCGGGTCAGGATCTGGAAGATTCACAGCTCTCTTATTCTCTCTACAACCTTCTGTGGAATCTCCCATCTGGAGTTGGGAAGGTCTCGATCAGTGGTGGCGAAACTATGGCATATGTGCCAGAGGCAGCACTCAGAGCCCTCTCTATGGGAAAGTGCGCTGTCACCCCAGCCCCGCCTCCCCCCACACACACCCCAGAGGAGTCGCCCCCAGGTGCAGCCCGTGTGGAACAGCGCAACCAAGCACATGGCAGCCAGGCAGCAGGGCCAACACTCTGCCCTCGCAGACCATTGTGCGCAGATGATGCTGCGGGGCGTGGGTGGAGGGCATGGCTGCCATGGCACTGCAGGGCCACCTGGGCGGTCGGCGGGCCGTGGAGGCAGTGGGTGGCCCTGCGGTTGGGTGGGATGGAGGCGGGGCAGGTGGGTTTTGGGCACTCACAAAAGGTTTGCCATCATTGGTCCAGATCAGGGGTAGGCAACCTCGGCTCTTTTATGACTCATGGACTTCAACTCCCAGAATTCCTGAGTCAGCATAGCTGACTCAGGAATTCTAGGAGTTGAAGTCCATGAGTCATAAAAGAGCCGAGGTTGCCTAGCCCTGGTCTAGATTGTACACTGTGCAAATTTTTCTGTACACAATGCCATCTCTTTTGTTGTGCCATTTAGTGTATGCTGTTCCTGCCACTCTGAGGCCTCTCAGCACAGTCTACCCCTTGGATCCTGCCTGGTGTGGTAGGCTGGTCTTGTGCTGCTACGATCTAACCCCTGGTAGGATTTCCCACTGTCTCTCAATGCAGAGGTCTGGTCTAGCCATGGCACTTCCTCTGTGTGATCTTCCTCCCATATCTGTCTGCTGTCTCGGGCATTCTCTCAGCAGCTCATCTTTGGGTGCCACCTTACTGATGTACTCCTGGATGCTTGGACACTCACCAAACCTACCAGCTCTTTCTCCTATCAATTCCGCAAAAGAAGAGAAGGAATACTTATAAGATTTTATTTTTTATCCCACCTTTGCTATTTTTAAATAACTCAGTGCTGCGAAGTGGATTCACACATCTGTTGCCCTTATTCCTCTATCAAAAAAAGCACTTCACTCCATGAAGATTAGGTTAAACTATTTAGAAATGAAGCAACTAAAAGACCTCCATTGATTTTTTTGCATTTTCCATACTTACCTGGATGCCTAAGACAGTATTTCTTCCAATGCCCTTTTTAAATACCATATATAAGACTGAAGGCTTAGTGACAGTTTCAAATACTGACAGGCTAAAATTCCAAAACAACATTTGTAAATCACTGCAAATGAATAAATATCCAGAAAAAAAAATAGGTGCAGACTTTCCACGATGGAGAAGGTACAGGTTCGAGGCAAAAACAGATAAGAGGTTTTTCAGCAGAACCAATTTACTGCTAATTCTCTCCTAAGGTGTTCGGAGGAGTCTTATTCCAGCACCTTTGTTGCATATTTTCTCACTAAGTAAAGTGTGAGGAAACATAACAAAAGTAGTGAAATAAAAGCCCTCTGAACAGGCAATAGCAATTATAAATCACAACCACCCCTAAAAAAATAGCAACATGCACATGGTAATGCATCACACAAATTATGTACTTGCTCCTGGTATCTGATGCAAGTTTCAACATTTGTCTCCCATTGTCCCACACCCCACAAACATCAATTTAAATAGGCTTCAGACTGGCAGCATATTAGCAAAACTTGCAGTTGGGATTTTAAAATCTAAAAAAATTACTTAAGCGTTCTAGATTTTAAAAAAAACCTATAACTAAGAGATTAAGAACACACAAGCATACATGAAGGAGATGTAAAGTATTTCTTCTACTAAGCATTCCTCCAAGATTTAATAATAATACGGACAACTTTATATGGATCAAGGTCAAATGCAAGCAACTTCCTAAATACATAAAATACAATTTAGGCATAGTAGCTTGCAGTTAATAGTCTGTAACAGATGAAGATAAAAAAAGCAAAGCAAGCAGTTTTGATATTTTCCATTTCAAAGGTAAGAATTGCTCTGAATTTATCAGCTGGCTGACAGCAGTCCATTTTTTTTAAAGAGAGTGAAAAATCAATGTGACAATAACAGACTCATAACTACTTTAGATTTCAGCACAATCACATGTATGCAGACGGAAACTCATAATTAGCTGTCATTTGTTTTGGAAAAAGCTGAGTGGGCATTATCTGCACTGTGATGCAACTCACATATGTAACTGGTAATTTAATGCAACCGCTCAAAGTTAAGATTAATTCACACACCATGCTATGCCAGCATTTCCTTTAACCAACATTTTTTTGACTAAGGCAGGGTCCTATTTTATTTAGAATCCTAATCTATAAATCACAATGATTTGATATCAATATCAGGCTAGTTCAAAATGAAGCAAACTACATTAAATAAGGTTTAGCATGAGGTGTGAACGCAACCTAATGCTACGACACTGGAAATATCTAGCCATATTCGGCAAAAACCAATTTGTTCATTTTAAGATGCTATTAGACTATCTTTGCTACATTATACTAACATAGCTTGGAAGTACGAATTAATGTACCTTAAACGTAAAAAGGTAAAGGTTCCCCCGCACATGCGTGCTAGTCGTTTCCAACTCTAGGGGCCAGTGCTCATCTCCGTTTCAAAGCCGAAGAGCCAGCGCTTGTCTGAGGACGTCTCCGTGGTCATGTGGCTGGCATGACTAGACGCCAAAGGCGCACGGAAGGCTGTTACCTTCCCACCGCAGTGGTCTCTATTTTTCTGCTTGCATTTTTACGTGCTTTCGAACTGCTAGGTTGGCAGAAGCTGGGACGAGTAAAAGGTGCTCACTCTGCTACGCGGCACTCGGGATTCGACCCGCCAAACTGCCGATCTTCTGATTGACAAGCTTAGCGTCCTAACCCACTGAGCCACCGTGTCCCTTTAATGTACCTTAATTATATCTAAATGCGTCAGATTTCTTCTTTTTAATCAGTTTCTTTTTTAATACTAATTGAACTCTTCCCTTTTGGTTTCTTCTGAAGTGAATAATACATTATAAGCAGCTAGAGATGTACGTTCTATTACTTTATAAAATGTTATTTGTAGAGGCTAAATTCACACACTCAGTCATGATGCTTAAACCATAATGGCTTAATTCAGGCAACACTATAAGCCAAAACAAAAACGAATTATATTACGATGTAGCATATGAATCCAATCTGTCCTATAAAATTTAAATAATGCTGCCGCAAACTGCCCCAATTAAAGTCTCAAAATAAGCTCAATCCTCAATCAGGTATGATATTTATATTCTAATGCTTTACAACTTAAAGCGGTTGCTCTAAACTCATAATCTATCATCCATCTTAAGACATTGACAAATACAGGTAGTCCTTGACTTGCGACCACAATTGAACCCAAAATTTATGTTGCTAACCAAACATTTAAGTGAGTTTTGCCCCATTTTATGATCTTTCTTGACACAGTTGTTAAGTGAATCTGGCTTTCCCATTGAATTTGCTTGTCAGAAGGGTTCAAAGGATGATGATGATAATAAAAACAACAATAATAAAGTTGGAAGGGACCTTGGAGGTCTTTTAGTCAGGCAGGAAACCCTATACCATTTCAGACCAATGGCTTTCCAGTCTCTTCTTAAAAACCTCCAGTGTTGGAGTATTCACAGCTTCTGGAGGCAGGTTGTTCCACTGATTAATTATTCTAACTGTCAGGAAATTTCTCCTTAGTTCTAGGTTGCTTCTCTCCTTAATTTCTATCCGTTGCTTCTTGTCCTGCCTTTGGGCGCTTTGGAGAATAGCTTGACTCCCTCTTCTTTATGACAACCCTTGGGATATTGGAACACTGCTATCATGTCTCCTTGTCCTTCTCTTCATTAAACTAGACATAACCAATTCCAGCAGCCGTTCCTTATATGTTTTAGCCTCCAGTCCCCTGATCATCTTTGCTCCTCTTCTCTGTACTCTTTCTAGAGTCTCAACATCTTTTTTACATCGTGGTGACCAAAACTGGATGTAGTATTCCATGTGTAGATCATAAAATGGAGTGTGACTCACTTTACAACTGCCTTGTTTAGCAATGGATATTTTGGGCCCAGTTATGGTTGTACGTTAAGGACTACCTGTATTCTGCCACCTCACACAATTTACTTGAAGGATGGGCAAGCAGTCTTCTACAACAGAGGTAGGCCACCTTGGCTCTTTTATGACTCGTGGACTTCAACTCCCAGAATTCCTGAGCCACCATGGCTCAGCTTGGAAACCTCTTCCTTTTCCCTCAGCATGGCTGGCTCAGGAATTCTGGGAGTTGAAGTCCACGAGTCATAAAAGAGCCAAGGTGGCCTACCCGTTCTAGAACAACTCACGTATGTCTACTGTGGCAGCTCTCTTCAAGTTCCACTGAGACATGTATATCTGTTAGCTGCTAATTACAAACTGCCAATTAGCACAAAAAAGCTAGGAATAATCCACATCAGCAACTGCAGTGTCACACTGCAATATGATTTAGTACCACTCTGACAGATGTATGTCTCCTTTCTAATTACCAGGGCTAAAAGTTACTGAAGAAAGCTGTAGTCTACACAGATTTTCAGAAACAAGGAGTAAAAAATTCAATTAATTACATTTGAGGAAGAACCACATCCAACACTGGCAATGACCGTGAACATTCAGGTGTTCTGAACATACATTTATATTCCCTTTTGGGATGAGCAACATTATACAGAGTGCAGAAAAAAAAAGAAGCCAAAGAGATTAAAGGTGCAAAAATCTGGTCAAAATACTACTTTCCCCACTATTTTGTGCATATTTCAGTAACACTTCACACAATATTTTTCAATGTCCTAACTCAAGTTTTTAAAGTTTTAATTTTCAAAACAGGGATCTAAAGTTGGCTTTGATTCCCGATTGATATTAAGCAAATTCTGTAAATGCTCTAGACTAGTACCTTTTCAAATTCTACTGCTTAAAACATCAACAAATGGAGGCTCCATCAAAAAATGTGCTAAGAAGTTATCAGTCCCTACACACCGGTGGACACTATCAGACACACCAATGAACCATAAGACAAGAGTCTGAATAGAGCAGCAGCAAAGCTTTAAAAATGGATCACGGAGAAAAGCAACCCAGAACTATGGAGAAATTTCCTGACAGTTACAACAATTAATCAGTAGAATAACTTGCCTCTGGAAGCTGTAGGTGCTCCAACACTGGATGTTTTTTTTTTAAATTCCATTTATATCCCGCCCTTCTCCAAAGACTCAGGGCGGCTTACAAGCTTAGCAGTAGCCTTCATTCTATGTATATGCCTGCTTATTAGGGCTTTCTCACACACCCCCAAGCGGCATTATTACAAAGTCAGCTTAATTGCCCCCAACAATCTGGGTCCTCATTTTACCTACCTCGGAAGGATGGAAGGCTGAGTCAACCTTGAGCCTGGTGGGACTCGAACCTGCACTATTTGCAGGCAGCTGGTGTTACTTAAGGAGGCATTAGCCCACTGTGCCACCAAAGAGAGGAGACTGGACAACTACCCTATTTATCTGAAATGGTATAAGGGTTTTCATGCTTGAGCAGTGGGTTGGACTAGAAGACCTCCAAGGTCCCTTCCAATTCTGTTATTCTTTTAAAAAAACGTTCTAAAGCACCTGAACATTGAAAACACACTACACCTCTAAAAATCAGGTTTTGTTCCTTTTTTTTAATAAAAGAGATCTGCTGGAAGAGGCAAACAAGTTACACACTGAGCGTTTTCTTGCACCATCGTCTGGCACGGCTAAAGGAAAATATGAGAAGAGGCCATTCAGATATCACTTAGGGCACAGAAGCCGGTCGGATAACTTAACTCTCATCTGGCGTGGGATTCAGCTGGAAAAGCAATGGCAAGCAAAACACACACACACACACACACACACACACCTGCACGTGCCCAACCATCATCAGCTGCCGCACACAGGGGGATCCGCAGGGAGCAGAATATTTTCCTACAGCAAAATGCAGGCGTACACACGCCTGTTCGGGACTTGGAAGCCTTGGCTTACGAAATGCAAATAAGAGCCGATGCATCCCCGGAGCCAGGGGCGGGAGCTTAGTTTGGGTTGCCTAGGAAAATCGCCAAGCCCTCAAAAAAGAGCCAACATGACAACATTCCTAAACTAATCTTTTTTTTTTGGGTCTCCATCTCGGGGATTGCGCGCGTACACGTGTTTACTCGACTTCCCAAGAAAGCCGGCCTGCACGCGGGATGCGCGCACACACAGACACACGCACACTCCAAACGCGCTTTCCCAGGCTGACACTCTCGCTGGTTTCCTCCCCCCCTCCACCACCACCCCTCCCAAGAGATTTAATTTTAATTTTTAATTTTAATTTTAATTCTTTATATCCCGCCCTTCTCCGAAGACTCAGGGCGGCTTACAAACTTAGCAGTAGCCTTCATTCTATGTATATGCCTGCTTATTATTATTATTATTATTATTATTATTATTATTATTATTATTATTATTATTATTATTATTATTATTATTATTATTATATTATCATTATCATTATCCCTCAAACGGGTGGATGGGTGGGGCAAGCCAGCACGGCTCCCGGGCTCGTTCAGACGTGCACGGGCGTTCCTCCGCTTCCCTCTCACCTTGCGCGATGGCGATGGACTCGAAGCGGTGCAACTCCCGGAGCAGGCAGCTCCGCTCCGTCGAGTGCAGGCTGTAGATGAAGTCGCGGGCCCCCTGCGCCGTGTTCAGCGCCTCCACCGGCTCCTTCTTGGGGTGCGTGCCCAGCGGCCGCGGGGAGCCCAAGCAGGAGGCCGCGGGCGGGAGCCCCAGTCCGTTTTCGAGCCGGGGCGCGCGGCGGAGGGCGCTCAGGCGCCGGCGGAGGAGCAGCAGGAGGCAGCGGCAGCCGCCCAGGCGGGACGCCGGAGCGGAGGAGCCGGCCGAGCCGAAGCGCAGCGCCAGCCGGCAGCTCAGCCACGTCGGCGACGACATGCCGCCCGCCGGCTACCGGCGCTGGGAAGGAGAAGGGCGGCAGCGGCGACGCCCGGGAGCGGGGAAGGCGCTGCTCATGAGTCTGTCCCGAGCCTTCTTCCCCCGGCCGCGCCCTGCCCGGCAGTGCCGGCGGCTCAGAGCCCGAGGACGGCTCCGGCCAGCCGCCGCATCGCCCCTCAAACGGCAGCAGCAGCAGCGGCAACGAACTCCGGCGAGCAGCTCCCGCCGCGCCTGTGAAGCGGGATTGAAACGAGGGAGGTGGCAGGCGGCCGCCACGCAGGCGCACTGGCCTCGTCTTGTCAATGGCCGCGGCCTCGCCCCCACGTCTTCCAACCAATGGGAAGAGAGAGAAGACTTCTTTTCGTCTCCGCCTTCTTCCCCGCCGCTCCTAATTAGGTGGGGGGGGGGAGAGGACGAGATTCCAGCCACGCCCACCTCCCTGCAGATCGCCGCGGCCCCTCGTTTGCTTTTTAGTTAACAACAATAACAATAATATAAAGTTGGAAGGGACCTTGGAGGTCATCTAGTCCAACCCCCTGCTCAGGCAGGAAACCCTATACCATTTCAGGCAAATGGCTGTCCAGTCTCTTCTTAAAAACCTCCAGTGTTGGAGCATTCATTGTCATGTTGTTGTTGTTAGTTGCGAAGTCGTGTCCGACCCATCGCGACCCTATGGACAATGTTCCTCCAGGCCTTCCTGTCCTCTACCATCTTCTGGAGTCCATTTAAGCTCACGCCTACTGCTTCAGTGACTCCATCCAGCCACCTCATTCTCTGCCGTCCCCTTCTTCTCTTGCCCTCAATCTTTCCCAGCATTAGGCTCTTCTCCAGTCAGTCCTTCCTTCTCATTAGGTGGCCAAAGTATTTGAGTTTTAGCTTCAGGATCTGTCCTTCTAAAGAGCAGTCAGGGTTGATCTCTAGGGCTGACCGGTTTGATCGCCTTGCAGTCCAAGGGATTGTCATAGTTGGCTGTAAAAATCCGGGTGGCCGCTAAGTGGCAGCCAAAAGCCTCAACTTCTGGATCAATCTTGGGGTGGGCCGGATCACGGCAACCCAAATCGGACAACCCTCTCTTGCATGTCCCCTTCTTGGGTGTGGGGCTGTGTAAAGGTGAAGCTTCACTCCTGCTGACTTCATGGAAACATCTATATTATTTCCTTGGGTGCGGTCCAGATGTTTTGCTAGGAATATAAAGGCAAAGTCTGCCGGTGCAGATTGATTGCGGTGACTTCATAGATAAGGCCCATGTAGTTGCCAACTCTTTGAACTATGGTGCTGGAGAAGACTCCTGCGAGTCCCGGTCAGTCCTAGAGGAGATCAACCCTGACTGCTCTTTAGAAGGACAGATCCTGAAGTTGAAACTCAAATACTTTGGCCACCTAATGAGAAGGAAGGACTCACTGGAGAAGAGCCTAATGCTGGGAAAGGTTGAGTGAGGGCAAGAGAAGAAGGGGACGACAGAGAATGAGGTGGCTGGATGGAGTCACTGAAGCAGTAGGCGTGAGCCTAAATGGACTCCAGAAGATGGTAGAGGATAGGAAGGCCTGGAGGAACGTTGTCCATGGGGTCGCGATGGGTCGGACACAACTTCACAACTAACAACAACAAAAGTTGCTGACTACAGAGGGCAGTGCTCAGGCCATGGACATTTCCGCAGTCATGGGGCCGGCATCACAGAGTCCTGTTACTTTCCCACCTAAGTGGGACCTATTTATCTACTCACATTTGCATGCTTTCAAACTGCTAGGTTGGCAAGAGCAAGAATTGGAGCTTACCCCATCATGTGGCGCCCGGGTCTCAAACCTTGGGGTGCTGGCTGACAAGCACAGTGTCTTAACCGCTGAGCCACCACGCTGCCCACATGTAGGAAAGTGGTTTGTAATTTCTTCTTTCAGACTTTTAATCTGGGAATGTACCAAAACAAGGTCTGTCCTTTTTCCTATCTCCTTAGATTTTTTTTAAAAAAGGATGTTACAAATTAGTATCTACTTTACACAACTATTTTTTTCTCTTCCATCTGCTTCTGTATTAGAAAATTGTTACAGCCACCTATCATTAGGGCTCTTGGATAATAGTTTTAAAATTCTGGGTTTTAAAAGCAATTGATTGTGTATGTAAGAGCCCACCCTGGTGTCCGATATGAGGAAAAGCAGAACAGAAATATTTTATAAATGAATAAGGCATCACTTATCTATTACAGAATCATAGAATCACAGGGCTGAAGGGACCTTGGAGGTCTTCTAGTCCAAACCCCTGTTCAAGGTAGGAGACTTTGTTTCATCCCAGACAAATGGCTGTCCAATCTTTTTTTGAAGACCTCTTTTTAATGGACCACCCATAATTCTGCAGTCGCGTGTGAAGCTCTGCTTATGCACAAAGCTCCATTTTTGCAAGTGGAAGGTGTATGTGCACTGTTCACACAAATGGAGTTGTGTGCACACCTGTGTGCCTGCCACTCACATGACATACACACACACACCCCATGCCAGGCTAGGCTGCCAAGTTGGAAAGGTTGGGGACCGCTGCATTATTTCATTGGTCCTCCTTGTCCCGTCTTCTTCTCTACCCACTATGGGCCACACAGTTATAATTCACATTTGTGTAAACAGAATTTAAAATATTTGACAAATACTAACCACATTAGACACCAATCATTCATTTTCAAAGAATGGATACATTTCAGATTGTAAGAGAAGAACATGGTAGTCTATGGTGGCAAAAACAAGATTGAGTCTGGTAGCCCCTGAGCAACAATATGATTGATTGATTGATTGATTGATTGATTCATTCATTCATTCATTCATTCATTCATTCATTCAATTTATACAGCCATCCATCTAAAATATATGACTCTAGGCAGGTAACAATATTAAAAAACGTTCCATTTTATTCTATAATAGATAAAAGCATATATAAAAACCTAAAACATACAGCAGCTGAGAAAAAACTTTAAGATAGCCAGGAAATGGGTTGCATCATGCATCCAAAATTCAAGCACAGAGTTACATTCTTGCCTTACAGAAGGCCAAAGGGGATGAGGGCAATCTATTGTCCAGAGGAACGAAATTCCAGAGGGTGGGCACCACAACAGAAAAGGCTCTGCTCCTGGGCCCTACCAATTGAGACGCCTTAGCAGTCGGGACCTTGACCTTGTCGTGTGTGTGTGTGTGTGCTGAATATAATGACCAAGGCTGTAACATTTTGCATCAATTGAAGCTTCCAAATACACTTCAAGGACAGGCTCATATAGACTGCATTGTAGTAATACAAGCAGGGGGTGACTCAGGCATGAGTGTCTGTAAGTCAGGCAAATGTTATTAAGGGGCGTAAACTTTCATTGGCTCCATTAATCAGAGACATCATTATTGCATCTTATGAACTGAGTTGCAGCTTTTGAAAGCAGAAGCTTTTTAATTAAATGTCATAGCTGGAAAAGAGGCTACCAGACTCCTCCTGATTTCATGAGCAAATGTTTCAGGCGGTAAAAGGAGACTAATTCTATACCTCTGTTGATTGCTATCCTCAATTCTAGCCAAAACAATCAACTGGGCCAGGGATAGGCAACCTTGGCTCTTTTACGACTTGTGGACTTCAACTCCCAGAATTCCTGAGTCAGCATGGCTAGTTCAGGAATTCTGGGTATTGAAGTCCACAAGTCATAAAAGAGCCAAGGTTGCCTATCCCTGAACTAGGCCTTGCCTGTCATCGCCACCCTTAAGGCCATCGCATAACCTAAATAACACTGGCAAAGCAAAACTAGGGAACTACAAACAAGCAAGGAAAATGAGCAAGGTCTGCAGAGATTCAAAGAGCGTTTAGGACCTTGTGGGTTTCTTTGCTCTCATAAAGCAGTTTAGTCATGACTGAGCACATTCGATTATCACACATAGTCCTTGGACTTACAATCATCCATTTTGTGACTGTTCAAAGTCACAACGGCACTGATAAAAGTAACTTACAGCTTTTTTCACACCTATGACCATCAGGGCAACCCCATGGTCACATGATCAAAACTTCAAATGCTTAGTAACTGCTTCATATTTATGACGGTTGCAGTGTCCCAGGGTCGTGTGATCCCCTTTTGCTGGCAAGCAAAGTCAATGGGGAAGCCAGATTCACCTAACCGTTACTAATTTAACAACCGCATTGATTCGCTTAACAACCGCATTGATTCGCTTAACAACTGTGACGGGAAAGGCCGTAAAATGGAACAAAACTCATTTTAACAGCTGTCTCACTTAGCAACTGAAATGTTTGGCTCAAGTGTAATCATAAGGACTATCTGTAATTATAGCAAATGTTCAGGGAGATAAGGATAGAATGTCACCCATGGAATTCCGAATAGAAAAGTCTCCCCATGTTGTGACATTTTGTTGCTGGTCCTGTTTATACAATAATATTTTATATGCACTATCACAGGGGTCTTCAAACATGGCCCTTTTATGACTTGTGGACTTCAACTCCCAGAATTCCTCAGCCAGGCACTGGTGCTTCAGCCAGTCCTTGCTTAATGACCAGTTGCTTAGCAACTGTTCAAAGTTGCGATGGACACCAAAAGAACTTACGATTTGGATTTGAACTTCCAACAGCTATCCCACCTCCCACAGTCCTGTGACCATATTTGGGGTGCTCAGCAACTGGCCCTCATTTATGGCCATTTGCAATGTCCCATGATCAGATAAAGTGGCAATTTAGGACATTTTTTGCCCCAAACCAGTGTTTACATCCAATTTCTGGCAAAAAAATGGGTTCGTTGTGTTTGTGTTGCGACTGTTTCTTTAAAGTTTTGCATCCACTTTATTGCGCAATTTTTCATTTGTTCTGTCTCTGTGCCATTTATGAGTAAGAGTTTATATATGCGGATTTTTTTTAAAGTGGACAAGTATAGGATTACACTTCCAGCTTTTCGGAGACACTCTGAAGCATTTAAAATGAGCAAGTGAATAATGTATAGGACATTACCCCTTCTTAGCCTCTGGGAAATTTTTGTTAAAAGCACGTAGTCAAATCATTAAAGCAACTGGAAATAAAAATTCCGTCAGAAATCCCAGCAAGTATTAGAAAACATATCAATAGCTGGATTGCTTTGTTTAAAAGGTCATTTGTATTTTGTTCAGCGGGACCAGAAATATGAAGAGGTACAAGTTTCCACATTTTCTCTTGGCCAGTTATATATTTCAATTCAATATCCTAGCGGAAATACTCTCAGGGGTCCTCGGAGCTCTCTGAGCTTTCTTTCTTTCTTGCAGACGTTTCATTACATGCTGGTCAGGAGTGCTGTTTGCTGTCAGTTTATATTCTGGTGTCTTGCCTGTCTGTGTGAGTTGGGATTGTCTTAGGGATTGTTCTGTACCAGCCTGCTACCGGCCCTGCAGAAAAGGCAGGGACAACCCCTTTTACAAGAAGGCAAGAGGCTGGAATTACGCCTGCCAAATTTATTGCTACAAAAACAAATAGAACAAGACACAAACCAAGAAACAGGAGCTTTTCAAGCGGTTGCCTTCAGCAAACCAGCCCTCCCACGCATTCCCCCTTAAATACAGTTCAGGGCGTGGCTTCTCTCTGCCTCCTTCCGAGGAGCCCCATTGCCTTCCTCTGTTTACTCCTGATTGACTGCCTCCTGCGTCGGGCGTCCTTGAACAGGGCCAGCTGTGGGTCATCTTCATCCACGCTGTCAGGCTCACACAGCTGGGTCTGCGTCGTGACCAGATGAGAGGGGCCTGGCTGGGGGCTCTCATCAAGCTGTCCAATCCCCTCAGCAAGCTCTTCAACACCCCCCTCCTCCTCCTCCTCTGAGTCGTCCGACCCAACTGCCGAACCCACAGGCTGACCCTGAATCACAACAGGGATTAGGCCAAATCAAAAACGCCAGGGAATTTCTAGAAGGCTGGCAGTCTGACAAATCAGCCACCAATAGACACATAGACATTAACGACATATATAGACTGCGCAAAAGAGACAATCAACCAGCCCAAAAGAGAAACAGACTCCAGCACCTCTCCACCAGCAATCAGCACTCAGATCAACATAGATTAATTCCAAGGTCAACATCAGATCAACAATCAAGTAAGCAAAACCCCAATCAAGAAACTGCCAAAGAGCAAGAAAGTCCAGTTGCCTCGTGAAAAAGCATCTCTGGGATGCCAAAGAGCCGTTAGCCAAAGAAATCCATAAGGCCGCCCTCACCCACCCAGACAGGCAAGACACCAGAACCGTGGTGGTGAACCTATGGCACGCGTGCCACAGGCGGCACACGGAGCCGTCCCTGTGGGCAAGCACGCCATCGCCTCGGAGGGAGACAGGGCCAGGATGCTCCCCTCCACCGCTCCACGTGCGCCTGCGGTCTTGCTCTCTTTCTCTCTGCACTGAGAGTCAGGGAGCAGCCGCAAGAGCTGCTGGGCAGATCCGGGCTGGATGGTGGAGGCAGCTGCCAGCAGGAGTCCAGGTAAGCCTCTGGAACAATTTTTGTAGCACCCCAGCAGCTGGATCCAGGCTCTGGAGGCCTGGAAAATGCTTCTGCCATCCAGATCGGCCATGGGTGGGGTGGAAAATCTCTCTGCAGCCCTAGATCCGGGGGCAGAAGCATTTTCCAGGCCTCTGGAGCCTGAATTGGGCCACTGGCACACCCCAAAATCGCCTCACGGCCATGAATGCGAGTCCAGAGGCTTGGAAAATGCTTCTGCTGCCCAGATTGGCTTGAGTTGAAATTAAAGGGTAGTTTTAAATATAAAGTGCAGGCACTCCTCACTCCCCTTTAATATCATCTCTTCCCCACCACCTTTAATATTATCTTTCCCCACCACCTTAAATATTATCTTTCCCTACCACCTTTAATATCATCTCTTCCCCCACCTTTAATGTCATCTCTTCCCCCACCACCTTTAATATCAGTGAGGCTCCTCCAGTGGACCATGCCCCAGCACTTGCCCCGGTCCCATCCCCCCTCCGCCGGAGACCCTCAGATCTGGCCCAGTCCTGCCCAGCCCAACACAAGTGCCCCTGACACAAGTGACGTCGAGCTGGCCACACTTACCCAGTAGACCATGCCCATGCCAGCCACGCCCACCCAGTAGGCCATGCCCATCCAGCACCCAGTGATAAATAAGTGAGGTTTAGGTTGCAGTTTGGGCACTCGGTCTCTAAAAGGTTCTCCATCACTGCACCAGAATATAAACCGACAGCAAACCGCACTCCTTAGCAGCACTGATGATATTACCTAGTTGGGTAATGAAATGTCTGCAAGAAAACAAGCAAGCTCAGAGAGCACCAAGGACCCCTCATTTCCCCCGAGCTACAAATATTCTCCTTCATTGGTAGAAGTACTCTGATTTAATTGATTCCTAGATTTAAGGTTACTTAATATTTTTTTTGTATTATTATTTTTTTGTATTATTACAAAAATGGAGGAAGCAGTGTCAAATGTTCCCAAAAGTTGACTTACATTTCTTCTTGCTAGTAATACATGCTTGGAACCCTTCACTGAAGTGGCCTGCCTTACTTTAAATCATTTTCCAAACCTTGAGATTTTGGGCACATTGGCAGCCTTCCTGATTTCCCAAATGGTGGTAGTCCCTACAGGTGGTCCTCAACTTACAACTATTTGTGTAGCAACCATTCAAAGTTACAACACTGGGGAAAAAAAATTACTTACGACCAGTCCTCCCACTTAACAACCGTTGCAGCACCCCCTGTGGTCACGTGATCAGAATTTGGGCCCGTGGCAACTGGTGTGTATTTGTGACAGTTGCAGAGTACTGGGGCCGTGAGATCACAATTTGCAAACTTCCCAGCTGGCTTCTGCAAGCCAAGTCAACGGGGGGGGGAGTTGGGTTTGCTTAATGACTGTGTGATTCACTTAACAACTGCAGTGACTCGTTTAACAACTGTGTTAAAAAAAGGTCATAAAATTGGAAGTGAATCACTTAACATTCACTGTGTTTAGCAATGGAAATTCTGGTTTCAATTGTCATAAGTCGAGGACTACCTGTAGAATTACTCTAACACAGGGTTCTTCAAACTTGGCCCTTTTATGACTTGTGGACATCAACTCCCAGAATTCCTCAGTCAGGCACGCAATTCCTCAGTCAGGAAGCAAGCAGTTCCACTGGTTAATTGTTCTCACTATCAGGAAGTTTCTCCTTAGTTCTAAGTTGCTTCTCTCCTTGATTAGTTTCCATCCATTGCTTCTTGTCCTGCCTTTGGGTCGAGATTGGGTTGACCCTCTCTTCTTTATGGCAGCCTCTCAAATATTGCAACACTGCTGTCATGTCTCCCCTAGTCCAGTCTCTTCTTAAAAACTTCCAGTGTTGGAGCATTCACAACTTCTGGAGGCAGGTTGTTCCACTGGTTAATTGTTCTAACTGTCAGGAAGTTTCTCCTTAGTTCTAAGTTGCTTCTCTCCTTGATTAGTTTCCATCCGTTGCTTCTTGTCCTGCCTTCATAAATTTCACTGTAATAATCATATTTATTTACGCGTGAATTAAATCTGCCACCTAGTGGCAATCAAGGAAGAAGAAAAAAAGCAAGGACACCATTAAATATTTACAATATTACGGAAAATTTCAGAGCTCATTATTTGCTATTGTTTCTTTGTTTCTTACACAATTGTTCTATATACAAGTCCCAAGTCTACATATTTTACAGCCTCTAATAACAAAATAAAAACACATAAACAGAACAATTGATCAGTGGAACGACTTGCCTCCAAAAGTTGTGGGTGCTCCAACACTGGAGGTTTTTCAGAAGAGATTGGACAACCATTTATCTGAGCAGGGGCTTGGACTATAAGACCTCCAAGGCCCCTTCCAACTCTTTTATTCTGTTAATACACCCCAAATGGGAGCTGATTCCTGAGAACAAGAATGTGAAACACTAAGATGGGTATAGGACAGAAAGAAAGGAAGAACTGCTGACAAGCATCCAAATTTTGATCATGTGACCATGGGGATCCTGCAATGGTTGTAAATGTGAAACACAGTCATAAGTCACTTCTCAGTGCCACTGTAACTATGGTCACTAAACAGTTGTAAGCCGAGGACTACCTGTACATGATTTTGCTAAAGCAAGATGGATATTATTAGAACTGCCCAATCATAGGCTTTTTTTTATTTTGGCAATTGAGTAGATATTCAGGTAAGTATCCAAGAGATCCTATTCCCTAATCAACCCCAGTATTATTGATCTACACTGAAATGACTCCAGTATGTAGTTTCACATGTATTGGCATGTATCCAAGCTGACAGAACAATTTTTCTGCTCGCAAATCTTTCCCAGACTTCATGTGGACTTTTCACCCTTACCAAATATGAATAAATTTCTTAAGATAATACTCTTAGTTATTAGTGTCATCATGAGTCAGCAGCTTTGACTGAATGGAACAACAATGATTCCTATAATTATAGTTTATTTTCAGGCAGCTAGACTTCCTGATTCATAGTAGTTTGTGCCCTTAAACTAGATATACTCATTATTCAAGATTCACAAATCTGAGAAGAAACAAAGTCCTTTCTTTAAATTAGGGAAATTCAGAGTGTTTCCAAATGGTTGAAATATGTTCTTGTTGCTAAACCCAAGGCAAAAGCAATGAATAAAACTGGATATATGCACAGGTAGATACCAAGATACTTTGAAAAGGATGTGAATGTCCCATGTATTGCTAGAAGAAGAGAAATGGTGGGAGGTACCTAATTAGTGAAAGGGACGCGGTGACTCAGTGGGTTAGGATGCTGAGCCTGTCGATCAGAAGGTCGACAGTTTGGCGGGTCAAATCCTGAGTGCCGCGTAACAGAGTGAGCGCCTGTTACTCGTCCCAGCTTCTGCCAACCTAGCAGTTCGAAAGCACGTAAAAATGCAAGTCGTAAAATTTTCTATTTTATGTTTTTAATTTTTATTGTTGTGTGCCGCCCTGAGTCCTTAGGGAGAAGGGCGGCATATAAATTTAGTAAAATAAATAAATAAATAATAAAAATAGGGGCCACTACGGTGGGAAGGTAACAGCGTTCCGTGCGCCTTTGGCGTCTAGTCATGCCGGCCACATGACCACGGAGATGTCCTCGTACAAGCGCTGGCTCTTCGGCTTTGAAACGGAGATGAGCACCGGCCCCTAGAGTCGGAAACGACTAGCACGCATGTGCGGGGGAACCTTTACCTTTACCTAATTAGTAGGTTTACCGAAACTGTTCTGAAAGCTAAGTGACATTTGGGCAGACTGGATCACAGCAAATATAGCCTTCCAAGTCATTTTCTTGGCTCACAGTGAGACTTCCTAACTGCTGAGAACATTGTCCAATAAGAAGGCCAAAGGACTGAAGGTCTCAAAGATACGGAAGCTGGGAGATGGCAAGCAGTCCTGGAAGAGAATGGCATAGTAGCAGCCAGTGCTCTTTGGGAATTTCTGCTGCTCTCATCCTTCTTGGTGCCGCCGTTTTTCGGGTGGCACCTGGGTCTTGAGACAGGAGCAGCAGAGTAATGAGCTTTGGACAGGGACAGTGGGCTGGGGGTCTGGGGCTGCCCTTAGGAAGGCAAGGAAGGAGGAGCTAGTTTGGCTGTCCCGCCATTAAAGTTTCTGCCTTTTAATCAAATTCCTTAGTTGGAAAGATGTTACTAGGCTGCTTTTTGAAATATTTGCCACAGACTGAGAGAGATGGTGAGCAAGTGAGGAATAAGGAAGATCTCGCGAGGGAAGAAAGAAGGGAAGGAATGAGAAAGAAAGGAAGAAGAGAGGGAGGGAGTGAGAAGGAGAAAGAAAGGAGGGAGGGAGGAAAGAAGGAAGGGAAGGAGGGATGGAGGAAGGGAAGAAGGAAGGGAGGGAGGAAGGAAGAGAAGGAAAGGAATGAAAAAGAAAGGAGGAAGAGGGAGAGGAGAGAAAGAAGGGGAAAGAAGGGAGGAAGGAAAGAAGAAGAGAAAGGAGGGAGGAAAGAAGGAAGGGAAGGAGGGATGGAGGAAGGGAAGAAGGAAGGGAGGGAGGGAGGAAGGAAGAGAAGGAAAGGAATGAAAAAGAAAGGAGGGAGAGGGAGAGGAAAGAAGGAGAAAGAAAGGGAGGAAAGAAGCGAGGGAGGATAGAAGAAGAGAAAGGAATGAGAAAGAAAGGAGGAAGAGAGGGAGGGAGGAGAGAAGGAAGAGGAAGGAGAAACAAAGGAGGGAGGAAAGAAGGAAGAAGGGAGAGAAAGGAATGAGAAAGAAAGGAGGAAGAGAGGGAGGGAGGAGAGAAGGAAGAAGAAGGAGAAACAAAGGAGGGAGGAAGAGAGGGAGGGAGGGAAGGAGAAAAAAAGGAGGGAGGGAGGAAGGAAAGGTTTAGCCAACAAAAAGAGGAGAGAAGCAAAAACAAAGCAGAAAAAGACAGAAGGAAAGAGAGAGGAAAGTGAGAAAGAGTATAATTTAGATGGAAGTTCCAAAGTAAATCAGCCCACATATGACCTTGGGGGAAAAATTACGCACTAGATCAGTCCCTAATGTTAGTGTTCTGGTTAATAAAATACATTGCCAGCCAAGCAACCAAAGTAATATGCTACTTTCACGGCTCTGCCTTAAAAGTTTTTAAATTATAATTTGTTTAATGGCTTATGATGATACTCTTCATTTTCAATCCACTATTTTTTTTTATTAAGCTGCTTCAGTGTTGTGGCTGCTGTATTAATGAACTAGTCCTCATGGGACACTTGTCACAATTTAAGCACCTTAAGGTACTTGTTTTGCTATTCCTTTGGTGGTCTAAAATTTTTGATTTTCACCTTTTCATTTTTTTTAAAAAAACCCAGTAATTTCTAATTTTTAATTAGAAAAAAAAGATGGAAAGTGAGCATGCCGGAAAGCAAAGAACAAGTGTCCAGCATAACTGTTATTCATAAAAGTGCTTCTGGGCCAACGGCCATTCCTGGGAAATAAAATGTTGGTTGGCTACAAACCATGTTTTGTTTGCAAATGTGCCTGCCTGCCCGAAAAAGGAAGCAATTCAAATTGGAGTATCATCAAGAGCTAGAAAGGGTGGCAGAGAAGCTTACCCATTTCCTTTCTGACCTGGCCATTGCCACCATAGCAATCATTTCTGAATAGGCACTCCCACCCAATGGCAGCCATTTTGTGAGTGTGCCCACATGCTCTCAAAATTCCAGATTTATTCACTGCCCTCGCCCAACTCACTCATGGTGACTCTGGATGGCTTACACAGAAATAAAACCCTAATACAAAACCTAAAACAATCATATTCCTCTGGCGACAACATTCAAACAAAATTTGATGGGCTCCATATCAATGTGGGATTGCCATAAAAGTAAAGGTAAAGGTTCCCCCGCACATGCGTGCTAGTCGTTTCCAACTCTAGGGGCCGGTGCTCATCTTCGTTTCAAAGCCGAAGAGCCAGCGCTTGTCCGAGGACGTCTCCGTGGTCATGTGGCCGGCATGACTGGATGCCAAAGGCGCACGGAGCGCTGTTACCTTCCCACCGTAGTGGTCCCTATTTTTCTACTTGCATTTTTACGTGCTTTCGAACTGCTAGGTTGGCAGAAGCTGGGACGAGTAACAGGCGCTCACTCTGTTACACGGCACTCAGGATTCGACCTGCCAAACTGCCGACCTGATCGACAAGCTCAGCATCCTAACCCACTGACCCACCACGTCCCTCTGGGATTGCCATGCCCACTGGCAAAACCATATCTTTAGAGCCTTTCAGAAGAACGCTCTGAATGGCCTTCCGGCACCTTTTTTTTGCGCCAAAAAAAAAGCTTTTGCACAAGCTATGCTACTCCCTCTCTCCCACCCACAAGCTATGCTACTCGAAAGCCAATAGGAATTGCTGCTGAGGGTGCCAAAAGACCCGGCCGACAAACGTTGCACCGGCAAGTTGTCTGCGGCGAAGGTGAGTTGGCAGGATGTTTGCATCCCTCCCTGCTGCCCAACTCCACCATCTCAACTAGGTAAGTAAGAGAGGACGAGGAGCGGGAGGTGGGCTCTGCGGAGTCCGTGTGCACTCACTTGTTGTGCTCACCCGTGGCAGCCAGGCTGGTGGCTGACCTGCGCCACCCGTTGCCTCGCCCTGCATCACCTGGCCCGCCCTGCATTACCTGGCCCGCCACGCATTACCTGGCCCGCCACGCATCACCTGGCCCGCCCCACGCAGCCCCGCTGCTCCCACTGCACCTGCTCGGGGTGGGGGGGGGCAGCCCGCCACCAAGACCCCTCGTGCCCCCCCACCCCGCCTCCTGCACCCACCAAGATGAGAGTTCCAGCACCTTTTTTTTTAGAAAAAAAAGCCCTGCATGCAGTGCTTTTTTTGTAAAAGAAAAAGGTGCCGGAACTCACACATGTCATACAACCTGCCTTGCCTACCCTACAAGGTTCCATCCAAAAAAGGTGCTGGCACTCCGTTCTGAGCGTTCTATGAGGAAAAAAGCCCTGCCTGTATGTATGTATGTATGTTTATGTATATATGTAAATATGTACCATTATATATAAAATAACGAGAGAGTCCCATTAGGCTTCTTTCTCGGTTCCTTGGAGGTTCACCAACAAGAGAGGGAGACTCATCACTCCCGGGCTCATCGCTGCCCTTCCAACGGGATGGGAAAGCGATAACGCCTCCTCCACCCAAGAGTAACCCTTAAGGTCCTCTGAATAAATCAAGGGTCTTCAAACTCGGCCGTTTTATGACTCGTGGACTTCAACTCCCAGAATTCCTCAGCCAGGCATGCTGGCTGAGGAATTCTGGGAGTTGAAGTCCACGAGTCATTAAAGGGCCGAGTTTGAAGACCCCTGGAATAAGTGGAGGAAAGCTTCGAACACGGGTTTAGGCAAGAGGTTTAGGCGGGTTCGGACTGGATGACCCACCTACAAGGTCCCTTCCCCCCTCTGTTACTCATTGTTGGGGACAATTAAGCTGACTTTGTAATAATGCCGCTTGGGGGTGTGTGTGTGTGAAAGCCCTAATAAGCAGGCATGTACATAGAATGAAGGCTACTGCTAAGCTTGTAAGCCGCCCTGAGTCTTCGGAGAAGGGCGGGATATACATGGAATTAAAATAAAAATAAAATAAATAAATACGGAGCAGGCGCCGCCAGAGTCGGAACGAGAAAGGAAAAAACCAGCACGAACCTCCTCCTCCCTCCTCCCCCCCCTCCTCCTGGGAAGGGGCGGGGCCTATCTTTGTGACGGAGGACGCCGAGGCCCCGCCCCCTCGCCGCGCAGGGGCGTCTCTCGGGCGCCGCCGGCGACGTCATTGGTGCCGCCGCCGCAGGGGGCGCGCGCTGGCTGCTCGGCGCGAGGCGGCGTCGAAGGCGGCGGAGGGAGGGCGGGAGGGCGGGAGGCGAAGAGGAGCCGGGCGCAATGGCGGCGCCGGCGACCTCACGCGCGGCGACCACGCGGGTGGGCTCCCACGCGGCTGGCGGGGAAAGCGAAGCCAGCCGGGGCCGTTAGAAGCAGCATCAGCCCTCGCTGCTGCCGACGCCGCCGCCGCCGCCGCCACCACCACCATCATCACCCTCCCCTTTCTCTACCTCTTCCCCGCCAGCCGCCCAGAGACGGACAGGAGGCGGCGGGGACTCGGGGATGGCGGCCCCGGGCCCCCTTCAGCCGCCGCCAGAGCTGCTGGGCCCGCGGCTCCGGGTCGGCGTGGAGGTGATGCTGCGGGTGCCCACCCTCTTCTTCATCGACACCATCTTCAACTCGCCCCCGGTCTTCTCCAGTGACTCCTTCTGGGCCGGCTTCCTCGGAGGGCTGCTGCGGCTGCTGGGTGAGCTCCCTCTCCGGCCCGGCCTGGCCCGGCCTGGCGGAAGTCGGGGGTGGGGGGGTGGCTGGGGAAATGGTGTCGGCCGGAATGCCCCCCCTCTCTTCCCCGTTCTCCCCCTCTCGATTTCCACTGTCACGTGTGAACGTGGACGCTCTGGCTGGCCCTTCTCGCCTCTTTCACTGGGGCAGAGGAGGAGGGGAGAGCGGCTTGCAGAAAGTGTTTCCCCTCTACCCACCCACCCCCGATCACTTTTATCCCGGGCAGCTTCGGCCTGGCTGGCACTACCCTCCCTTTTGCATTTCCCCATTCCCAGCGTCCCTATAAATAGGTGTTGAAACGACCAGTGGACAAACAAGTCTGGAGAAGTGTCATGGTTCAAGCCTTTGGGATCGGGAATGTCAAGGGCGCTCAGAGGATGACAAGCCAGGCGGCCTCCTCTTGGCGGGTCGGGGGTTGTGGCGTTGTTTGTATTTGCCACCTTTTTTTTTTTCCTCGTGCAACCTGCGTTCAGATCTCCCGAGTCACTCTTGGGACGCTCCCATTTTGGTTTATTTTTTTTTTTGCCTAAAGGAGGATACAGTCACGGGGTGGCAAAGGGCCGCTCAGGCCAGAAACTCTTTAACATAGATGTGTTGTGTTTTGGTGGTGGTGGAGATTTTAGATTTAGATTTTATTAGATTTATATACCGCCCTTTCCCGAAGGAAAGGAGGAAGGAGGAGGAGGAGGAAGTGCTGGAATTATAAATCTCATCAAAATATGTCATTTGTACGATTAGGAAGCTTTGTCACAAGTGCTTCGAAAACGAATTTCTGGCTAAATGAAATTTACTTGGTCCATTACTGGATAATCTTTGTTAGGAGCGCCGTGTAAATTTATTTATTTTATTTTAATTCCATGTATATCCCGCCCTTCTCCGAAGACTCAGGGCGGCTTACAAGCTTAGCAGTAGCCTTCATTCTATGTATATGCCTGCTTATTAGGGCTTTCACACACACCCCAAACGGCATTATTACAAAGTCAGCTTATGATTAGTTCCCCTTGTGAACTATGTGCAAATGGTTATTTTCTCGAGAGGATTAGGAGATAAATAGAGTGTTATCTGTAAAGCCTTTGTAAGAGATGGTGGGTAAGGAAAAATGGATGTAGCTTCTGTTGATAATTCAATTTAATAGGCTTCAGGTAGAAAGAGAAGTTCCAAAGATAAGAAACTTCTCGTTTCCCTCTTTTTTTCTTACGTTTTTAATTTAATTTGAATTATCTGAAATTGAGTATTTGAAAACTGGTAATACTTGTCTGTTAGAAAGCAAAGACTGTAGATGGTTACATAAGCAAATAGGCATAATTGTTTACTCCACAAAATATTCTTGGCAGGACTTTGCTTGAGGAAAGGGATTGACTTATTCTCCAATGCCCCAGAGGGGAGGATTAAAAATAATGGGTGGAAGCTTATTACATCAAATTTAGAAGTAAGAACAAATTTTCTGACAGTGAGAACAGTCAGCGGAATAACTTGCCTCCTGGAGTTGTGGACAGTCACTTTACCCTGATGGTATAAAACGGGTAGGCAACCTCGGCTCTTTTATGACTCATGGACTTCAACTCCCAGAATTCCTGAGCCAGCTTGGCTGGCTGAGGAATTCTGGGAGTTGAAGTCCATGAGTCATAAAAGAGCCGAGGTTGCCCACCCCTGGTATAAAATCTTGGACTAGAACAAGTAGAATCAAACCATTGTGTGTCTTTTACCTTACAAACCTATCCATGTCTGTTCAGAAGTAACACCTGTGATTTGTTGGGATTATCATGTAGGTAACCTGTGTAGTGGGTTGCAGTTGTGTTTGAATCTAAACTATGTATCAGTAAGAGGCCTTATGGCAAAATACTTAAGCATGTTTTGCCACCTCTGAAATGAAGGGCGCAGGGCTGAAGCATGACTAGCTTTCTCTGAATTTACATCATGATCTATAAACTAACCTTGGCAAGTTTTGTTGCTGAAACTTCAGCTTGTGGCAATGAAATCCAGACTGCATTAGGTATTGCCGTTAGGCCTCAGTTAACGACCGTTTGTTCAGCAACTGTTTGAAGTGGCGGTGGCGCTGAATAAATGGTATTTAGGATCCAGTCCCTAAAGTTATGGCCATTGTAGTGCCTGCAAGGTCACATGATCAAAAATTGGGCACTTGGCATCCCACTGACGCTTAACGATCATAGGGGTACTTCAATTTACCCCACCCACCTATTTGACCTCTGGTCTCTGCCATTTTGACCGGCCTGCTGTTCCCAGCTGACCTTCGCCATCTTCCTCTGCTAATGACAAGCACCTGGCCCTCTTGCCAGGCTTCAGAAGATACCAGAAACTTCACAGAAAGGCCATACATGGCTAGGAGAAGGACATGCAAGTTTCAGAGAAGGCCTTACGCTGCCTCAGGAAGAAAGGGGCAGGCTAGGTGCAACCTCAGCAGTAGGAAGAAGTAGATGGCAAAGGTTAGCTGGGAGATGGAGGGCAGCAGAGGTGGCTGGCAGTGGGGTAGGCTGGGACCAGCAATTATCACTGGTGGTGCTCATAGTGGCGGCGGGGCTGAAGTAGAGGGTCAGTGATGGTGGTAGCTGAGACTGTTGGAGCTTTACTTGAGCCCCAGCACTGCAGGCTCCGCCATCACTGCGAAGAGTGCCCAAAGGGCAACGATGGAGGGAGGGGAGTAAAAAAGGGAAGAGCGGGGAGTTCAAGAGGAGGAGAGCTTACTGAGGCTGGAGGCTAGGATAGTCCAAGCTGGGATTGGGCAGTCCCCATTGCTGTGGTTGTGTGATGTTGTGCTTTATGATAGCATTGCTTAGCAATAGAAATTCCAGTTCCGGTTATTGTTAATTGAGGGCTACTGCATCTAATCATGGATGTTTCACCAGCTTTGATTCGGAAGGAAGGGTTATTCCTGGATTTATTAAGAAGTTGTAAAAGGCACTACTGACTCAAGTTGGAAGATTTGGGTTCAAGTAGTCTTTGACTTACGACCGTTCAGAGTTACGATGGAACCCTAACCCTCCCAAAAGATATTTTACACAACCTGGTTCTGAAATTCCAACGGCCACCCCTCAGCAATCATTTGACTGCATTTTTAGGTACTTGGCATCCGGCTCACATTTATGACCGCTTGCAACAGCCCATGGTCACGTGACCACAATTTACAACATTTTTGTCAAAAACTGGCATGTACTCCTGATTTCTGACAAAAATGCCCCATAGCGAACAATGGGTTCGCTTAACAACCGCTGCAAAAAAGATTGCAAAATCAGGTTGGTCACATGCTCCACTTTACGACCATTATGACTGTAATTGCCGGCCTCCATTATGGTTGTAAGTTGAGGACTACCTGGGCACCACCCCTCTTCTGGGAATTAATGTAATTTTCTGCAGCTGTGACTCATGAGACAAGCCTGGATAAATTTCATGTAAATTTTGTTTAGTTCCTAATAGATATTTAAGATTGTTTGAATTGGCATTCATAAGGCAAAAATAATTATGGAAGGTAACAACAGAAGTAGGGTTTGTGTCAACTTTTAGTTTCTAGATACATGGAAGGCAAGTTTAAAGCAAAAATCGTGTCGCTTTGCAAATGCTTCCTTCTGAGGCAAGATCCAGATTTTCATCCGCAATTGTATGTTAGGAAATTGTGTTCTCTTAAGGCTTATAAGAAATCTGAGTTATGTTGCCAAGCCTTATCCTGTTACAGCCTGGTGCGTTGCAAAACTTGTAGAAATATGTTCTTCCTGCTTCTGTCCTGAACCAATAAAGGTTTGTCAATGTTCATGGCTGCCATGTTCTTCTTTCACTTCTAGCTCTTACTTTACATTTGTCTTTTGATCTATGTAAAATCTTCAGTAACCATAAATAAATAAAAAATAGCCATATAATTGAAAGTTACTTTAAGTGAGAAGAAGTGCGAGCTTCTTTTTATTTTCCAACTCTGATATTCTATGTTCTATTATAGTTTCATTCAAGTTTAGAAGTATAGAGATAAAAGTCTAATTAAAACTAAGAAAAATATAAAAAGAAAAAAGTGGAAATAGATAGGAAAAAATAAGAAAAATACATCTAAAAGATTACTTTGAACCTCCCTCTAGATAAGTATAAACAATTTCAGTAACTTAATGCCTTTAATTTTTTTTAAAAAAATCTTTATGTATCTCATCCCTTTTAATGATCAAATTATAAAAAACTCATACAGTCCAGCTACCAGAAAGTGACATATATATTTTAATCTTAAATAAATCCATGTCATAATTTTATCACTTTCTCTAAGAAATTGTTGGAAGAATAAAAGTACCTTTATGACACACACACCCCCTTTTAACCTTCTCACACAATCACCCCAACTGCCTCTGATCTACCTGCAACTTTAAATAAAGATATGAAGAAATCTTTTTCACTAGCTGTAATAGTTTAAGCATGGTCTCTCCAGGAAGTCAGCAAGCATTAGCAAACAAACATGAAGGGAACCCCCTCAAAATAAGGGGAATATTTTATCACAATAATGCACCCTGATACCAGATCCCTCATATACCCCTTATGTATATTTATTTATTTATTTTATTTTAATTCCATTTATATCCCGCCCTTCTTTGAAGACTCAGGGCGGCTTACAAGCTTAGCAGTAGCCTTCATTCTATGTATATGCCTGCTTATTAGGGCTTTCACACACACACCCCAAGCGGCATTATTACAAAGTCAGCTTAATTGCCCCCAACAATCTGGGTCCTCATTTTACCTACCTCGGAAGGATGGAAGGCTGAGTCAACCTTGAGCCTGGTGGGATGCGAACCTGCACTAATTGCAGGCAGCTGGTGTTACTTAAGGAGGCATTAGCCCACTGCTCCACCAAGGCTCCAAGTAGCTCCCAACCTTTTATTTATTTTTTATTTTTTATTTTAATCCCATTTATATCCTGCCCTTCTCCAAAGACTCAGGGCGGCTTACAATTTAAGCACAAACCAATGTGCCTACCAATAGCCTTCATTCTATGTATATGCCTGCTTATTATTTTGCACACCAAGGACTGGTTCTGTGGAAAGAGGTTTTTCCATGGACCGGAGGGGGTGCTGGTCCACGGACCAGGGATTGGGGCCCCCTGGCCTAGACAACATGTTTCCACTCCCTTGCTCCCAGAACCGGAGATAACTACTGTATTTTACAGTCACTTTTTAGGGAGATTCTGCATGGAGCAAATTTGTGGGTGATCCTTGCCCTCTCTTTGATTTGGTGGTTAGTTCTAAGGTGGTTCAGTCAGATTATAAAATGAAATGATTTAGTAATTTGGCATACCTGGTGGCCTACCGAATGGATATTAAATCAGTTGTATATGTAATTTATAGACATAAGCTTGGAAACAAACATATGTGTATGTCTGCCCCACATTCACAAAAAATATATAGCATCTGTTAAGAAAAATGCTCAAGTGTAGCAGGCAATTAACAGGATGCAGTATGAATCACGGTATAATTATTGTACTGCCTTGCACGTGATATGTTCCAATTTTTCTATTTACCTTTCTGTAGAATCATAAAGTGTCCTGTATAATACATATTAAGATTTGTCAATTTTTTTTAAAAAAAATCTGTTTAACTCAGGCATCATCTGACACCAGTTCACTCTGTACCGCTCAGTTTGGACAAAGATAGGTCCCAGATTTGAACTTCTAACTCTTTTCTTCTATCCCATATTTACCACAAACATTGGACTTGTTAGATAGGGGGATCACAGTGGAATAGATGTAATTACTGTACTTAACTGCTGCCATCCACTTGTTCAGTCAGTATCATAGCATGCTTTTCAATTGTTTGGAGGAAGCACATACATAATTTAAAATTCTGGTCTATTGGGATTTGCTTCTCTGTTCAGTGAATTAAGTGTTCAACATTTGCAACCACTAACAGAATATGCTTGAAAAATATGCACATAAGTTAACTACTACTTTCTTTTTTTCCTGTAGGAATCTTGGCGTCCACCGTTGTCCTGATTCTGTCACAACGATCGCTTTTCAAGTTTTACATGATCAGCTGTGCTTTCCTGCTAGCTGCAACGTCAGTGTTGGTGAACTATTACGCTTTTTTGCACATAAACTTCCACAGTGCCTATTATACAACACCTTTTGGAGTTCAGCTCCTTCCTCATAAAGGACCTTCCTTATGGATGGCACTCTCTGTCCTTCAGCTTGCCTTTGGGATTGGTTATGTCGTGCTTTTAAATATTGACTCCATATATTCTCAGCTAATCATCCTGGATTTATTGCTTCCCATCGTAGGCTTGATCTTTGATTTACCTTTGCACTTCAGGCAGATTTTAGTCTTTGCATCGGGTTCCATTTTGACATTACACAGCCTGGCTATTTTATTTACTAAAATGAAATGGGTCTACTATTCCACAAGGTATGTCTATCTTCTCATAAGGCACATGTATCGCATTTATGGATTACAATTGTTGCTGGAAGACACGTGGAAAAGGATTCGCTTTCCAGACGTGTTGCGGGTTTTTTGGTTATCGAGACTCGTAATTCAAGCTGCCATGCTGCTTTACGTCATTAAAGCGACAGAAATGGATCCAAGCATGAAATTCTACACGATTACTTGGGACAATTTCTGGGAGTTACTTTGCAGCCTTATCATCAGCGGATGCGATTCCACATTAACCGTCTTAGGCATGAGTGCTGTAATTTCATCGGTGGCTCATTATCTGGGGCTGGGGATTTTGGCCTTTATTGGCTCCACAGATGAGGACGATCGGAGGCTTGGTTTTGTGGCGCCAGTCTTGTTTTTTATTTTAGCCCTCCAGACTGGCTTAAGTGGGCTAAAGCCGGAGGAGAGACTGGTCCGCTTAAGTCGAAACATGTGCCTTTTGCTGACGGCAGTGCTGCATTTTATCCACGGCATGACTGACCCTGTACTCATGTCCCTGAGTGCCTCCCACGTCTCCTCGCTCCGCAGACACTTCCCCGTGCTTTTTGTCTCCGCTTGCCTCTTCCTCCTCCCGATTTTGCTTAGCTATATCCTCTGGCATCACTATGCACTAAATACGTGGCTGTTTGCCGTGACAGCCTTCTGTGTGGAACTCTGCCTCAAGGTCATTGTTTCTATCACTGTGTACGTACTGTTCATGATCGACGGCTACTATAATGTTTTATGGGAGAAGCTGGATGATTACGTCTACTATGTTAGGTCGACGGGCAATATCATTGAATTTGTATTTGGAGTAATAATGTTTGGCAACGGTGCTTACACCATGGTCTTTGAATCAGGAAGCAAAATACGGGCTTGTATGATGTGTCTGCATGCCTACTTCAACATTTACCTGCAAGCGAAGAATGGCTGGAAGACATTCATAAATCGCAGGACAGCTGTAAAGAAAATCAACTCCCTCCCGGAGGTCAAAGGAGAGCGATTGCAGGACATAGATGACGTGTGTGCCATCTGTTACCACGAATTTACGACGTCCGCCCGCATTACTCCGTGCAACCATTACTTCCATGCGCTTTGCCTTCGGAAATGGCTTTACATCCAGGAGACCTGCCCAATGTGCCATCAGAAAGTTGACATTGACGAGAAGGAGAACCCCAATCTGTCCAACAACAACGCCTTCGTCGCCCCTGATGAAAATCCCGCCTGGGGAGAAGCGGCTGCTGCTGAAGACGAACTAAATGACGAGAGTACGGAGAGCGAGGAAGAGGCAGAGAGCTCAGCTCAGTCTAGTGCCACAGTACCCGAGCAGCCCTCTCAGTACCAACCCTGATCTTGTGCTCGAATTAAAATGGCAAATCCTGAGCCCCATGGGTGTTTTGTGGCGTTCAGCATTGGAATAAAAGCTTCCCTTCATCCACTAAGCACAAGAACGCGATGTCCAAAATGTTGAATCTGTGAATGAGTTGTCAGTTTACTGTGATGTGCTACTGTAAATATGGCTGGTATTAATGCTGGTCTCTTTTGCGACCACTTTGAAACTTTATGTACATTATTGTACATGGAATAAAATGTTTTCACCTATTTTTTTAAGAAGCCGAACAAAACACTCCTTAATTAAGATGAAATTATGGTGTGTATGTTATATCCAAAGCCTCTCACGTTTTGATAGTTTAAAAGCCAATGGCTTTTAAGATAAAAAAAATGGAATGCCATAAAGAGGGACATTTCAATCCCTCTTCATTTCAACCCTGGACAAAAGTTAAAAAACATTCTGTTTGAAATCATAACACAAAATCATTCCCAGCTTGATAGCTAAAAATGAAAAGTTTAGGTTTCCATAAAAGATACCATTCCTTCTAGTATTTGTTTATAGAGGAAAATAAACTTGGGGAATGAAGGAAATACATTTATTTATGGAACTCTATAACAATTTTTTTTGAGCAGAAATATGGTTACTGTGCAGTTACACAATAAAATTATCTGAGTTACAGGGAAAACATTTCTAAAATGCCAGAAATTTCACAATAAAAGAGGATTTCCACACACACATTTTTAACCAAACCATCCTGTATGGCAAACATACTTTTAAATAATGATTTCAGAATTAGGGAGTAGATTTAGATTATTTTATTTTATGAACAGAATTAACTGGATTTACATATCTGGAAAGAAAGTTTTAATAGTGTTGTTATACATAATATTGGCCAGTTCTAATGGCTCCTCTTCACGAACTGCTGCTAGTATTTCCAGTATCTGGCTACAATGAAACAAAATGTACAAAAAATAATTTACAGAAATTCATGACAACCTTTGATAAAACTGCATGAAAGATATGTAAGCCATATTTGTGATTTATTTTTTTTTAAAAGAAATTAGTTTTGGAGTTTCATTCATTAAATGGCATGCTAAGTGATGATTTAACAAAACAGCAATGAATCTAGCCTAACTTGTATGCTTCTCAGTCTCCTTATGACTGGGAAAGGGCTGGAAGCTTTGTTTATGACCAAAGCCTGGAATGGTGGGTAATAGTGGTTAATTTAAAAGCATGTTTTATTGAGCCTTTTGAAGCAATTAAGGTTAGCCTGAATTTGTGGGGTTGATGCAATAGTAGTTTAATACTTCTCAGTGCCAGATTGTTGGCCGCTGTTAAAACGAAAATAGATGGTGTCTAGATAATGCTCCAACAAAACAAATCTCATGTTATGTTGCACTGAAGAAATGGAAGCTCAGGAAATACATTTTACAAAGTGTTATATTCTCTCCTTACGACCTAGATAGAGTGAGACGCCGGCACATCACATTTAAAGCAGTGTAATTTGAGCCTGTCATGGCTAACTCATTAGATCAGCTTCAAGGGGACTTAATCATGACTAATCTCTGCTGGACTGAAACTCTTTAACAGGAACAGCAAACAGTACTTACATTATATGGCAAAGTTCATTTCTCTCCTTTAGGCAGTGTCCTACTTCCCATTTCTTTCTGGTTGGAAATGTGGTTTTTACAAATTTTGAGCCTGCGTGGGTGTTTTTCACCCCACACCAGGGAGCATCTAAACAGAGAATATTTTTTTTTTAAAAAAGTGGTAGTTTTATAACTAATTTCAGAAACTTGAACTTACATTCCTGCTTGTCTCATTTCCTCCTTATACATAGAATATGTATCTTTCACAAGGCACTTTGGAAATAAATTAAAAAGTCGGCTAAATATGACCAAATGAGTAATGACAAATTTAAAAGAAAAAAGGCATTTTCCCTCTCTATCAGTGAATTAGCTATCCGGATAATCGTGTTAAGCTAACTTTGCATTTGGCCTATGATTTAGAGGTACCGTCTTCAGGTTACAAGCCAAATAGATCTCAGATGTAAGAGTTTTGAAAATGATAAATTAGTGAAAGCAAAGTAACTTACCTGTCTCTATCATTAACCTTTCACTGGGAATTGACTTCACCGTGTCCAGGTTGGCTTCAGTTTTCAGAGAACTGGAAATAACGTTAAGACGTTTGTTAGACAAAAAGGTGTATCACTTAACTACTGTTGGGAGCTCCTAAAAAAAGAAACCGCTCCCAAAATTCAGTGAATAATGTTTGTTTTGGGAACCAGTATTGAGCATACTCCAATATTGTGCTTCCAATCCCATTTACATTAGACTGATTTTTTTCCCCCAATTAAAAACTGGGAGAGCAACAATGCCTAAAATTTAAGCCTGTCCGCTCAAAAGTTGAATTCTGCTGCATCTCTGGTTATACAGAATTTCTAAGGCCTCTAAAGCTAAATGTCACATAGTTTTATGTCCTGTTCACCCTTTTTCATTTTCTGTATTTTGTCAGGTGGGGGTGGGATAGAAGCGGGTAACTTTGTGTTCAAAATTATTTCCAACCTTTTAGTGAGTAACATAATTGCAAGTGCTTTAGAAAGTTAATCAAACAAGGATAGGCTATTAGCACCTTTTGTTCTCATTTCCCGCCTCAAGCTTCAAAAATAAGGTCTTGATATTTTTCATATCCCTGGCAAGACAAATCTGGGTAGGCAACTACGGCAACTTTATTACCTATGGACTTCAACTCCCAGAATTCCTGAGCCAGTTGGCTCAGGAATTCTGGGAGCTGAAGTCCACAGGTCCTAAAGTTGCCATAAATTGCCCATCTCTGTACTACGTGGTTAATGATCTGCCTTTTTTATTTTTTAAAAAGTCACAAACAATACCTACCAAGCTAAAAATTAATGCTTGAGGGAAGAGTTAATGCTTAAAATAACTTACCAACCATTAATCCCTATATAAAGATCAAGATCTATTAGAGCTGCTGCTTCTTCTTTGGTGCCATCAAAAGAGTGAACCTATAAAACATAGAAGCATATATCATAAGACTGAAGGTAAATGTTTGTTAATATGGGGTAATCCTCAACTTATCACCATGATTGAGTCTGCTCATCACAATCATTGTGACAGTCATAAGGCGGGTCACCCCTGTAGCCAATCTGATCTTAATGACCTTTTCTGTGATAGCTTTTGAGTAAACCAATTGTTTGCTATGGGCTGATTTTGTCGAAATCTAGAAATGCTTACTGTGTGACATGGGGTCGCTGCAAATGATCATAAATGTGGGCCGGCGGCTGAGCACCTGAAATGCAGTCATGTGACTGCGCGGGGTGAGGGGGGAAGGGATAGCTATCAGAAATTCAGATCATAGGTGCCCCTGAGGAAGTCTGTCATAACTTTCTCATTAAGGGAGTGGTCATAAGTTGAGGACTACCTGTACTCAGTCCTCGTTTCTCTCCGTTCCCTCTAATTATTTTTTTTCTCTTTCTGGATGTCATTTGGCAGCTGCGCATGCATGAAAAGTGTGAGAAAATTTAGCAATTCCGCTTAGGAAGATGACGTGGTTGCTCTCTTTTTCACAGCTGTGTCATTTTTTCTGCTACCCTACCAGATGCAGGTACCCCAGTCTATCTTAGTTCAACTTCTAAACATGGCTAGCAAGGCCTAAGTTTTGCCCAATGCATGGAAGGACACTGCCAAATTTAAAATAAAAAGATTCAGATCACAGAAATCCCAATTCATAACAAACAAAAACCTGGCTCTATGCTAGATCTAATCTAAACACTTCTTTCACTAGTTTTTTAGAAGACAAGGTTTGGGTGAAGAATGCAAACACACAGAGAAATGTCTTAACTTATTTGTAATGCAAATATAGCAACAGACTTTAAATCACAAAAAAGGGTAATGCTGAAAAACATTATAGCTGCATTGCACCTACCACTCCTCCCGTGCACCTCTCTCTATTTCGTCTCATAATATCTGCAAACAAAATAATTTGATTTTAGAATCTCAAGAACTTTTGTTCCCTCAAAAGTACACATTTATTCTTCTAATTTTTCTAACCAAACTCACCTATGAATTCTGGGTGCGAATTCCTACAGTGCAAAAACATCGGCAATTTGGTTTGCTCAGCTAGATCAAACTGTTTTTCAAAATACCTGAAAGAAAATAAAAATTCTATGTATCAATCACTGAATCTATAGTATTTATACGGCTGCTGAATTCTAACATGATTCTGGATGACAAGCAATAAATCCGTAAAAAAAAAATTCAGAGACAAAATAATTGACTTCAAATCATTTTAAGAGAACCAGTGATTGGGAATCACGTTTTATTACCCTCGTCCAAACAGGAGTTCTAATAGTCCTGACCCAAATGCCCAAGAAAACAGCCAAATTACCTCTGAACTGTGAAAGGGTCTTAGCTGTGCCGTGATTTAACGCAAGTTTCCAAAATGCCATTAGATGTGCAGAAAAACTGTCAGTTTCCAGATCTGTTTTGTGATCTTCCATTGAAGAGGCAAATATTTTAAACATGTACCTATATTTGTAGACCAAGACATTCTACCTCTTGCTAACCTGCTACAGGAAGTCCTCAAACTTACCACCTTTCATTTAGCCAACGAAGTTACAACAGAACTGAAAAAAGTGACAATCAGTTCTTGCAAACTTACGGCTGGGAAAGTTGCAAATGGGGATTACGTGACCATGCAGGTTGCCTGGCGCCCAGGTTTTGATCATCTGACTGATTTACCTAACAACTGCAGGGCTTTAATTAACAACTGAGGCAAAAAGGTCAAGGAAAATTCTGGTCAGAATTGTGGTTGTAAGTCAAAAACGACCTGTAACGCGAGGACAAGCGGGATGGCGAGCATCTCTTTATTGTGAGCACTGCGACGTCTAATCACCTTTTGCCAAATGCTAGGCAAGGCATCCAGCAAGACAATCGTAGCTTCCTCACATTAAAGTTTAGTACAGGGGTCCCCAAGACCAATCTGGATCGGCACCGTTCCACAGCATGCCAGCAACCGGTCCGCGCAAACAAGCGAAGCCCCGTCCGTGGGATGCAGGCAGCACACACAACCACACCCGTTCTGGTCCGCAGAAAAACGTCTCTCCATGGAACCAGCCCCTGGTGCCCAAAAGGTGTGTGTGTGTGGGGGGGGGGGCGCTGGTTTAGTAAAAACATTCTTTTGCGTTACTTTTTTTGTTCCTAACAACTATTTTTTCCATTTCATTTAGCTTTTCTTGACTAATTCCTGAGCAAAGATACCCACTTCACTAGTAGTATCTTATCCTGCAGCAACAGCTTGAAGGGAGGAAAGGAGAGAGAGAAAACACACACACACACACACACACACACACACACACAAATGGCAATATGCGCTAGGATGTGGACTTTCCCAAACCCTTGGGGAGAAGTACAGATTGCCCTTTGGGCTTTCACATCCCACCCAGAGATGCAACTTGAGGCCTGGTTCTGTCATCCTAGAAATCCAATTCTACAACCATTTCTGTCTTATCCGAATGAGAAGCCCAAGATCCAAAATGAAAATTTTGGCAGCCGTTACAAGCACTAACACCTGCTGTCAAGATGAATAATAGGATTCAGAAATGGAGAATCTTTTTTTTTTGGACTCTCTTTACTTTTCCTTCCGCTTAAAATAGGCTGGAAACATTTTACGGCTTCTAACGGACGTTCCTGAGAAAATCCCCACAGAACGGTACGACACAAGAGGTTCAAAAGACAGGGTGGCCGGTACAATGTATTTGAAACAATAAACCCATTTCTTACTTGAGCTGGGTGCCTTTGGGGCAGAATTCTAATCTGTCAAAGTCTGCAAAGGGGAAAACAGACAGTGAAGAAGTTTTCAAAAGACTGCCAGGAACAAATAACGCACTTAAGCCAGCGAGTTAATACCTACCCAAGCCACACTCCCCAACTGCGACAACTTTCCCTTTGTTCTTCTCAGCTAAATCTTGCAACTCCTCTAAGTACCGGTCAGGATTGCCCTGATCGATTTCTCCACAGCGCGTGGGATGGCAGCCAACAGTACAGTAAAACATTTCTGAAAGCAGACCGCATGAAAAGTGTTGATATAACTGATGCAGACTCTACTAAAATGTAAAGGATAAAGGATCACCTGCTCTGTCTGTATATATAGATCGTCCTCAACGTACGACCACAATTTCTGTTGCTAGACGAGACATTTGTTGAGTAGGTTTTGCCCCATTTTACGGCTTTTCTTGCCGCAGTTGTTAAGTGAATCACTGCGGTGGTTAAGTTGGTAATATGGTTGTGAAGTGAATCTGACTTCCCTGTTGAGTTTGCTTGTCAAAAGGTCGCAAAAGGGGATCGCAGGATTCCCGGACATTGCAACCGTCATAAATGCATGCCAGTTGCCAAGCATCTGAATTTTGATCACATGACCATGAGGATGCTGCAATGGTTTGTAAGTGTGAAAAACAGTCACAAGTCACTTTTTTCAGTGTCATTTTAACTGAACAGTCACTAAACGAATGGTTGTTAAGTCGAGGGCTACCTGTGGTTTCCATCTCCGGACTCTCCTCCTATGTCAAGCACTTGTTTTCGTTATGTGACCACTGATCCCCCACGTATTGTCTTCCCAGTCATGGTAAGATAAGCAACTTCCCTAATTTACAGGTGCAGGAAAAGTTTCACTTTCCTTTTAAGCAAATACAGTGTGGGATAATTCAAGCATTCCGCTTAAGGGTGGTGGTACATGATGCAAGGAAAGAAATTACCATTGGTTTGGGCCAGCTGCCAGGCATCTTTACTGTCTTGCAAACTTCCACCTGTGATAATGAGCTGAAATGAAAAACAACAACATGTAAATGCTAATTTCCCAATGCCAAGTTTAATATGCTTTGGGGGGCATAAATTGAGAGTCAACATGAGCAAGGAAAAACTGACAGTTCGGACAATAAAAAGGAACGCAAAACATTTAATGCCAAAGTTACCTTTTGAACCCCAATTTTGACTGCTCTGTCTATTACATCCAAGAAATCATCTGCAAATATATACAGACATATAGAAATATATTAAATTTAAAATCCGTTTTTTAAAAAAAAACAGTTACGATCAAACTGTTCACAATTTCTATTTCCTGGCGGTTTTTTTGTGTTCAAAGCTTCGTTAACAGTAAACATTGCAATCATCTTATGCACAAAAGTAGTATTCCACACTTTTCAACTCTTTGACAACAAAAATATTGCTGTGTATAAATGGAATACATGTAGAGCACTGATATATTTTCCAACAGAACTTCAGCGTTCTTCAAATTGATGGGATCAGAGCTAGCAATGACTGATGAGGATTTAGAAGAATATTTGAAATAACAAGCAACTCCAGCTTCCTCCATTGACTTATTGGGAGCCCCCTGGGAAGACCACAAATTGTGATCATATGAAGCTGGGGTGTTGCAACTGTTGTAAATGCAGATAGTCCTCGATTTACAACGGTTTGTTTAGTGACCGTGTGAAGTGACAGTGGGACTGAAAAAAGTGACTTATGACCATTTTTCACACTTACGACCATTGTAGCATCCCCAGGATCACGTGATTTACATTCAGATGCTTGACAACTGACGCACATTTATGACAGCTGCAGTGTCCAAGTCATGTCCTCCCCTTCTGACAAGCAAAATCAACGGGAAAGCCACATTCACTTAACAACTATGTTACTAAACCATGTAAAATGGGGCAAAACTCACTTAACAAATTTCTCACTTAACAACATAAAATTTTGGGCTTAATTGTGGTCGTAAAATGAGGACTACCTGTACACATGCTAGTTGCCAGGCCCCAGATTTTGATAATGTGACTGTGGGGCTACTGCATTGGTTCCAAATGTGATGGCTGATCATAAGGCATTTTCAGTGCACCATAACTTCAAACGGTTGTTAAACAAATGGTCATAAATTTAGAATTGCCTGTATTTATCTTCCCATGCTCAAAAATTCAGAACAACATCGACCATAGACATGAAATAGAAATTCTTGCTACTTGAGAGAAGGTAGATGAAGTAGAGAAAAATTACACTGACAGTAAATGTACATTTTGGTCAATGCTGTATTTTCCATAGCTGCACCACATGGATCTGACAGCTGGATCACGGGGCAAGCCGAACGAAGAAAAATTGATGGTTCTAAATAATGGCATATGCCACAAAAATAATTATGAATACCTAGAACTTATTTATTTATTTATTATATTTTTATACCGCCCTTCTCCCAAAGGACTCAGGGCGGTGTACAGGGCAATAACTTCGTGATTTAATTCAGGAGTGTCCAACCTTCGAACATTTAGTTAAGGGTTGTCCAACCTTCAATCAGAACTTCAATCATTCAGTTCAGAGGTGTCCAACCCTGGCAAATTTTAAGACTTGTGGACTTCAACTCTCCACGTGTTGGCTGAGGAATTCTGGGACTTGAAATCCACAAAAAGCCGCCATGGCTGGACACTCCTGATTGACGTGATGAAGTATAATCAGACTGTTCTCTGGAGGCACTATTACAACAGCTAACACTTAAATATTTTCGACACATAATCAGTCAGCTTGGGAAAAATGGAAAACAGTTGAAAAAGAGACCGATAGTAGAGCAAGTGGCTTTTCTTCCATAATCAAGTGAATGAACCTCAAAGAAAATACACGGAGGCCTCCATCTTAGAGATTTCTTTCCTCTTCTGGGTCCTGAGAAAATACAGCATGAAAAGGTCTACTTATAGTTGTTATTATTATGCATTTATATATCCCAGCATCAGGTGTTAGGAATAAACTAATGAAAAGCTTTACCTGTATGTTTTTGGGTACCCCTGTAGATACCTCTGAACATAGGATCGGTTAAGTTAACAGCAATATCTAGTTAAAAGAAAAAGCAGTCATTAGTTGGTGCAGGAATATAACTTTGCTCCCTGCAGCAAATGTAATCTTTGCTTTTCAGCGTCTTTTCAAAGTATCCGTCATTGCAGCTCAACTCTGACCAAAGAGACCTTTAATTAAAACCCTCTTGGCTCCGTTCCTAGGATGCCCTTCCAACAGGTCCGGAAAAAAAGTCAAAGGTTGCATTCTCACGACCAGCTAACCTCGGTTAAAGCTAATTTTGTATCTCTCTCTGTGTGTGTGTGTACCAGCATTTTGTGTGCAGACAGATGTGGCTCTAGCTAGGAGTTGTGCCAATCCAGAACAAGCATTCCCTAACCACAACCAGCAGGTTGTGTGAAGACAGCCCTAAAGATCCAAGGGCAGCGAGCTCCGAGGGCTTCCCTCCCGGCTCCTCTAAATTGCTATTTTTCCCAGGAGGAGCTGCCGGAGCTCGCGGGCCGCACGTGCCATTCCCACGGCCACCCAACCCCGCATTCTGCCCGAGGACGCCCGGGATGCCGCGCCGTCCCCGCGTTGCCGGGGCAACCGCCCTCACCAATGAATTTGAAGCGGCTCATGACGACAGCGGCAGAGCTCCACGCGCACGGTCCTCGCTCGCTCCAAAGAGGCAGATGAAGAGGAGTCGTTGCGCGCCCGCCCCTCACTTCCGGTTGCCTTGTGACCGCGGCTGTCGCCCAGGAGGAAGCGGAACGTCCGGAAACGAAACAGGCGTCCCAAGGAACAGGAAGTGCCCGCCTTCATGGCGCTCGGCGGCGTTCTTGCCGCCAGGATTCCAGCGAGATGGTTTTGCACGCAGCACCGAGCCTCAGTGCAACAGCAAAGCTGGAAAAAAAACATCCTAAGTCTGAAAATAGCTTATCCGAGTCAAGTCCGTCTCGTTTCATAAGAGCAAACTCCGCAGCACCATCTTCCTCCTGGCCTTCTGCATGGGCCGCTCGGTATCTGTTGGCCCGCGTCTCTGTTTGTGCGTGTACAACCCTACCCTAATATTATATTTATTATGTATTATATCATGTATATCATATATATAATTCTGGTCTTGCAGACACACGTCCAGCCACACAAAATGCATCCACAAAATATGAAAATTACATCACATTGCAGTTTAATACAATTAAAGGTAAAGGTTCCCCCGCACATGCGTGCTAGTCGTTTCCGACTCAAGGGGCCGGTGCTCATCTCCGTTTCAAAGCCGAAGAGCCAGCACTTGTCCGAGGACGTCTCTGTGGTTATGTGGCCGGCATGACTAGACGCCAAAGGCGCACAGAACGCTGTTACCTTCCCACCGTAGTGGTCCCTATTTTTCTACTTGCATTTTTACGTGCTTTCGAACTGCTAGGTTGGCAGAAGCTGGGACGAGTAACAGGTGCTCACTCTGCTACGCGGCACTCATTCGACCCGTCAAACTGCCGACAAGCTGAACGTCCTAACCCTCTGAGCCACTGCGTCCCTATACTATACTAATACTATATTATATATTATAGATGTATTAGATCTAAATATAATATTAATCTGCCAGTTAAATATTCTACCCCCACTAGACTCTCTCCTTCCATAGTCCCTTCCAACTCTGTGATTCTCTAAGGGTCTCCTGCTTGAGAATGGGGTTGGACTAGATTTATTTTATTATTTTATTTTATTTTATTCCATTTATATCCCGCCCTTCTCCGAAGACTCAGGGCGGCTTACAAGCTTAGCAGTAGCCTTCATTCTATGTATATGCCTGCTTATTAGGGCTTTCGCCCCCCCCCCCAAGCGGCATTATTACAAAGTCAGCTTATTGCCCCCAACAATCTGGGTCCTCATTTTACCTACCTGGGAAGGATGGAAGGCTGAGTCAACCTTGAGCCTGGTGGGATGCGAACCTGCACTAATTGCAGGCAGCTGGTGTTACTTAAGGAGGCATTAGCCCACTGCTCCACCAAGGCTCTCCCTCCATGGTCCCTTCTGTTATGCTACAATTCTGTAAGTGTCCTGCCTGAGCAAGGCATTGGACTAGATGACCTCTATGGCCCCTTCTAACTCTGTGATTCTACGATTCTCTAAGGCAGACATGTCAAACACAAGGCCCGGGGGCCGGATCCGGCCCGCAAAGTGGTTTCATGTGGCCCACGAAGCCATCCTGGAAACAGTGAGGGAACGGCCCCCACTGCCTTGGCCCTGGCCCAGAGACCCTCTTCCTGCCAGAGACCCTCAGATCTGTCCCACTCCTGCCCAGCCCCCCCCATAGGCACCCTCGATGCGAACGTAGAGCTGGCCACGCCCACCCAGTAGGCCATACGCGCTCTAGCCATGCCCACCCAGTAGGCCACGCCCACCCTGGCCACACCCACCCGACCCCCTGAGGGCAACCGCAATGCTGATGCGGCCCTCAATGAAATTGAGTTTGACACCCCTGCTCTAAGGGTTTCCTGTTTGAGCAGGGGGTTGGACTAGATGTCCTCCAAGGTCTCTTCCGTTATTTTACGATTCTCTAAGGGTCTCCTGCTTGAGCAGGGGGTTGGACTAGATGTCCTCCAAGGTCTCTTCCGTTATTCTACGATTCTCTAAGGGTCTCCTGCTTGAGCAGGGGGCTGGACTAGATGTCCTCCAAGGTCTCTTCCGTTATTCTACGATTCTCTAAGGGTCTCCTGCTTGAGCAGGGGGTTGGACTAGATGTCCTCCAAGGTCTCTTCCGTTATTCTACGATTCTCTAAGGGTCTCCTGCTTGAGCAGGGGGCTGGACTAGATGTCCTCCAAGGTCTCTTCCGTTATTCTACGATTCTCTAAGGGTCTCCTGCTTGAGCAGGGGGTTGGACTAGATGTCCTCCAAGGTCCCTTCCAACCCTGCGATACTGTGATTCTCCTAATGGCGGCAGAGAGGCCCCTCTAATTGTTATCTCCATGTGTTCATATCAAGCAGCTAACGTCATATCCGCCCCAGGAGGACGAGGAGGAGGGAAGATTACTCCTAGAGATAGGAAAGTAAGAATTATAAACCGTAAAAACCGCTATAGATTCCCGAGGGTTATAAAGAGACACCCTTCCTGAGCCCCCCCCCCCGCTCTCTCTCTCTCACACACACAGCCTTCCGTCGGGCACATTCCGTATCGATGGCGCCTGTCAAGAGCCCGTGACGGAGGCTTCAGTGGCGGCGTGTCACTCTAGAGCAGGGGTAGGCAACCTCGGCTCTTTTATGATTCATGGACTTCAACTCCCAGAATTCCTGTCAGCTCTGCTGACTCGGGAATTCTGGGAGTTGAAGTCCATGAGTCATAAAAGAGCCGAGGTTCCCTACCCCTGCTCTAGACCAGGGGTCTTCAAACTTGGCCCTTTTAGGACTTGTGGACTTCAACTCCCAGAATTCCTCAGCCAAGTACACTGGCTGAGGAATTCTGGGAGCTGAAGTCCACAAGTCCTAAAAGGATCAAGTTTGAAGACCCCTGCTCTAGACTTTCTCTCTCTAGTGGCCGGACGTCCTCGCGCTCCCGTCAGCCCCTGCGGCGCTGTTCCTACAAACCCCGCCCACCCCCCAGTTCCGGGCCTGAAAGTCGACCGGGGGTCGCCGCCAAAATGGCGGGCTACCTGTCGCATCGGCAGAAGGTGCTGCGGCTCTACAAGCGAGCCGTGCGGCACCTCGAGTCCTGGTGTATCCATCGGTGAGTCGCCGGCCTGCCGGCCCCGCGTCGCAGCCCGCACGGGCCTCCGCTGCCTCCTGACTGGCGAGAGGACACCCATCCCCATCATCCCCAACCCCGGTGTGTCTGGGCGTTGTAGTCTTAACGTGGGGGCGATTTCCAGCCTCTGAAGAGCCTTTTCTCTCTCCCCCTCTCTTCTCTTTTAATATACCGGCGCCTCTGCGCTTTTTTTTCCCCCTCCGTTGCGCTTTTCTTGCGCCGATCCTAAGCCGAGTTAACCCGCGCGTCGGTGGCCTCTTTTTTTTTTTTCCCCACGACACCTCTGGGTTCAGACGGACAGAAAGGCTGCGGGGCCGGGATCGGGCCGTGGTTGGGATAGCCGTGCTTTGCTGAATCCAGCAGATTGCCCAGCCTGATTAGGAGATAAGAGGGTTGAACTGGCTGGGATTCATTCAGGAAATAGATCTTGTTAAGTGAGTGGCAGTTAAAAAATAATAATAATGGCTTGTTAACCTCACTGGGATATTGGTAAAACATACTGTCAGACGAGCCGGTTTTGTTTATTAAGCAAGGTTTAAATCAGGGGTCTTCAAACTTGGCCCTTTTATGACTTGTGGACTTCAACTCCCAGAATTCCTCAGCCAGCCATGCTGGCTGAGGAATTCTGGGAGTTGAAGTCCACAAGTCATAAAAGGGCCAAGTTTGAAGACCCCTGGTTTAAATAGACACCCTTGCATATTGCGCTTGGTTCTTCTTGTTGGGCTCGACATATTCGCACGCAAAAATATATATATTGAACTAGGCAAATTAGGATGACGGGGTGAGGTAGGAGGTTGCGTTTTTTCTTCTATGAAGGAAAACAAAAGAATTTAACTTCAGAAATAAGTATTGCACTATATAGTACTTTCAGCCCTACAATTTTTTTTTTATTAAACTGACATGCTGTTCATCTCGCCAAAGGCAACTCTGATGCCCAATCACAAAGTTCCACTTATTTAGGAGGAACCCTCCCCCTCTTAATCCATTTAAAATGTAATATGGTTGTTTACAGCTGAGTATAAATCATGTAACTTGATTCACTATAGCAGGGGTCCCCAACCCCAGTCCGTGGACCGGAACCGGGCCGCGGCATGCCAGCAACCGGTCCGCACAAACAAGCAAAGCCCCATCCATGGGATGCAGGCAGCACACAAAACTACACACACACTGGTCCGTAGAAAAACCTTTCTCCAAGGAACAGGTCCCTGGTGCCAGATTGTTGGGGGCAATAAGCTGACTTTGTAATAATGCCGCTTGGGGGGGGGGGGAAAGCCCTAATAAGCAGGCATATACACAGAATGAAGGCTATTGCTAAGCACATTGATTTGTGCTTAGATTGTAAGCCGCCCTGAGTCTTCGGAGAAGGGCGGGATATAAATGGGATTAAAATAAAATAAAAATAAAATAAAAAAGGTTGGGGACCTTTGCACTATAGCAGTGATCTTCAAACTTGGCCCTTTTATGACTTCTGGACTTCAACCCCCAGAATTCCTCAGCCAGCGTGCCTGCTGAGGAATTCTGGGAGTTGAAGTCCACAAGTCATAAAAGGGCCACGTTTGAAGACCCCTGCACTATAGGACAATATTTGGCTATTAGGGCCCTCTAGTGGCCATTCTACATACTTTATCTACTTGCAAGTTTTTAAGGAGTGTATTCCAGGATCCAGAGTGGGTTGATCACCAGGAACAGAGGTTTTTGTCTTCTGAGCTTTTGGATTCGTGCCGGGAGCCCATCTTCAGAGAAAGAGGCCAAAAGCTCGGAAGACAAAAACCTCTGGTCCCGGTGACCGACCCTGATTGGATCCGGCAACATTATCCTGGGACACGTATATTCGCCTTCATTCAGGAGTGTGTTCTTGCTATATTTTAATCCCACTTTTATTTATGCTTTCACCTGCTATTTTCCCTACAAGAACAACCCTTTGAGATGTGTTGGGCTTGAGTGGCTGGCCCAAAGTTACCCAGCCAGCTTTGAAGAAGTCAGTGGCAAACCTCTTCCATGCTCTTGACATGATAGCAGCCTTCCAATACTTGAAGGGGCGTAACAGGGAAGAAGGGGGTTGATTTGTTCTCCAAAACAGCGGGGGGGGGGGGAGAAGTTGAAGTGGAAGCTCAACAGAGGAAGAGCCAACCTAGAAACAAGGAATTTCCTGGCAGTGAAAACTCTTTCAAGTAGTGAAACCATTAAGAAGTGTTTCTTGGGACTTGTGGGTACACCATTGTTGGAGGTTTCTGAGAAAATATTGGACAACCATTTTGTCTGAAATGGTGTGAGGACTCCTGCCTTGGGTAGTTTATTGGACTAGAAGACCTCCAGGGTCCCTTCCAGCCTTATAATTCTTGCCAAGAAAGCTGAGCAGGTGCGCCCTTGTCATCCTCAGATGTCGAATCAATGAGTGAAATTCCCCATTCATTAAATAAAAGGCAAAAAGTATTCATCAGTTCAAAAGATAGTTATGGTTTATTCTTTCTTGGAATAAATGCTATCTTTGATATTCTCAGGGATAAATTTAGATACAATGCCTGTCTGCTGAGAGCACGGTTTGATGAGCACAAGGATGAAAAAGACATGATTAAAGCAACCAAGCTGTTGATGGCCGCTGAAGAAGAATTCTGGGAAAGGCAACATCCTCAGCCTTACATCTTTCCTGATTCCCCAGGTGGCACGAGCTATGAGAGATACGACTGCTTCAAGGTCAGGAGACGACATGGCAGGCATTACGCATAATCAGTTCCTCCATATGTTGCAAAATATTGGCGTTCTTAATCCCAAGAGTTTTCAGTAACTGTCATGAGTAAGTAGGAGATTCCTCATAAAATACAAAATTGCTCTCTAGTTCTGAGGAAGAATCCATGAATGAAGGCCACAGGGAAGTTGTTCAGGCCTCAACATTAATAAGCATCAGTGGCCCAGCCTCCATCTGAGTTGGCAAGATCCTAAAGACACGGGAGAAAACTCGGGCAGGGCACACTATGCCTGGAGGAGCTCTTCTGCTTGACCTCCAGTTTGAAGAGAGACCTAATAGGGGATATGAAGGAACCAAAGGTTCTAGAAAGTTGGTGCCAAATTGCAGAAGCTCAAGAAGACCACCAGACAGTTCTGTATACAGCGGTGTTTCATGTTTGCAGCCAGTGCTTTAGATGTCCAGAGGCTGTTTGAGCCACACAAAGTGATCTGGAGGTAGCACATTCTCCACATCACTGGACAGTTGTTTTATGCACTGAATAGTTGTTAAGACAAGGATCTAATTGTCTGAGACATCACCCTGCCATTAAAATGTGCCTTCTACTTCTAAAATATCTGTAGCAGCACCAGGTTGGTGGAACAGCCTTCCTGTGAGATGAGGCTGGATCAACCCCCTTTGGATGGTTTTTCTGGAACTTTTGCAGGTAAAGCTGTTCCAGGAGCCCTGATTGGTTGTTCCTACCTTATCTTTTAATTTCGATTGTTTTACTATTGCATTATTATGTTGCCATTTTTATTTTCAAACCACTGATGTGTATTTTTTTATCCCTGTGTAAGCCTCCAAATTTTTTGTTTGATACTACATAGAAACATGCTGCCTAAGTAAATATCCAAAATTAGAAGGAAAAAGCATTATGAGCATCGAAATACTTATTGCTCTTATCTTAGTCTGCAGGTGGGAATAACTTTTTCTTCTAAAATGCTCTGATTCTTAAAAGTTACTAAACTTGCCATACCAAGATAATCCAGTAGTTTTCTGGAACTAAGATTTCCAATGCAGGAAATAGTATCTTTGGAGTCTTTATCATTTTGGTTTTAAACAGTGTGTCTCAACCTCAGCAACATTAAGATGTATGGACTTCAACTCCCAGAATTCTTCATCCAGCATTTTGGCTGGAAAATTCTGGGAGTTGAAATCCACACATCTTTAAAGTTGGCGAGGTTGACAAACATTGGTTTAAGCAGACCAACAACCACAGTCTAACCATTATTAGAAGGAGACTGTACATAATAAACCTACATAAAAGAGCAAGAAGACGACTATTATTCCTTGAAAGATAACAGTGGATAACCTTTTGTTCTTATGCTCCCGCCTTGTAGTCACCTGAATGGGTCCTAGACATGTGGCATCCATCAGAGAAGGCAATGTACCCAGATTACTTTGCTAAAAGAGAACAATGGAAGAAGCTGCGCCTGGAAAGTTGGGACAAGGAGGTTGGTTATCGGACTTTTATTTTACAATTACTTTTCCACGTGAAATAATTTTGAAGCAAGTCACAGAGTGGAGTTTTGTTGGGTGAGACCTTGGAATACGGGTCTTAAAATGCCCCCTCATGGACCATCATCACCTACTGTTCTGCCTCCTTTAGTCCTTGGGGTTGTGGGGGAGCCGGAAGTGTTAATTCTTTTTTAGAGTGGACAGCTAAAGAGTAAAATGAGCGCCTTAGAGGAGAAAGGTCTTTATCAAAAGCCTCACCAGACTGGTGAGCTTCAGATTCAGATTCAGCATGCTGTATATACTTCCTTCCTTCCTTCCTTCCTTCCTTCCTTCCTTCCTTCCTTCCTCCCTCCCTCCCTCCCTCCCTCCCTCCCTCCCTGCCCTTCCTTCCTCCCTCCCCGCCCTTCCTTCCTTTCCTTTCTTTCCTCCTCCTCCTCCTTCCTTCCTTCCTTCCTTCCTTCCTTCCTTTCCTTTCTTTTCCTTTCCTCTTTTCTCCCCTTCCTTCCTTCCTCCCTCTCTCCCTGCCCTTCCTTCCTTCCTTCCTTCCTTCCTTCCTTCCTTCCTTCCTTCTTGCTCTTCCTTCCTCCCTCCCTCCCTGCCCTTCCTTCCTCCCTCCCTCCCTGCCCTTCCTTCCTTCCTCCCTCCCTCCCCTTCCTTTCCTTTCCTTTCCTTTCCTTTCCTTTCCTTTCCTTTCCTTTCCTTTCCTTTCCTTTCCTTTCCTTTCCTTTCCTTTCCTTTCCTTTCCTTTCCTTTCCTTCCTCCTCCTCCTTCCTTTCCTTTCTTTTCCTTTCCTCTTTCCTCCCCTTCCTTCCTTCCTCCCTCCCTCCCTGCCCTTCCTTCCTTCCTTCCTTCCTGCCCTCCCTCCCTCCCTCCCCGCCCTTCCTTCCTTCCTGCCTTCCTCACTCCCTGTCCTTCCTTCCTTCCTTCCTTCCTTTACTGCCTCCCTCCCTCCCTCCCTCTCTCTTGCTTTCTCTTTGTTTTTTTCTTTCCTCCTCCATCTCTCTTGCTCCTTAAGGGAGCCAGTCTTTTCTGGGGCTCACGTAGCCACCTGGGCTCAGGTAAATAATGTGCTTGGAGAATGACAATCATACAAAGACATACCCTACCCTTTGGCTCCTTCATTCCAGATTTTCACTGGGATCATGTGGCTGCTTGCAAGTTTGGAAAACGATATGGCTTCTTTGAGAAAGTGCCAACGTGATTAAATGCTGACATCTTCTCCGAGGCGTGTTTTTGCCTTTAGTACTGAAGCACACGAGATCCCTAAAGTCATCAAATCCCTAAGTTCACATCAAAGTGAACTTGACCCATTGCGCTGGTCTAGCATTCGATGCATTAAATCTGCCTCTGTCCATTTAGAGCAATCTCCCAACTTCTAACAGCACTATTCTTTTCTATTCATCCCTGAATTTCCAAACAGGCATTTAAATGGATTGAGGGGGGGGGGACTTTTTATAGCAATATTACTATATTTTTTGAGCTTTTAGTCAAAACACTCCAAGTGTCTTTAGAGAGACTGTTTGCAGATTATAGTGACATTGTTACCGTTGCTGGTTTTTAAAAACTGGATTCGGGGTGCATTAAGTGTACGAACTGCCGTATTAAGGCTTTTCATGCTTGACAGGGATAATTTGCCTTTAAAAATGCTTCTATCGAAGTTTCTCCCCCCTCCCCCCTGCAGCTATCTTACAAAACAACACACATACACATACACATACACATACTCTATCTCTCTCCTTCCCTCCCTCCCTCCCTCCAAGAAATTAAGCAAATCCTTGTTGCTGGAAGCTTCTTTTGAATTACAGGTAGTCCTGAACGTACGACCCCAATTGAGCCCAAAGTTTCTATTGCTAAGCAATTGCTAAGTGGGTTTTGCTCCACTTTACGGCCTTCCTTGCCACAGTTGTTAAGTGAATCACTGTAATGGTTAAATTAGCAAACTGGTGAATCTGGCCTTCCCCCATTGGATTCGCTTGTCAGAAGATCACAGAAGGTGATCACATGCCCCTGGGCCATTGCAACTGTCATGAATGTGAGCCAATCTGCCAAGCATGTGAATTTTGATGTGAGGATGCTGCTTAATGGTTGTGTGAAAAATAATAATAGGGCACCCTTTTCAGTGCCATTGTAACTTCGAACAGTCACTAAATGAATGGTTGTAAGTTGAGGACTACCTCTATAAGAAATGTTCGAAGTGGTCTGAAAGGCACACAGGTGCACACAGATGCCTTGTTGAGACAACACACACACACAAATCTCTGCCTCATCACCACCTCATGGCTGAGGGTTTCCTTGTTGGATAGAATGTCATGCATTAGTTACACAGGTAGTCCTCAACTTACAACCACAGTTGAGCCGAAAATTAGTATCTAAGCAAGACAGTTAAGTGAGTTTTGCCCCATTATGCAACCTTTCTTGCCACAGTGAAGTGAATCACTGCAGCTGACAAGTTAGTAACTCGGTTGTGAAGTGAATCTGGCTTCTCCGTTGACTTTGCTTGTCAGGTCCCAAAAGGTGATCAGGTGACCCCGGGACACGGCAACTTTCCTAAACACGAGTCAGTTGCCAATTCTCCGACTTTGCATTACGTGACCGTGGAGATGCTGCAATAATGCTTGTGTGAAAGATGGTGACGAGTTACTTTTTTCGATGGCGTGACTTTGGACAGTCACTAAATGAACTGTTGTTAAGTAGAGGACTACCTGTAATGTGGAAACGCTGCTTAAGACGTGTCCTAAATTAAGAATTTTCCCCCTCAAGTGTATTAAAAATGTTGCAGGCCCTGGCTGGTGGCTAAGCCTGTTTCTCATTGACAGGTTCAGCAGCTTCAGGAAGAAACCCCACCAGGAGGTCCCACCACCGAAGCTCTTCCTCCAGCACGTAAAGAGGGACATCTGCCTCCTCTCTGGTGGCAGTACGTCACTAAACCTCGCAGGTTCCCAGTGTAAAAGCTCCTTTCTGAAATGCCTGTGTAGCCCCACGAAATGGTCCGTGAGCTTTCTGCAGCCGGTCGGTTGCTTTACTGTACTAGCAAACCCAATAAAGTCTGATATAAACCAAGCTGTGAGCCTGCCTGCCTGCCTGGCCATTACTATACAGATTACCTTAGCAGTCTTTCTCTGACAAGCAAGACATGCAGCGTCTCTTAAGGTAAGTCACAGGATACTTCACTTACACTCAGGCATGTCAAACTCGTGGCCCACGGGCCACATCCAGCCCACGCAGGCCACACCACCCCAGCACCGCAAAGGCGGAAAACTCACATCACCATTTGGCCCGTGATGCCAGCAGGCTTGACACCCCGGCTCCACAGTGTTGGCCTAGAGGGGATGTAGTTAACAAAAGGAATCCATTATGTAATCCTGTCACTCTGTGTGTGTGTGTGTGTGTGTGTGTGTGTGTGTGTGTGTGTGTGTGCGCGCATACATGACAGAAAGAAGGCTCTTATCCTTTTCCCATTGAAGTTGGAGTACATAGAATAGAGCTTGGAAAAGCTAGAATCGCCTTGGGTCCCCAACCCCGCCAGTCCATGGATCGGCACCAGTCCACGGCATGTCAGAGACCAGGCCGCGCAAATAAGTAAAGCCCCATTCGCAGGATGCAGGCAGCATGTGAAACCACGGTCCCTCCGGTCCGCAGAAAAACCTCTCTCCATGGAACTGGTCCCTGGTGCCCAAAAGATTGGGGGCCACTGCCTTGGACCACTGATCCCAACTGTTAATTTTGCAGTTCTTATTCCAAATAGAAGCATGTTGTGTATTCTCAGCGTTAACTGCTCCCTGGCCAGATTCTGTCTGCATCTGTCTTATAGCAGAATACAAAAATGCAGCCTTCTAATGCTTCTAATGTAGTAGTCTAATACTAATAAGTTGGTCAAAGAGCTTTGAGGATAATGGTTAAGATGCTAAGATGCTGGTAAGAAATGGTTTACATACATACATACATAAGGATTGACCTATTGAAAATCATACTTCCTCTGGCACAGGTAATGAGGTCTGGATTACCCCGATTAAAAGTTGCTAGGATTTATTAAAATTAGGATTAGGATTTATTAAATTTATATGCCGCCCTTCTCCCTAAGGACTCAGGGCAGCTCACAACAATAAAAATTAAGAGACATAGAATACAAAAATTAGAATTAAACAATGAATATAAGAAATACGGGACAATTTACACAATAAAAACCAAATTAAAAACCATGGTCAGTCCAGGCCTGCTTGTTGGAACAACCATGTCTTCAGGTCACGGCGGAAGGATCGAAGGTCAGGGGCCGTCCGCAGCTCTGGAGGCAGTTCATTCCAGAGGGTCGGTGCACCCACAGAGAAGGGTCTCCCCCTGAGGAGGCCGGCTGTGGGAGCGAACTGGGCGATGGGAGGTTGACAATGGCAGCAGGTGGTCTCGCAAGTACCCCGGGCCTAAGCCATGTAGGGCTTTAAAGGTTACCAGCTCCTTGAATCGCACCCAGAGGGCAACCGGAAGCCAATGCAGCTCGCGCAGGAGAGGTGTAACGTGGGAGTATCGAGATACTCCCATAAGCACCCACGTGGCCACATTTTGCACCAGCTGAAGCCTCCGGGTGCACTTCAAGGGCAGCCCCATGTAGAGAGAATTGCAGTAAGGCTTTTTTGAAGGGCTAGATGGGTCCTTGAGTACCTGTGAAATCATCTCTGATCCTTAACTGAGAGCTCAAAGGCAGCAGGAGGTCACAGGAGTTGAGCTTTCCTAATTAGAACAAAGAGCTTTGCAGAAGTTGCTTTGATTAAGGATGAACAAAATGGCAAACGCCTTACTTGCCAGAGGTTGTCTTAATGTTTTCCACATACTTATTAAAGCACAGGCGTCAAGGCTAACATCGGATGTTTTTGCACTGACAAAAGATGGAGATGCAGCCATTTTTCTTGTTGCTTTTAGAGTTAGATGTTGCTGGGAGGGGGAGGGGATGTGGATGAGAATCTAGCTAGATATAATAACACTGGACCTAGTGTGAGAACCAAGTTTATTGAAATAAGAGATAAGAATTGGTGGGCTGGAGGAGAAGTCCGGGCTTCAAACTAATTGGGGAATGTGATTTATGACTGTTAACTGGAGGAGGGAATTGTGCTTTGATACTATGTGCTCAAGGGGGGGGATTCCGTTTTTGGCTTCGATTATGTTAGTGCTGATGCTATGCTTCTCGAATAAAGATTCTTTAAGGTCAACAATGCCTTGAAGTTCTTTTAAAGAGTTTCATCTGTCGGAACCGTGACATTAGAAGCCTCATCCTGGAAATGAAGCTGATACAGCCCAGTCTCCAAAACTTTCTGAACAATCAGTTCCTTGCAAAATAATTTTTCTTTAGTGCAGGTAGTCCTCAACTTACGACCACAACTGAGCCCATTTCTGTTGCGAAGTGAAACGTTTTAAGTGAATTTTGCCCCATTTTATGGCCTTTCTTGCCACAGTTGTTAAGTGCATCACTGCAGTTGAGTTAGTAGCCTGGTTGTTAAGCGAATCTGGCTTTCCCGTTGACCTTGCATGTCAAAAGGTTGCCAAAGGGGTGGGGTGGGGGTGGTCACATGATCCCGGGGCACTGCAAACGTCATGAATAACTTGCCAAGCAACCGAATTTTGATCACATGACCCTGAGGATAATACTGCGATAGTTGTGTGGAAAATGATCGCAAATCACATTTTTCAGTGCTGTTGTTAACTTTAATCGGTCACGAAATGAACTGCTGTAAGTTGAGGACTACCTGTAATCTGGCTGTGAAAGCAAAGCCACTTCTAGTTGATATTGTGAGCAGAAAACTACAAGAGCCACTAAAACCTCCTCTTGAGAGGAGGGGAGGGTGTACAACTCTGGGGCGAGTTTCATTGCTTCCTCAGTCACTTTTATCAGAATAACTAGCAAGCTGGGGGTGTTCTGTACCAGCCTGCTACCGGCCTTGCAGAAAGGCAACCCCTGTACAAACGGCAGAGGCTGGAGAGCGTCTGAGGCTGGAAAACGTCTGCCAAGATTTATTATACAAACAAGCAACAAAACATGAAACAAGATACCGGAACTTTGATCCTCAAACGGAGCGGTTGCTTTCAGCAACCAGCCCTTCCCCAAACACTCCCTTTATTAGAGTTCAGGGCGTGGCCTCCCTGTGCCTCCTTCCGAGGAGTCCCACAGCCTTTCTCTGCTTGCTCCTGCTTGACTGCCTCCTGCGTCGGGCGTCCTTGAACAGGGCCAGCTGTGGGTCATCATCATCCGCACTGTCGGGCTCGCGCAGCTGAGAAGAGGGGCCTGGCTGGGGGCTCTGCGAAGCCTCCAAGCCATCATCAGCAAGTTCGTCTTCAACACCCTCCTCCTCCCCCTCGTCTGAGTCATCCGAGTCATCCGACCCGGCTGCCGGACCCACAGGCTGACCCTGAATCACAACAGGGGGATAGGAAGTGTGATTCACAAAGAAGCCCTTTGCGACTTAAAACACCACGGAGTTAGCAAGGTTGGCTTGGCAGCTCTGGGTTAAACATTTAACTTATATCCGTTCCAGCCAATTACCCTAAATCAGGGGTAGGCAACCTTGGCTCTTTTTATGACTCGTGGACTTCAACTCCCAGAATTCCTGAGCCAGCCACGCTGAGGGGAAAGGGAGAGGTTTCCAAGCTGAGCCATGCTGGCTCAGGAATTCTGGGAATTGAAGTCCACGAGTCATAAAAAAAGCCAGGGTTGCGTAAAGGTAAGGTTCCCCCACACATGCATGCTAGTTGTTTCCAACTCTAGGGGCCGGTGCTCATCTCCGTTTCAAAGCCGAAGAGCCAGCGCTTGTCCGAGGACATTTCCGTGGTCATGTGGCTGGCATGACTAGACGCCAAAGGCACACGGAACGCTGTTACCTTCCCACCGTAGTGGTCCCTATTTTTCTACTTGCATTTTTACGTGCTTTCGAACTGCTAGGTTGGCAGAAGCTGGGACGAGTAACAGGCGCTCACTCTGTTACGCAGCACTCGGGATTCGACCCGCCAAATTGCCGACCTTCTGATCGACAAGCTCAGCGTCCTAACCCACTGAGCCACTGCGTCCCTTACAGGGTTGCCTACCCCTGCCCTAAATTTATAGGATCCCAACTTTCAGAAACTGCAGAACATTTGGAGGGCATAAGACGGAGAAGATTGCCTGGCACACCTGATAATTAAAGGGGACCAAAAAGATCCTGCACGATTTCTTGGATTACACAAAAGACACAAACCACTCCAGAAGCAGGTTTATCAGCAGGTCTTTATTTGTAATATAGGCTTGAAGCATTCATTACAAGGTAGAAGGGAAGCACAGTTAACAGCTATTTTTATTTTTAGCAGTTTGGAACAAAAACACTGCATGGGGAAAAGAGAGGTCAACTCTCGTTACAAACTAGCAACTAAACCACGAGAACTTACCATTAGAAACATTTTACATTTGTGACGCTGCTGTTACAACAGGCAAGGAACACAAAAGAGAGAAAAGGAAAAGAAACCTCAAAAAAAACAAACCAACAGTACTATTCAAAGTGGTTTGCCACAGGTTAACATTGAATTTTGGCAATATTATTATTATTATCATTTTAACTGAGATTTAATTCTGGTATTGAAAGGAAGGAGGCTGCATTTTCAAATACAGCTTCATCCAAAAGGTTTTCTCAACTTGCTTTTTCAAAAAAAATAAAAATAAATCACCTCCCGTGTTGAGCTTCACAGAAAGCAAGGGGTTAATGCAAGGGCATGCCTGAGCCCCCTAAACAGAAACGCCTTTTTTTTTAAAAAAGGAGAAAAAAGCTTAGAAAAAATCAGCTTGTCAGCCTGCACCCTTTTTGTCCATTTTTCTTCCCTCTTTCAAGTGGATAAGAAAAATGAAATCTCGGAGCATCATTTGCAGAGAGCATCTGCTCGTTTTTTTTTTCAGAACAGGTGGGTTAGTTTGACAGCACTTTTATTATTATTTTTTCTGAAGGAAGAAAAGCTTGTTATTTTGGATCATGCCTTTTTTTTTTCTTTTAAACTTTTCGCTTCCGACGCCCTAATGAAAAAGTGTTAAGCAACCACAGCTGTGTAAATGTATATAGAACACAGTGACTATAAACAGGATTACGATACATCTCACATCCAATGCAGTTATGTATTTAAAGCATAAGAAGTTTACGTAGGCAAGATGGCAGCCAATACGAATCTCCCAAGTGTCCATGGCAGAGTAGATTGTGTGCGCACACTCACAACCCAGCTCCTTCCGCGATGAGTGGCGCATCGCTGCAACCACAAACACACCCCTCTGAAGTCAAGAATTCTGCTAGCATCGCCCGTGTAGAAATAAGGCAGACGGTATCCAGTTAGACTGCAGAATGCTTTTAAAAAACAGAAAAGCACAAAACTTAAAACACCGGGGGTGGGGTGCCTGAGTTATGCACATTTCTACTGACCCCATGAAACGGAAAATACCACGGCAATGTCCATGTTAAGAAAAAAAAAATCTTATTTATAAATTTAACAACAGTGCTTCCCCCCCTCCCCAATTACTGTGGGGGAAAAAGAAAAAAAAAGAAAACCAGTTCTGAATGCCCCTCCCACTGTAATAAATAAAATCTAAAGAGTGTTCCGGTCCCTTCCCAATCCCCAAATTTTGTGTTTAGGAAAAACCAACCCCAAACTGGTTTTGGAAAAACAGTCCCCCTTCAAAAAGAAACATTTGCAGTTTTACTGGAGTTCCCAGTTAGTTGCCCATCCATCTATGAGTTGTTTTGTTAAAAGTACTGGGGAAGGTTTTCCATTTAGTTGGCTACCCAGCCTGCTGGGCACAGCCAGTAAAAGGTAAAAAGTTATAATTAAGAGCTCCCTGGTTTTCTTTTAATTTTTTTGCTCTTTATTTTTTATTTTTGTTATCAACGTAGACACCCTTCTGCCTTCACAGTGTCTTTATGTTGTGTTCTGTTTACTTCTTTTAAGGAACACAAAGTGAAGAGAGGAATGCAAAGTTTAAGCCTGTTGCCAAGATGGTACAAAAACGGATAACGAGGTTTCATGATGGCCGGAAATTAAAGCATACCGCATGGTTTACAGAAGCAAGTAATCTTAACATGGTCCTTTTCATAGGGCCAACACAGGAAAAATACCTAGCAGGCAGTACCCAAAAGTCTTTGAAACACCTTACTTAAATGAACACTGTAATTCATTATGGCTTATTTGGACGCATTTACAATGAAACTACCTGCTAGGCTACATTTTGTGCAACAAATTAAGCCCCTCCCTTCCTAATCCCTAAAAATTAACCAAATACAAGCCGTTCTCTCTCTCTCTTCCATTATATATTGCTTTAATCAGCTTCCGTTTCCTGCTTTTGCAGCAGGGGAACAGTTCACTGTATTTCAGTGAGGAGTTGTGTTCTTGCTAGGAACTTTGTACAAGAAAACGAACACAATTTGAGACTCCAACTATGATAGACAAGGTGCTCCACAAAACTGTCCAAGAGGGAGAACTGCATCACCACCGGGGACCCCCACGCCCTCGCTAAAATTTAACTACTTGGACATTTCTTACAGCCATCCTTTTGTGAATGAATACATTTTACAAAGAGTTATTAAAAGGGTAAGTGGGATTTTGGCACCTTTGGGGAGAAAAAAAAGAGGAACGGAGACCTTGAAAATGTGCAGGGGAAAATATAATCAGCCAGCTTTACAAAAAAGAAAAAAATAATAATAATAATAGTCGGGAAGATGTTCCTTTAAGCATTTCACCTGGCCAATTCTAAGCTCCCCTCCCCATTTTAAGAGACCGTCACCAACTGTCTCTCCTAGAAAAAAAAATCTTGATTGTACAATAATGGACCGAGACACAAAAGTTGATGTCATCAGGTAGGTCCACCTCTTTTCACTCAACCTGGGCAATGATTCAGTGTCTAGGAAATACGGGGTGCTGAGCGATCGTTCGTGGTGGTCTTCCTCAGCTTAACGCCCCTGCGGATAGCATTCAGCATGTCTTCGCCCTGTGGGGCCTCCGCTGGGTTCTGCCCACCAGAATGGGGCACGGGCTGGCATGGGGGAGCCGTGATGCTGACGTCTTCTCTTTCATTCTCCTCTCCTTTGTTTTCAGCCGCCGCCGGTCTCTGATCCTCTGTGCTGCTCGGCTTCTGAATGGTGGCGGGAAAGCTGGCAGGTGCTTGCCCGCTCCACAAGGAGGTACATACGGTGGGGGTGCTGCCCCCTCCAGCCTCGGGACTTTGCTCAGAGCTTTCTTCTGCCCCACTCGGGAAACCAGGAAGCCCCACCGGCACGTCTGGCACAGATGGAGTCTTAACGGGAATCACGGGGGTCTTAATGGGAATTGGTCCCGCACCAATGGTCCCACGCCTGACCGCTGGCTTGGTGGAAGGGGTCCGTCGGATGGTGGCCACGCCTGGCGTAACGATCACAGGGCCAAGGGTGGTTGGGAGGCCCGCAGTGGAAGCTGGACGCTTGGCATGGAACATGCGACGGTAGGACTGGCTGATGTCGCTGTTCCTTGGAATAGTTGAAGACTTGTCAAATTCTTGCTGCTCAGTGTCTTGGTCTCCACTCACAGAAAAGTAGTCGTAATCTGAAACTAGGAAGGCAAAAAAGGGGAGTCAGAACAGCAAATCTTCAAAAGTAACTTGGCAATATCCAGTGAATGTATTAAATCGACACATTTCCTTTTTTTTTTCTTGGATACGATGTTTATTAAGAGTTTTAAAAAGGAAGATAATAACTAATATAAAGTAAGAAGGATCAAAGGAAAAGAAATCAAAGGTGAGGGACGTGTTGTGACTCAGGGCCAGCCTGTGGGTCCGGCAGCCGGCTCAGATGTCTCGGATGACTCAGATGAGGGGGAGGAGGAGTGTGTGGAAGACGAACTGGCTGATGATGGCTTGGAGGCTTCGCAGAGCCCTCAGCCGGGGCCCTCTTCTCAGCTGCGTGAGCCCGATAGTGCGGAGGATGATGACCCACAGCTGGCCCTGTTCAAGGACGCCCGACGCAGGAGGCAGTCGAGCAGGACCAAACAGAGAAAGGCTGTGGGACTCCTCGGGAGGAGGCACAGGGAGGCCACGCCCTGAACTCTAAATAAAAGGAGTGTTTGGGGAAGGGCTGGTTGCTGAAAGCAACCCTTCCGTTTGAGAATTCAAGTTCCAGTGTTTTTGTTTCTTGTTTGTGTAATAAATCTTGGCAGACGCTTTGCAGCCTCAGACGCTCTCCAGTCTCTACTGTTTGAACAGGGGTTTGCCTTATCGCAAGGCCGGTAGCAGGCTGGTTCAGAACAGGACCTGCCCTAGCAAAAATCAAGAAGCGCTGAAAAACGCGAGACGCCGAAGGGTCCCGTTTCTTACCCTGTGAGGGAATCGTATCCTCAGAACAGCAAGGTGTGGTGGTCTGAGTACTGTAGCCGCTGGAACACTGCAAGGAATCCCTGCTGCTTCTCTGAATGTCCAGCTGCAGCCCCCGAGTAAGAGCCAAGGCCAGCTCTTCACAGGCTTCCATCTCCTCTCCTTGCTATCAACACAAGGAAGGTCTCTCGTTAGGACAGCGATGGCGAACCTTTTTAGAGACCGAGTGCCCAAACTGCAACCCAAAACCCACTTATGTATCGTTGGGTGCCAGGTGGGCGTGGCTGCAGTGGTAACGGCAGACTGGGTGGGACTAAAAAGTTCAATCAGTCAATTCCAACTTTACGAGACCTTTTTTTTCCCCCGCGAGAAGTTGAAATTGATTGATTGAACCTTTTTTTCTTTTTTGCATACGGTGGTGGAGGCCTAAAGTGAAAAGGTTTTATAAAATCCAGCTGAAGGCCTAGGACTGGGGGCGACGGCATGCGTGCCCACAGAGAGGGCTCTGCGTGCCACCTGTGGCATGTGTGTCATAGGTTCGCCACCACAGGATTAGGATATCCTTACAACACACGAACACTCTCCTCCTGCAAAGTCTGGCTGTCTCTTTTCACTTGGATTCTGATTCACAACCCAGACCGGGTTTAAGCACACCCCATGCCCTACCCAGGCCCCTCTCTCCATCTGTGTTGGGAATACACTTTCTGTCATCCCAAAATATTTCGGCTAATCTGGGTTGCCACAAAAGAAATCTATCACCACGTTTGAAGGATACCTAGTTGAAGAAGGCAACATTATTGTTTAAGTTTGGTTGTAGAACAACCCAATGCCCCGATTTGCAGAAAACAAGAAGCTTAGCATAATGTGTGAACTAAGCTTCAATTTTCTCACTTAAAAAAAAAACATTCAGAATTGTCTGTATCTACATAGCCAGACAATCGGCCAACTCTGGGCTTGTCAAGCTGCTGGATTTCAAAAGAATGTAAGCCAAAAACCAAACAAGCCACATCACCCATTAGTGGGGAGGTAGACCTAGATGTCCTACACACTGTGCTGAGTTGTGAAGATTAACCATGATTTGCTTGCATATCACATCAAGCTAAAAGCAAAGACCAGGGGAGGTTTGGTAGCAAGGATGTGCCTTGAACCTTTTTAATAGCAACACATCAGCTCATGAGTTAAGCAGAGTTTCACCTTTGGGGCTGCTGATACAGTCATGCTCCGGGTCCTCTGAGGATCTTCTGTGGGCAGTGACGGACCACTCTGAGCCCCCACTGGAGAGTCTGCTTCTCGTTTTTCCTTGCGGCGTTGCAAAGTGTTCACCATGGGCTGGTCATAAGGACCGGGCTTAGCCCAATCCTATGAAAAAAAGCTCTATTAGTCAAAGCTTATACAGATTCTCTCCATCCCTGTGCAATACACAAGCTGCAGACCCACAACCTTCTTACAAAAACACCCAATATGCATCAGACAATGGAGCCCCTTCCCTTTTCCTGAGACTTAGTGGCCAGTTTAAATGCGGGCGAGATGGATTTATTTGCAAATTTTTCAAGGGTCATCCTTAGTATTTTCAACTGCACAGGTAGTCCTCAGCTTACACCACAGATGAGCTCAACATTTCTACTGCTAAGTGAAATAGTTGTTAAGTAAAGTTTTGCCCCATTTTACAACTTTTCTTGCCACAGTTGTGACGTGAATCACTGCGGCTGTTACGTTACACTGTTATTAAATGAATATGGCTTCCCCACTAATTTCAGAAGGTCCACAAAAGGGGATCACACGTCAACCGTGTCATTAATATGAACCACTTGCCAAGCATCTGAATTTTGATCACGTGGATTACAGGGACCCGTGCAACAGTCATAACACCGTGAAAAATGATCATAAGTCACTTTCTTCGGTGTCATAACTTTGAATGGTCACTAAATGAATTGTTGTAAGTCGAGAACTACCCACACTATAGAAACAGCAGTGGGAAGGAAATGGGCCACTAATGATGATCCCAACAACATCATCCTCCATCACCACTGGCCATGAAAGGTTGACTGAATGTGAGATAGTCTTCCAACAACCTGTAGCTTGAAATACATGTTTAGGAGGCTAAAAACTAATCTCACGACCAGTAGATCTCTTAGTTTTCTCAATTCCCTTCTCCTTCAGGTCTGGTTTCCCAGCAAGTTTAAAATAGGAATTGCTATTTAATATAAGATAAAATTTTACCCTAACCCTAACCCCACTCCCTTCTAGTACCGATGACGTTACCTAGTTGGGTAATGAAATGTCTGCAAGAAAACAACCAAGTTCAGAGAGTACCAAGCAACCTTGGTAATTCAACCTTGAGTTATGTATATTCCCTTCTATTAGAATACTGCCTTATCGGGCAGGGTTACAAATGTAATATTTTGGACCACTGAAACGTGGAATGTGTTGGGATCTCTGCTAAATAGATATCTCTGACCTATAAATAAAAGTTTGTCATTGACAAGCATCTGCTTGATATGCTAAGGAGAAAGCAAGGGAGGAAAATGCTGACAGGCAATTACTCCTTCTTGGACCTAATGTCTACTCTAGTCTGGCCACCAATTAGCAAAGCTCAGAGTCCGTGAATCAAACCTGTAACTTATCTTAAAACCTGCAATCATCCAAGACAAATCAAACCATGTATGCATAAATGGTGTATAGGAAGCTTTAAAAAAGTGTTTTGCCAATGAATGTTGTTGTTGTTGTTAGCTGCGAAGTCGTGTCCGACCCATCGCGACCCCATGGACAACGTTCCTCCAGGCCTTCCTGTCCTCTACCATCTTCTGGAGTCCATTTAAGCTCACGCCTACTGCTTCAGTGATTCCATCCAGCCACCTCATTCTCTGTCGTCCCCTTCTTCTCTTGCCCTCGATCTTTCCCAGCATTAGGCTCTTCTGCCAATGAATATTTACACTATTTAGGTGGAGGGGTTTTCAATTCAAAAGTGCAATGAGTTTCACCCCCCCCCTGTTTTTCAATATCTGATGGCCACTTCCAGGGTAGGTTTGAATCTAAAGGCAAATGTCCACATTTAAAACTTGTGGGGTTTTTTGAGGAGTGCCTTGGTGTAAAAAACCATTTTTCCCCTTTAAAATAAACAGAATAATAGAGTAACAGAGTTGGAAGGGATCTCGGAGGTCTTCTAGTCCAACCCCCTGCTCAAGCAGGGGATACCAATACCATTTCTGACAAAGGTTTGTCCAATATCTTCTTAAATGCCTCCAATGCTGGAGCACCCACAAATTCTGGAGGCAAGTGGTTCCACTGGTTAATTGTTCTGTCAGGAAATTTCTCCTTCGTTTTAGGTTGCTTCTCTCCTTAGTTTCCAACCATTGCTTCTTGTCCTGCCTTCAGGTGCCCTGGAGCATAGGTTGGCCCCCTCTTTCTTTGTGGGAACCCCTCAAATATTGGAACGCTGCTATCATGTCACCCCTAGTCCTTCTTTTCATTAAACTAGACATACTCAGTTTCTGCAACCATTGTTTTCTAGTTCTCTGTTTTTTTCATATTTCAGAGAAAGGAAAACATCTACGCATGCATCCATCGTAACTATCACAACATGCAACTGCTTTGGGATCAGAGTCAGATCCAGACGCCTGGCCCAGGTGGAGGATATTATACCCAAAATGTATGTTCTTTATGGAGTGGTCTTTCCAAACTTAAGTTTCCTCCAGGTGTGTGTGTGAAATGTTAGGTCAAAGTGTCTCAGCCCAGAGTTTTGACCTTGTTAAGTGGTATGATTTCAAAAGAGGTTACTGCAATCAATTCTGGAGTTAGATGAGTCCATTCCAGGCTCAGAAGGTTTTCACCTCAAAACAGTTTGCAGTTTTTTAGTTGGGACTACATTTCCCAGAATTCCTAAGCAACTTGGCCAACCTGGAAGCTAGAGTCCCAATATTCCTAGCAAATGTTCCTCCGGAGTTTCCGGAGCAGTTCCCTCTGTATTTCCTACTTCCAGAAATCATGTTGTTTTTCCTCATGCTTTCTCAAAACTTAAAAGTATCTTTAGATACCAACTCTATTGCAAAAGTGATTTACAATGGCCAGTTTCTCATGACATTTGATACCAGCAAGATGTTCTGAATGTGATCCCATGAAGAATGAGATTTGGCAATAAAAACTCTGCACCCACAGAAGTAACCTAACAAAAGTCTCCAGGAATGAAATCATGAACAGGTTTTTAGGAGGACTTTTAAAGGATTTACTAGTGGGATCACTGCTGAAAGAAAAGGAACACAGATTGTGCCTTATAGTATCGGTAACCCACATAGGCAGGTAAGGCATTGGGCTAGAAAGTGGGAGACTGTGAATTCTAGTCCCGCTTTAGACATGAAAAGCCAGTTGGATGATGTCACTCTTTCTCAGCCCAATCCACCTTGCAGGATTGTTGTTGTGGGGAAAACGAGTTATTTGTAAAAATAATGAAGGCAAGATACAAAATAAATACATTATTAATTATATGTAAATCCCATTTGCAAATTCCAACCGCTACACTTCATAAACTATCTGAAAAGTCAAAAGGGTTGCATAGATTACAAAGCTGGGAGCATGTTCATCCAAAACTAGGGGTCTCCAAACTTGGCAATTTTAAGATTTGTGGACTTCCAACTCCCAGAATTCCTCAGACCCATGCTGGCTGGCGAATTTTGGGAGTTGAAGTCCACAAGTCTTAAACGTTGCCAGGTTTGGAGACCACTGATCCAAACAATAGGTTTTTTTTAAAAAAATTACTGGAAAAGCAGGATGGAGGAGAAGAATTCCACCACCAGATCAAGAACTCAGAATGGGAGATGAGAGCTGAAGGCACCCGGAATTAAGTTAAGAATTGAGAAGCAATTTCTTGCAAGGGGGGGTGGGGGTTGTGAGGCATGACAAGGAGAGACTCTAACAGGAACGAAAAGAAACACAAACCTTCCAACTAGGAATCTGAGATGATGGTAACATGCCTGGCCCAATGGTGTAATAATGAACGTAGTCTGGAAGGAGGGTGGAGGAGGTGGCCCGGGTCCATGCGTGAGACACAGACGGAATATGAGGGAAAGAACCCACACCAACGGGGGCTAAAGATGAGCCACTGGGTAAACTACAGTGATAATACCCATTAGACAACTGGAAACAAACAAAAAGAACAATAAAAAAAAGAAAAGGGGAAAAAAGGAGAGAAATTAATATAAATAGGTCCAAATATGGGGGAGCACAAAGTGAAACAGGCATGCATTGCTGGGAGAAAGGAAGGGGAAATGCTCTCAATGGTTCTAGTCCCTTTGGCTAGTCAACACCCGCAACCCGGTGCTTCCTCATGCTTTGTTAATGACACTCAACTAGGCAACCATGTTCTGGAAGAGAGAACCAGAACAAGAACAAACAAGATCATTTTTCGGGAGCTGAATCGTTGGACCGCAGCTGTGCCCGAGGCAGGAGCACTTCGTAACTCGGTGTGAGGAGACACGTGGCAGTGAAAGGCTGTGCTCTTTTTGTGAATGAGAACACCCTCAGGAGCATCATTCAACAAAAAGAATAAAGATCCTCTCTGGTCAAGTTCTTAACAGAATGACAGTTGGAAGGGACCTTCGAGGTCATCTAGTCCAACCCCCTGCTCAGGCAGAAAACCCTATACCATTTCAGACAAATGGTTGTCCAATCTCTCCTTAAAAACTTCCAGTGTTGGAGCACTAACAACATCTGGAGGCAGGTTGTTCCACTGATTAATTGTTCTGTCAACTTGGTTTGTTAAGTGAAACATCACAATTTTACAATCAACTCTTCTTTATTTTACAGTCCTATGAGAGTTGTAAACGTGAGGATTATTTGCAAAGTTACTTTTTCATCACTTTTGTAACCGGGAAGGTCACTTAAATGAGGATTACCTGTATTATCCCTTTGACTGCCTGGTACTGGTTTTTAAACAATTGAGAATGCCACAGGTTCAGAGACTACTGTATGCAAAGTAGTTATCTATCAATCTGTGATACAGGTACTATCAGAAGCAACATATCCTAATATAAATCCACATTTGACATACCGCTGTAATATATAAGGCTATTCTTCCTGGGCCTGATAGCTCAGGATATCCATGTATTTCATTTCTTGCAGTAGCTCAGCTTCAGAAAATGACTTGTTTGCGGACAAGACAAAACGAAACGAAACGACAGGAGGAATGGAAGAGGAAATTGCTCACGAGTATGGATCCCACCAGTCCCCTCCCTCACTTTGACCTCTAGGATGCTGGGCAGATATATGTACACCTGCCAAAAGGATCTGGCTTTTCCAGGTGAATTTGGAAAAATGGACAATTGGAATTTACATTCTGAGATGGTAAAAGTCTATTTTCTCCAGATTTGGGCCTCCCTCTTTAGAAAAAGGACATTTTCTTACTGTTTTATTTCTCAAAAGGTAAGATTTTTGGACAGAAAGGTACTCATAACAATATCCCTACATGCTACAGAAGTCTTTTCAAGTGCCTTGGAAAACATTAATTTCTGTCTCCCAAGCCTTAATTGTGTTCACTTTAGGACATGGCTGCCACTACAGATAGTCCCTGACTTACAACAACTGAGCCCCAAACTTATGTTCCTAAGTGAGAAATTTGGTGAGTTTTGCCCCAATTTATGACTTTTCTCACCCCATTTGTTAACACGGCTGTTTAAGTGAGTCTGCTTCCTCCACTGACTTTGCTTGTCAGAAGGTCACAAAAGGGGATCATATGACTCTGGGACTTTGCAACCGTCATAAATGTGAGTCACGTTGTCAAGCATGCAAGAGTAAATCACGTGACCGTGGGGAGTTTAAGTGTGAAAAAAGGTCGTAAGTCACTTTTCCCAGTGCCGTTGTAACTTCAAAATGGTCACTGAGTGAACTGTTGTAAGTCAAGTACCACCTGTACTGGGGACATCTGGAAAAGCTCCTTAACTAAATCTGAACTGGGGGAACTTCTTTGGCAAAGCTTAAAAGCCGACATCAAGGTCAGCTTTTACCACGGCTTCATTCACAAGTCTGTTCACTTCAACCTTTCAAGAGAAGCTGGACGTTTTCCATTCTCATCTACAGCTTCTTACTCTTGGCAGTTGTGAATATTACAGAGCCTGGAAAAACCAAATCATGAAGTCTTCAGGATAAGTCTTTTTCACCTTTTCTGTGGTGATTAGGTAGAACATAGCTATTCAGCCACTGTGTACATTTTAGATGCTATAGTTTTTGCTGTAATGAAATAAGGGAAGTTTGGTTGTGAATATTATTTGGGATGTTAAAGGCTAAATTTGAATAATATAATAAAAATTAAAATTAGGTAAACTTTAATAACAGGACATAAAGATTATCTCAATGAAATTGAATTGACAATTTTTTCAACAGACCACGCTATTTCTAGAAATTTATTAGTTTAAACTGGTTGTATGAAATGTGAAGGGAAATTGAAAAGGATGTTTTGATAATGTAACCTGAATTATGTACTGAAAACTCTGTTACTGAATCTCTGATTACCCAGTCATCATGAAGCTTTCTAAATATGTAGATTTTAACTGAAAAACCAAATAAACTTGTGGTGTTTTTTTTTAAAAAAAGAGAGAAGCTTGACGTTTTCCATTCTCATCTACCGCTTCTTACTCTTGGCAGTTGTGAATATTACAGAGCCTGGAAAAACCAAATCACGAAATCTTTTGAGATTTAAGTCTTTTTCACCTTTTCTGTGGAGGCCCAAGCCGCCATGGTGGAGCCTGAACTGACAGAGGTGGGGGAGCTGCACTCACTCACTGACTGGCAGGTTTCAGAGGCTTCAGAAGAGGCCGAGCTGGACGAATTCTGCTGGGGTTCAAAAAAATAAAGGAAAAGCCAAAACGGCACCACCAACAGAGAAAAGGAAGAAAAAGGGAAGAAAGACAAGCCAATGAAACAAATTAAAAACAAAAACAAAACAAAAAAAGCAAAGGACGAAAACATACAGAGAAGAAAAGCAGAGTGTTAGGGAGGAAAAGAAATCTTAAGCATTAAACACGATTATAAGTTTTTTTAAGAGTGCGGAGGGACCAAAGCAATGGGTTCTACATGGTAGATTCTTCGCAGCGTAGCGGATCAGCTTAATGACCTCCCAAAGGGCTGGAGGACGAGTTGGATGTCCTGGCTGCAGATTTTGGGACTTGTCATCTTGATACAACTGGAAGGCAACACCTCGGGGAAGGTGCCATATCATTTCACGAAATCACAAACAAAACGTGCAAGATGTGAGTATCTCCAACACGGCCTTCCTGCTGAAGGACCAAGAAGGATGCTCACTTCCTTCCACTGATCAATCTTCTACAGGTGAGACTCCCTGTTCTTACTTCCAACAGCACACCTTGTTCTAGACCACAGCAAGGTCCCTCTCACTATGGATGAAAGCAAGGAACCGGCATGAGCCAGTTACCCCCGCAGAAAGTGCAAGCAACCCTTCAGAGCAAAAGCTGACACGATTGCAGAGTTTGTAGGGCTGCTTCAAATGCTTCAAGGTGGGAATCACTTATTCCAAGCGTACCATACAGGATAGGCAGGCAGGCAAACCCAGCTCTGACCAGGCTAAAGGTTGCCTTTAGCTTTGAAGATCTATGCTGGGCAGAACCGTAAGGAGGAAGCAGGACAGGTCAAGGCTAACACTACATCAATTTACTTGATAATGACTATTCTTGAAAGAGACTGAGGGGTGAAGTACTCCAGTAGCACAAGACGAAACCAATCAAGGTTTCCATTTCTGAATTACCTGGCTATTCACTCAGAGCACATCTTAAAAGTCTGCTCAGGGGTACACCAAATTACTCTACAAATTAATCTTTGAACAATGCACCCAACACCTGATCAAAGCCATCTCTAAATGAAATTTTCTTCAAGTTTTCAGTTGAATTCCTGATGACTACATGCAACCTCCATATTGTTTGTTTAGTAACTATGTACAAGGAGGTTGCCAATTCAGTTGGGTTTGGTTTTTGGGTTGTTGTTTTTTTTGGAAACTCTGCAATCTAATCTAACCTTCAACATTTGGACTTCCTAAAGGCTTTTCATTCAAGCGCTAAGCCAGAACTTAGGATTAAGTCAAACTTAAACCCTCTGGGAAGGCACATTAGACACTCCTTCCCATTTTGAAACATAGGCAGGTGAACTTGAGAATTCTAGTAGATGAAAAGCATGTAGCTCAAGTCTTGGCAAGTAGCTACAGCTCAGTTCGTGGACTGTCTTGTTTATTGTGGGAAGAGCAAATCACAGGATCCTACAAGGAAGGAAGGAAGGAAGGAAGGAAGGAAGGAAGGAAGGAAGGGAGGGAGGGAGGGAGGGAGGGAGGGAGGGAGGGAGGGAGGGAGGGTACTATTCACATATACAGACTATGGCTTCAACTACGGAAGGACACAGGAAGCAAATTCTCACCTGGCCTTCTTCCCCCCATACAATTGCTTGGATTTCATACAAATACACTAACGGACAGAAATACTTATTCCTCTTTGAGTCAATCAACCTTTTTCTTACAGTCTAAACAACACCCCAAAAGTGCCCAATAATAGGGGATAATTTTGAAATGTAACATGAAAAAAACCCTCTTCTTCCACTCTTTGGAAGAGCTGCGAGACCTGTGGAATGCATTCTTTTGTCCCTCAGCAACAGAGAACGAGACATTAAAAATACATAAAAAGCATCATAAAGGCAGGTGGGTGGGAGGCGGTTTTCACCACAGTGTTTCTGTTAGAGACAATATTTTGCTTTCAAATACAACGTATGGCATTGCACGACTATTTCTTTGTCACACTTAGCCCTTCAATACACAAACTGCAAAGTTACGGCTTGTCAGTTGGTTATAACACAAATTGCGCACAATGAACAGCTTCTGGAGAAATCTGTCAACCAAGTTAGTTGGCGCTGTCTAACCAGCAGGACTTCGAACGCAATACTAAGGGAGGAAAAATATACTTTTGTCTGCATGCTTCAATTATGCTGACGATCTCTGCAAGCTTACTTATAAGGTGTCTTGTGTGGACTATGCACGTGTCAATTAAAATACGACAGGTAACTGCCAGTACCAGACAGGTCTTAGTTTAATATAATTTTGCATCTAGGTGAAGTTAGACTCAATAAACCATTACTACAATTACTCACTGTTAATAATTTCCCTATTCTATTGCAGCAAAATTTCTCTTCGGTAGCTATTTTTAAGAACCAAGAGTTAAAAGATTTCAAGACTTTCAGAGATTACACATAGCATTAAAGGCAAACGTGGGCCCACAAGAAGCAGTTATCTCCAGGGGGCTGAAGGAGGAAAACGGTCTTCGTACAGTGACACAAAACCCTCGCCTTTTGACATATGCATCATGATGTCACTCACACGCACATCCAAAAGAGAGGGTTGTTGGGTGTCGAACGTAGCTTTTGTCAAACTCTTGCAAATGCTCCTGGCTTCAAGCTTGCAAATTTCTGAAAACGATTATTTCTCAATATTCTCTTATCAGAGACGGATAAGCCACTGCAGGGTAGTCCTCGACATACGACCACAACTGAGCCCAAAATTTCTGTTGCTAAATGAGACAGTTGTTAAGTGAGTTTTGCTCACTTTACGGCCTTTCTTTGCCACAGTTATTTAGTGAATCGCTGCAGCTGTTAAAGTTACGGACACGGCTGTTAAGTGAATTTGGCTTCCAGATTGATTTTGCTCAGCAGAAAATCGCAAAGGTGATCACGTGACCCTGGGACATGGCGACGGTCAGCAACCAAATTTTGAACACATGACCATGGGGATGCCGCAGGAGTCCTCAGTGTGCAAAATGGTCACAAGTCACTTTTTTCAGTGCTGTTGTAACTTTGAACGGTCACTAAACAAAGTGTTGTAAGTCGAGGACTACCTGTAGCATAGATATTGATAAGCTCATACTGAGCTAGAAAGAAATCCATGTACCTTTGTCTGTAATGGCTAAGACTGCTGAGAACTGTAGTAATAGTTCATTCACATGCCACAGGTTGTTCATTCCTGCCTATAGCAATTAAGATGGCCTCAGACAAACCCAACATACTAATGTAATGCCAGTTCTTGAAATCAGGGAACTTGGATTAAGACAATTTGTAAGAATTTGGGTGCAATATGAAATCTAAGTTTGAGTGTGTGTTGCACTAGGAAATCTTGACAAGCAGCTGTTACTTGTCCTGAATCTTCTATTCTAGTTGCTTGCATATCCAATTTTGCTACCTCTGTCTTCAAGGTTATTACAAAATGTGGTATGTTAAAAAAGGGGTCCCCAACCCCCGGTCCATGGACCGGTACCGGTCTGTGGCAAGCTAGCAACCGGTCCACACAAACAAGCAAAGCCCCATTTGTGGGATGCAGGCAGCACACACTCTCTGGTCCGTGGAAAAACCTTTCTCCACGGAACCGCTCCCTGGTGCCCAAAAGGCTGGGGAACCTTTGTGTTAAAAGACATAAAAGGGCTCTCTATTTTGATTGGATGAGACAGATTCCCTTTGGGAGACACGACTTGTTCTAGGCTTCTCTTTATCAACTACCAGCTAATTTCAGCTAACTCTCCTAAGCTGTAGGAGGGGATAATAAGACTTTCTAAGCCAAAACGTAGATACAGTTCTCAACGAGGGAAGGAGAATCAGAATGCAGCAAACGGACAACCAACTTAACTTTGACTACAGAATGTGGGAACCACGGGGTAGGGACTCCTGGGGTCTCTGAAGTTAGGGTTCCTTTCTCCCACAGGCATTACCAGATAAGGCAACACCGTCCCCACCACACGAGTTTCGAAGACATACCTGGTTGGAGGGTTCGGGCGGCATCGGGGACGGCGACTTGGATTGAAAAGCGTCCTGGGACATGAATCCAGAGTCGTGCGAGGAGACGCTGGAGAGCCTCATTGGTGCCTGCTGAGGCAGATTGGAGCTGCGGTAGCGATAGTGTGAACTGGGTGAGTGAGAATGCGAGCCACTTGACCGGGAGTCACTACTGTTTACACTGTTCAGACTGCTGTGAGATACAAAGGAAGAGAATGGGGGCAAGTGGGGGGAGGGGGCAGGAGGAGGGGAACGAAACAAAACAAAAAGAAAAGGGGTAGGTAGGGAGAAAAACCGGCACAGTACAATTAACGTCCCATGGATCCCCGGCTAGGCATGCGCAAATCATAAGATGGTGAAACCAGAAGTAGTAGTTTTAAGCCATAAGTTTGCTGCAGTATCCTTAGTAACCAGACAGAAAATGGCAAATCAGGGGGTGATGCTCGTATTCTAATCTACAACCGGACCTAAAAATAATAATTCCTATGTGGTTGCCTGGGATGTCTCAGAATTCTCTTCCAGGGGAATAGCTAGCAGTGGAAGTGAACAATTTTCTTTCTAGCTAGTGGCGTTCAGTGGCGTTTTTCAACCCGGGTGTTTCTAAGCCAGGGATAGGCAACCTTGGCTCTTTTATGACTCACGGAATTCAACTCCCAGAATTCCTGAGCCAGCCATGCTGAGGGGAAAGGGAGAGGTTTCCAAGCTGAGCCGTGCTGGCTCAGGAATTCTGGGAGTTGAAGTCCACGAGTCATAAAAGAGCCAAGGTGGCCTACCCTTGCTCTAAGCTAAGTGCACACAATTAAAAATCCACACAGCTTAAAAGGTACCAAAGTTGAGGACTGCTGCAATACAGGTAGTCCTCGGCATAGGACGATTGCACTCAAAATTTCCATCGGTAAGCAAGGCAATTTGTGAAGTGAGTTTTGCCCCATTTTACGACCTTTGTGGCCAGAGTTGATAAGCGAATCATCGCAGTTGTTAAAGTGAATCTGGCTTCCCCGCTGACTTGTCAGAAGGTCACAAAAGGGGATCACATGATCCTGGGAGATTGCAAACGTCATCAATATGATCCAGTTGCCAAACGTCCGAATTTTGATCGTGTGATCATGGGGATGCTGTTACGGTCATAACGACTGAACAGTCATAAGTCGCTTAACTCTGAATGGTCACTAAATGAAGGGTTGTAAGTTGAGGACTGCCTGCACAATTTGGTTCTTCTTCAAAATATTTCACAGGCAGGTGGAAATTTCAATTGGTAGCCCTTCCAGGAAATATCTATACTCAGAACAATCAGCAGGATAGTTCTCCTATGCAAGTCTCAGTAAAATCAAGGTGAATGATGCAAAGGATCTATCACAAACTGTGGGATTCATGTAGGTCAAGGGTAGGCAACCTTGGCTCTTTTATGACTCGTGGACTTCAACTCCCAGAATTCCTGAGCCGGCTGGCTCAGGAATTCTGAGAGTTGAAGTCCACGAGTCATAAAAGAGCCAAGGTTGCCTATCCCTAGTGTAAGTGATCAAATGTATTTTATTCTCATTCCCTTACTCAGAATCCTCAATTGCCTTCCTGAACTCCTTCATCTCATCTACCAGCTTATCACCAGAACAGACAAACCCCATTTATAGTATAAATTTTTAGCTGCCCACCGATGGCGTGGAAGAGTTGATTGTCTTGGGCCATTATTGGCCACCCAGTTTACACACCTCTCAATGACGGCCCAGCGTGCCGTCGATGATGCTCTAAAAGGTTTTGGTACTCCTGGGATTCTCCCGGCGGTTGGCCCAACAATTTGACAAGACTCTTGACTCCTTGACAAGACTTCCAGGGATGTCTGCACGGGCCCTTCTCAAAACCTTGAAACCCCTGCTTTTAATCTTGTTGACTCCAATACTCAGATAACACAAGTGAATGGCAGATAAGTGGAAAATGTTACGGATTTATTTTAAGGTGTTAACGGCAGCCTCTTGGAGGGCCAATCTGAAAGGGGAAGGAGCAATGTGGCTTATGTAGCCACTGCCAACACCACACATCCCCTTGCAACACCATCATCTTGCCTACTTTGGCCATTAGACTTCCCGTAGACTTTCAGCCTGCCATTTTCCTTTTACGTTTCAGGATACTGCATTTTTTAAAAGCCCGTGTTTCCTGCCATCAACATAAATATCTATAGATCTCTTGGATATAGATACTATACAAAGGCATGCACGGACAGCTAGCTTTGCAAGGAAATGCAAAATGAACTGCTCTCTCTCATGCCAGGGATGCCAGAGCACATCCAATCTATGTGATTTAGAAGGCAAACATTGTAAAATAAAAGTGATAATAACGTGAGAGCTTCGGGGCTAGGGAGAAAGGAAAGGACAGAAGAGACAGCAGGAAGTTTTTCCCTTTTGCTGGAGAAAAGGAGAAAAGTACGGTTTCAATACACCTGGGGAGAAGCGAGGAATTAGGTGTGCATGCGGTCAACTGTTTTAGCCAAGAGAAAAACAGTTTCTTGCAGGAGGTTGAAAAGGCATCTCAGCGTTCCAAGACACACAAAACAAAACTAACGTATTAAAAACAGTGCTGAACAGTTCACAGCTTTTGCATCTTAACAGCAAACAACTTTTATCCCAACCGTTTGAGAGACGTTTGATGCCCTCGGATACTTTAATCTGCTAGGCAATTAAAAGTTCCTTCATAATTAGTTCTCGTGCTTTTATTCCACCTTAAGTGTCCAAGGGCAGGAAAGCAGGGCAAGGAAGAGCAGACTCTGAATCCTCAATTAAACAGTGAACCGACTCGATTGAAAGATGCCTTTTAATTTTCTCAAGCCGCTTTTGGTAAAATTCTTTGAAGCATTAGAATCCTCAACCATACGCCTTCTGAGTCACTCCAACATTAGGGGCAAATCAACAGAATTCTAATGAACAGTCAACCAGATTTGGAGACACCTCGGGATTCTAAAATGCTAAGTACTAGGGCAGTGATGGCGAACCTTTTAGAGACCAAGTGTCCAAACTGCAACCCAAAACCCACTTATGTTATCGTTGGGTGCCGGGTGGGTGTGGCCATTGGGTAGGTGTGGCCCATTGGGTGGGCGTGGCCGCGGTGATAACGGCAGATTGGGTGGGACTAAAAAGTTCACTCAATCCCAACTTTTTGAGATCTTTTTTTTCCTGCGAGAAGTTGAAATTGATTGATTGAACCTTTTTTTTTTTTTTGCACACAGCGGCGGAGGCCTAAAGCAAAAAGGTTTTATAAAACCCAGCTGAAGGCCTAGGACTGGGGCGACGGCGCGCGTGCCCACAGAGAGGGTTCTGCATGCCACCTGTGGCACCTGTGGCACCTGTGCCATAGGTTCGCCACCACGGTACTAGGGTATCATGCCCATGATGGATCCTGGTTTGGAGACGGAGTTGGAACCAGGACCATCTGACGGGGATGGCACATCTCCCCTAGAACATCTGGAGAGTCCAAGGGCTAAGGATGATGCTGTCCCAGGCCCTTCCAGCATTGGGGGAAAACTGGTCGACCGTCTGGGGAGCTGCCTAACTTCAGACACAGGGGAAGATCAACTGCAGACAGGCAACGATGATGAGAGACAACAAATCCCTTCTGAAAAAGGAACGGCTGCCTTCCCCACCCGATCTGAGGGCACGGAGGGTGGAGCGGAGGGAAGCTCAGAGGAGGTCTGTGAGGCTGCTCATGAGGAGGCCGCCCCACCCTTCCTCGCAAGGAACGCCTAGCTTGGGCTGATTTAACCAGAGGCCAGGGAACATTGGGAACAACTGCTTGTCTTGGCACTCATCCCTGACTGTGGGAAACTTTGACTTCTAGCCTCCAACTCAGGTTTCAGCCTCTGGATTTGACTATCTTGCTTTGCAGACTCCGACTCTGCTTGTGGCTTCTGCTTTTGCAACGTCTGCACTGGATTTGTGGACTTTGCCTTTCTTCCTGTTTGAGGGGTTTGCTTCCAGTGACTATTGGGACTCAGCTGGTGGGACTGTGTTACACTTGATGGTGGGTTGCTGGTTTTGGGGGAAAAGTGGGGTGGAGGTTTATCAAGCCCCCAGAGGGCCGTCTGTCGTGGTTTAGCAGTGCAATAAAAGACTTTACTGTTGCCTGCATCTACCTACACGACCTGGGTCAGGACACAGGGACTGCAATGTTGGAAGCCCAACTAAATTCAGTGCCACAAATGAATAATGGAAAAGTTGACAAAAGTCAGCAGAAACGATGGCTCAATCAGTTCCAAAAAGATCGCTTCAGACTTGCTGAATGTTCTAAGTCACAGGTGTCAAACTTGCTGCGTCATGTGACGTGTCGCGACGTATTGTGACTTTTTTTGTATTGCCAGAGCTGGGGTGGGCATGGCCTCCACATGATGCAACCGGCCCACAGGCCGGCAGTTTGACACCCCTGTTCTAAGTTCAAATCCAAATAGAACACACTAAAAAGGCTCCTTAAGAAACAGGATTATTTCATTTTATTTACTGCATTTTATCCTGTTTTTTCCTACCACCCTGTTTGCTGAAGGAAATGTACATGGGGTTCACCCCTAATTAAATTCCCATACAGTTGAAGTTTATTTTTTATTCGTTTATTGAATTCGTCCATCTCCCCGATAAGCAAAGTTGGGTGGCTGAGAGGGTAACGAACACACAATGAGTTCCATTAAGAACAGATGTGAGGTTGGGTTTTCCTGGCCCAAATTTAAAATCTTAAAAACACTGTGTACCACACTTACCTGCACACACTGGATTTTCTGGACATGGTGGTACTGGGAGAAGAAGGAGGAGTCTGATAGGACCAGCCATAATCGGAACCTTTCAAATCGAGAATTACCTGAGAAAAAACAAAAACCGCCATGAAAGATCAAGAATGATTTTAAAAGGCTGGTTCGGGGTCTTCTAACTCAGGGGTCTCCAACCCCCAGTCCGTGGACCGGCACCAGTCCGTGGCATGCCAGAAACCGGGCCATGCAAACAAGCGAAGCCCCATCCGTGGGATGCAGGCACCACATGAAACCACCTCCCCTCCGGTCCATGGAAAACAACCTCTCTTCAAATTGCTACAATTGAGAAACATTGCTCTTTGCTAATAATAATTAGCCACTTCTCTGATAGCAATGTAATATAATCTATGAACCAAAGGAAACTACCAGTATGTCTTGGGTTATTCCGAGTACTGCTTAATTATAAAATAAGTTAGGGTTGGATTTTCAGGGATGCAAAATAAAGAAAACATTCTAAAAAACATCAGAGACAACACAGTACTAAGCACATTACAGAACATTGATAATTGAGTGAACAGAATAAAAGAGGTCATAACTGGCCCATAGATTATGCATTGCAACATTCAACTGTGCATCCCTGAATAAGTATTTTAAAGTCTTTGATAAATACACCCAATATTTAGATGAAATAAAAACCAAGACAAATTTGTTATATGCCAGAACAGCATCCAAACTATGTGTTCACATCTTCCAATGAAAACAATGGACTATGGACCGAGATGAACTCTCTTTCTCACTAGGCAATTACTGAATGAATTCTTGAGTTAATTTTGATTTGTGGTGATGGCCTAAACCTGTGGTGGCAAACCTAGGTGGCACACAGAGCCCTCTCTGTGGGCACGTGTGCCATCGCCCCAGTCCTAGGCCTTCAGCTGGGTTTTATAAAACCTTTTTGCTTTAGGCCTCCACCACCATGTAAAAAAAAAAAAAGGTTCAATCAATCAATTTCAACTTCTCGCGGAGAAAAAAAAGTTCTCGCAAAGTTGGAATTCATTGATTGAACTTTTTAGTCCCACCCAGTCTGCTGTTACCACTGCAGCCATGCCCACCCAATGGGCCATGCCCACCCAGTTGGCCACACCCACCCAAAGGGCCACACCCACCTGGCCCGATGATACGTAAGTGGGTTTTGGGTTGCAGTTTGGGCACTCAAGTCTCTAAACGGTTCGCCATCACTGGCCTAAACTAATCCCTGCAGTATTATTGGCAAGATTTTGGTTTTGGTGGTTTGCTATTGCCTCCTTCCTAGGGCTAAATGTGTGTGACTGGCCCAAAATCACCCAGTTGGCTTTGTGCCGAAGGTGGGACTAAAACTCACCTTCTCTCAGTTTCTAGCCCGATGCCTTAACCCAGACATGTCAAACTCGCGACATCACGTGACGTCGCGCAATGTATCGCGACGGTTTTGCCATTGCCGGCAATGGGGTGGGTGCGGCTTCCGGATGATGCATCCGGCCCACAGGCCAGCAGTTTAACACCCCCGCCTTAACCATTATATCAAACTGGCTCTCTTGTATGTTATATGAAACCTATAACACAACCTCTGCTTCAAAACCAACTTACTGCATTAAAAAAACCTGCTCCAATACTCCAGTTCTTCTTGCAAAAATCAAACGATGTAGTATCTGAGGGTGTATTGACTGAGATTTTTTTTTCCGCCTAATCCCCCAAATGAATGAAAAGAAGGAGCACACTTTTTTTTGTTACTAAGCAAGACAACTGTTCAATGAACTTTGTCCCATTTTACAACCTTTCCTGCCACTGTTGTTAAGTGAATCACTACAGGTGTTAAGTTAGTAAGACGGTTAAGTGAATCTGGCTTCCCCATTGGCTTTGCTTGTCAGATCACAATAGGTGTTCCCAAGACCTCAGGACACTGCAATTGTCGTAAATACATGCCAGTTGCCAAGCGTCTGAAGTGTGACCACGTGACCACGGGGATGCTGCAACGGTCATAAGTGAGAAAAATGACCATAAGTTATTTTTTCAGTGCCACTGCAATGGTCACTAAATAAATGGTTGTAAATGGAGGAGCACCTTACTATTTTTGAGTCAGGAGTCCCAATAAACAAGTGTACCTGTTCACTTGATGATGGCAGCTTGTGTGGGTCCATGGTAAGGCTTTTCAGATCTTCTGATATGGTCTGTAGATGAGTTATTTCTCCTAGCATTGATATTTCTTCTTCCTGAAAGATTGTTTTTTTTTTTAAATACAGAATCTGGTATTGCTTATCTAGTCAAGTTTGTGGTGTATTCAGTTCTGTCAACTGAGGGTAGCCTTACCACAACATGGAAATACAGAAGGGTGGATCTATGTTTCTCCCAATACTTTATTCTCACAACCCTGAGATGTACCTTAAAACATGCTAGCAGGAGTTTGGCGGGTCGAATCCCGAGTGCCACGTAACAGAGTGAGCGCCTGTTACTCGTCCCAGCTTCTGCCAACCTAGCAGTTCGAAAGCACGTAAAAATGCAAGTAGAAAAATAGGGACCACTACGGTGGGAAGGTAACAGCGTTCTGTGCGCCTTTGGTGTCTAGTTATGCCGGCCACATGACCACGGAGACGTCCTCGGACAAGCGCTGGCTCTTCGGCTTTGAAATGGAGATGAGCACCGGCCCCTAGAGTTGGAAACGACTAGCACGCATGTGCAGGGGAACCTTTACCTTTAAGTATATGAATTTGGGGAGGTTTATTTCTCAAATTTGTTGGTTTGGGGAAGGAGGAAGAAAGCAAGAGGTAATTTCATTTACATATAAAAGTAAAGGTTTCTCCTGGCCAGTCATGTTTGACTCTAGAGGGTGGTGCTCATCTCCATTTCCTAGCAGAAGGAGCCAGCACTGTCCAAAGACACTTCCGTGGTCATGTACTTAGCCTGACTATACATCAAGGCACACAAAAAGCCGTTCCCTTCCCACTGAAGTGGTACCTATTTATCTACTCGCATTGGCATGCTTTCGAACTAGGTGGGCAGGAGCTGCCTCAAGGGACGGGCACTCACTCTGTCAGATGACAACCAGGTCTCAAACCTGGGCTGTCAACTTTCCAGTTCACAAGCTCAGCGTCTTTAACCGCAGAGCCATTGTGCCCTTCTTTTTATTTACATATAGTAACAAAGCCCTGGCATAGTTTAATAGCACACAGCTTAGTTACATCTCTTCCCTCCATAAGATACATATTTAAAGTATTGAGATCTAATTTACAAGGATCTTTGACAGAATGGATTCATTCCCAGATGAGCTAGCTAAGCAAAGAGAAGAACTAAGTGGTTAAGTCTCTCACTTCCGCCATACCAAATAACTATTCTATTTTTCTACTCCTAATTTCTCAGGACACCTTGATGCACAACAGGAATTACTTCTTGTTCTGGAAGAGGGAGGTAGATGAGAGAGAAATGAAAACAGATGATGAGAATTCTGTCCTAGAAGCGTTGACTGTCACCTAATTTGCAGTTATCAGTGCCAAGTAACTAATTTTAAAAATTCCCAGCTTTCAATGCCTCTTGATTATTTGCAATTCTTAACTAGCTACTTACTTTTCATGTATTTGTTACCTTGCCTGAGAATATTTAGAATGAAAGGTTGCACAGAAAATATGGAATAAATAAATCTAAGGGTGCGCAGGGAATCGAAAGGGCCAGGTAAATAAAATAAAACCAAAATGAATGAATGGAAAGGTGTTTTAAGGGTTGAACTTTCACTGCATGTCCTTAAATTGATCTACAAAGGTAGGACATTATCTTATTGAACTGTGCAAGAACCTCATGCTCACCAATTTTGTATGTCATTCTTTTATTATGTACACCTACATGTCTACTGAAGTTCCAATGAATTCAAGAAATATTCTGAAATAAGAATCTACTTGTACTGTACATCAACTGTACAGAAAAGAAAAAAATATTTTGAACCATTAAGTGATGCTTCTCATCTCTGCACATAATTGTGTTAATTGCATCTTGATCATCAAATCCAGCCATACAATTCTTCAGAAAACCCCCTTTCAAAGTGTGTGTGAAAAAGGGGATCTTCACAGTAGTGACTCGTCAGAATATGGACCAGCAGAGTTATGCAAAGCTCTTTCAAATATTTTTATGAAAGTCATGAAAATCTTCACGATACCACTTTATAAAGCCTTGGTAAGACCACACTGGGAATACTGCATCCAGTTTTGGTCGCCACAATGTAAACAGGATGTTGAGACTCTAGAAAGAGTGCAGAAAAGAGCAACAAAGATGATTAGGGGACTGGAGGCTAAATCACGTAAAGAAAGGTTGCTGGAGGCTAAATCATATATAAAGGGTGGTTGCTGGAAATGGAGGTGTCTAGTTTAATGAAAAGAAGCACTAGGGATGACATGATAGCAGTCTTCCAATATCTCAGGGGTTGCCACAAAGAAGAGGGAGTCAACCTATTCTCCAAAGCACCTGAAGGCAGGACAAGAACCAAAGGTTTGAAACTAATCAAGGAGAAAAGCAACCTAGAACTAAGGAGAAATTTCCTGACAGTTAGAACAATTACATCAGTGAACAACCTGCCTCCAGAAGCAGTGAATGCTCCAACACTGGAAGTTTTTAAGAAGAAATTGGACAACCATTTGTCTGAAATGGTATAGGGTTTCCTGCCTGAGCAGGGGGTTGGACTAGGTGACCTCCAAGGTCCTTTCCAATTCTGTTATTCTCTTATTTACAGTATATTGCGTATTGTTTTATGTGTACTATCTATCTTATCTTGTCGCACTCCTTTTGTGCATAACTGTGTATGCGAGGGGAGAAGTATTAAGTAGATTGTGGATACTTTAAAAAACAGGAATTGGAAATACAATATGTTACTGTAGAAATACTTCACTTTCTTTCAAAGATACAGGAGCAATAAAAGTGTTGGGAATGGAACTCACAATTACAGGACGCAGCATAGAAATAAATGAACAGAATCGCCCACGTTCTTCAATCAGTGCCTTTCTAACAGCCTGTTTCTCTGTTTCTTCAAGAAGAAGATATTTATCATTCACATCCTGCAGTGCACTGTCCAGCTGGGGCTGGATGTCTCCTCTACCTATTCATAACAGAGGAAAAACAAAAGTTGTTTCAGTGCCAAACAATTGTCAATATAACCTGTAAATATTTGGACCATTTTCTTCCATGCAGCCAAACTCACAACAATGGCAACGTACGTGTGTGCACCTCAAGTGATTGGCTGTCACATCAAAATCAACCAACGTAACCTTGTCTAAATCAACAGCAATGAATTTCACCTTTAACTTCAAGCAGGATTCTAATGCAACTGTATACACAAAGCTTTCTTGTGTTTTTATTCAAACGATGGCATGTAGATGTTTAAAAAGGTTAACATTTGCCTTTCAGGCAACAATCAAAAACAAAATCTATTTATATGTTGGTTTATAACATCTATACAGCTGCCAATCTTCCAACCAACCTTGCATAGCTCCCAATCAAATGATAAATATTTTATCTATTTTGACATTTGATGGTGGTTTTCCAACTCAATTCAGGGGAGCCTTGATGTGGAGTAGCTGTTTAGGGCTTTCTTAAATGAAACGATTAGGGCACAATAAAATTGGATACAAAAGTTTTACTTTCCTTCTTTATAATTTTAGAAATGAGAGTGACTCAATAAAGCAGAACAGCATTAGTATTAAAGATAGCAGCACGCTTTATGTAAGACACAATCAAAGACAGCACATTCTTAGTTAGCCAATTTAGGTAACTTTAAGATGGAATTGAAAGACCACTAACATTGGTGATCAGTCATGATGATTACATGCTTCCTTTGGGATCAAGGCCCTAGGGCAGGGATCTTCAAACTTGGCCCTTTTATGAATTGTAGATTTCAACTCCCAGAATTCCTCAGCCAGGCAAGCTGAAGTCCACAAGTCATAAAAGGGCCAAGTTTGAAGATCCCTGCCCTAGGACCATCAATACTACTTAATGGAGAGAAATTTCAGCAGCTGGTGCTTATGAAAAGCTCCCAAGCAGATAGAGAAACGCTAGAATGCAATACATCTTCTGGATAGACTTTTGATTTCATTCAGCACATCAGATTTTATGTTCTTACGAAGATGGACAATAGGAGTTGTCTTCTGCAATACAGTTATGAGAGAGACTGCAGGTTGTTTTGTGGTGCATTATGAATTTGATACAGAGCAATGCTGAGTCAAAGAAGGCAAGGCAAAATGTTTTGTTTAATATGGAAAGCTGTGTTCTACTTTATCCTTCTTTCCTAGAAATGCTTTTTATTTTGACCTACACTGTCTTCCCAGGTTTTCTAATTTTCCCCATTACTTGTGCCTTTAAGTAGAAATGCTGCAATATTCCGCACACAAAGCATTTACACCAGGGCTTTTCAACCAGTGGTACGTGTACCACCTGTGGTACACTGGCACCTGGCAGGTGGTACGCGACCATCCTAAAAGTGGTAATGGGGGAAGGGAATGAGCTGAACCGGTGGCAGCACTGCACAAGCCTGAGCGAGAGACGGCTGGAGCTGCAGAGCTGTCAGGGCTCAGCGGAAGCACCAGGATCTGTGCTTCTTCGGGGCTGTCAGGGCTCAGTGGAAACGCCAGGATCAGCACCAGGCTCCAGCTGGAGCTCGGCACTAATCCTGGCGCTTCTGCTAAGCCCAGAAAAAGCACCGATCAGCTGGAATGTTGCAGCATCTCCAGGGTCTTGTGATTTACATTCAGATGCTTGGCAACTGATTCATATTTATGATGGTCACAGTGTCCCAGAGTCATGTGAAGTGACCAAAACCTGCTGCAACTACCCAGCAGATGGGGGGGGAAATAAAAACCAAACACCCCCCACCTCACCCCCACTGTCAATCTTCAACAGAAATGCTCATAACAATGAAAACCTCAGACAAGAGGAAGAGTGCTGCCGGGAAGGCAGGCAGGTGTCTTGCTTGGCTGTGGCTTGGGGGGCACTTTTTTCAGTGCCATTGTAACTGACCTATATGAAGGTTATGCAACAACTCTGAAAGGAATTATGGTCTTTCCAGAGATAAGACAGAGGCCATACACATTCTAAAAAACAGATGCTAGCCACCCCCAATTTAAGTCACTCGCACTTTAGAAGCAAAATTTGAAAAAGTTGGTGTGTGCTTATCCACCTGTTTATGTGTACCTGTGTCCTGACTTATTGCAGATTTTTGACAAAGAGGAAAAGAATCTTAACAAGAAAAACACATTTCAATAAACAGGTAACCGAATTCAGTTTAAGCTGCAACATTTCAAAGAAAGCAAATATTTGTATCTCCAATGTATGAATAGTGTTTATCTCCTGTCAAATACCCTTTCAGCATTATTTAAGAGTATTAGAATGACATATTATATTATTATATTATTCTAATATGCTAATAGCATCTTACGAAGTTTATATTTAATTTCCAGATTATATTTGTTAATACTGTATCTAAAACCTAGCTAAACAATGGAAGGCAAAGGTATTAACCCAAAGAAAGATATTATGAGATGTGGAGGGCACTGCAAAAGAAGACAAACTAAAGTTGTGAGCTGGTTCAGAGGGCTTAGTGTGAGGTTGAGTCTGTGGATTAAAAATGCAGCAGGTTTTACATGCGGCTAAACAAAAATGTTCCATGAGGTTTCAGCTGTAGAATAATATGGATAAAAAATATAGTTCCAAGAAACGAAGGATTACAAGGATTAATATTCTAAAGCCCAGATACCCTGTTGTGTGCATTTACACGTTTAACCAGGTCAAATAAACACTCAGTAATTAAATTTGCACAATAAGCTAAGCTTGATTGGAGTTAATTTTGGTTATGACTTTTAGAGGTTTAATATGTAAACTCACAAGAAACTAGGTTAATTTAAATAGCGCATTGTGCAAACCTTGGAAGTGGGCTTATTCCATAAATACTTGAAGCTTGTTATAGGAATATCTCTGAATCTACATGTGTAACTTCACTTCCTTTATACCAACAATTCTTTTCTCCCTCCTGGCTCTTCCAAATATTACTGTTTTTGCATCTTAAATCATCACAGTCTTAGAACTATCAAGAAGCATAATTAATTCAAGAAGCTGAAGGGACTGTATGTAGCAACTGTTAAAGCCTTGATTTCCACCATGAAAGCCACCAACCAAGAACAGCTTGATTACACCTTAGAATAAGAGCCCTTTTGATAGGCTGAATCAATCACCAATCATGTCTCAGTTTCCTGTCAAGGAACGGTTTTCCTAGGACAGGGGTAGGCAACCTTGGCTCTTTTATGACTCGTGGAACTCCCAGAATTCCTGAGCCAGCCATGCTGAGGGGAAAGGGAGAGGTTTCCAAGCTGAGCCATGCTAGCTCAGGAATTCTGGGAGTTGAAGTCCACGAGTCATAAAAGAGCCAAGGTTGCCTACCCTTGTTCTAGGTCATGGGGCTCAAAGTCACTCAGCTACCACTAATCACAATTGTTCAAAGAATCACTGATGATGGGAATGCCATTTCCTGCAGACCTATTCAATCTCTACTGAAGGTTGCTTGCAATTTTTAAGATCCACCAAAGTTACATCAATTGTTAGCTGAATTTCAAAGAAAAGAACAACTAAACTGAGCCTGGACTAGAATTATCTGGCTATTCAAGTGCAACTGTGCATGTTGGAGATATATACCTAAAAATACTAATTCAGAGCCCAAACTCTCCAGTTAAGTCCTGCGAGATACCATATGAATGTAAGTAAGTAGGAGCTTAGATGTACAGGAGTTTCAAATCTGTGGTTCAATCAATTTCCAACTATCAGGATGAAATTTAAGAAACCATCAATTTCAGGTTCTTACAGTATTTAATATCAGCGTTATCAATTACCTAAGGATGAGGGAAACTTGCAATAGTTGTTGGAAGCAAAAATCCTAGCTTTCCATCTATATAGGTGGCTGGCTCAGTCAAAGTTCTTTTTGTCAAATTTCACGACTAAGTTTTTCTTTTATCAATATGCAGCATATTCCCAGAATTTAATGGATCTCCTTGCCTAGGCTAAGGTTAGGATACAGCATATATCTATACCACTTACTTTGCACGTATACCAAATCACTTATACGTATCCATTACTTCTCCATTACCTCTGAGAGAAGCCATTCAGAATGCCAACAGAAGGAAGAGGAGAGATATGTCAGACCAATTCAGGGGCAACAGATAAAAATGCCTGACTCATAATCTCATTTGATGTATATATTTGTTCTAGAAGAAACGGATACACTGCATACGGTTTGTGGGACATATATGCTCACAAACCCATTACAAATAGCCCTTGATTTACAATCACAATTGAGGACAGAATTTCTGTCGTTTAGCAGCACCATTCTTTGGGGTGACACACCGGCATTCACCTGACAACTATTCTGAAAGACACATCCCGTTCTCGTGTGCTTTTTGGACGGTACGGAGGTGGCTTGAGAATGAGGTATGCTCTTGCGCAACCTCCAGATCTGCTGAAAGTTGCATGAGAGGGCTGTGGTCTCGTGGGTGTTTTGTGTGTGCCCTCTGGAGCCTCCCAAAATTGTGTAAGAATGGGGGGGGCATGCTTTCATGCAGTTTTTGGGAGAGGTCACAGAAGAGCATTCTCTGGAGCTGCTTAAAGGAAAAGGCCTCGTGCAAGCTGGAGCAGCCCCAGGTGTGCCACAGGGGGGCTGTCAAGGGTCAGAGAACACGGCCTGAAGGTAAGTGGCATGTGACAGATCCTGGAGAATGGCGTGAGGCAGTCTTTTGAGTGGCATCAGGGCAGCGGTGACTCCACTTCAGGTCCAGCCTTGGCACTGCTGCCAAGTGCTGCTGTTCAGCATGGCCAGGACGGTGGGGGGATAGATAGAAAACTGTTTCTCCTTTGTTCAGGGTGTGTGTGTGTGTGTGTGTGTGTGTGTGTCTGTGTTTCTTACCCGCCGAGCCCAAAAGGTTCACTATCACTGCACTAGTACCATAAAGTGACCACCGCCAGAATGACCCCAACCAGCCACCAGGAAGAGTGCAGGGTGAAACTTACCCAGTGCCTCTGCTGTCAAGAAAGCTGAGCATGATGGGAAATAGCAGGATGCAAAAATTGACACACACAAAAAAAAAGGAAAATAAAAGAAGTCAAAACCAGCGTTCCAGCACTCCAAGGGTTCAATCATCATTCTAAGCTTGAAGAGAAACACACTGATCCCAGCTCCATTTTTCCAACAAAATCTTTTGCATAAGTCTTTTTCTGAGTTACGAGTCATGGGGTGGTGATGGTCCTTCAGCTTTTTATTTGTCAACTAAACCTGATTCATCTTGATGAATTGGAACAGGAACCATAAAAAAAACATATTCTGATCCTTCAAATCATGACTCAAGACGATCCTCTTTTTTTTTCTGTTCACACATTCTGGCTCTTCTTCCCCCCCCCCCCCCGCCAATGTCCAATCCTTTGGCCCAAGAGAACCAGAAAATACCAGCCAAGCTAAGTCCAAATATCCTAAGTTAGAATTTGAAAATAATCTCATGAAATGGATTCGCAAATGTTGGGTAACAAATTGAACCTTGCCATTTGGCACAAGACCTGCCTGGTTCAAAAAAATTATAGTTAAAGAAATAGGAAAGGAGACTAGCAACAGAAATGGGAAAACAAAGGAGTGTATTAAATCTTCAATAACTCGGGTTGAAAACAGCCATCAAACCGCTTTCTCAAACTTCTATCCTCTAGGTAAATTGGATTATAAATACTATTATTCCGCATGCTTCAGTAGTTTGCCTGTGTTTTATCCATGCTGTGTGACCTGCATGGGTTCCTGGCTTTTATCCGACTGCCATTCAATATCCCCTTTATAGCCAGGTTACTTGTGCAGTCACCACTTCCAGAAGAGATCAACCCATCCCAATTGGATTAGATAGGGTGGGATCACTCTAGGTCCCCTCTATTAAATATGATCTTCTGGCAAGACCTAAGAAGCCAAGCTTTTCTGTAGCTGTACCTACAAAATGGAACTGTCTCTCCCTGATGTTGTGTTAAAAGTGTGTGTGGGTGTGTGTGAAAGCCCTAATAAGCAGGCATATACATAGAATGAAGGCTACTGCTAAGCTTGTAAGCCGCCCTGAGTCTTCGGAGAAGGGCGGGATATAAATGGAATTAAAATAAAATAAATAAATAAATAAATAAAATAAAAGGGTTTTAATCTTTTCTTTTTATGATTTACGAATGTTTCTTGGCCATCTAGGGTTCTTGCATATAATAAGCAGCCAATTTTCCCCCCCAAATAAATGAAGAATACAAAAGGCAATCGAGATTAAAATAACATACTATGTAGCAATTGCATCCCAACACAATTATTACAAATATTAGCGATGCCTGTTGCTGTGGATATTGTTTGCTTTCTGGGTTCAATATTGCCACTTCTACTCCAAGCAATTTTGTTCAAACTCATTGATAACAATTCATCGGCGCTAAACCAACAAAACTGGAGCTGACCAGATACTTCTCTCTGTATTGTGTGTGCGATTTTTAAAAAATTTATCCCACGTGTTTTGTATTCTTGGAACAGCTGAAATAGTTTCCGAAGTTGACTGCAAATCTGCCATAACTATATTTTTACAGATCTAGAAAAAACCAGGCTTAAATCTAACAGATAAGTGGTCCTTGATTTACAACCGCAATGGAGCCTACCAATTATATTTGTAAGTCGTGATGGTTGCAAAGTGGGTCATCACACGACTGATCCGATTTTATCTTTTCTTAATCGTAGTCATTAAATGGTTAACTTAAGTGGTTAAATGAAACCATTGTTCGCTATGGGGTATATTTTTTTGCCAAAAACTGGAAATGCTGGGTTTGGGCAAAAATGTCATAAATTGCAGCCATGTGACTGAGGGACTCTGTAAACGGCTGTAAATGGGGGTCAGCTGCCTAGCACCCAAAATGTCACATGACCGGGGAGGCAGAATTTTAAAACTGGGTCTTAAGTACCTTTGCGAGTGTCCATCATAACTTTGATGGTTGCTAAGCAACTGATCATAAGCCCAGGAGTGCCTGTATTGTATTTTCACTTTCACTTTGTTTGCCTGCTTTTTTCTTTACTGAAGCTTGTGAAGAATTGATGCCACAGACACTGATGCTTCTCTTTTTGTTGTTTTTGATTCACAATGCCATCTTCACCAACTGCTTTTTAAGCTGTGATAGGTGCTATGCAGTGGTATTCATTGCAGTGACTTAGATTCCCTCTTTTTTTTTTCCTTCCTCCCCCAAATTAATTTCTTCTTTAACGGGTTTTAAAGAGGTTGCTCATTTTTAGCTACAAGTACTTCCAGATGTTGTTTTTGAATTGCCCACCGAGAAAAAGAACTTTGCCATGGACAATATATTTTCCCAGTGAGATGCTTTCTGTTGAAGACTTTTGGAAATGCTTTGCCAGAAAGTAAAATAACTCCCCATTTATAACCCTCTTTGCATCTGTCAATAACATCCAAAATGGATACCCATTTTTGATAGGAGGGGATACTATAATTGCCCACCATTAAAAAAAAAGTCTAGTTCAGCAGCTGACCTAAAAACTAATTGGGGTGGGGGGAAAATGCATAAGAGAGAAGAAGGTTACAACTAAACATTTGAAAATTCTTCTCAAAATATGATTTTAGATCTACAGCGCTGAACTTGCCTACGCTAGATTTTGTGCTAGTTTCAATATATTACAGGTAGTCCTTGACTTACAACCATTTGTTTAGTGACCATTTGAAGTAACAATGGCACTGAAAAAAGTTACTTACAACTGGTCCTCATGCTTATAACCGTTGCACCATCACCACAATCACATGATCAGAATTTGGGTGTTTGGCAACTAGCGTGTATTTATCATGGTTGCTGCACCCTGGGCTCATCTGATCCCCATTTGAAATCTTCTCAGCTGCCTTGCAACAAACAAAATCAATAGGACAGGGGTCTTCAAACTTGGCCCTTTTATGACTTGTGGACTTCAACTCCCAGAATTCCTCAGCCAGCGTGCCTGGGAGTTGGAAGTCCACAAGTCATAAAAGGGCCAAGTTTGAAGACCCCTGCAATTGGGAAAGCAGCAATGGCTTAGTGATCACGTGATTTGCTTTTAACGACTGCCGTGATTCATTTAACAACACCAAAAGGCCATAAAATCAAGTGCTACTCGCTTACAACCACCGTGCATAGCAACAGAAATTCTGCTCCCAATTGTGGACGTAAATTGAGGACTGCCAGCATGTACTTTCTGTTCAAACAAGATTCTAGCGCAGTGTTTTTCAAACTTGGCAACTTTTAAGATGTGTGGACTTCAATTCTGGGAGTTGAAGTCCATTCATCAAAGTTGCCAAGTTTAAAAAACACTGCTCTAGAACTAATCCTACACCAGGACCCAAACAATACTGTTTTTTTTTCTTGCCTGTTTTTCTCCCTCCCTCATCTCAAATATTTTCCTACCACTCTGTTCTAGGAAGGAAGGCCCCCAGGCACCTTTGATGTGAATGATGTAGAGCTGGCCACGCCCACCCAGTAGGCCACGCCCACCCGGCCCGCCAAGGGCAACTGCAATACTGATGCGGCCCTCAGTGAAATTGAGTTTGACACTCCTGCCCTACCCCATAACCTCAGAGTAGTTTTTCACTCTACAAGCCATCTTCCGGCAGCTGAAACTAGAACAGCAGGGTTTTCAGTGGAAAAACTGACTTCAAACCAAGGCACTAACTCCCACCATTAAAAGGTATTTGTGGTTTAACTGATGAAAAAATGTTAAAACATCTGTGTGAATTACAGGTAATTTTCAACTTACCACCACAATAGGGAACACAAAATCTGCTGCTGTGTCATTATGTGACCATACTTGATTTTACAACCTTTTTTTGGCTGTAGTCGTTAAGCGAGGCATCACGTGGCCATGGCATGCGGCCTTAAATGGCTTCTGCATTGATTTTGCTTATTGGAAACTGGCTAGGAAGGTTGCAAATAGTGACCCTGTGACTGCAGGATGGTGCAATAATATTGTAAATGCACAACAGTTCCCAAGCGCTGGATCATGGAGATATTAGGTAAAGGTAAAGGTTCCCCCGCACATGCGTGCTAGTCGTTTCCAATTCTAGGGGCCGGTACTCATCTCCGTTTCAAACCCGAAGAGCCAGCGCTTGTCCGAGGACGTCTCCGTGGTCATGTGGCCGGCATGACTAGACACCAAAGGCGCATGGAACGCGGTTACCTTCCCACAGTAGTGGTCCTTATTTTTCTACTTGCATTTTTACGTGCTTTCGAACTGCTAGGTTGGCAGAAGCTGGGACGAGTAACAGGCGCTCACTCTGCTACGTGGCACTCGGGATTTGACCCGCCAAACTGCCGATCTTCTGATCAACAAGCTCAGCGTCCTAACCCACTGAGCCACCGCGTCCCTATGGAGATATTACAATGGTCTTAAATGCCAGGACAGTCATAAGTCACTTTTCTCAGTGCTGTTGTAACTTTGAATAGTTGCTGAATGGATGGTTGTTAAGCAAGGATTTCTTGCAGTTCTACTGCCTTAACCACACTGAATTCTGCCCAGGTCAAATAAATTCCCAGCAATCCAAAAGTATTGACCATAGGAATAGCACAATCTAAAAATGGAACACCAAAAGGATTTTACCAGTACATCAACCCGTTTCAGCTGGTACCCTCACTTCTGATTTTAGAGTCAACTCAAAAATTTTAAACTTGTCTTTTAACAATCTGAATGCCTTGCAAGGATGAACAGTTGCTTTTATTATGTAGCACTGTTATATGAAGATTTTGCTTTGATAGCAATACACTTAAGACTTATATACCGCTTCACAGTGCTTTACAGCCCTCTCTAAGAGGTTTACAGAGTTATCATCTTGCCCCCAACAATCTGGGTCCTCATTTTATCGAACTCGGAAGGGTAGAAGGCTGAGTTTGCCTTGAGCCAGTGAGGATCAAACTGCCAAACTGCAGACAGCTGGCAGTCAGCAGAATTAGCCTGCAGTACTGCAGTCTAAGTACTACACCACCATGGCTTATAACCTTATAAGCATTCAGAGATCAATTGGGGAAGTGTAAAAATCTTGTTAAACGTATAAATGGGTTTCCGGCCATTCTATGTGGCAGTCAGCATAACTGTTGCATTCCAGTAATTTTCCTACTGCTGTCCAACACTGTGATTTTCAACAGATTGATTAATTTTGCAAAAAGAAGCTGTTATCTGTTTGTTTATATTATATTTTGATCCCTCTGCAATCACAAGAAGATTCTCAAAAGCTACGTCAGTAAACTAAAAGAAGAGGCAGTTAATCTATTCTCCAAAGCACCTAAGGGCAGGACAAAAAGTAACAGATGGAAACTTAACAAAGAGATACCCAACTTAGAACTAAGGAGAAATTTTCTATCAGTGAGAACAATTAGTCAGTAGAATAGCTTGCCTCCAGAAGTTGTGGATGCTCCATCACAAGAGATTTTTAAGAAGACATTGGACAGGAATGGTATAGGGTCTCCTGACTGAGCAGGGGATTGGATCAGAAGACCTCCAAGGTCCCTTCCAACTCCGGATATTCTGTATTCTGTAACTTTGCAGTTAAAACTCGCAAGCCAATCACTTTGGGGCTCCAAATGGGAGCGTTTAAATACTAAAATGTACGTGTTACTTGAAGAAGAGAACTCTTCTTTCCTTTTCTTGTGAGCAAAATGTTGTGTCCTGTTTCACAGACTCACCAATTTCTTGAAACAGAAGGGAAGAATTATCCAGCCAAGGTTACATACTTGGAGGAGGAGGAGGAAGACACATCCCCATAATTTTCTAACTTATTATTTCTCAGTAGCATTTCTATTCTAATTAAGAAATCATAATATACAAATACAGCTTTCAATTTTGAATAAACAACATGCCTTTGATGTTGCAAGAAGCACTCCTATGGTCCCAGAATTGCGGATGAAAATTAAATTGGTATAAAAAAACCATGTCTGTGTTCATTTTCGGGCCTCCGGCAGTCCTAGACTTATCTCTTCAACGTCTCTGGAGCAGTAAACTTGATTGATTTATTTGTTTGTTTATTCTCATTTTTTAAGAAGGTGTGCACTTCCATAATCTAACTCCATTAAATTTCAAATGTACTAATAAGGGTGGCTCTGGAATTAAGTGGAACCAGCTTTTTGTCCAATTTTGCATTCCACTGAGAAGCAATAATTCTGTCTAGCAAGTTCAACAAAGGATGTCACTCAGGGTTGATCACAGATGAGGAACTGAAAGCCAGCTCAACAGCAATATGGAGTCATATTTTTGCAACTTTTTGCTTCGGGATAAAAGTGGAACCTTCTGATCAGGTCTCTATCAAAACAGTGAAGGAAAAATGAGAGAGCCATACCTTTCTTTGCTTTCTTCTGAAGCTTCAGGGTATCTGAAGATTTCTTTTTTATTTCCTGGCGTGCTTTTTTGTATTCTATGAAGAGAGTGAGAGTAAGAGAGAGATTGTATATAAACATATTTGATGGGCAATGGTGCTAGAAACACAAATTTAAGGTGCTGGTACTTACCTTTAAAGCCCTACATGGCTTAGGCCCGGGATACTTGCAGGACCATCTGCTACCGGGAACGAATTCCCATCGCCCAGTATGCTCACACAGAGAAGGCCTCCTCGGGGTACAGTCGGCTAGACAATGTCGGCTGGCGAACCCCAGGGGAAGGGCCTTCTCTGTGGGAGCGCCAGTCCTATGAGCTTAGGATGGCCCAAGATCTCCGGTCCTTTCACCGCGGCCTCAAAACACTCCTTTTCCACATGGCTGACCTGGACTGACAGGCATTTTAATTATGTTTACAATTTTTAATTTATTTTTAATTTTTAATTTTAATTTATTGCACAGATGACTTTAATTTTAATTTTATCTTAATTTCTGTTATATGCTATTGTTGTTAGCCGCCCTGAGTCCTTCGGGAGATAGGGCGGGATATAAGTCCCATTAATAAATAAAAAATAAATAAATAAATTTGCAATGTTGGAGAAGAATTTTAATAGTAGTACAGCAAAAGCATAAGCTGTGCTGAATTCAGTGGGCTTATGCCAAGGTAAGCTTATACGAGACTGAAGTTTGAGCAACTTTCATTTTAAGGCCCTAATGCATTTAATAGTTTGCACAAACAAAGGTCAAGAAAGAATAGGAAAACATAATCAACTGAGGTTAAAAGGTAAAGGTAAAGGTTCCCCCGCACATGTGTGCTAGTCGTTTCTGACTCTAGGGGCCGGTGCTCATCTCCGTTTCAAAGCCGAAGACCCAGTGCTTGGCCGGCATGACTAGACGCCAAAGGCGCACGGAACGCTGTTACCTTCCCACCGTAGTGGTCCCTATTTTTCTACTTGCATTTTTTACGTGCTTTTGAACTGCTAGGTTGGCAGAAGCTGGGACGCGTAACAGGCACTCACTCTGCTACATGGCACTAGGGATTCGACCCGCCAAACTGCCGACCTTCTGATCGACAAGCTCAGCGTCCTAACCCACTGAGCCACCGCGTCCCTCAACAGAGGTTACAGGGAGTCATAAGTAATCACAGAAGGGATTCTTAGCAATTGCAACAGATTGCCATGCCTTCCTTTTTTATATAGAAGAATAAGGTCACAGTACTAATCAATTTATGATCTGGAACAAGAAGGGCCCTTTTTGACCAGCAGTTTGAATGTATACATATCCTCCTGTACCCAAAAACAAAATATAGGACAAATCAAGCAATATTTTTGTGCCACTTTAGATACTGACAATTTTATTACAAAACGGACTTGAGACTTCATTCATCTCAGCAGATGCTTAAAAAGCCAGGTGTGTGTGTGTGTGTGTGTGTGTGTGTGTGTGTGTGTGTACGTACACAGCAGGGGTCCCCAACCTGTGGGCCGTGACCCAATACCGGTCGGTAGCCTGTGGACCACCAGAATGGCTGTCCATGCACGTGGATGCCAGCACCGCCGTGGGTGCGTGCAGCCCGCTTGCGCATGAACATGGGCGCTAGCACCACCACCCTGCGTGTGTCCATTTTGTGCATTCACGTGCGCATGTGCACATACACTTTCCTGCTCCTCCCTTTCCCTCCGCGCTACCTACCCAGAAAGTTTGGGGAGCTCTGGTATAGAGCATGTGCGTAAATACAGCATATAGAAGAGGATAAATCGTAAACTGGGTGATCAGAGCAAAATCTGTTTGCTTTTTTAAAAGGCCATCACATTATCAACAGAAACTATTGTGCATTATCATAATGTTGAAAATGTTAAGACCATGGAGGGTAACTCACTGCTCAGTGTAGGAATCCAGGTTAAAGCATCTACAGCAAATGTCTATCCAATTTTTAAAGGAAGACCTTTTGTGCCTTTCTTATATCTACGCCTAGATATAGATAGATATATAGATATAAGAAAGGACGCAGTGGCTCAGTGGGTTAGGACGCTGAGCTAGTCGATCAGAAGGTCGGCAGTTTGGCGGGTCGAATCCCAAGTGCTGCGTAACAGAATGAGCACCTGTTACTCGTCCCAGCTTCTGCCAACATAGCAGTTCGAAAGCACGTAAAAATGCAAGTAGAAAAATAGGGTCCACTACGGTGGGAAGGTAACAGTGTTCCGTGCCCCTTTGGCATCTAGTCATGCCGGCCACATGACCACGGAGACGTCCTCGGACAAGCGCTGGCTCTTTGGCTTTGAAACGGAGATGAGCACCGGCCCCTAGAGTCAGAAACGACTAGCACGCATGTGCGGGGGAACCTTTACCTTTACCTTATAGATATAAGAGAGATGGTGGACCAATTATTGTGATGCTAAAGGCCACAATTTGAGTGTAACTTGTCAATATGTGAGTGGCGAGTATTTTTAGGGAAGTTTTGAAAGGTTTGCTACTTGAAATATGACATTCTTACAGGGTACATTTTAAGGCCTACACCGTAATTTTTATCTGCTTCCCATCTCATTAAATGTCACCTTTGATCTTCTGCTGCAAAAAAAAAAAAGGATTTGGGGACAATATCAGGGTTTCAAGTTCTCCTGCCCAGCACCAGGCAACTGGCTGGATTGTTAAAACAGTTTCTATTGTTAGGAATTTTTCTTCTTAATATCCTGCAGGAATGTGCCTTCTTGTATATCAAGACTATTGTTCCGTGTTCTGAGACAGCTGAAGTCTTGCCTCAGCAATAACTGTTTAGGGAATGTTGCTGTTAACATTGTGGGAGCCATTGTCTGAAAGGAACAAACTCCTCAGCAGGCAGATTTTAACAGCCTGTAGGGGAAACAGCAAATAGCCTTGAAGGACACAGGAAGAAAAGCTGCAGGGGGGGAAGAAAAGCGGGGTCAAGAAAAGAATTTGAGAAAATGTATTAGCCAAGCCCCTCCTTCGTTCACAAGGAGAGAATGTGAGGGAGGAGAGAAGGACATTCAGACTTGCAAGATTCTGTTGCCCAAGCTCAGGGGTAGGCAATCTTGGCTCTTTTATGACTCATGGACTTCAACTCCCAGAATTCCTGAGCCGGCATGACTCAGCTTGGAAACCTTTCCCTTTCCCCTCAGCATGGCTGGCTCAGGAATTCTGGGAGTTGGAAGTCCACGAGTCATAAAAGAGCCAAGGTGGCCTACCCCTGGACTAGCTGTTATGATCAAAGTAGTTCTGACATCTCTATATAGGTAGTCTTCGACTTAAAACCATTTGTTTAATGACTGTTCAAAGTTACAACGGTGCTGAAAAAAGTGACTTATGGCTGTTTTTCACACTTATATGACTATAGCAGCACCTGTGACAAGCTCGAAGCGCTCGCATGATGTTGCCACCATTACTGCTTCTCAGCTTGCCAACACGCTAGGGGGGAGGAGAGAGGGAAGCGGAATGCAGGTTCCTAACAACAAGCCGTGGGAACCAAGAACGTTTCAACAGGCATTGCCAGCTCACAGAGACACTTTCCCATAACAGTATTTCAAGACTTTATTGGACAGTGTGACCTACACTAACAAGGGGACGGAGGATTCTATATTTTAATTATAGTGGTTTGAGCGGGAAATATCAAGAGTTGGTTTTGCTTTCATTTGTGCCGAAATGATGTACTCAATAAAGTTTTGCATAAAAAGAGATTGGATCGTCTTGTTGGTGCTTACTCAGTTGGGTTCATCAGTTGGAATCTTGACAACCTGTGTGGTCCCGTGAACAAAATTTGGATGCTTGGCAACTGGTTCATATTTATGGCAGTTGCACTGTCCTGGAATCACGTGGATGACTTTTTGTGACCTTCTGACAAGAGCAAGCCAGATTCACTTTACAGCCATGTTAACTAATTTAACAACTGCAGTGGTTCATTTAACAACTGTGGCAAGAAAAGTCATTAAATGGGGGAAAACCTCACTTAACGACTATCTCGCTTAGCAACATAAATTTGGGGCTGAACTGTGGTCGCAAGTCAAGGTGTACGTCTGTCTGTCTATCTAGTTATCTAGCTACCTACCTATCTACCTATCTTGAATGCTGCCCATCTTGACAAAGTGTAGTGTGTAGTGAATCAGCCACCTCCAATGTACCACACACACCCCCACTGGGGTCCCAGGTTAGTTGGCACAGCGATGTTTTCAAGGTCTTTCAGAAGGCCAGAAGGATAGGAGCAGATCTAACCTCAAGGGGTAGGATATTCTTTTTTGGGGGGGGGGTGAGAGAGCTATGGCAGAAAAAGCTCTACTTATGGACCCTGCCAGCTAAAATTCTTTGGCTGACGGTTACTGCAGCATGGCCCTATTGGTATGAGTAAGGTAAAGGTAAAGGTTCCCCCACATATGCGTGCTAGTCGTTTCCAACTCTAGGGGCCGGTGCTCACCTCCGTTTCAAAGCCGAAGAGCCCGCGTTTGTCCGAGAATGTCTCTGTGGCCAGCATGACTAGACGCCAAAGGCGCACGGAACGCTGTTACCTTCCCACCGTAGCGGTCCCTATTTTTCTACTTGCATTTTTACATGCTTTCGAACTGCTAGGTTGGCAGAAGCTGGGACGAGTAACAGGCGCTCACTCTGCTATGTGGCACTCGGGATTTGACCCGCCAAACTGCCGATCTTCTGATCGACAAGCTCAGCGTTCTAACCCACTGAGCCACCGCGTCCCTATATTGGTATGAGTAGGATGGGCTAATCCCATTGGGTGAGCCGGCTTCTCAGATAGCCTATGCTGTTGGTTTCTTAATCTGGTTGTTTTATTGGGCTGACATCCTTCTGGTTTTTTTAAGGCTATTGCCTATGCTCTCTATTCATATTATTCTATAAATTCTGCCCCACACCACAGCCCAGTCCCGCTTGCATGTAACTACCTTTTGCATGGTCTTTGTCCAGCTGATTGGCCACTTTCTTCCATTCTTCCATCTGCTCTTGAAGTGGGTTTATCAGACAGTCAATTAAAGCACTAATTTTGTTGAGAAAACACAAAGAGGAATCAAATCCTGCAGGAAAAGAACCAATCTGCATCTCCCTCTAAGCCTTTTAAGGGCATGCTTTTCCCATGCACGAACCAAAAGTCCAGAAGTTAGAAAAACCTCAGTCCAATTCAATCACAGCCTCATAAATCAGGCTTAGCAATTCTGTAAGAAAGGATTCACGTATTGCCTCAAGGCTGCCTATGGAGTAAATGACAGGCTGTTTGAGACTGAGAGGCTGGGGGATTCTGGGAGTTGAAGTCCAGACGTCTTAAAAGTTGCCAAGGTTGAAAAATACTGGTTTAGCCCAAGGCCACTCAATGCAAAAGTGGTGAGCAAAGAGCACACTTAACCTGTCAGTGGTGGGTTTGCAAATAGGAATGCTCAGGACAAAGAAATTACCAGGACAAATCAAACGCTAAATCTGATTTAATTACACAGGCATGTAATCTAAATTCAATTACTTGTAGTTAATATTATGATTTGCCATTATCTGATAATTTTCCCCATCTGCTACGTTAAAAAAAATGACAGTTTTGTGGCATCTCTGCAAGAAGGATACAAGCCAAATCCAAAACTCTAGAGAGGTTCAATCTGTGCATCCTTGCTTTTGTGACAACGAAGCACAATTTAGATTTGCTGCAATACTTCCCTAATTTTTTACTCAAACTCTTAATCATCACGCAAGAACAACTCCCCAATTTACTCAAGTTACCAGAAATAAGCCCAGAGAGGGGGAAAATGTTTTTGCAACACTAATCAATGTTCTCAAATATGGAAATCATGCATTTTGCCATTCTTCACTCACTGCTGAGTTACAATAATGTCTGAAAAAGGAATTACTACTTTGAAAATACAGAGCAAGCAAGCCTAACTTCTCACAATGGAGCATTACATTTTTCCCTTTTACAAAGCCCAATTTGTACAGTAAGAGAAAATGAAAGGGTGTTCCCAGCAACAAAAATTTGGAGGTTAACTAGAAGTCAGCCCCAGTAAACAGATTAATATGGTCCTAAATGAAAGAGACTTGAATACCAATTAAATTCTGAATGCTATCCAGAATCTAATGAAACTCTATTTCCAGATTGTCAGCTGGCAACATGCATAACTCACCTTGAAAACTGCCTGAGCTTGGACTCAATGCTTCGATGTCGCATACACATTCTGGTTAAAGCAGAGCCAATTTCTCTGGTAGCACCTGAAAAAGTAAAAAACAAAAACAGCCTTACTTACAAAAACCTGCATCACACGTTCATTCTGGCAAAGAAAATAAGCAAAACACAGATCAGACTGAGGGTATGAAGCATTGGGGTTCAAGAACCTGATCAAACCGTATGGAGGTGCTACAGAAATTCATAATATCGTTATACAAATTCTTGGATCCTGCCGAGACTGATAACTGGGTAGCACAGAATCAGCCTAAAAGGAAATACATTTTGATGTATATGGAACTGGAAATAAAGTAGAATGAAAGAGTTTTTAAGACACGACAACCAATTTGGTGTAATGGTTAAAGGCCACGCTAGAAATTGGGAGACTGTGAGATAATATTTTTGAAAGTTATATATCACATTTGGAAGATAAAATCAGGGGACTTCTTACAGGTGTTAACATTTTAATAATTTATCGAGTCCTGAGCTGCAAAACTATCCATATAAATTGTTCTAAAATGCCCAGTTAAGCAAGTGTTTTGAGAACCACAATAATCACGAATAAACTCTGACAGAAAAGAGAGCCAATATCTTTCAGTCCGACTATTGAGCACACAAAATGCTACGCAAATTTTTGTAACCCACATCAAATTATGATGATGAAGCCTAAGCATTCTAAACTTGTCAAGTATCAAGAACATAAAACAGGAACTGAGAGAAATTAGATTAGTCTTCATAGAGTCACTATATATCTAATCCCTTACTTCACGGGTGTCAAACTAGTCACCTGACGTCGTGACTTTTTTTTTTTTTTGCATTGCCGGAGCTGGGGTGGGGCGCGGCCTCTGCATGATGCAACCGACCCGTGGGCCGGCAGTTTGACACCCCTGCCTTAGTTGCTCCCTTGTTTATGTGATGGATACAAAGTGTGACTCCTTCTCATTCAGAAACCAATTCACAACTCCAGCTTCCTGTACAGTCAAGAAACTGTAAATTTGATTGCTCATAAACATAGACGTCAACGGTAGATGGTGCTGTTTCTAAAGGACATGAGAACTTAGCGAGAACTGACTTGCTGAATCAGTGGGGGAAAAGGTAAGACTTCCTTGAAGAAGATCAGATCATAACCAAGACAATCCAACCCTTGTTTATGATAAGCACCAGTCAGAAATAGGACTATGATTGAAAATAGTCCAGCCACTGACACATTTTTTCCTCTGACTCCGTTTTATACACCTTTGAACCAGGTGCATTTCGTTTTTACCCAAGCCTTGTCTTCATGTTAACTATGAAAAATTGCAATGCCATTAAAGTTAATGTAGCGTCACTGAAGAATGCCACAGAAGTATCGTGATTTCCTTCCTATCTACAGGTGGGCGCTCCTTTTTTTTCTGAGGAATCCTAGGAATTTTATATGCTTTTTCTTTCACCCTCACGAACCTGTTCTCATTTTTTCACCGATGGGTGACTTGAGACTCTAGGAGACTTGAGGAGTCTCTGCTGTTATCTCTGAATAGTTTTAGATTTTCAGTGAAGCTGAAATTAATCTAGAGGCTGAGAAGGCAGCAGCCATGGACCCTACAGCAAACTAAAATTAACATTTACAATTCAATTAATTAAAAAAGGATAGCGATGAAGGGGGATGAGAAGGAAGAATGATGAGATTGGTGAGTTACCAAAACTCAGGAGCTTTGGACATTTTCACATGACATTCCGTGAAATTTGGACTATTTTATAATATATTTTGGGGCACAGGGAGGCAATGTGCCTTATCATTAAACAAGAAAGTACAATTAACACTCAAGCTTCAGTAGAAGTTTTGATTTGCAGGCTATTAATTAGAATGCCTTTATAAGGGTATCATCAAGAAAATCTGAATGTTTCCTATACCGATATAGTCCTTGACTTATAACCATTGGTTTAGTGACCGTTCTAAGTTACAGTGATACTGAAAAAAATGACTTAGGACTGTTTTTCACACTTACTGCACCCCCAAGGTCACATATTCAAAATTCGGGCATTTGGCCAAAATATGTAGATCTATTTGGCTATGTCAAATTAAGTGGTAGGGCCTCGGCTAGTTTTGAAAGGCAGTGTGGACATGTCTTTCTGCCATGTTCATCTTAGAATAAAAGAGTTGGAAGGGACCTTGGAGGTCTTCTAGTCCATCCCCCCGCTTAAGCAGGAGAACTTATACCATCTCAGACAAGTGACTGTCTAGCTTCTTCTTAACAACCTCCAGTGATGGAGCACCCACAATTTCTGGAAGCAAGCTGTTCCACTGGTTAATTGTCCTCACTGTCAGGAAGCTTCTCCTTAATTCTAGGTTGCTTCTCTCTTTGTTCAGTTTCCAACCATTGTTTCTTGTCCTGCCCTCTGGTGCTTTGGAGAATAACGTGATCCCCTCGTCTTTGTGGCAGCCCCTCAAATACTGGTATATTGGTATCATGCTTGACACAATCTCTTTTATTTCATTGATGCCATTTCTACATAAGAATTGCACAACTCGATCTGATGAACACACTATTCATTTTGTTGAAGGCATCTCACATTTAATCTCTATGGATTGGGGGTAGGAGAATATCCAATCTTAAAAGCCACTTAGTGTTGATCAAGAGTAGACAACCTAGTGAAGTATGGTTATTTTGAACTACAATGTCCATGTTTCTGAAGATTCTAGCTGGGGTTTCATGGAGATATAGCCTGAAATATTTCAAAGGAACCAGATGATTTACTTTTGGCTGGGACAATGAGTTGGTATCAACACAGCTTCTCACAGTGCATTCAAAATATAGTTTTCAAATTGGGACAGAATAAATGTATGTTTACACATTTATCAGCTGAAACTCTGATCATTTTATTGTAGGGGTAGAAGTTTGAAGATGGATGGATGGATGGATGGATGGATGGAAGGGAGGGAGGGAGGGAGGGAGGGAGGGAGGGAAGGAGACCGCTGCAAAACAAGCCATTAAGTTCTAGCATCACATTTTATTAGAGGAATGTCCATGAGCACGTCAAAAATTCCATGGAGATGGTAGAATATCTTGAGATAAGGTTGAGATTAGTCCACCAGACTAACAAATGCTTTCTGATTGGTTACATCTAACCTGGCACCCATTTTATGAATATCTCCTGAAGCAACCAGTTTTTTTGCAAATGGCTCCACTAAGCATGTATCCCCTCACCCTTGTACTTATGTCCCCAGTCCCAAATGTTTGGATACTCCTGGGATGCAGTTTGATGCATTTTCACCTAGGAAACTGCCAACTGATGGGAAATTGTTGTTGTTTGATGAGATGGGCAGCTATAGAAATCAGATAGACAGGCAGATAAAAGCATCCTGCAAAGTTGCTGTCACTCCTGGCTAATCATCAAACATTCTTTAATCTGCCCTAAACGCTAACACTAAAAGAGTAATTCTCCATCTTATTTGCTTAGAACAACCCCACTGATTTCAAAGGGTCGTATTTGCAGGATATGCACATACAAGAATGAAGGCAGAGTCAACTGCATTGTCAAAGAATGTATGGTATTCTTTTGCTTTGTTGCTTTAGTTATTTACAGCTTAACACCAGAAGCTTCAAATAGTTAAGCAATAAAAGGCCACAGCCAAGGAGGATTCATTTGTTTCCTTCTGCCTCTCCATCCTTTACCACTCATTCTCTTCCTCTCTCTCTCTCCCATCTTCTTAGCAAGTTAAGTGCAGGAAAAAAGAGTCAGACAATAGAAAGAGAAACAGGATGCAACCCTTAAACACAAAATAAGTATCATCTGAAAACATGCAGACTCAACAGGAAAAAAAAGAGATTACAGTGAATACCAATTTTCCTTCCTTCCCTCCCACTTACGTTATTACTGGATCCCTAAACATTTTCCCAACACTTGGCATTTCTACCCATGAATGTGTTTCAAACACAAGCACTTTGTTTTACCAACCATGCCCAGTGTACATGACTCTTCCTTATAAATATTGCATCGAGATAAAAGACAGTGTTAAAGGAGCTTAAATTCTCGGCATCTATGGCTTGACAGCTTTGCTATGAAAGGGGAAGCCAAAACACAACCATGTGCATGTCTACTTATGTATTTATTATGCACTTCCTCCCATTAAAATGGACCCAGGATTTGCAATGGGGAAGCCCAAGTCTATGAAAGGAATAAGAGATCCAGCAGGAAGTGAGGGTTCTCCCCCCTCCCCTTTCCCTTTTCAGTGACTGGTTGTTGTTGTTTTTTTGTTTTGTTTTTTGTACTTTTATTTTCTGTAAAATGGTTGCCAAGGGCTGATATAAATTCCCTTCCATTCTGTTGCCACTACCGGTATGGGAAGGCCAAGAGAGAACAGCTGCAGACATTCTGTGGTGACAGGGGATGTACCAGGTTACCAACCTCCAGGTGGAGAATCAACTTTGTCTGCCTGTAGGACGTTCAATAAGGGACGCGGTGGCTCAGTGGGTTAGGACGCTGAGCTTCTCGATCAGAAGATCGGCAGTTTGGCGGGTCGAATCCCGAGTGTTGCGTAACAGAGTGAGCGCCTGTTACTCGTCCCAGCTTCTGCCAACCTAGCAGTTCGAAAGCACGTAAAAATGCAAGTAGAAAAATAGGGACCGCTACAGTGGGAAGGTAACAGCGTTCCGTGCGCCTTTGGCATCTAGTCATGCTGGCCACATGACCACGGAGACGTCCTCGGACAAGCGCTGGCTCTTCGGCTTTGAAACGAAGATGAGCATGTACACTGGGCATGGCTGGTAAAACAAAGTGCTTGTGTTTGAAACACATTCATGGGTAGAAATGCCAAGTGTTGGGAAAATGTTTAGGGATCCAGTAATAACGTAAGTGGGAGGGAAGGAAGGAAACGACTAGCACGCATGTGCGGGGGAACCTTTACCTTTACCTTTAGGACGTTCAATGGGAAGCTCAACCAAGACTCCTTCCTTTGGTGTCCTTGATGCTCTCTTGAGCTTGATGGTTTACTTGCAGATGTTTCATTAACAAAGTAGTTAATGAATGATAGCATGATAGCACTGATGATGCTACCTACTTTGGTAATGAAGTATCTGCAAGAAAACCAAGCTCAGAGAGCACCAAGGACCCCACAGCTTAATCCTGAGCTACAAATATTCACTTCTATCAATTCTTTCTTGATAGGGAAAATCAGGATCGTATTAGCTCTGACTGAATCAATGCCACAATATTTAATGATTGCTGACTTTCTTTTTTTCCCCTCTTCCTATTAAAGCCAGCATGTTGTATTATTAGGTAATTTGGGAACATTCTAGGTCAAGATTACCTAAAATTTGCTCCAGCCAATTAATGATTCAGGAAACAAATTCATCACGAGGGGGGGGGGGAAGCCAAGCTTCCATCTTTTGGCACATGGTTAACAGACCTCATAAACCATTTTCTGGGAGAATTATACAATGGCTTGTTACCTCTTGCCAATAAACTGTCCATTACTGTAATAAGACTAAAAGGAACTTCCAATCTACAATAAAGGGGTTTTTGATCTTGGCACTAAGAGGAGGTTGCTCAAAATTCGGACTGCAGAACTGAAGGAAAGGGGTTTGAAGGATTCACCTGGTATTTAGAATTAGCTAACTATTATTATGGAGAACTCTGGTTTAGTGCTCAACCTCAACCTGTTCAGCACATCTGACCTACGTTCTGTTCTTGCTTAAAATCTACATGACTCCATGTGTAATACCACCACTTATTTCTTGATTTATTAAAGATGTGGAATCAAATAAATGTAAGTCCTCAACTTATGATGATAATTAGGACCAGAATTTCCGCTGCTAAGCAAAGCAGTTAAGTGACTCGTGCTTCATTCTACATCCTTTTTGCCACAATTATCAAGTAAATCACAGTCATTCTGCTGTGATTTGTTAAGTGAATCATGCAGTCGTTAAGTAAATTCAGCTTCCCTCATTGATTTTGATTGTCAAAAGCTACGTAGCTGGGAAGGTCACAAGTGTGATGACGTGACTCTGGGATGTTGCTACCCATCATAAATACATGACAGTTGCCATGTCACTTTTTCTAGTCCAATTGACTACGAACAATCGCTAAATGGATGGCTGTAAGTCAAGGACTACCTGTAATACAGTTCCAGTTGTCCTACGTGGGAGAAAAAGAGCATTTGCAGGCATGAAACACATGTTATCTCAATGAAATGCAACATCCTCGTGCTAAAAATTAAGGAACATTAAAAAGCTTCCAAGGAACTAATTGGGGATATGCCCCAATGGTTTTTTTTAAGTTTGGAAAATTCTAAAGTATTCCAAGCTAAGAACCTAGAAAACCGGACAAGTTGCAACGTTTCAAAGGTTCACAAAATCACAAGTAGCTTTTTAAATTCCTTGCTTGGCCTATACGTTGTGTGTTTTAAAGGCATTCTCTACCATTAGCCAGTAAAACAGTAGACATTGGATTTATCCCTGCTGCTTTTGGCGGGGACAAGCAGAGTAAGATGGGGAAAGTGGCAGTTATAAAACCACACGTTCAGACTATGAGGCACCATTTTGGATTCTACTGCTGTGAAGGACAGACCTAGACATGACATCAGCAAGATACACACGCTGTGTGCTTCACATAGTTATCCCTAATAACACTCTTTCAGGTTCAATTCCATAAATGCAAAATCCAAGCTGCTTTGTTAGTTGAGCATTACAGAGTGCACTCTCTGGACCTCTGCATGGTTTTGATAAATTTAATACAAACTAGGTTGCCTCACTTTCTTGAAGCGTCCTGTTTAATGATGGCCAAGGCCAATGCAGCATGCTTCTACATTAGGAAGAGAAGTTTTCTTCATGGATATGAACCCACGCTGTGCAGGTAGTCCTCAATTTACAACCATTCATTTAGTGACCAAGTTACAACGGCCCTGAAAGTGACTTATGACCGTTTTTCACGCAACTGTCTTTGCATCCCCATGGTCATGTGATCAAAATTGAGATGGCTGGCAGCTGACTCATATCTATGACAGTTGCCGTGTCGTGGGGTCATGTGGGCACCTTTTGCAACCTTCTGACAAGCAAAATTTAATTCTATTTTATTCTTTTTTGTATTGTTTTAATTGCCCTGTGAACCGCCCTAAGTCCTTCGGGAATAGGGCGGTATATAAACTCAACAAATAAATAAATAAAATCAATAGGGAAGCCAGATTCACTTAACAACCATGTTACTAGCTTAAAACAACTGCAGCGATTCACTTCACTGTGGCAAGAAAGGTTTGTAAAATGGGGCGAAACTCACTGAACAAGCATCTCACTTAGCAACAGAAATCTTGGGCTCAATTGTGGTCGTAAATTGAGGACTACCTGTACTGTTTTTGTTGAGTTTTTATAATTGTATGTTCGTGTCCCCCCACAAAAAAGAAGACTCATTATTTCTTACATTTTGTAATAAATTAGTTTTAAAAAAAACACCTCACAGTTTTGTTCATTTGTTCTATGTCAGGGGTCCCCAACCCCCGCGGCATACCAGCAACCGGTCTGCACAAACAAGCAAGGCCTCATCTGCGGGATGCAGGCAGCACGCAAAACCACGCCCCCTCTGGTCCGTGGAAAAACCTTTCTCCACGGAACCGGTCCCTGGTGCCCAAAGGTTGGGGACCTCTGTTCTATGTAATCCTTGAGCAAAAAAGTAAAGAAAACAGAGTTGCTTTGAGTTCTAAATATTGCAAAAGGTTTTGGGCACGCCGTGATCAGTGCCTAGTACAGCTGGTTTTAGATTATGCTCATCTGAACTGAAACACACATTTTAGTCAAGGCCTGGAACAACATGGGAGCTGTTTTGCTCTGTGCTCTGTATGCAAAAGAAAGCAGAGCCGTTCTGGACAGCTGAGATATAATGGTATTTGGGAATGAAACTAAAGAAACTACAGACAATGGGCTGATAAACAAAATTTGAGTATGAAGGGAAACAGGTGTTTCAGAGGGGATCTAGTCTTCATGAGAGTAAGGAAGTGAATGAAGGAAGTGGTGCTTTTCAGACTTGCAAGAGTCTATTAATGAAACCTTACAATATACATCTAGTATTCCTGGTTGTACAATTGCCTGGACCAGGGGTCCCCAACCCCCGAGCCACGGCCCACTACTGCACCTCGAGCCTTTTGGGGACCAGGCCGTGGAAGTGGCGGGCGAGAGTGCATACATGCACGCTCCATTTGTCCTGCCACTCGCACAAATGGAGGTGCATGCACACACATGCCTACTGCTCGTTCAGAACCATCCCTGCCAGTCCCCAAAGCCAGAAAGGTTGGGGAAGTCTGGACTGCATCACAAGGCTAAAATGAAAGAAAGGCAAGCTGGTGGGTATCATCTCTTCTCTTTCTCTAGCAGTCCCAGCCTGGCACATCCCACTGATTTGCTCATCCCCTGACCTCTCCATCTCTCTTCTCTCTGTTGATGTCCTACACCAGGGGTCTTCAAACCTGGCCAGCGTGCCAGTCAGCGTGCCTGGCTGAGGAATTCTGAGAGTTGAAGTCCACAAGTCATAAAAGGGTCAAGTTTGAAGACCCGTGTCCTACACCCTTCCCTCTTATCTTCCAAGATCTTCCTTTCTTTCCTTCTCCTGAGCAACTGCATGCTAATCAATGTTGTAAACTGAACCATAAACCATAATGAAAACATTGCACAGATAGTCCTCAACTTAAAACCATTCATTTAGTGGCCATTTGAAGTTATGACAGCACTAAAAAGATCTGGTCCTCACACTTACAACCAGGGCAACATCCTCATAGTCATGTGATCAAAACTCAGGCCTTTGGCAGCTGGCATGTATTTATGACGGTTGCAGTGTCCTGGGTGACATGTGATTGCCATGTGTGACCTTCTGACAAGCCAGGTAAATGGGGGGGGGGGGGGAAGCTAGATCGGCTTAACACCCATATGATTTATTTAACAACTGTAGTGACTCACTTTAACAACTGTAGTGACTCACTTACCAACCAGGTCATAAAATTGGATGTGACTCACTGCCTTGCTTAGCAATAGTAATTCTGGTTGTAAAGCAAGGACTACCAATGACAACAACAACAGAGTTGGAAGGGACCTTGGAGATCTTCTAGTCCAACCCCCTGCTTAGGCAGGAAACCCTATACCATTTCAGACAAATGACTGTCCAGTCTCTTCTTTAAAACTTCCACTGTTGGAGCATTCGTAGCTTCTGGAGGCAGGTTGTTCCACTGATTAATTATTCTAACTGTCAGGAAAAATTTTCCTTAGTTCTAGGTTGCTCTTCTCCCTGACTGATTTACTACGATAACAGGATCTTAAGGTTTCATGGAAATAATACTACTCATTATTTATACCTATCCATAGTGTATATATGGGCTGGTTCAAAACTAGTGAAAAGTTCCACCTAAGTAGATCATGCAACATGGGCAAAATATCCCTGAAACAACCTTTCCCTTTTGTTTGAGATGGTCTGGCTTGCAGATGATGGCTCTGCAGGCTGGGAATGAAAAGAGCAGCCACTTAATTGGTTGCCTTAGAATAGATTTTGCATTGGCATAATTTTTATTCATCACCCAGCAACACATCTTGCATGCAATAATCTGAAGGGCAACTGCACCACAAAAGGTTTCTTTAGTGAGGGGAAGATGCACCATAATCAATTCAACCCACTTTCAACCCATTTCTGGTCCATGCTTCAAGAACTGAATACTGTTTATGCAGTGCTTTTTTTCTTTAAAAAAAAAAAAAGGGGCCGGAACTCAGAGGTGCTGTCACTGGGAGCAATGCCGGTGTCTTGCTACGGCATCGCCGCCTGTGCTTTGCACCCCGGCCCCTGCGGCTGAGAGCCACATGCCGCGGGGATTCCCCACGGCCGCCGTGAGGATTCCCCTCCCCGCAGTTGCCATGCTGCGGCCCGTGCTAAACGTCCACCCGGAGCTGCTCCGAACCCCAACCCAGAGCTGTGTTTCTCGTGGCAGTGGTCTCCGGCACCAAACAGCCTCTTTCCAACCACATCCAGAAAAAATTGTAACAAACATTGGAATTCTCAAGGCCATGTTTGGTATTTCCCAGCAATCTGTTACTGGAAGGAAAAAGCAATCCCTGCTGTGTTACTGATCCCAGAGAAGCATTTGCATGTATGCAGGTATCCTTAGGGTGCCATAGTTATGGATGAGAAATATTGGTTGCAAAGTTGGCATTTCTGGATGTAATACAGATATTTTGGACTTATTTTTCTTTCTTTGCATGTCTGATATTTTTAAAATGGCATATGCTACTGACTACGCTTATGCACATATGTAACATCTTTTGAAAGATTGTGACTAAACAAAATTTTAATGTACAGATAATACCACCAGAAATTATTTTAGCCTTTTAATAAAGGTTGTTACTGATGTTAAGCTCACCATGGAAAACATCATATATTGTTATGTATATACTAGGTTAATTATTTAAAGATTGAAGTGCAACATAACTAGAATCTAAATAATCTATTTTTCAAAACACACAACAGTCCAAACAGTAAAAGTAAAGTCCAAATTAAGAATATTTCATTCTTAAGAATTGTTTAATTTAAAGAGGTTTAGTTGTAATAGATGGTTATAGATTCAAAATAGTTTTCAAGAGTGTACAAAAGATACTATTTTTTTCTAGCATCAGCTAAATTAGACATATTACATTGAGAAAAATGTTTCTCATTTCTTTCCTGTTACCTTTATTGATTTCATTGCAGAGATGTTAACATAGGAAATAAGATTATTTTGTTATCTAATTTTACCTTCCAAAAGACAGAAGCAGATGAAAAATGTGAGGTTCTTTCCTGTTGACTTTTTTGAATTAGCTGTTTTAGATTCTAAAAGTTTAGTTCCTAAAGAAGTAACCTTGTGAATAATTTTAATGTCCTCCTCTAGTGCAGAGTAGGCAACCTTGGCTCTTTTATGACTCAAGGACTTCAACTCCCAGAATTCCTGAGCCAGCATGGCTCAGCTTGGAAACCTTTCTCTTTCCCCTCAGCGTGGCTGCCTCAGGATTTCTGGGAGTTGAAGTCCATAAAAAAGTCATTAAAAAGAGCCAAGATTGCCTATTCCTAAAGCCAATAGAGGGAGGTTGTTGTTGTTGTTTTTTGCCAAAAAAAGGTGCTGGAATGCCGTTCTGAGCGTTCTGTGAGGAAAAAAAGCCCTGTTGTTATGTTATATGGCAATAGAGAAAGAACTGCTACTACAGCATTCAGGCAGGAGTCATTGCCGAGTTGCATATGTACTCTTGCGTACTCTTCCAGCCTGCAACTCCAAACAGCAATTGATAAATTGTTCCCCTAAAGAAGGACTTTAGGAGAGGAGAAAGAAGCAACAAAACGCTCTTCAGATTTATTTATTTATTTATTTTAAGGACATGTGCAGTAAATCAAGATTTGGATGGATTCCTGAAGTAATTAAGTGCAATCATTCCTCCAAAAAGAAATGTTAGCTGTTTACATGGTCTGGTGTCATCAAGACTAATTTAAACCCAAACAACAGCAGGTTATTCAAGGGATCACAGAGGCCTCTAACGTTTAGTGAAGGCCAATATCCAGCAAGGTTGTTGTTGTTAGCTGCGAAGTCGTGTCCGACCCATCGCGACCCTATGGACAACGTTCCTCCAGGCCTTCCTGTCCTCTACCATCTGCTGGAGTCCATTTAAGGTCACGCCTACTGCTTCAGTGACTCCATCCAGCCACCTCATTCTCTGTCGTCCCCTTCTTCTATTGCCCTCAATCTTTACCAGCATTAGGCTCTTCTCCAGTGAGTCCTTCCTTCTCATCAGGTGGCCAAAGTATTTGAGTTTCAGCTTCAGGATCTGGCCTTCTAAAGAGCAGTCAGGGTTGATCTCCTCTAGGACTGACCGGTTTGATCGTCTTGCAGTCCAAGGGACTCGCAGGAGTCTTCTCCAGCACCAGAGTTCAAAGGCCTCAATTCTTTGGCGCTCAGCCTTTTTTATGGTCCAACTTTCACTGCCATACATTGCAACTGGGAAGACCATAGCCTTGACTATACGCACTTTTGTTGACAGGGTGATGTCTCTGCTTTTTAGTGTGCTGTCTAGATTTGCCATGGCTTTCCTCCAGAGGAGCAAGCGTCTTTTAATTTCTTGGCAAGGTTACATCAAAGGAAAATAACAGAATAATAGAATTGGGAGGGACCTGGGAAAATCTTCCAGTCCAACCCCCTGCACAAGCAGAAGGTACCCTAGACCAGGGGTCCTCAACAGACTTGTGGACTTCAACTCCCAGAATTCCCCAGCCAGCTTGACACAGCTATAGAACAAAATGCATAGGTCAAAATATGGTGCTTTGAACACAGTTTGTCCCCCTCGTCTATGTGGCAGCGCCTCAAAAATTGGAACACTGCTATCATCCCTGATCGTGGTCTTCTCCACGCATTGACCCACATTTATAAAAATAAGCATCTTTGTTTACAGAAGGAAGAATTTGCTTTGGAAACGCCTCTAGCACTAAAAAGTGCTATATAATTTACTCTCTCGACTTCACAGTCCTAGAGTTTACATTCTAACAAGGTTGGAAAAGAGCGACACTACATTACAGGCGCTGGCAGTAAATTGTATTATCTGCTCCCAGCTTAAGAAGAGCATTCTCCATCTTCAACAGCCTTGTTCTGGAGCATTATAATGGCTTTGCCCGTCATGATACCTGGGGACTGTAATTCCTATGCTGTTAGAGCAATTTTAATACACCTAGAGTGCCCCGGGGAAGGCTGCATTATTCCTGAAGCAGATTCTCCAAATTTATTCCATGCCTTATTAATTTGAATGCACAACCCCCAAGTGAGAGCAGAAAGTAAAGTTCATTGCTGATCCATCAATTTCTTTTGCGTTCAGTTCATACGTATGAGAGCCACTTGCTGCCTGTACAGAAGCCTGCATCTTTCTAACAAAAATAACCAAAATCAAGACTTGGGACATCCACTTTCAGACATAAAAGGGAAATTTGGAGAACACAAAGTCTATCTACCTGCTTTAATGGAGAAACTGCAATGGAGAAGGCAACCACAGGATGAATAACTAAAGTTCTCCCAAGCCATATCTTGATGGCCTCTCCATAGACCAAAATCAGCAGCAAACTGATGATTTCTCCATCAATTAATTTTCTCTGCTTGTTTCAATTAGTTAAGGTGAAAATGTAAACTCTGTAAACTCAAGACCTATAAATCTTCCAAAATGCAGGGGAGGGGACAGGGAGGAGGCATCTCAAAGAGATTTCTTCTGCAACCCACTGCTTTCCTTCTATTGGCCACAACTGAGCCCAAAATGTATGCTGCTAAGGGAGAAATTTGCTAAGTGAGCTTTGCCCCCATGTTACGACTTTTCTTGCCACGTCTGTTAAGTGAATCACGACAGTTGTTAAGTTAGGAACGTGGTTGTTAAGTAAATCTGGCTTCCCCATCGACTTTGCTTGTCAGAAGACCTCAAAAGGGAATCACGTGCAGCTATCATAAATATGAACCAATTCTCAAGCATCTGAATGTAAAATCACATGACAATGAGGATGTTGCAATGCTCATAAGTGTGAAAAATGGTCATAAATCACTTTTTTCGGTGCCGTTGTAACTTTGAATGGTCACTAAATGAACTGTTGTAAACTGAGGACTTACCTATACCAAGGGTAGGCAACCTTGGCTCTTTTATGACTTGTGGACTTCAACTCCCAGAATTCCTGAGCCAGCATGGCTCAGCTTGGAAACCTCTCCCTTTCCCCTCAGCATGGCTGGCTCAGGAATTCTGGGAGTTGAAGTCCGCGAGTCATAAAAGAGCCAAGGTTGCCTACCCCTGACGTATACTATAAACCGCTAAGAGATTCAACCTGGTCCTGCTACTTCTCTAAATCTTTACATTTTCAAGCTCTGTAGGACATCTTTAAAGACCAAACTAGGGAGCCTACTAGATGTTCATATCAGCATCCTTAAGCTCACCACCAACTATTATTGTGGTCAAAGGCAGTGCAGCAGGCAATTTGCCACCCTCTAAATCACCACGTCTCTGTAATGCAAAAATTCAATTAGACACTTCTAATATGCTTCCATTTTTCACTGTCACTTCATGCTGATTGCAGAGATCTCGGATGGCCTTGCAAAATATGGCAAGGTCAGACCTTTGGACAGTTGGGTTGGGAGACTTCTTCTGAGAACAGCTGAGTGATAACAGGCAGCTCCAAAAGTGATCAACAAGGCCAAATTTGGCCGAGCTCAGTTCCACTATTGGGTTTGAAGAAAATTTAACTTCACTGTGTCTTTCAGAGAATCAAGCAAAATAATCTCCATTCTCATAAAGGAGAATACAGGTAGTCCTTGACTTGCGACCGCGATGGAACCCAAAATTTCTGTTAAGTGAATTTTGCCCCATTTTACAAATCTTTCTTGCCACAGTCAATAACTGCAGTTGCTAAAGTTGGTAACATGATTGTAAAGTGAATCTGGTTTCCCCACTGACGTTGCTTGTCAGAAGGTCTCGAAAGGTGGTCACATGACCACAGGACAGACACTGCAACAACCGTCATAAATATGAGTCAGTTGCCAAGTGTCTGAATTTTGATCACGTGAGCATGGGGATGCTACAGTGTTCGTTAAGTGTGGGAAAACGGTCATAAGTTGCTTTTTTTTTAGTGCCATTATAACTTTGTACAGTCACGAAATGAACTGTCCTAAGTTGAGGACTACCTGCATTATAGCTCGGGGTTGAAATGAGGAGTCCGTGGTGCTCTCTGAGCTTGGCTGTTTCCCTGCAGATGTTTCATTACCTGAACTAGGTAACGTTATCAGTCCTAGATGTTACCTAATTTGGGTAATGACATGTCTGCAACAAAACAACCAGGCTCAGAGAGCACCAAGGACTCCTCAATTTGAATTCTCTTTCCTCTTTCTGAATTCTCTTCCCACCCACAAAATCCAACCAGCCCACCACTCCCAATTCGAGTCAATCAAAATCTAAAATTTATATGACAGAAACGTGATTGAACTTTGCCCTCAGCTCCAAATCTTATGCAAGGAAGGCTCCACCCTTGTCAGCTAAAGTTCACCCCAAATGAGAAGTTCAATTCCCTTCCTGTACAAAAATACTAAACAGCTACTTCCCAACCAAGTCCACAATATTTCAGCCAGGAAAAAAAAACATATAAAGCTCCAGATACTTCCTCTTCTAGAAGGTTCTGGTAGGGAACTTGAGGGCAGGCAGGAAGCAAACTCAAAATACATCTGATGCACCCCACCTTAAAAAAAGAAGTTACTTGGAACCAGACTGAGGGAATGAAGAAGAAAAAAACAGATGTTCTTGCTCTTAAATTTTCTATTGCGTTTACAAAATACTTAAAACTGAATCTGAATATTGGTGCACCTTATTTAATAACATCTGCAGCTTCTGTGGGGAAAGCAGCTTTCTCTTGCTTCACCCAGAGCCCTTTTCTAGCCCCCAAAACTTTCCAAACGGGAATAATTGAAATAAACACTAGAATCTTCTATGTTTCAATGCACTGTTTTATCATCCAGCAACTGGCCAACTCATAATGAGAATGAAATCTACCTTAGATAATCCCTACCAGAGAAAAATACATTCCCACCTAATAACCCAACATATTAAAATTACTTAACAATCCTTATCACTGAGAGCAGCTTTTTAATGGCCTGTCAGCCACTTGATGGAATTGTTAGATTTTATATAATTATTCATTCTTTCCCCCCCCCCCCCCGTATAATAACAAAAGAAAAAGAAAAAAGAGAAACCATGGCAATAACTTGGAAGCATCTGCCAGGAAAAATAATAAGCCAGATAATAGTTTTAAATGCAGGTTTCATTTCTTTTAAGTCTCCTTGGTGCAGAAACAGACAAGTTCAGAACACGAACACACATTAGAGAAATAGAGCCCATTTACATACAGGTAGTCCTCGACTTACAGCAGTTCGTTTAGTGACCATTCAAAGTTACAACTTCATTGAAAAAGGTGACTTACGACCGTTTTTCACACAACCGTTACAGCAACTCCATGGTCAGGTGATCAAAATCAGACACTTGGCAACTGAATCATATTTATGAGGTTTGTAGAATCCCAGGATCACGTGATCCCCTTTGGTGACCTTCTGACAAGCGAAGTCAATGAGGAAGCCAGATTCACTTAACAACCAAGTTTCCAAGTGCAATGATTTACTTAACTGTGGCATGAAACATCATAAAACGGGGCATAACTCACTTAACAGTAGAAATTTTGGGCTCAATTGTGGTCGTAAGTTGAGGACTACCGGTAATTACATTCTGTTTAATAGAACAAACAAACTCATAGGTCAATGCATTTTTCCGAGGCTACATCTATACATTAAAAAACAACACCACCATATTTAGTTCTCCAACTCTCCATTCACAATATAAAACATTCCTCTTGAGAGCCAGTTTGGTCTAATTGATAAGACATCAAGCTAGAAAGCAGGAGGCCATGAATTCAAGTCCTACCTTTGTCATGAAAGCCAGTTGGGTGACTTTGGGCCAATAACTCTCTGTCAGCCCAACTCACCTCACAGTTGTTGTGGCAAAATAGGTATGCTGGATATGGATATGTTTATATTGTGAATGGGTATGTTTGTTGTTCTTGAGTTATTTGTAAAAAATAATAAAGGTGGGCTACATGCAAATAAATATTATAAACAAATATATTATAAACAAATATAAAATAAACTGAGCAGGTTAAATCTCTGGAAACCTGGAAATAAAGCTCCAACTATTTCCATGCCTGATTGGGAAACGTTAATGTATTTCAACTTGAATTTCACCTCATGCATACTTCCAGATGTTTTCTTCACCCAAAAATCCAAAACCATCTCTATAGTGACATATAGGACCAACTCTCTAAAGTTTTGCTGCTATAGAGAATCCTCAATCGCCTTCTTGCATTTCATCATTATTCCCTCAGGTTCTATTTTCCAAAGCACCCGAAGGCAGGACAAGAAACAATGGGTGGAAACTAACAGAGGAGAGAAGCAACCTAGAACTAAGGAGAAATTTCCTGACAGCGAGAACAATTAATCAGTACAATTAATCAGTGCAACCGCCTGCCTCCAGAAGTTGTGGGTGCTCCAACACTGGAGGCTTTTAAGAAGAGACTGGACAGCTATTTGTCTGAAATGGTATAGGCCAGGGTCTCCTGCTTGAGCAGGGGGTTGGACTAGAAGACCTCCAAGATCCCTTCCAACTCTGTTATTCTATTATTATTATTATTATTATTATTATTATTATTATTATTATTATTGTTATTGTTATTGTTGTTGTTGTTGTTGTTGTTGTTGTTGTTGTTGTTAGCTGCGAAGTCGTGTCCGACCCATCGCGACCCTATGGACAACATTCCTCCAGGCCTACCTGTCCTCTACCATCTTCTGGAGTCCATTTAAGCTCACGCCTACTGCTTCAGTGACTCCATCCAGCCACCTCATTCTCTGTCGTCCCCTTCTTCTATTGCCCTCGATCTTTCCCAGCATTAGGCTCTTCTCCAGTGAGTCCTTCCTTCTCATTAGGTGGCCAAAGTACTTGAGTTTTAGCTTCAGGATCTGGCCTGAATCCAGATCCAGAGGCCAGATTATTATTATTATTCATAGTTAAATCTATTTTAGACAATAGTTCTTGAATCATCTAAGGCAGGGGTGTCAAACTCAATTTCATTGAGGGCCGCATCAGCATTGCGGTTGCCCTCAGGAGGCCAGGTGGGTGTGGCCGGGGTGGGCGTGGCCTACTGGGTGGGTGTGGCTAGAGTGCGTATGGCCTACTGGATGGGCATGGCCAGCTCTACATCGTTCGCATCAAGGGTGCCTATGGGGGCCAGGGCAAGAGTGGGACAGATCTGAGGGTCTCTGGCAGAAGGAGGGTCTCTGGGCCAGGGCCAAGGCAGTGGGGGCCGTTCCCTCACTGTTTCCAGGATGGCTTCGCGGGCCACATGAAACCACTTCACGGGCCTGATCTGGCCCCCGGGCTTTGTGTTTGACATGTCTGATCTAAGGTCACAGAGCACAACTCCTTCCCCATTTATCTGTTTGAAAAATAGAAGCAATTCAAGAAAGAATATGAACGCTCCAGCTTCATCAGGCTAGGTCCTCCGTTATGAAAAATTGCATTGTTATGTAAACTGAGAAGCCTCTTTAACAGCCCATTAGAATCCACTGGTGACAATGTAAGTAATAAGTAATAGGAGGAAAAAGTCCCCATAGGGTGGTTATGCTCACTTTAGTGCTGATGGGTTTTCACACACAATTTTAAACAGGCAAGATGCACAGGTTCTCAAGGGAAATTAAACTAGAGAATAATCTGTACCGGAAATTAGAGTAAGACACCCTCACTTAAAAATAAGGGGCTTTGGACAGCTTCAATCAATCAATAAGTGAAATGACTCAGAGTTTTAATCTGAGATTAAAGCACCTTCCCTTACTAAAGTTATCTCACTGTGTTAGATTTATGTCAGTTTTTCCTTCAGGAGCTCAAATCAGCTTAAAAGGGGATCCTGTTCACTTTCTCAGCAAATCATTATTTAAAAGTAACATGATTTAGTTCAGCAAAAAATAACCCAGTTTGATCTGGAATGGACCAGAAACTATCCAGCAAAACTCAGGCATCAAGTCAAAAGAGATTTTGGAAAGCTGGCCGTGTTATGTTCCCAATTTACCTACCATGATAAAATAGTGTTACCGTAATTTTTTTCAAGCATGATTTACCATTTTCAAAGAATTAAGCCTCTTCAATTTTGCTTTAATAGATGCAGGAAATTTGGAGCTACTCTCCTTTAAATTCTGGCTAAAAGTAATTACTTTAAAGCAAATATCTGTACTTTAGATCTGGCTTAAATGATACATGCAGCAAAAGGCAAAATAAGAAGCCTTTCACCAAAGCACTGCAAACGGAGAATGCAAGATGAATCGCTCCCTGTGGTTAGAAAGTTTATCCATCTCTCATTCCATTCTTTCCACGGTATTCTACCGGAAAACTAAAAATAACAAAGTGTGCAGATCTGCCTTTCCATAATGCTCCAAGGCTCATGAAAGAGCCACTTGGATTCCAAATCCTTCAGAAAGATTTAAAAAAAAATTTTTTTGGTGGAACTCCAGGTTTGGTCTAGAGCAGGGGTCGGCAACCTCGGCTCTTTTATGACTCGTGGACTTCAACTCCCAGAATTCCTGAGCCAGCTATGCTGGCTCAGGAATTCTGGGAGTTGAAGTCCACGAGTCATAAAAGAGCCGAGGTTGCCGACCCCTGGTCTAGAGTAGCTCAGTTATATCTGTATTTTGTTCAAATCCAAAAGGTATTTACTTAAAGGAGTACCTTAATACAGGATGTCCTCGACTTACAACCATTCATTTAGTGACCATTCAAAGTTACAATGGCACTGAAAAAAGTAACATGATCATTTTTCACACTTATAAGCTTTGCGGCATCCCTGTGGTCACGTGATCAAAACTTGAATGCTTGGCAACTGGCATGTATTTATGATGGTTGCAGTGGTTCCAGGGTTATGTGCTGATTTTTTGTGACCTTCTGACAAGAAAAGTCAATGATGAAACCACACTGACTTGTGTTACTAACTTAACTACTGCAGCGGTTCACTTAAAAAATGTGGCAATTTAGGACGTAAAATGAGGCAAAATTCACTTAACTATATTGCGTAGCAATGGAAATTTTGGACTCAATAAGTCAAGGACTACCTATACAAGTCCTACATATATTGATCTGATTGAATTGTTAATAATTCAAATGATCTTTCTAATAAGTGAAGGAACTACCCTTAATTACCACTTTGTCACCCCAAATAACTGGCCCGGAGCAATTAGACCAGGGGTAGGCAACCTTGGCTCTTTTATGACTCGTGGACTTCAGCTCCCACAATTCCTGAGCCAGCTGGCTCAGGAATTCTGGGAGCTGAAGTCCACGAGTCATAAAAGAGCCAAGGTTGCCTACCTGTGAATTTAGACAATTGACAGGCAAAATAGCGCAAATGTGAAATAATGGCTCCATTTTCTTTTTTCACAGCTTAAGGCTGTGGATTTCCATATGACAACAAAAGGCAAGAGCTATATTCTATTCATAACTGAAATTAAAAGGGGAGGAGTTTATGCTAGATGTCATGATGCATGTTTTATCATTTTTCCATGCTGGTGATTAGGAGCAGACATCTAAGGCTGTTCTTCACCTGAAAATGTGAGAGTCTCCAACTTCAATGGAACTGAATGAGTTAAGTGTTCACAGAATGCCTTCTTGAAAGCGGCAATTGATATGGAGACCTAAAAGGCAACTTCTCCAAGGGAAAATAATTTAGGTGTTGCAAGGTCCAAATTATGAAGACAACAAATGTTGCTAGGACACGCAAAAGATGACTTAAAACACACAATGGCAGAACGGTGATTCAGATTCTATCACATAGTTTCCTTTCTGAATGGTATCCTGGTTTACTTCTCAAGGCAAAACAGCTGTGCCTTCAAAAACACAAGAGTTTGGGAATTTGAGAAAAGCACTGAGTAGTGAGAGAAAGCACAGCCTGAAGATGCCAAAGGTGCAAAGTTTAATTCTCCACCCCACCATGGTTTTCAGGATGACTTTTATCTTTTGTGTCGAGCAGATCAGCCAATCCTGCAAATATGCCTGGTATTGTATCTTCTCATTCCTGAACAAAACAGCTAAGAATGATGGGAGACACAAACCAAAACACCTCAAATATGCTAAAAGATTTAACCCACTTAATATAGCTAAGGCAGTCTTGGGAACTAAAAGTCAACCATTAACTTCCTTCCTGTTGACCTTTCTAAGAGTCAGCTGTTGGTTTAGATCAGGGGTCTTCAAACTTGACCCTCTTATGACTCATGGACTTCAACTCCCAGAATTCCTCAGCCAGGCATGCTGGCTGAGGAATTCTGGGAGTTGAAGTCCATGTGTCATAAAAGGGCCGAGTTTGAAGACCCTTGGTTTAGGTAGGTAAGTGACTTCTAGTCCAATGCAAAGTTTCCCAGTGGAATCTGAAGCAACCAGACAGCATTTACAGCTGTTGGCCGTGTCCCATATATGTTTTGTTAGCCGCCCTGAGTCCTTCGGGAGATAGGGCGGGATATAAATCCCATTAATAAATAAATAAATAAATAAAGTCACACGATTGTATTTCACTGGTGTTTTCTTCCTGTTTTCAACAAAATCACGCCCTAGTGAACCATTGGTTTACTTAACAACCACGGATTCGCTGAACAACTGCGGATTCACATGACCGATCTGTTTTTACGACTGTCGCAAGTTATGACTATGTCAGGCAGGCTCTATTACACAGTCATAACTCAAGGACTACCTGTTTAGCAGATTTCGTGAATGCAGCCTCTGTGATTTGTAAACTGTTGTTTGTGGATCCATCTGATCAGCGAACCCAGTCAAAGCAAAAAATAATGCCTGTACTTTATTAGAAGGTTATCTAGGTTGCCTAATTCAGGAGGTCAATTCAGCCTTGTGTGCTCTGGTGCTAGCAATGTCCTGTTGGACTCCTTTCATCCCCTGGTAAAAATGGGTGAAAAAAAATCTCCTACAAATAGAAGAGGCCATTGACTGCATCCATTAAGCTCCGGCAGTATGTAGTTGCAGCCTATTAAATCCACTGGCATGCACAAACAGAGCAGGCAATTAGGGAAGGGGAAGCTGCCCCCAATGCAAATCGCGGGCTCAGCAAATATTCCATCTCAATAAATGTTAACAGGGTTTCCAGCCAATGACTCCTGAAGGCATCCAACTGACATGATCGCCCGGACAGCTGTGACAAATTAGGTTCAGCCTGCTGAGAGCCATCCGGCCCATGTTCATTTAGCTACAATTACTGGGACATCATCACTCCTCCTGCCCCTTTGCAGAAAATGTCCCCCGCCCCCAGCAAAACCAGAAACCATCCTGCATGTATCGACACATTTCAATTACTCCCCCTTATTACCACATCAAAAAGAACGCGTGGAGAGGGGACACAGAGACATTCTATTAATGTCTCCCCTCCAGGGTTTGGAATATCCTGCTTATCCTACTTATGCAGTAGTGAAGAAAACCGCTTTGATTTAGCCATGCCTTTCTTGGGACACGGAATCACCTCCAAAGCACTAAGACTGTGGGATGAGTCTATGAGTTGATGTCCTCCAGAAGTGCTGGACCTCATGGCCAGGTTGGCTGGAAATTTGTAGAGATGGTGTCTAGCATATCTATCTGGAAGTCGCCAGCCGGAGGACGACAACGCAGACTCCTCCCCAGCAGCATGCACCTGTCTTCAAGAGTGAAGGGACACAGGGCAGAAAACATCCTGCAGCCAAAATGGCTCCACACACCCATTTGCACTGCCCAGGTGACCCTGAGGATGCAGGTAAACCTCCAAGTGGCCTCAACGACTCTCTAAAAGAATGCAAATGACCGTCTCTCTGCAAGGAATATAAATCCTTCCATTCCCCACCATCCAGTCAGAGCGGAAAAAGCTTCTTGGATGAGAAATGAAGACATCTTCAAAGAAAAACAAGAAAGTCCAGTTGCCTCCTGAAAAAGCACCTTTGGGACAGCCAGGGGAATGTGCTTTAAGAGGATTTTTTTTTTTTATTCCATTTATATCCCGCCCTTCTCCGAAGACTCAGGGCGGCTTACAAGCTTAGCAGTAGCCTTCATTCTATGTATATGCCTGCTTATTAGGGCTTTCACACACACACCCCAAGCGGCATTATTACAAAGTCAGCTTAATTGCCCCCAACAATCTGGGTTCAAATACTTTTTTTTTCCTACTTAAGATATATCTTCACTGCATAAACACAGTTTTTAATTCATTATTTACATCAGGGCCATACAATTCCAGGCTTACTAGCAGGCCAAATGTTATCCAGTGTAACCTGCAAGACCTAGACTCCCAAACATTCCTAGCGAGCTGTACATTTTAGCACGTCAAGGGGGGTGGGGGGCGGAGGGGAATGAAATGAAATCCAGTACACCCAAGATTATTAATATTAACAATATTTCATTTGAATAAATGTAAATGAAATCCAGCCCAGTCAAGCTGTCACCTTGGCCAGGTGTTTTGGGGGATAGCCCGCCCCCTCCTCCCAAAAAAATGCACAGTCCTTGACTTACACAAATTCAACGCAAGTAAAATTTCTTTCAGATGGCCTCATATCAAAATAAAAGATAAATGGCAGATAGGACACTTTGCTCTGGACAAATCAGGAAGAGCATATGGGCCAAACAAATTTAACAAATAAATAAATACAGGTAGTCCTTGACTTATGACTGTAATGAAGCCTGCCCATTATGATCCATAAGCAACGATGGTCGTAAAGCGGGTTGTCACCATTCTGATCCAATTTTACAACTTTTGCGGTAATTGTTAAGCAAATCACCATGGTTGTTAAGTGAAACCATAGTCACTAAGTGAATACATTGTTCACAATAGGGAGTTTTGCTGAAAAAAAATGGAAGTAAAGTTTTGGCAAAACCATAGTAAAACATGGCTATGTGACCCACTATACACTGGAAGGGAGCACAAATGTGGGTCAGTTGGCAAGTGCCCCAAATATAGCCATGTGAACATGGGAAGGCGGCTGTTGGAACTTGGTCATAAGTCTCCTCTGGGAGATCTACCATACTGTGAACAGTTGCTAAGCAACCAGTTGTAAGTCGAGGACTACCTGTAAGCTAGGCATAAGAAATATGCCTCAGCTATCACATTTCAGTACTCAATTTTGCACAATGCTGCTAGAAAAACACCACGTAATACTAGGAGACAACCAGTTCTCCTTTAAACAAGCTCTGTCTCTTAACCATTCCAAAACACCAAATTAGCTCTCATTAAAGGATACCAGTTGGCAAAAAAGACTTTGAAATTCCACTATAGAGGTTTGTTTGCTTGGTTTTTTTTTTTTTTGCAAAACAATGCTGAATCAACAGATTGTCCACAAACGTAAAGTCAGTTCTAATAGGTTTCTAAAAAAATACTATATTTTAATCAGTCCTTCTTATCATTGTAAAAACAGAAGGTGAATACCAGAAAGGAACTCTGCTGTAAAATTTCTGCAATTTGTAAGCAGGAATGCAGAAACCATCTGCTGTGCAGACTTGTGGCCTTCTAAACAGGTGGCTTTCCACCCGTCACATTCCGCACAAAGTGAAGGACAAAAGCCATATTGGTTTTGCTACATGATGCTTCCAGACAGCAAATCCTTGAACAGATCTTTGACATCTTGTTCATTTTTACTTGCCTTTGAACCACCCAAGTTTCATTTTCCCTTTCATTTAAAACACATCTTAGGACACAGAATGATTAAAGAGGAGCCTTTCTCAAATTGGCATTCTCCAGATGTGGACAAGATACAATTCACATCAGCCCCAGCCAGCACACCCAATTATTATGCTGGCCGAGATGAGGGAACTTGCAATCAGATGCATCTGGAAGTTAATAGGATGTAGAAGGATTTGACAGAGGTTCAGAGCTTATGTAGCTAATTGGGGACAGCAGTGTTTCTCAACGTTAGCCACTTTAAGATATGTGGACTTCAACTCCCAGAATTCCCCAGCCAGCTTGACACAGCTATAGAACAAAAGGCATAGGTCAAAATATGGAATTTGAGCTACGCAGAGTGCATGTCACAAATTCAAGCAAACCTCTTTCAGTAAAGAGAGAGCAATCAAGATTACAAGTAGTTCTCACTTAATGACTGGTCAATTAGCAACCATTCAAAGTTATGGTGGACCGCCCCAAAAGGTACTTATGACCCACTTTCTAACCTCCAATGGCCACACACCCCACATGATCATGTGACTGCATTTCAGGCGCTGAGCAACAGGGTAACTCTCTGCAGCTTTTTGCAGCGTCCAACCATCACATGACTGTGATTTTTGCCAGTTTTTGCCCATTTCTGGTATTTACTTTTGATTTCTTGCAAAAACTGCCCATTGGATAAAATGGATTTGCTTTCAGACCAGCACAAAAAAAAAGTATGTAAAATCCGGTGTGGTCACATGGTGACCCACTTAACTACCAACAACAACTTATGACTGGGCTCAGTTACAGTCAAAGGTTGAGGCTACCTGTAAGGGCAGCAAAAAACCCCACCCCAAATGGTACAACTTTAAATCAACAAAGACTCCACCTTTAAAATCCCTAAGACAAGCACCATCTATAGATACTCCCAAATACAATGAGTTAGTTTTCTTAATTACTAATTTGTACTGGTTGTTTTTTTTTTTAAAAGAGAATGATCAATGGTCTTGTGATGTCTTATGACAAACTATTTCAGCCAACTCATACGATATCATATAGGAATCAAAGCAAGCAAAAAATCCATAACTATCTTAAAACAAACTCTGGATTAACATATCCAGTCCTCTTTGAGGCAACACCTTTCATACATTCAAACCAGTATCATATCAACAGAAACATCTGAGTCAAGCATTGTTTAACAGTAGTAAGTAGTAGTAGTAGTAGTAGTAGTAGTAGTAGTAGTAGTACTCAATAGTAGTAACTGTGAGAGGGATCTCGAGAGTCCTAGTGGACAATCACTTAAATATGAGGCAGCACTATGCTGCAGCTGCCAAAAAAGCTAACACAGTGTTAGGCTGCATTAACAGAAGGATAAAATCAAGATCACGTGAAGTGTGAATGCCACTTTACAAAGCCTTGGTAAGGCTACACTTGGAATACTACATCAGTTTTGATCACCATGATGTAAAAAAGGATGTTGACACTCTAGAAAGAGCACAGAGAAGAGCAACAAAGATGAATTAGGGGGCTGGAGGCTAAAACATATAAGGAACGGTTGCTGGAATTGGGTATCTCTAGTTCACGGGTAGGCAACCTCAGCTCTTTTATGACTCGTGGACTTCAACTCCCAGAATTCCTGAGTCAGCTGACTCAGGAATTCTGGGAGTTGAAGTCCACAAGTCATAAAAGAGCCAAAGTTGCCTACCCCTGGTCTAGTTTAATGAAGAGAAGGACTAGGGGTGACAGGATAGCAGTGTTCCAATATCTCAGGGGCTGCCCCAAAGAAGAGGGAGTCAAGCTATTCTCCAAAGCGCCTGAAAGCAGGACAAGAAGCAACGGATGGAAACTAACCAAAGAGAGAAGCAACCTAGAACTAAGGAGAAATTTCCTGACAGTTAGAACAATTAACCAGTGGAACAACCTGCCTCCAGAAGCTGTGAATGCTCCAACACTGGAAGTTTTTAAAAAGAGACTGGACAACCATTGGTTTGAAATAGTATACGGTTTCCAGGCTGAGCAGGGTGTTGGACTAGAAGACCTCCAAGGTCCCTTCCAACTCTATTATTACTATTATTATTTTGCGAAAACAATGGGATGATTCGGAACCCATCACAAAGAGCAAGGTTCTGTTTCCACAAACTCAGTATACAACAGAGAATTCAGAACCTTAGTAATAAGGATTTCTGAAATCCCATGAAGTTTTCTTCCTTTTAAAATTTGGAGGATTGCTAGTATACAGCATGGAAGATGACAGGAAAGAGTTAACTGCACCTCTTTTATGCCAAAATCAGGGCTTAAGATTTCTTCCTGTTTTGTCAAGGAAGTCCTTCCTTTCACTTGCATGTACTGACCTCAATTGGGTGTGGTTGCTCTTTCCTTCATTGTATACTGCATTGTGACAACCAATGTCTGACTGGGAATGAAAAAAACAATGTGCAAAATAATTTGCACCTCAATCTTGAAACGCTTGGATGTTCTCTTAATCTACTGCCCGTTTAGCACTACCATTTATAAGTGTGGTAAGTCAGGTGATGGTGGAGTTACCCCTTTATGCTGGTTCTATCCCGGAGACCAAGAAAGAATGTTCTGCAGACCAAAGATAAAACGTTGTTAAAGAAGCAGGTGGTCATTTCATCTACTATATGGATTCGTTTGTCCCTTACAGAACACTCACAAGTTTGAAGAAAGAAAATCTTTTTTCTGTAAACAAAACAGGAAGCACAGCTTACACATTCTTTCTGTCCTCCCCATAATTTCTGTCAAGGCAAATTCTGCACTGAAGAGAGTGTTGAAAAAGATTTTTTCCAAGCTCACTTCCAATTCATTTTTGGCCCATGCAGCCAAAAATGGCACTGAGGACAGTTCACATTTGACTACAAAAGTGGGGGGACGGGGGGGGTGTAGAATTCTACTTGGATTATTAAAACAATTGCTTTGAGAGTAGGAAGTAAAAATCTTCTTTCGGGCTCCTACATTTGACACAAACTGAGCTCCCTTATAAAATGTACTGAGAGCTTTTTTTTGTTTCCTAAGTTGGTTTCCTAAGTTGGTTTTTATTATCTTTTTTTAAACGATGTTTTATTTATAAAAAGGAGGGAAAGAATATACATCACTTACATATTTCATCCAACAGTACAGGTTTATGTGAATATAATTAATATAATAATATAATATAATAATATAATATAATATAATATAATATAATATAATATAATATAATATAATATAATATAATATAATATAATATAATAATATAATATAATATAATATAATATAATATAATATAATATTATAATATAATATAATATAATATAATATAATATAATAAATATAATATAATATAATATAATAATAATATATATTTAATATAGTATCACATACATATGCACTGTGTAATCTAACAGTACAGTTGTGGTTACTTAGCAATACAGATAGTTTTTAACTTACAACTATTTAGTGACTGTTCAAACTTACGTCATTAAAAAAATGGCTTATGACCAACTTTCACACTTAAGGGTACTGCAGCATCCCCATAATCAAGTGATCAAAATTCAAATGCTGGGCAACTGACTCATATTTATGATTGTTGTAGTATCCTGGGGTCATGTGATCACCTTTTGCGACCTTCGGACAAATAAAGTCAACGGGGAAGCCAGAATCACTTTACAATTTGGCAAGGGAAGTTGTAAACTGGGACAAAACTCACTTGAATGTCTTGCTTAGCAACAGAAATTTGGGGCTCAATTGTGATCCTAAGGCAAGTACTACCTGTAAAGATTGAGGGGAATTGAAATGCATGGCCCATTTAGTGCAGTGAAATGTCTAAATAGTTTTCTGAATGAAGAGTCCTGACAATAACATGCCTGTTCAAATGTAGAAAGATGTATTCAACAGAGTCTGGTATACAGCTATTACTCAACTTATGACCAGTTGTGTAATGAGCATTCAAAATTACAATGGACCTCTCCGAGGGTACTTACAACTTGTTTCCATAGTTCCAGCAAAGCGCACGCACGCACGCACACACACCGCCAGTCATGTGACTGTGATTGATGGGAGTACAGACATCCATCACGGTTTATTTATTTTATTTATTTATTTATTAGTTTTTATAAACCGCCCTTCTCCCGAGGGACTCGGGGCGGTGTACAGAGGAAGGAAGGTATACAGACCGAACAATAAAATAATAAGAAACACTAATAACACAAACTGGAACCCCAATTAACGTTATCATGCCAGGCCAGCCTGCTGGAATAGGAAAGTTTTTAAGTCGCGACGGAAGGTACGGAGGTCAGGGGCCATCCGGATTTCGGTTGGTAAGGTGTTCCAGAGGGCTGGCGCACCCACTGAGAATGCTCTCCCCCTGGGGGCCATTAGCCGACATTCCTTGAGCGGTGGCACCCTGAGGAGGCCCTCTCTGTGGGAGCGCACAGGACGGTGGGGTGCTGACATCGGCAGAAGGTGCTCCCGTAGGTAGTCCGGACCCATGCCATGTAGGGCTTTGAATGTCATTGTTAGCACCTTGAACTTCACACGGAAGGCAACCGGAAGCCAGTGCAGCGCACGGAGGAGAGGTGTGATATGGGAGTATCGGGAGGCTCCCAAGAGTGTCCGTGCCGCCGCACTTTGCACCAGTTGAAGCTTCCGAGTGGATCTCAAGGGCAGCCCCATGTAGAGAGCGTTACAATAGTCTAGGCGAGATGTCACAAGGGCATGGGTGACTGTACGTAAGGAATCCAGGTCCAGATAAGGCCGTAGTTGGCGAACTAGCCGAACCCGGGAGAAGGCCCCCTTGGTCACAGCTCCAATGTGGTCTTCCAGGGAGAGCTGCGAGTCTAGGAGGACACCCAGGTTGCGGGCCCTATCAACAGGGGGAAGTAACTTGTCCCCAATGTTAAGCAGTGGGACGTTCTGAATCTCCTGGCTTGCCGGTACGTACAGCCATTCAGTCTTGTCCGGGTTCAGTTGAAGCCTGTTTCTCCCCATCCATTCCCGGACCGCTTTCAGGCAGCGGGACATCACGTCTAGGGCATCACTGATATTGTTAGGAGTTGAGATAAAAAGCTGGGTGTCATCAGCATACTGATGGTACCCTACTCCAAAACTGCGAATGATCTCACCCAGCGGTTTCATGTAGATGTTGAACAGGAGAGGCGAGAGGACCGACCCCTGAGGGACTCCGCAAGCGAGAGGCCTCGGGGTCGACCTCTGTCCCCCTGTCAGCACCGACTGCGAGCGACCCTGGAGAAAGGAGGAGAACCAACGCAGAACCGTGCCTCCCACTCCCAGTCCCCTGAGGCGTCGCAGCAAGATACCATGGTCGATGGTATCGAAAGCCGCTGAGAGGTCTAATAAGACTAGGACAGAGGAATGGCCCCTGTCCCGGGCTCTCCAGAGATCATTCATCAGAGCGACCAATGCCGTCTCCGTGCTGTAGCCCGGCCTGAAACCCGATTGGTACGGGTCTAGATAAACCGCTTCATCCAGGATCTGAGGAAGTTGGTGCGCCACCACGCTCTCAACAACCTTCGCAAGGAAGCGAAGATTGGAGACTGGACGAAAGTTATTCAAAGAGGATGGGTCCAAGGTGGGCTTCTTGAGGAGAGGTCTCACCACCGCCTCCTTCAAGGCGGTGGGGAAGTGACCCTCACTCAGAGAAGCAGAGATGACCGCTAGGAACCAGCCTCGTGTCGCCTCTCGAGCTGCATAGGCCAGCCAGGAAGGGCACGGGTCCAGTAAGCATGTGGAGGAGCTCAACCTTCTCATAATCCTGTCCACTTCCTTAGGAGTTACAGGATCAAATTCTTCCCAGATGACGTCGACAAGACTGTCCAAGTCTTGTTCTTCCATCTCAGCCCAGTTGGAGTCCAGACCAGTTCGGATCCGAGCGATTTTATCCAGCAGATATTGACCAAATTCCTCGGCTCGACCCTGCAAGGGTTCCTCCCTCACCTCTTGGTTTAATAGGGAGCGAGTCACCCTGAACAAGGCAGCCGGGCGATTATCTGCGGACGCGATGAGGGTGGAAAAGTAGTTGGATTTTGCCACCCTTATCGCAGCGAGATAAGACCTGGTGAGGGTTCTTAGTCGCAATCGGTCGGATTCGGATCGACTGGACCTCCAACGGCTCTCTAGGCCCCGTCTCCGACGCTTCATCTCCCGGAGCTCCTCGGTGAACCATGGGGCTCGCTGGGATCTGCGTCGGGTCAGAGGCCGCAAGGGTACAACTCGGTCCAGAGCCTCCGTGGCTGCCTTTTCCCAGGCTTCCACTAAGGCTTCCACCGAGTTGTGAGCAGGGGGTGCATGCGAGTCCCTAAGCGCTGCCTGGAACTTATCAGGGTCCATTAGGCGCCTAGGGCGGTACCATCTGACTGGCACCGTGCACCCACGGTGGGGAGTGGCAAGGGGGAAGTCTAGCCGCAGGAGGTGGTGATCGGTCCATGACAGGGGCGTAATAGTTGTGGCACCCCCACCGACATCATCGTGCCACCGTCCAGACAAGAACACCAAGTCTGGGTTGTGGCCTCTCTCATGAGTCGGCCCAGAAATTATTTGCAACAGGTCCATGGCCGTCATGGAAGCCATGAACTCCCGAGCCAGTTCGGACGATCCTCCCAGGGACGGTAGATTAAAGTCGCCCAAGACCATGAGTCTTGGGAATTCAACCACCAACCCTGAGAGGACATCGAGTAGCTCGGGTAGGGCCGCCGCTGCACGATTAGGTGGTAGGTACGCCAGCAGCAGACCCAACTGCGCCCCTGGGCCGAATCTCAGTAGGAGAGACTCACACCCGACCATCTGAGGGACGGTGGTCTCTCGCGGGCTAAGGGATTCCCTGATGATAACTGCCACTCCCCCGCCCCTCCCATGAGCCCGGGGCTGGTGCAGTACCTGGAAACCTGGCGGGCAGAGGTCAACCAGAGGAACACCCCCCTCTGGGCCCAGCCAGGTTTCCGTGATGCAGGCCAGGTCCGCATGCTCACTCTCCACTAGGTCACGAATGAGGTGAGCTTTGTTAGCTGCGGACCTTGCATTCAGGTAGACCAGCCTTAGCATGGGAGGGTGCGCACCTTTGCTCCCGGGTCCTCCGGGGGAGAACAGAGGGTCGGAGCGTCTCACCGCCTGTACAGGGCGGAGATGACACTCCCGGTGACGATACGGCCCTCTGTCTGTGCACCTTCTGCCATTCCCCACCATCCTAGGGATGGGACGCCACTGGGTGTTATCGGCGACTGGTCCTCGTTGTACGCCGTCGCGGACGGCCGTGGGCCTGGCATGCGTTATGGTGGCTGGAAGGCGTGCCTTTCCCGCGCAACCATAGTCTCCTCCCTCCCCCCTCCCTAACCCCACAAAAAACTTAACTAAAAACTTAATCAGGGGCTTCTTGTTGGGCTTATGCTGGAGGCCCCTGACCCTGCCCGGCCATCTCTCAGAGGCCCAGTGGTTGAGCCCGTCATCAAGATTGGGTGTGATGCAGGCGGGTCGCACCCACGAGAGTGGGGAACCCCTGAGGGCGTGCAGTGCTATGCTAGAGTATTGAACAAGCATAGTCACAGGTGGTTCTGGGAAGGCTGTCCCCTGGATGGTGCATTTGCAGGAGGGTCGAGTCGGGTAGGTGCGTATCTGGATCGTCGCCCTGCCACTGCCACTTGGCCGGGCGAACCCCCAGAAGCAGGCCACTCCTCATCCTCTCACGATGGGTTGTGTCTCTGCTTCCGGAGGTGGTCCAGAACGTACTCTGGGTGAGGCATACCCCATAGAGCTCTCACCTCTATGGGGTAGCAGGTGTAAGGCCCAGCCACTCTGCCACTGTGGCTAGCACCCAGGCCCGTTATGTCCTGTGGGGAGAGAATGGGCAAAGATGGGTGAGAGTGGGCAGAAGGCAGGATGGAGGGATCCATTAATTGGCGTCAGCTCCGGTGGTTCAGCCGCCCCAAACAGTTCCCTCCCTGATCCTCTGGGCGTTGTTCCCGGCCACAGTTCCATGGCCCCTATTGGTTGAGGACCATCCAGAGCGTGGCCTCCCAGAGGTACGGGAGTCCCTGGTGTCATGCCCCTGGTGTTGCCGTCTCCGATCAAGGTGTCTCGAGGAGGTGGCTCGGGCCGTCGCCTCCATTGTCCAGCGTCTCCTTTGGTGTGAATCTTTCGGAGGCACCGCCGTCCAGGGGCAGCCCACGGTGGTCGAGACGCCGCACCGCTGTTACTAGCGTCTCTGTCAGGGCCTCTGTCAAGGCCCCTCGGAGGACGGTCGACCAGGGCCCAGAGCAGCTGCCTCACCGCCCATGTCTTCGTTGTTGCCGCTACCGTTGTAAAGCTGGTCTGCGGCGTCTCCTTGAGGATTGTTGCAACGGCCGTAGCGGTACAGGGGGCGGGTCGAAGATGCCACGCCGTCAGTGCTACCGCCGCTGTCAAGGCCCCTGGGTGGCGAACGACTAGGCCTGGAGAAGCAGTCCCGGCCGCGGTCGTCTTCGCTGCCGCCTCTTCCACCGCCCAGCTGATCCGCGGCGCCTTCTCTGATCCTCGGAGACGCCGCCGCTGCCCGTTGCTGCTGCTGTTGGTTTTGTTGCCGGCGCCTCCGCCGCACAGCTGATCTGCGGAGGCGCCGTCCTTGCCCGGTGATCGGCATCGGAGGAGACCGATGTTGTGTTTATTACAGACATGTCAAACACAAGGCCCGGGGGCCGGATCCGGCCCGCGAAGTGGTTTCATGTGGCCCGCGAAGCCATCCTGGAAACAGTGAGGGAACGGCCCCCACTGCCTTGGCCCTGGCCCAGAGACCCTCCTTCTGCCAGAGACCCTCAGATCTGTCCCACTCCTGCCCAGGCCCCCATAGGCACCCTTGATGCGTAGGCCATACGCACTCTAGCCACACCCACCCTGTAGGCCACGCCCACCCTGGCCATACCCACCCGGCCCCTTGAGGGCAACCGAAATGCTGATGCGGCCCTCAATGAAATTGAGTTTGACACCCCTGGTTTATTATATCTATGTCATAAATATCCACTATGTTTATTTTGGCCGCCCATAATAGTTTCTAGACTACTGCTATACGTTTTAAATACGCTTTTATTTTTTGTCAAATAAAGTGGGTCATAATAATAAAATTGAGAAACTAAAACTAGTATAGTGGCCTGATCTTAACATTCCTTCCAGTGATAACTTATCAAGTATTTTTCTGTTCTCGTTACCAACATTTGGAAATTGAGGCACACAGCTTTCATAGTGTAAGGGTTCTCTCATGCAGAACTGAATTGAATTAGACAATAAATCCAGACACTGTGGACATACGAGTGGGTTCTATGCAGCAGACTACTTTTCCACAATAAAATATTGTTATGTCCATCTCAACGGATCGCAGTCCATGAAGGTTTGTTTTTGTTTTTTTGGAAACAGTTACTTGGAAATATAATGCAGGTTTGAAGCTTTCTGAAGCTCTTTGAAGCACCTTCTTAAAAAAAAGAAAGAAAAAAAACCCTCAAAGCAGAAAATGCAACTCGTTTCTCCCCTCACTTCGCTCATCACTGTTTGTAATGAGGCTATGTATCCCTACGAGGCAGCAGAATAAAAATGGGTCACATATCTAATTATCACCACTGGAGCGTAAAGTCAAACATCCATGAAATTCTTGCATGGGCTTTAACAAGAAATCTATTTCCTTAGAATATTTCAGTCAGCTGGATATACTCAAAACTGCTCAAGAGCACACTCCGTCAACCTTGCTGCAAAAGAGAAGGTATTGTACTATTAGACCTCTCGGCGGCTTTCGATACCATCGACCATGGTATCTTGCTGCGGCGTCTCAGGGGATTGGGAGTGGGAGGCACAGTTTTACAGTGGTTCTCCTCCTATCTCCGGGGACGTTCGCAGTCGGTGTTGGCAGGAGGGCAGAGGTCGACCGCGAGGTCTCTCATTTGTGGAGTTCCTCAGGGGTCGGTCCTCTCGCCTCTCCTGTTCAACATCTACATGAAACCGCTGGGTGAGATCATTCGTGGCTTTGGAGTTGGGTATCATCAGTACGCTGATGATACCCAACTTTTCCTTTCGACCCCAAACCACCCCAGTGATGCCCTCAACGTGATGTCCCGGTGCCTGGAGGCGGTTCGGGTCTGGATGGGGAGGAACAGACTCCAGCTCAACCCCGACAAGACTGAGTGGCTCTGCATACCTTCATCCCGGGTTTATTCGGATGTTCCACCTTTGGCTATGGGGGGTGAACTATTACCCCCCGTAGATAGGGCTCGCAACTTGGGAGTCCTCCTAGATTCACGGCTCACCCTGGAAGACCATATAGGAGCTGTGACTAGGGGGGCCTTCGCCCAGGTTCGCCTGGTGCGCCAGTTGCGGCCCTATCTTAGCCGGGATGATTTGTGCACGGTCACTCATGCGCTCGTGTCCTCTCGTCTAGACTACTGCAACGCTCTCTACATGGGGCTGCCCTTGAGGACCACCCGGAAGCTCCAACTGGTACAGAATGCAGCCGCGAGAGTTGTGTTGGGAGTCTCCCGATACTCCCACGTTACACCGCTGCTCCGTGAGCTGCATTGGTTGCCAGTTGTCTTCCGGGTGAGATTCAAGGTACTGGTAACAGTGTTTAAAGCCCTTCATGGCATGGGGCCGGAGTACCTTAGGGAACATCTGCTGCCGGCATCAAGCTCCCTGCGCCCTGTGCGTTCCCACAGAGAGGGCCTCCTCAGGGTGCCACCGATCAGAGAATGTCGATTGGTGGTCCCCAGGGGGAGATCCTTCTCTGTGGGCGCTCCGGAGCTGTGGAATCAGCTACCGGTAGAGCTCCGGATGGCGCCCGATCTTCGCTCCTTTCGTCGCGATCTCAAGACGTTTCTGTTTGTTCAAGCCGGCCTAGCCTGATGGGGATTGGTGGGGTTTTTAGTCTTGTGTTTTAATTTTAACTTGGTGTTTTAGAACTTGATTCCAACTGTTTTAATATGGGCAATTATTTAATCTTGTTTTAACGTTTGTATTTAGTATTTTATTCTGCCCTGTGAACCGCCCTGAGTCCTCAGGGAGAAGGGCGGTATATAAATATTATTAAATTAATTAAATTAAATTAAATTAAGAACAGTTGCAGGAATTGGGTACGTCTAATTTAATTAAAAGAAGGAGAAGGGTGAGATAATAGCAGTGTTCCAATATCTCAAGGGCTGCCACAAAGGAGAGGGAGTCAAGCTATTCTCCAAAGCACGGGAAGGCAGGACAAGAAGCAACGGATGGAAACTAATCAAAGAGAGAAGCAACCTAGAACTAAGGAGAAACTTCCTGACACTTAATCAGTGGAAAGATCTGCCTCCAGAAATTGTGGGTGCTTTTAAACACTGGAAGTTTTCAAGAAGAGATTGGACAATTTCTCTGAAATGGTATAAAGTTTCCTGCCTGAGTAGAGGGTTAGACAAGAAGATTTCTTAGGTCCCTTCCACCCGTGTTATTCTGTTACTCTATTAAATTCAGTCTTCAGATCAAAGTAATACAACTTACTTCAGAGCTTTGCTTGTATTCCCAACCTACTTTATATCTCTGGAACTCCTCTGAATACAATTCTTGGAAATCAAGAATATTTCTGGCAATTTTCAGACATAAAGTACAAGAAAACACAAGGAAAACTAGAGTAAGTCTTAAAATAGACTAAGCAGATGTAGAAGAAATTTCTCACCCTCTTGGGGGAAAAAAAAGGCAAACACCATAAAGCCTGTGTTTCAAGCATTTCCACCTAGCAAAAACAAAAAGGCCACAATTTTGGTCCAAACCACTAAAAATATCCCAGTTTGACTTCAATACATACTGCATACATATAATAGAGTATTTTTTAAAAAAAAAAACCAGCTCTGTTTTTCCTGTGGAAATCAAGGCAACAGAAATATGGAATTTGTTCCCCATACAAGAAACTGCTAATCTGTCCCAAAATAGTACCGCTAAGAATTTTTAACAACGCTTTTAAAAATGAATTTGTGATCTCTATGTGCAGCAGAGCAAAGCAATGCAATCATCTTCACCCTTTCACATAGGATTTTTGCTGCAGCAGAAGGAAGGTGAATTACCTTGGGTTTCTGAGTTCATTTATTTTTAATTCTTGTGTACGTTTGTAAATCACTTGTGTTGTTTTTTTTTATTCAGTGGCATATAAGCCGCAGCAATCAGTTCAACAGGTCTGGGCACTGTTATCCCAGTATACTCAAGAAACATTAAAAGTACGGTATGTCAAACTGAGGCAGAAAACAAGAGTAATCATTTGTTTCAAACATATTCTTCCCCTCAACTCCCTTAAATGGGCATCACTTTGTTTCTCAAACAAAATACATTTCTGTAGGAAATCTGTTCCATTGTTTTTTCCCCGCCAAGCTTCATCTGACGTTGCATCTTGAGAGAAGAGAGAACAGAAATTGAAAACCACTGGCAGCATTATTTTTACTGTAAAAATATGCCAATATTATAAAGGGTTTTATTCACAACACATAAGAAAAATGCCTACAGTTGTGGTAAAGTTTCTGTTTTAAAAACAAAAGTCAACAAAGCAAAACTTATCAAATATTGTGGAAATCCTTTTTCCAAAGGGAACGCTATAGATAACTGGGAATTTTACATACTGGGTACTTAATTTTTTTTTAAGAAAACGCCAAATCGTAGCTTTTGAAAATTTAAAATACACGATAGGCAATATCTTGTATAGAACCAGGGCACATATTTCTGACAAGACTTTGAGTGAACCTACGAATTCGACATGCTCACAGACAAAGCCTTCTGTTGAAAAATCGCTTGTTTTATAGGGGATATTGTGTTTGGGGGTTGAATCCTTAAGAGAAAGAAGAAAGCGAGAAGTCAAACCTTGTACACCAGATTTCATTCTTCCTGTCTTCTATACAAAATGACAGCTGCTGCTAGAAAGGTTTTGCCCAAGAAAAATACAAAGATGTTAACAAGCAGCAGCACAAATAACAAAAGATCAGTATTAATGTTGATGGGTAGTTCAGTAGCTATGCAACTGCCCCGTGGGCTTCTGAAGCATTTCGTGCAAGGCAGATTGCCGTACCTAGATCTATCATTTCCCCCCCTCTTTCTATATAGCGGGAGAAGACTTACAACTGCTGAATTATGGGAACCCCCACAAGTATATATATTTTAATAAATGAAATCTGGGAAATGAAAAATAGATCATACCGATTTGAACAATAGAGAGTCACAGGAATAATACAGAAAAGCTAAAAGGAACGTTTTAATTGTCGGGAAGAGAACAAAACAAAACATATGCTACTTTAAGGAAAAAGCCTGCTGGATAAAAGGCCATTTCAAACATGTTTTGAAATGTTTTCCACTGTAATATGAATAACCCCATTATAAGGCTTGAGCGTGCCATTCTTTCTTTTCCTCTTTTACATCTTGAAAGAGGAAGTCAGTGACTCTTGTTCCAATTTTAAAGGAACAAAAAAAAAGGTTCCCTGTAAGGACTGGGTCCTGGTTAAAGAACAGGACAGATTCAATTTAGGGTTTCATGCCCGAGATCAGACATGTCCAACTCGTGACGTCATGTGACGTCTCGCGACGTATCGGAGCTTTTTCCCCATTGCCAGCAATGGGTGGGTGTGGTTTCCTTGTGACGCGTCTGGCCCGTGGGCCGGCAGTTTGACACCCCTACCCTAGATTGTTCTGAATCCCTGGTTTAACCAGGGTGAATTTGTAGACCCTGAGGAAATGATTGTGGGATGGTTGCTTGTTCTTCAACCAGAATCTATTCTAGAAGATAGAATAATAGGGTTGGAAGGGGCCTTGGAGGACTTATACCATCTTATACCATTCTGGAAAAATATTATGTTATGAATCTCACCAGTTATGTGCCGTGCCTTATAGACCAGAAGACATCTCTGTTCCAAAGAGTTAAAATCTAAAATTTAATACGGGGAAACAACTGGACTTGTTTTAAAGAGAGTTCTTCAGAAACCTGGGAGGAAGGCGGGGGGGGGGGGGGGGAGAGGAAGAACAGGTTTCTGAAGAACTCTGTTTAAACAACTCCAGTTTTTCAAGCTCAGGTCTCAAATGCATATTTAACTCCTTTCCGTTTTTCAGCCAAGACATCTGGGGGCTATAAACATTTATCAGCCTTTGCAAAGTAGGTAATAGCCATCTGAGAGCAAATGCTATATTTTGGGAGGGAGGGAGGGAGGGAGGGAGGGAGGGAGGGAGGGAGGAAGGCAGGCAGGAAGGCAGGAAGGCAGGAAGGCAGGAAGGCAGGAAGGAAGGAAGGAAGGAAGGAAGTAAGGAAGGAAGGAAGGAAGGAAGGAAGGAAGGAAGGAAGGAAGGAAGGAAGTGATTCTAAAAAAATGCAGTAAGTCTGATAACAATCCCCCACTGGGTCCAAAATAGGAATCCATGCCCTCAAATCTCAGCCCATATAAAGAACTGACTACATATTATAGGGCAAAACAGACCAGATTTATTCTTTCGGTGGAAAAAACACAAAAACACTGTGAAGGAAAACTAAGGGAGCACAGTCACAATCAGCACATCTCATGGGCAGCTTCCTTTTTAATGAAATAAATAGAGGACACTTTCAATGTATCTATGGCTTGGAGCTGAGGCAAGAATGCACTATCCATGTGTATGGAACTTAAAACGGCCTATTACAGCCAAATCTTTCTTTAAAGCATTTCAAAGCAGAGGACACAGCTTCATTTCTCTTCTTTCACATTTGTGCTTGGTGGAAAAAGAAGGGTTTCTTCCCAAAAATGGATTAACAGGGGAGGTTTTGTCAGAAGAAATTAAATGGGTACAGAGGGGGGGAAAATGCAGCACACAAGACTTGTGTTTGTGTAAAGGGATAGATCAGGGACTCAAGTTCTTGTCTTTTCAATACATACACACACAGAGAGTATTCCCTTGCATACATTCAGAGAGAGCTTCAAGGCAAATATTTGTATTTTAATTTAAAGCTTTGGGGAAACTGGGTAGAATGATAAACATATTCCATACTCAACACCAAAATAGGAAAGGACATACCATTATTTAAAGCAATTTAAAAAGTTTAATATAAGTTTGATAAGGACAATCGGGGGGGGGGGTGTCCTTGGTGCTCTCCGAGTTTGGTTGTTTTCTTGCAGACATTTCATTCCCAAACTAGGTTACCTCATCAGTGCTAGTCAAGGACATTTCTGAATTGTCTAGTTGTAGCCATTAACAAAGACTGCATACCAGAAGAAAAGGATATGATATTGACCATGAAGAAAACAAAGTTCAAAATCTATTTCCAAAGGTCTATAAAACCTTCAGTTGGTCAAGCAAAGGAATACGGTAGTCCTCAACTTATGTAATTGATCCCAGAATTAGTATCACTAACTCATGCTGGTTGTTAAGTGGTTCACTACACGACCCCACCTGATTTCACGAATTTTGCAATGGTTGTAAAGCGAATCCATTGCACCCAATGGGTGGGGTTTTTTTGTTTGTTTGCCAGAAACCAGAAGTAAATGATGATTTCCAGGAAAAAAAAGTTGCAAATCACAGCCATAACCACAGAATTCGTAAACGGTCATAAACACAGGCTGGCTACTGAATGTCCAAAATACAATCATAAGACCTGGGGGGTTGTGGGGGGGGGAGCAGCCCTCATTAACTTTGAATCCAGGTCTAAATAGCCCTGGGAAGTTGGTCATAACTAATGGTTGTGAAGCATCGGATTGTAAGTCGAGGACTACCTGTACAGTGTAATAGAGGGAGATCTAGGTTCAAACCCACTTCAGCCATGGAGGCTCCATGTATGACTTTGGGGCCAGTCTCCATCTCTCAACCCAACTTACCAAACTGGGTTGCTATCGGTAAAAAATGACAGGAGGGAATCCAATACATCAGGGATGGGCAATTAATTTTCCCAAGGGGCCACATGAGAAACTGGGACTGTTGGGAAGGGCCACTGATGCCCTGCCCCGATGCCCCACCATCACCATCAATGCCCTGCTCCCTGCTGCCAACATTGCCTGCCCTCAAACAGCTCATGAGCTGGATGTGGCCCACGGGCGTAACATGCCCAGTTCTGACATACACGATGCTTTGAACTCCTGCATAAAAGGTGAGATATAAATCTAGCAAGTAAATAAGGTAAAGGTAAAGGTTCCCCCGCACATGCGTGCTAGTCGTTTCCGACTCTAGGGGCCGGTGCTCATCTCCGTTTCAAAGCCGAAGAGCCAGCGCTTGTCCAAGGACGTCTCCGTGGTCATGTGGCCAGCATGACTAGACGCCAAAGGCGCACGGAACGCTGTTACCTTCCCACCGTAGCGGTCCCTATTTTTCTACTTGCATTTTTACGTGCTTTCGAACTGCTAGGTTGGCAGAAGCTAGGACACGTAACAGACGCTCACTCTGCTACGCGGCACTCGGGATTCGACCCGCCAAACTGCCGACCTTCTGATCGACAATCTCAGCGTCCTAACCCACTGAGCCACCGCGTCCCGGCAAGTAAATAGATATCCACAAAGGGTAAATGCTTCCTTGGAATTTGAAGGAGAGTGCCCTTTTCATTTAAAATCAAAGAACCTGCGCAGAAATGGAGCCTATGTTTATAGGAAGACTGAAGTCCTGTTTCAAATATGGTTGTTTGCCCAAATGTTCAATTGCAATTAACGGTGTATCAGAAGAAGGACTAAATCTACCATTTGATAGCTGGAAATGGTTTTGGTTTTTTGTTTTTGTTAATTGAGTAAGACACTCAGGATGTAGCTCTGACCAGATTTAGCATCTGGAGGTGCACAAGGAGATGTTGTCCTATTGCCAATGATAAAATAGGTTTTGGTTCTCCACCAATTGGAAAGCAGCCTGCTATTATTTATCTCAGGCAGCAAATAACCTGCTTCATCACTCATAAAAACCAGAAGCCCAAAAGCAGGTGGTCTCATCATTTAAAGATGACTGCCTTAAAACTTAAAAACAAATTCAGGTTTAACCAATGGATTGGAGTTAATATTTGATGGTTCTCAACCTGTGGTCTGCAGACCCCTGGTGGGCCGTGATGTCACCCCAGGGGTCCGCAAATATTTGGTGCAGTCTAGTGCTTTAAATCTTGAAAAGTCTTGGGGGGGACGGGGACTGTGGCCATGATTCGTAGCCACAAAAGGTATTTAAAGGGGGTCCGTGTTGAAGAAAAGGTTGAGAACCACTGGTGTAGGTAGCTGCTTCATTATATCAAATCTCCAAATATTCCTCCAATGTCTGGGGTAAGATTTTAATTTAACTGCTTTTTAGGTGTATATTCTGCCTTTCCCTCCTCAGTTTGTTCCCCCCAACAACCCTGTTTGGTAGGCTGGCCTGAGAGTAATAACTGATTCTAAGTCCTTCAGAGAACTTCAAAGGCTGAAGAAATCCAGATCTTCTTAATCCTAATTCAACAACCTATCCACTAAATCAGGGATCCTCACGCTTGGCAACTTTAAGACTTGAGGACTTCAACTCCCAGAATTCCTGCACTACATGTAATCCTCAACTTTTGACTGCAAGTGAGCCCAACATTTCTATGTCGAGCAAGACATTACTGCCACAGTTGTAAGCAAATCGCTGCTGTCCTTCAGTGACTTATGCAGGTGTGAAACGAATTGGGCTTCCCCTATTGACTCTGCTTGTCCAGTCAGCTGGGAAGATTATAAACGGTGAACACATTACTTCAGGACACTGCAACTGAAGCTGTGAATGCTCCAACACTGGAAGTTTTTAAGAAGAGACTAGATAGCCATTTGTCTGAAACGGTATAGGGTTTCCTGCCTGAGCAGGGGGTTGGACTAAATGACCTCCAAGGTCCCTTCCAACTTTACTATTATGATTATTTAATTTAATTTAATTTAATTTAATAATATTTCTATACCGCCCTTCTCCCGAAGGACTCAGGGCGGTGAACAGGGCAAGAATAAAAATACAAGATTACAAAAGTTAAAAAATAATTAAATACATGCCCATACTAAAAATACATCTTAAAAACCCCAATTAAATAACAATAACGACCCCCCCAGTCCCCCATCAGGCCAGGCCAGCTTGTTCAAAAAAGTATGTTTTTAGCTCGCGGCGAAAGGAGCGAAGATCGGGCGCCGTCCGGAGCTCAACCGGTAGCTGATTCCATAGCTCCGGGGCACCCACAGAGAAGGATCTCCCCCTGGGGGCCACCAATCGACATTCTCTGACCGGTGGCACCCTGAGGAGGCCCTCTCTGTGGGAACGCACAGGGCGGAGGGAAGTTGATGCCGGCATTATGATTAACTGTCATAAATACTTGCCTGTTGCCAGGCACGAATTTTGATCAGGTGACCTTGGGAATGCTACCAACGGTTGTTAAGTGTGAAAATCAGTCATAAGACATTTTTTTCACGGCTGCTGTAATTTTGAACAGTCACTAAACAATGGTTGTAAGTCAAGGACTGCCCTGTATACCATACTAGTGCACTGAAACAAAAATACTGTTTTAAGTAAAGTTTGAACAACAGAGCGATATAAAACAAAGTATATAGTACATCACTAATGCACCCTCCTCCTGCTAAATACATCTGCATTTAGTGATTAAAGAGCCAGAATGAGTTTCTCCTTAGTAAAAAATGGAGTCTCATCTGCTTTGTAAGAAATTGCATTGGCTATTCATATAGAAAAGATCTAGGCAGTTTATAATTAAAAAAAATTAAAAACTGAACATTCAGGTTGGGCACCTCAGCTTCCCACTCTTGGCGACTCCAGATGTATTAGGACAAGTTCCATAATTCCCAACTGGCTGTTAAGCATGAGACCTGAGACTTCTCAGAAGAGTAATGCCAAAATAACTGGAGGGAACCAGCTTACAGAAACTTGAAATCAACCAAGATTTACATAGCTATATTGCTGTGTCATGTTGACACTGAATAAAAGCTGACTTTAATTTAAATAGCAGCAACACTGGTGCTTCCCAACCCCTAGAGAACTTACACTGATTTGATATCAAGCATACCTGCCCATAAGCCATAAAATGGTGACTGTACACTATAATGAAGAATTTGAATTGCATTCTATAATGATTTTTAAAATATCAATTGCAGATTAAGTGAAAGATTATTCTTAAAAGCTACCTTCACATGGGGGAAGTTGCACGTGAAAGGAGAAGGTGTAGACAAGAGCACATAAAAAGACATTTTGTACTAAAGTCCATGAGCCACAGTGCCTCCACTTAATGTGGCCTTGCTTGCATTCCACCTTGTATGGATTTCCTAAATGGAGGTCAGAGCAATCATCCTCTAGATGCCAGGAACCGGTCTGCACAAACAAGCAAAGCCCCATCAGTGGGATGCAGGCAGCACACAAAACCATGCCCCTTCCGGTCCGCTAAAGCAGGGCTTTTCAACCAGTGGTACGGGTACCACCTGTAGTACATTGGCACCTGGCAGGTGGTACGCGACCATCCTAGAAAAGTGGTAGCGGGGGAGGGGAATGAGCTGAACCGGTGGCAGCACCGCACAAGCCTGAGCAAGAGATGGCTGGAGCTAGGTGACTGGTGGTACTCGGATGTTGCCGTATCCTAAAAGTGGTACAAAGGTTGAAAAGCCCTGTGCTAAAAAAACTCTCTCCACGTAACCAGTCCCTGGCGCCCAAAAGGTTGGGGACCTCTGCTCTCGAGCTGGAATGGGCAACTATGGGCCCTTTATGACCTGTGGACTTCAACTCCCAGAATTCCTGAGCCAAGAGGCTCAGGAATTCTGGGACTTGAAGTCCACAGATTGTAAAGGGGCCATAGTTGCCCCCCTGTGCTCTAGAGAAAGGCGGTATTTAACATTTAGGGATAGTCAAAGAGACAATATTTTCCACAGGAGTTTTTCTTAACTGCGATATGCTGGTTTTAAATCAGATATGAAATCTGTGGCTCACCACAAAACAGCAGGAAATTAGGTCACTGATGTGTAGCCATCAGGACAGAAGGATACTCAGATGGTCACAAAAAGAGGTCAGAGGGCCTTAAACTGCTCATCTCTACCATATGGATGACTGAAGGTGGTCAATGGTAACACTAATTAGATTCTTGGAAGATTTGTACGCTAATATGCTGTTGATAAAGGAAACACTACAACGCTCTTTACTATTCTAAGACAGATGACATTCCAATGACTGTTTAGATTCCATCACTAAACAGCTTCTCTGAGAAAAAGAAAACCATCAATATGCAACTTTACTGATAAAAGCACAGCAATCATATAACCCAAAAGGATTATTGCTAATTCTACCATGAAGGAGAGTCAGAAAATCACATTTCTCTCCTCTCCTGGAGGGAAGAAGATTTGGAGAACAAAACAGAAGCTTTTAAAAAAATATCCAAAGCACCAAATCTGAACAGAGTGAGCGCCTGTTATGCGTCCCAGCTTCTGCCATCCTAGCAGTTCGAAAGCACATAAAAATGCAAGTAGGAAAATAGGGACCACTATGGTGGGAAGGTAACAGCGTTCCGTGCGCCTTTGGCGTCTAGTCATGCCGGCCACATGACCACGGAGACGTCCTCGGACAAGCACTGGCTCTTCGGCTTTGAAACGGAGATGACTAGCACGCATGTGCGGGGGAACCTTTACCTTTACCTATATCTTGATGTGTGTGTGTGTGTGTATATATGTGTGTGTGTGTATATATGTGTGTGTGTGTATATATGTGTGTGTGTGTATATGTATATATATATGTGTGTGTGTGTATATATATATATATATATATATATATATATATATATGGATCCTTGGTTTTTCGGGTTTTTCCCCGCGTAGAACTAAAGGTGTAGGCGCAACGTTTCGACGAAATCCCATCCGTCATCATCAGGCTAGTGGTTTCTGCTTCCTTCTTCTGGGAGAAGTATGTGGCTGTTTGTTTTTCTTTTTTAAACTGCCAGAGGGGGTGTGTTCTGTGAGTGGAAGTGTGCTGATTGGGTGGGGATTATGTGTGTTCTGATTGGATGGGACTGTGTTTTGAATGGTGGGGGTGTTCTGATTGGGTGGGGGTGTGTTTTGAGTGGATGGGCTGGTCTCAGCTGCCAGCCTTAGACCTGAGCTGGTGAGTTGTGCTGTTTTTGTTTGCCTTCGTGTTTGTGGTGGTGCCATGTTTTTATAGTGGGTGTCAGTTTGCTTATTATGTGGTTTGGAGGGGTTTAAAGTGGCTGATGTTGCAGCTGTAGTTACAAAACAAAACAGACACACACACCAATAAACTCCGAAGACTAAAGGAACGCCAGAAACAAACCCCTCCTCTCCCACAGCAACACATGAAACAAACTGTGCACAACATCTCAGATAGGATTCTCACCAAAGCCGAAACCAACGTCCTGTCTAAAGGATTTAATTTTGCAGTCGCTCCCAAACACATTCCCACGGAAACCATTATATGCGGAGTCGAATCCAGCCTGACCAAAATCAACCCTGATGACGCCAACAAAATCAGACTCGAAGTTACCAACATCCTCTGCACCAGCAAACCACCCAAAAGCAACTTACCCAAAGAGGAACAGACAGCACTACTTAACCTAAAAAAAGACACCAGCATAATCATTCTGCCAGCAGACAAAGGCAACGCCACGGTGGTAATGAACTCATCTGACTACCATACCAAATTATCCAACCTACTCCGAGACTCCACATACAAACTCCTCAAGACAGACCCCACCACCTACCTGGAAAAAACCACAAAATCCAAAATAAAAGCCACCCCCATCAGTGAAGAGATCCAGAAAACAATCATTCCCAGAGAAAAATCATCCAGATGTCCCAAGCTCTATGGTCTGCCCAAGATACACAAAGAAGGAACCCCTCTCAGACCCATAGTCAGCTCCATAGGCTCACCTCTACAAAATCTAGCCAAATTTCTTGCCAAACAACTACAGCCTTACGCAAATTCCATCACCTCACATGTACAAGATTCATTCCAATTCATAGAGATCATAAGTAAACTAAACTTACAGCCCTGTGACCTACTTGTGAGCTTCGATGTCGTATCCCTCTTCACCCAAGTGCCAATCAAAGAAGCCTTGACAGCTATCCTAAATAAATACAACCCCCCAAAACACATCCTAGATCTGACCAACCACTGCCTATCTAACACATACTTCATCTACAATGGACAAAGATACAAACAAATGGAAGGAGCACCCATGGGATCACCCCTTTCACCTGTCATCGCAAACCTCTACATGGAACACTTTGAAACCCTCGCTCTAGAAAAATCCAACCACAAACCCAAACTCTGGCTCAGATACGTAGATGACACCTTCGTAATCTGGCCACATGGCAAAGAAAAACTGGATGACTTCCTCACACACCTCAATAGCCTACACCCCAAAATACAATTCACCATGGAAACAGAAGCTAACAACCAACTTCCCTTCCTTGATGTTTTAGTCTACAAGAAATCCAACGGCTCCCTAGGACACACTATCTACCATAAAAAAACGCACACAAACCGCTATCTGAATGCACTCTCACACCACCACCCAGCACAGATCAACTCCGTAGCCAAGACACTCATCTCCAGAACAAAACAACTAGCTGACAAACAACACCTAAAAACCGAACTACACAACCTCACTAATGTACTAACAGCCAATGGATTCCAAAGAAACATGATTACCAACTTAATCCGAAGAGAGACACCCACAAAAACCCAAGACAGAGAACAAGAAAAAGGCAAAGCCCTCCTCCCATACTTAAAAGGGACCACAGACAGAATCAGCAAAGTCCTCCAAAAACACAACATCAAAACAGCATTCTACACAGACAGAAAAGTATCCACCATCCTAAGAAACCCCAAGGACATAATTGGGTTAGAAAACCAAGGAGTATACGAAATCCCATGCACCACCTGCCCCACCACATACATCGGACAGACCAACAGAAGAATAAGTGCACGCATTGAAGAGCACAAAAACTCACTCAGAAAGGGAGAACAAACTTCATCCCTGGTCCAACACTTTGAAGCCACGAGACATGAAATTGATTTTAAAAAAACCAAAACTATCGCCAAAATTGAACATTTTAACAACAGAATAATCAGAGAAGCCATTGAGATAGAAAAACGCCCCCACAGCATGAACAAACGAGATGATACCTCTCGCCTACCAGCTATTTGGAAACCCGCCTTGATTGACAGACGAGTCTCAACCACCAAGAATGATACCAGACCCAAACTCATGATAACATCACATGACATCACCACCACACAACTATTCAAAAAGCAAATCCGAACCCACAATGATAAAGAGGCACAACCACAAAACAGAAACCTAACTACAGCTGCAACATCAGCCACTTTAAACCCCTCCAAACCACATAATAAGCAAACTGACACCCACTATAAAAACATGGCACCACCACAAACACGAAGGCAAACAAAAACAGCACAACTCACCAGCTCAGGTCTAAGGCTGGCAGCTGAGACCAGCCCATCCACTCAAAACACACCCCCACCCAATCAGAACACCCCCACCATTCAAAACACAGTCCCATCCAATCAGAACACACATAATCCCCACCCAATCAGCACACTTCCACTCACAGAACACACCCCCTCTGGCAGTTTAAAAAAGAAAAACAAACAGCCACATACTTCTCCCAGAAGAAGGAAGCAGAAACCACTAGCCTGATGATGACGGATGGGATTTCGTCAAAACGTTGCGCCTACACCTTTAGTTCTACGCGGGGAAAAACCCGAAAAACCAAGGATCCACATACAGGCACCCGCGAAAACCTCAGAAAACAAATATATATATATATATATATATATATATATATATATATATATATATATATATATATATATATATATATATATATATATATATATATATATATATATATATATATATATATATATATATATATATATATATATATATATATGTGTGTGTGTGTGTGTGTGTGTGTGTGTTTTCTGAGGTTTTCGCGGGTGCCTGTATGTGGATCCTTGGTTTTTCGGGTTTTTCCCGGCGTAGAACTATTAGTTCTACGCGGGGAAAAACCCGAAAAACCAAGGATCTATATATATATATATATATATATATATATATATATATATATATATATATATATATATATATATATATATATATATATATATATATATATATATATATATATATATAAAATAAAGCCTCAGCATGTTAATGCCGCTATAAATTTAATAACCTGTTAGCCTGTTTGAAGAAATGTGCTTATTATCTTTTGACCTAGTTTGCACATGATGCTTTTGGTCTGGTTTTAGTCTGACATGTGTGAACTCAAACATTATGGACTATAAAACATACAGCTTATGGCTTAATGGAACAGAAGACTCCCAAGTAATTATAGTTGGCACAACAAAGCACTAGGTTAGTGTGAAATGTGAACCTGACTGCCAAAAAATAAATTGAATAGTTGAAAACCAAGACAAACCCGTCCCTGCAACCAGAAATATAAAAAGTATATGCAAGGAATACACGTAAGATAAGGTCCTACACTTGCTAATGTTATTTGGTTTGTCAGTACACAATTAAACAGAAATGTCATCTAGGAAGATTTGGGATTTATTCTTCTTTTCTGGATAAGCATGGCAATCTTTGTATTTTTATGAGAATGTACGGCATCTAAAACAAACAGAGAAAGATTCCCATATTCAAATTAGAGTTGAAGCCTTTCCCAAAATAACATTTATATCTTTTTCATAATTATTTTTTAATCAATATGACTTTGACACCACTTTTAGAGACAGTCCTCGCTTAATGACAATTGGGACTGACAACCCTGTTGCTAAACAATTAAGATATCATGTGACCTTGACACTCACTTTTGCTGTAGTCATTAAGTGAATCACCCACAGATACTAAGCGAGACATCTCATGACCATGACTTGCAATTTTACTGCCAGCTTCTCCACTGATTCTGCTGGTTGGAAGCTGGCTGTGAAGCGCACAAATGATTGTGTGAAAGCTGTGGCAGTCATTAAGTTTGAGGACTGATCATAAAGTTATTCTCAGCAAACACATTAAACTTTAATACAGGTAGTCCTCGACTTACAGCAATTTGTTTAGTGACTGATCAAAGTTACGAATGCTCTGAAAAAAGTGACTTATGACTGTTTTTCCCACTTATGACCATTGCTGTGTCCCCATAGTCCCGCGATTAAAATTTGGATGATTAACAACGGACTCATATTTATGACAGCCGTAGTGTCCCGGGGTCATATGTGATCACCTTCTGCAACCTTCTGACAAGCAACGTCAATGGGAAAGCCAGATTCACTTAACAACAAATTAACAACTGCAGTGATTCACTTAACAACTGTAGCAAGAAAGGTCATAAAAATTTACAACAAATGTCTCACTTAGCAACAGAAATTTTGGGCTTAATTTTGGTCGTAAGTTGAGGACTATCTGTATCCAGAGGTTTTGAAATGGCCACTAATAATAAGGGAGCAACCTTAAGGGTTGAGCAGACTTCTCCATAGTGCATGTTACTCCAGAATGATTGCATAGGTCAGAGGTCCCCAACCTTTTGGGCACCAGGGACCAGTTCCATGGAAAAAAAAATTCCCGCAGACTGGAGGGTGCGTGGTTTTGTGTGCTGCCTGCATCCCAAGGATAGGGCTTTGCTTGTTTGTGTGGACCGGTACCGGTCCAAGGACTGGGGGTTGGGGACCCCTGGCATAGGTGATTCCATAATATTTCTGCAAATGTAACGTTTTGGCTAGGGGGCGCTCAAACAGTAAAGCACAGAATAGGAAGTCAGATCAACCAATCAGCACGTACGATGTGCACCTCCACAGAATGCTGAGTTAGGATTTGGGAGGTTTGAGCGTAGTCCCATCGGCAACTTATATTTACCCATCAACCCTTTCACCGAGTAGGTGTGTGTTGATGGCTATACACAGTTGCGGACAAGTCTAAATTAGCCTTTCACGCATCTTTGCATTTCATTCCTCCAGGCAGAATTTTCATGTTTCTAACACTCTATCCAACAATATAGCCCTAATTCAGAAATACACATGGTTGTAAAATGTTGTTGATCTCATGAGACTCCCAATTATTTTTAAGGTGATTACATTCTAATGTTTTGGTTAAGATTTGCAATTGTCAAATAGGCATATTATGACATCCTGCCATGGCTAGGTACCATACTGTTGACCCCTGTGTTATAACCTGTCCTTTTTATTTCGAAAAACTGACACAGCGACTCGCAAGAGTGGGGGTTTTTTTTACCCTTTTTTTTAAATCCTTTTTTTTACCAGCACCTGGTAATTGGAGCATCGTATCACAGTCTTCCATTTGTAGGCTTAGAGCATTTGTTTCTTTTTACAACACAACACACAGAAGAAGAAGAAAAAAGATTGAGGAGAAGGCGGAATTTGCCAGACAAAGTCTCCTGATTGCTAATATCAACAGCTCTCGGTCTGCAAGGGGCCCAAGTCAATCTTCAATGCAGCCCCCTCTCAAAAAGGGAGTTAATCTGCAGAGAAGAAACACTGTTCTGATTGGATTTGCTGAATATGAACATTGCCCTATATACAGAATTTATTTTTGACTCCCGCTAAGCATAAAAGTGCAGATGGTATGGGAAAATAATATCTAGCATTGGAGCAGGAGCTGCATTTCCTAAAGGAACTTGGAAATGTGATGCAATCCACTAAGGCAGGGGTGTCAAACTCAATTTCATTGAGGGCCGCATCAGCATTGCGGTTGCCCTCAAGGGGCCGGGTGGGTATGGCCAGGGTGGGCGTGGCCTACTGGGTGGGCGTGGCTAGAGTGTGTATGGCCTACTGGGTGGGCGTGGCCAGCTCTACATCGTTCGCATCAAGGGTGCCTATGGGGGCCTGGGCAGGAGTGGGACAGATCTGAGGGTCTCTGGCAGGAGGAGGGTCTCTGGGCCAGGGTCAAGGCAGTGGGGGCCGTTCCCTCACTGTTTCCAGGATGGCTTCGCAGGCTACATGAAACCACTTTGCGGGCCGGATCTGGCCCCTGGGCCTTGTGTTTGACATGTCTGCACTAAGGGTATTGTTAATCCTCTCCAACATGCAGCTCTGGTAGTACAGTACATATGCAAAAACTGGAATGGTGCGCACAAGATTAGCATGACCTCTGCACCAAGATGAATTCCTGTGCAGACATGCCATTCGTGCACGTGTGAACCTTAAGTGAACCAATTCCAAAACAAATTGTAAGGCTAACTTTGTAATTCCACGTACAGTGGTCCTCAGCTTATGACGGCAACTGAGCCCAACATTTCTCTTGTTAAGAGAGTTAAGTGAGTTTTACAACCTTTCTTGCCACAGTTAAGTGAATCACTGCAGTTGTGTAGTTAGTAACATGGTTGTTAAGTCAATCTGGCTTCACAATTGACTTTGCTCGTCGGAAGGTTGAGAAGGGTGATCACATGGCCTCCGGGAAACTGCAACCATCATAAATATGAGCCAGTTGCCAAGCATCTGAATTTTGATCACGTAACCGTGGGGATACTGCAACGGCCGTTAGAAACAATCGTAAGTCCCATTTTTCTGTGCCACTGTAGCTTCGAACAATCACTAAACGAATGTTTGTTAAGTCAAGGACTTAACCACTCATTCAGAGACTGCTGAAAGTTACGACAGTGCTGGAGAAAATTTACAACTGATCCTCAAAGTTACGGCCGCTGCAGTGTCCCCACAGTCACCATGCAAGGGCTTGGAAATTGGGGCACAATCGCAGGATCCCACAGTCACTTGATCACGATCTGTGATCCCCCATAGCCAGTTTTCTTTTTTTAAAAGTGGTAATTTTGTCAAAAATTATTACTACAATAAAAACAAACTAAAAAGAAAAAAAAAGTTGCAGGGGGACTTCCAGTGTGGCCACGGAGAGCTAGATTTCCTTGTCTAAGTACAACCGCAGTCAGATGCTGGATTCTGGCCGATAAAATCCCTCCGGAGAAAGTGGATAGTGTGAAATAATCCACATGCACTCCAGACACCCACTCCTCATAAGCAGGCCACAGAAACTGAAATTTTTGTAATCAGCTTCTGAGTCGACAGCTGGGAGCCGAGCGATACCATGTTTTAGCTCAGTCATAATATAGCCTTTTTATGGACAAAAAGCTGAACTGAGCCTCATTTTTTAATCACCTTTGGAATTTTTACTGTTTTTAAAATATTGAGAACTTCTGGAATGGCAAGCTTTTATTGCATTCACTCTCCTGCTCCTTGATGAACGAAGCTTTAAGTATGAGTTTCAGGATTTAGATGAATAGCATTTTTGAAAGAAACAGCAAAAGAATGTTTAAAGTGTTGGTTCTGGAAAGTTAAAAAAAGGAATACGAGTTTGTAATTAAATATAAGAATCCTTACCATGGGAAACTGTGGTTGCTTTAGTTTTTTTAGAAAAATAACATGGTAAGATGGGATTTTGTATGTTGGACAGTAGAGGGAACCAGAAGAAACTAAATACTACAATTAAAAGAAGACTCAAATTAAACAATTTAGTACGGAATGGAGCAAAACACTCTTAACACCAGATGTTTTTATGGAGATTTGTGAATTATGGACTTAGAAAGTAATTTTAAGAATGTCTAACATTATAGCTGGATGCTATGCAAATGCTATTACAGAAGAAAAACAAGCTATACCGAATTAAACTGAAATTGATTTGAATATACATGTAAATATGGCAAGCTTCAAGAATGATATGCAAAATATGACATACTGAATGTACAAATGAAATCGATTGGTATCTTGATAATTAAAAATGCATACAGACATACAAGAATTAAATCAGAAGAGTGATTTGGATAACTTTCTTTTAAACTGGATTTACAAAATAGATCAGTAAAATTTTGAAGGATTTGCTGAGAGGAGACAAAGATGACAAAAAGAAATCAAAGTTGAGAATATTATTAGAAGATACTGAAGGAAATGAAATATGGGAAGATAGCGTTTGTTGTACAGTATATTAAGGGATGGTGGTACGTTGCCAAAATTGTTTGTACTTGTCGTGATGAAGGAGGACTGTTATTTTTTTTTCTTTTCTTTTTTTTAATTTTTCTGCACTTTTCATTTTTCTTCTTTAGTCGTGTATTTTCTATAGTTTATATTAGTTTTTGCTTTTTTTTAATTGTAATCTTAACAAAAAATATTTTAAATATAAGAAAATATAGGGAGGTGCAGAAATTAAAAAACCCAGAAAACAGGAAAACAAATAATAAAGAAAAAACAATTACGTAAAAAAATATTTCCCTCTTCCATCACAACAAATTTAAACAATTTTAGTAACTTATCACTTTCTCTTAATATACAACTAATGACCTCTTCTTCCCATAGCCCATCTCTTCTCTATAAACAAATTTCTGGTGGCTTCAATGGAATTTTGCTGACTTCGGGACTGAAGTGATGAAGCTTCATAGCTGGCTTCCGACATGCAAAGTCAGTGGGGAAGCCAGCAGAAACTCACAAGTTGTGTTCACATGACTTTTATGTGCTCATTGGCAAAATGACCACAGAACTGACATAAGTTGGTTGCGGTTACATTTCACTTTATAACCATATTGCTTAGTGACAAGAGTTGCCAACACAATTGCAGTTGGTGAATGAGGATTACCTGTGTTGCTAAGCTGTGGTCTGTTTATCAATGATTCAAATAAACCCCCAGAAGTCTACCAATTCTGGGATTGTATCATATCTGCCTCATCATGAGGCTGTGGTTTCTTCAAAGAACAAGACCACAACCTGCAGGCCCTCAAGAGTTCATGGTTCCTACAAGTTGAACATGTTACTAGGCGTGGCTCTGCCCAGTTCCAGCTGTGTGATGGATTCTCATCAAATTTTAACTTTTTTATATCCACACTTGTCCAAGCATATTGGTTTTCAGAAATATACATCAGGGTCCCTACATTCCAATCTAAAATGGTTCATATTAATCCAGAGTAGTTTTGTCACATGTATAAATGCCATGGTAGGTCCTGTGTTGACTCATTAAAACAAAATCCAAAATTCATATTCTGAATTGTTAGGACTTTTGCTTCTGCTTTATCCCTCTTTGTAAAATCTTGCATAGTGAAGGCTTCTGGAAAACTCAAATATTTGCAGATCCTTTTATGCTGCTTGATTAATTCTAAGGAAGACATTACCCAGTCATAAATCTTGCACTTAAGTTATCTATACATAACACCTCCAAACAACTTAAAAGTGTCTGAGGCTAATGTACTAGACGATTAGCTCTCTGGTGAAACCCAAAGTCAAATTTAAAGTTGACTTTCAGCTTAATGGTAACCTTGAGTCAGTCAGTAGTCCTCTTTACACATAATTTATCTTTCAAGACCATTTATTGTGTAGATAACGTGGGGAGGGCTCTGTCTTGAGTGCCCTAGAGGAAAGGCAGGATATAAATTTAATTACAAAGATGGAACTTGGCATCCAGATACAATATTATGACACAAATCAGCAATAATATCTTTTGGCTGTTAATTAGGCAAAGAGATCTGTTTAATCCTCAATTAACCCAATTCCCCTGCAGCCTCATCAGAAAGGAAGTTTACCACCATCTGCTCTCCAGGGGTGTGGTAAGATCTCTCCATGCCAATTCTTTGAATATCCCCTACCAGATTCAAAGCAGAAATGCCGAAAACAGATACACCTGTTCCCAGGCTGGTTAACCCTCTGAACAGTTCTACAATGTAGAATGATAAATGATAAAGATGCTTGTTCCCTATCTTGATAGTGCCAATTATCTTGACTGTGAAGATCCTTCTGGAAAGTCATTTCTCTAACTTGGTGGCCTGTAGATATGTTGGGACTATAATTTCCAGAATACAAGTTTCTCTCTCTCTCTCTCGTTAAAGAAAGATATTAATTTTAATGCTGACTGGAAACCCCTTTTAACTTTTTGTATGACAGAAAAATGAAATTATGACATGGATGTGACAATTAGAAAAAATGGTAGATAACAGTATAATTTAGTTATGTTGTAAACTTAAAATAAAAGCTTAATTTTATCTATTTTACACATTTCCCAATGTGAATTTTCTAATGTGAATTTATATTTATATCTGCAATGAAGGAAAGTCAAAACCATTTTATTCATATTTTTTGCTCTGCCTTATTTGCTACATTATATGTTTTAGAAACACAATTGTCTCAGAGATCCTATAGAGCAGACATGTCAAACTCGCGACGCCATGTGACGTCGCACAATGTATCAGGATGGTTTTGCCATTGCTGGCAATGGGGTGGGCGTGGCTTCCGAATGACGTGTCCGGCCTGCGGGCCAGCAGTTTGACACCCCTGCTATAGAGAATGAAATAATTCCATCAGTTTATTGCTTTTAAAGGATGATTTTATTTTAACATTCTAATTTTATGTTACGGGCATTCTAGCTATTGTTAACTGCCATGTAACTATTATTAACTATCAAGACCCAAGAACAGGGTATAAATGTAAAATAAATTTAAAAACGCCAATTCTGCAGACTCAAAAGGAGAAAAAAAAAGAATGGGAAGGTTGGATAAATTCTTATTCGAATTACACAGATACCTAATATTCAGATGAAATCCGTTTATTCTAAGAGATATCAAATGTTACAGAGTCCCTGAGATGACCGTGGGTAGAAAAATACAAAATACAAATTTCTAGATAGTTTAAAATAGCTTTCTGCAATGGGTGTCCATATTTTTAATTTCCAGCTGTAGTAATGAATAAGTAGCTTGTGGATAAAGCATATGAACTAACTAGTCCACAGCTGCCCACTGAAGCTTAATTTAACCCACCAGTTAAAGTAACAATTGACTAGCTACTTGATGAGAACCTGTTGCTGTTTGAAGTCCTATGTTTGGTATTCCCACAACCATTTGTCCATAGTCTTTTTGTGCGAGTCACTAATGCTTAGAGTAGAATAAGCATTGGTGGCCTATTAGAATACCACAAGGGGCCTGCTGGCCTCCTTCAGCTGTTATTTGTCAAGTATGCAACAGTTGTTTATTCTTGTCCAGAAAGACATCCCAACGTTACTCCAACAGTTAAATATAGATTATATCCAAGGAATCCCATTCATTAAAAGGGAGATCATTTTAAGCTTTAATCACCTGCGCAAATTCCTGTTAAAAAAGACAGAATGGAGTTGAATCTCCTTTGAAAGAGCAGCAATATTGAACAGTGATGATAGAGATGTCCATAAACGGACATGAAAATGATGGAGGGAATGTGCACAGAACGAATCTTCTACTGTCCAATGAAACTACGTACGACCACAATTGAGCCCAAAGTTTCCGTCGCTAAGCGAGGCAGATGTACACCGGTTTTTTAAGTGAATCTGGCTTGCCCATTGACTTTGCTTGTCAGAAGGTTGCAAAAGGAGATCCCATGACCCCAGGACACTGACACTGTCATAAATATGAGACGGTGGCCAAGCATCTGAATTTTGATCACATGACCACGGGAGTGCTGCAACGGTCGCAAGTGGAAAAAGCAGTCAAGTCACTTTTCTCAATGCTGTTGTAACTTCAAATGGTCACTAAATGAACTGTTGTAAGTCTGAGGACTGTCTGTGTATTATGCTAAAAGGGCGCAGCCCCAGGTGGAATCATAAAGATAAGGCAGATAAAAAGTAGTCCTCAAGTTACAACTGCAACTGAGCCTGGTTGTAAATTGGTGCGGTCATTAAACGGCTCACCTCATTAAGCAAACAGCATGACTGTTGAGTGAACACAGCAGCTATTAAAGAGTTTAGAGTTTAGAGTTTTATTTGATTTATATACCACCCTTCTCCTTGGTAGGGACTCAGGGCGGTTCACAGGGCATATATAAAAAAGACAATACAAAAATTAAAAAAGATTAAACCCATGCCCAATTAAAACAGTAATACAAATTTAAAAACAATTAAAAACCCATAATCCCCCATCAGGCCAGACCAGCTATTTCAAACAGGTGGGTCTTCAGGCCCCGACGGAAAGTTCGGAGGTCTGGTGCCATCCGGAGCTCCACCGGCAGTTGGTTCCATAATGCCGGAGCGCCCACAGAGAAGGCCCTCCCCCTGGGGGCCACCAGTCGGCATTCCCTGACTGGCGGCACCCTGAGGAGGCCCTCTCTGTGGGAGCGCACAGGGCGGAGGGGAGTTGATGCCGGCAGCAGGTGGTCCCTGAGGTATCCCGGACCCATGCCATGTAGGGACTTAAAGATCGTAACCAACACCTTGAACCTCACCCGAAAGACAACTGGTAACCAATGCAGCTCGCGGAGCAAAGGTGTAACATGGGAGTACCGGGAAACTCCCAAGACAACTCTCGCGGCCGCATTCTGTACCAGTTGGAGCCTCCGAGTGGTCTTCAAGGGAAGCCCCATGTAGAGAGCATTACAGTAGTCAAGGCGAGAGGTCACGAGCGCATGAGTGACCGTACACAGGGCATCCCGGTTCAGATAGGGCCGCAACTGGCGCACCAGGCGAACCTGGGCGAAAGCCCCCCTAGTCACGGCCACTATATGATCTTCCAGGGTAAGCCGTGAATCTAGGAGGACTCCCAAGTTGCGAGCCCTATCCACGGGGGGTAAGAGCTCACCCCCCATAGAAAGAGATGGAACATTTTGAATGTCCCGGGATGCCGGAATGCACAGCCACTCAGTCTTGTCAGGGTTGAGCTGAAGTCTGTTCCTCCCCATCCAGACCCGAACCGCCTCCAGGCAACGGGACATCACGGCGAGGGCATCACTGGGGTGGTTTGGGGTCGAAAAGAAAAGTTGGGTATCATCGGCATACTGATGATACCCAACTCCAAAACCACGAATGATCTCACCCAGCGGTTTCATATAGATGTTGAACAGGAGAGGCGAGAGAACCGACCCCTGAGGAACTCCACAAACGAGAGACCTAGGGGCCGATCTCTGCCCCCCTGCCAACACCGACTGCGAGCGTCCCAGGAGATAGGAGGAGAACCACTGAAGAACTGTGCCTCCCACTCCCAATCCCCTGAGACGCCGCAGCAAGATACCATGGTCGATGGTATCGAAAGCCGCTGAGAGGTCTAATAGGACTAGGACAGAGGAATATCCCCTATCCCGCGCCCTCCAGAGATCATTCACCAGAGCGACCAATGCCGTCTCCGTGCTGTACCCGGGCCTGAAACCCGATTGGTAGGGGTCCAGATAATCCGCTTCATCCAGGACCAGAGGGAGCTGATGCGCCACCACACTCTCAACAACCTTCGCAAGAAAGCGAAGGTTGGAGACTGGACGAAAGTTGTTCAAAACAGCTGGGTCCAGGGCAGGCTTCTTGAGGAGAGGTCTCACCACCGCCTCCTTCAAGACGGTGGGGAAATAACCCTCACTCAAAGAAGCAGATATAACCGCCTGGAGCCAGCCTCGTGTCCTCTCCCTAGCTGCATAAACCAGCCAGGAAGGGCACGGGTCCAACAAACATGTGGAGGAGCTCAGCCTCCCCATAATCCTGTCCACTTCATCAGGGGTCACAGAATCAAACTCTTCCCAGATAACATTGACAAGACCGCCCGTGTCCTGATCGCCTGACTCTGCCCAGCTGGAGTCCAAACCGGTCCGAATCCGAGCGATTTTATCCGACAGATGTTGACTAAATTCCTCGGCACGACCCTGCAAGGGATCCTCCCTCACCTCCTGATTAAGAAGTGAGCGAGTCACCCTAAACAAGGCGGCCGGGCGATTATCTGCGGACGCGATGAGGGTGGAGAAGTAATTACACCTCGCCACCCTCATCGCTGCGAGATAAGACCTAATATAGGTTCTTAACCGCAACCGGTCGGGTTCGGATCGGCTAGACCTCCAGCAGCTCTCTAGGCCCCGTTTCCGACGCTTCATCTCCCGGAGCTCCGCAGAAAACCATGGAGCTCGCTGGGATCTGCGCCGGGTCAGGGGCCGCAAGGGTACAACCCGGTCAAGTGCCTCAGTGGCTGCCCTTTCCCAGGCTTCCACTAAGGCATCAGCCGAGCTGTGAGCAGTGGAGGCAGGTGGGGACCCCAGCGCCGCTTGGAATCTATCAGGATCCATTAAGCGTCTGGGGCGGTACCATCTAATTGGCTCCGTACCCCCACGGCGGGGGGTGGCAAAACGGAAGACCAGCCGCAGGAGATGATGATCGGTCCATGACAGGGGCATAATAAATGGAGAGCCCCCACCTAGATCATCCAACCACCGTCTAGATAAAAAAATCAGGTCAAGGGTGTGGCCTCCCTCATGAGTTGGCTCTGAAATTACTTGCGTCAGGTCCATGGCCGCCATGGAAGCCATGAACTCCCGAGCTAGCTCAGATGAACCTCCCAGGGATGGTAGATTGAAGTCTCCCAAAACTATAAGTTTGGGAAACTCAACCACCAAACCCGAGAGGATATCGAGCAGCTCGGGCAGGGCTGCCGCTGTGCGACTAGGCGAAATGTACACCAGCAGCAAGCCCAACTGCGCCCCAGGACCAAATCTCATAAAGAGAGACTCACACCCGACTATCTGAGGAACGGTGGTCTCCCGCGGACATAAGGTCTCCCTAATGGTAACCGCCACTCCCCCACCCCTACCTTGAGCTCGTGGCCGATGTAGCACCCGGAAGCCTGGTGGGCAGAGGTCAACCAAAGGGACCCCACCCTCTGGGCCCAACCAAGTCTCCGTGATGCAAGCCAGGTCCGCATGCTCACCCTCAACTAAATCCCTAACGAGGGGAGCTTTATTAACCACGGACCTGGCATTCAGGTACACCAGCCGGAGCTCAGGAGGCTGCACATCCTCGCTCCCGGCACCTCGGGGAAGAACCAGAGGGTCGGAGCGCCTCACCGCTTGTAGACAGCGGAGACGGCCCTCCCGGTAACGATATGGCCCCTCCCGGTAACGATACTTCAGCTGTTAAATCAATCAATTTTACCCAATGGGTTTGTGTGTGTTTTTTTGGCAAATAACCAGAAGTAAACTCTGGAAACTGGCAACAACAAAAAAAAAAAGTCAAAAATCGCAAGTCATATAACTGTGAGGTGTTGTCCTTACAGGTAAGCCAGTTGCCAACCGCCCAAAACGCGATCACATGACACGTGTGTTTGTGTGCGTGTGCAGCTACTGTTAACTTCAAAATTGGACTGCTTTTGGTAGGTCTGATTTAACTTGAAATGGTTGTTAAGCAATTGGTCGTAAATCGAGGACTATTTGTGCTCCCCAAAGAAGTATTAAATTCAGCATAAGCTTAAAGTAAAGGTAAAGGTAAAGGTTCCCCCGCACACGTGTGCTAGTCGTTTCCGACTCTAGGGGCCGGTGCTCATCTCCGTTTCAAAGCCGAAGAGCCAGCGCTTGTCCGAGGACGTCTCCGTGGTCATGTGGATGGCATGACTAGACGCCAAAGGCGCACGGAACGCTGTTACCTTCCCACCGTAATGGTCCCTATTTTTCTACTTGCATTTTTACGTGCTTTCGAACTGCTAGGTTGGCAGAAGCTGGGATGAGTAACAGGCGCTCACTCTGTTACGCGGCACTCGGGATTCGACCCGCCAAACTGCCGACCTTCTGATCGACAAGCTCAGTGTCCTAACCCACTGAGCCACCGCGTCCCTAGCATAAGCTTAGGTTTGTCCTATTTGTTTTTTTACCCAATTTTTAACTGAGATTAAGACTACACAAGACATTAAAATCAGGCTGATGGGAACAGGCCAGAGATGAAATCATGCTGCTTGCAAATTCTACATTTGTACGGTTTAAAAACAGACCATAGCTAAGTTGATCTGTTTTGTAGTCTCCAATGGAGGGATCACAGAGAAATTTGATTCTTTATTTGTTGTTCTGTCTTTCATTCTTTAAACACAAGATCAGATCTGTTATTCCCTCCATCTAATCAGATTTTACTTTCCGTACTGGCTTTTCTTTCCAGACTATGTTGGAGACACTTGAAAAATACAAGGTTCAGTTTAGAGCACTAATTACAGTTTCATCTTGGCACATGTACCTATTCATCTGCACAATAGTGTGTTAATTTAAACAACAGATTACCATTTCTCCCTGTCATTTTCAAAATTATTCACCAGGTATAATTTAACATGATAGCTGAATTATTAGTTACACACAGTCTTCGTGGCTCCTCACTCACTTACCAATTCCACTTATTTATCTGGAGAGGCCATATGTCTCCTGATAATTCTACCCATCACTTTACTAAAAGCAGGAATACTTAAAAGCTTGGAGCGACGTCACAAAAGACACCTTATTAGCACAATACCTAGAGATGACAAGAGGTCAACTGCCTCCTGGAAGGAAGCATGGACTAAAGCACACACACAACAGTGTCAGATTGCTCTCTTTTTCCTCTCCAGAATTTTTGATGAATAGGAGTGGAAAACCCTAATCCCAAATTATTGATGCATGACGTCAAGGAAACGGTAGGATCTTAGTTTTTTTCTCAAAAGTCTACAAAGACAGCCTACAGTGCAGGGATGAAACATTATGTTTTTTATGTGGAATAGAGTTCTACTTTCCGCTATGGCCACTATTAGTTGACTAAGCAGATTGAAGAAATGACAGCTCAAGGCAGCTTCTTATGTTTGTATCCCATCTAGAAGGATTTTGATTCAAAAGTTGGCATGGTGCTTCAGATCCAGTACGGACACTATATTGTACTTGTCACCAACTAAGCGGTAAAACAATTTCATGCAACAGGAAGTCTTCATAGACACCCCTCACACACACAGTTGTGGATAGCCTAAGACAGGGATCCCCAACTTGTGGGCTGTGAGGGATTTGGAAATGGGCCATGGAAACAGGCAGTGAGCATGTGCACCCTCATTGACTTTGCTTGTCACTTGATCCCGGGACACTGCAACCATCATAAATACATGCCAGTTGCCAAGTCTCCGAATTTTGATCACCTGATCATGGGGATGCTGCAACAGTCGTAAGCGTGAAAAACAATCATAAATCACTTTTTACAGTGCCATTGTAACCTCAAACAGTCACTAAACTGTTAACATCCATGATAATGGAAAAAAATGGCAAGAAAACCTTTTGAATGTATTAGTAACTGCAGACAACTCAACAGGACCAAGCATATAAATCCACTTAAAATCCATTTCTAGTTTTGGATTTATTTATTTTTTTTAAAAAAATATATATTTTAATGCATTTTGAAAATCATTTGTGTTCCTACAGAGATAAAAGAATTGTAGAATCGTAAGCGTTCTTTAGAAGTTACCAATTGCACCCCATTATTCAAAGCAAGCAAGTAAATTTCTTACACCAAATATTTAATACAAAATACTATTTAATAGAGCCTTGTTTCCACACCATCTCCTCCTCCTCCTCCTCCTTACAACACAGCTCCAAGCTTTTATGGGCACAGCTGTAAAAATCCAGTTTTCCATCGCTATCTGTTCTCCCCTCCTTCCTTCCATGTTTTTAACCAACTATGCAAAGCACCAATAAGGACACAAGGACACAACCTGCATCCACGTCCACGTCCACACCCACCCACACCCACACCCACCCTTCCTGGTACAGCAACTAATGATAGGAAGGAGACAGGAAGGAGGAATGTGAGGAAGCACAAAGGGAGCCAGCAGCTCATCCTATTTCTCTTCCTGCCCTAGGCTACCAAAACAACTGCCCTGGCTTCTCCATGGCCAAAATGAAAGAAAGGTAAAGGGGAAGACGGCCGGGCTTTTTGGCAGCACCTAGTTGATGTTGGCTGATCGGAGACCTCATGGCAACAGGATGGTGGGAGCCATCAAGAAATCCCAGCTCTGCATTCTAAAATGGGAAGTTAAATAACTTTTGGGGGAAAAAGCCGCTGACAAGCTCCTTTTTCAAGAGAACATATGCACCAGGTCCTGGGAAAGTGAGAATTCGGATCTGCTGTTTTAAGGCCGAGGTTGCTATAGCTGCCACAGTCCTCCAGCACTCTAGCTCAGGCAACTAGGGCAACTTTATGGCCTGCTGACTTAAGGGATTCTGGGAGTTGAAGTCCATAGGTCGCAAAGTAGCCATGGTTGCCCACTTAAGTTCGTTTTCACACACATCTCTCCTATCAGATAGGCTGGGTTTGCTTAATCATCTGGTTCGCTTAACGACCACACGATTCACTTAATGAGCATGGTGACTTGTTTTATGACTGCCGCAAAAACAGTTGTAAAATTGGTCATTCAGCAAAAGACATAGTTAAGCAAATCCAGCCTATCCGATAGATGTTCTCCCCCCCCCCCCGTTTTCTGCAAAAGTGTTGCAAATTGTGGTTACATGATTATGGGACATTGTACTAGTAGTCCTCAACTTACGACCACAATTGAGCCCCAAATTTACGTGGCTAAGTGAGAAATTTGTTAAGTGAGTTTTGCCCCATTTCACAACCTTTCTTGCCAGAGTTGTTAAGTGAATCACTGCAGTTGTTAAATCAGTAACACCTTTGTTAAGAGAATCTGGCTTCTCCAGTCACTTTGCTCATCACAAAAGGTGATCACAAGACCCCGTGACACTGTAACCGTCATAAATGTGAGTCAGTTGCCAAGCATCCAAATGTAAATCATGTGACTATGGGAATGGCTGCAATGGTTGCAAGTGTGAGAAATGGTCACTTTTTCAGTGCTGTTGTAACTTTGAACAGTCACTAAGTGAAGTAAATCAAGGACTACTTGTAAATGTGAGCCGGTTGCTAAGTGCTCCAAATGTGATCACGTGACCCGGGGGGGGGTATATATGTGTGTGTGTGCCGCAGTTAGAAACCCACGGATGATTAAGATATAATATGATGTATGATATGCCATGCGCTAAATAAATAAACTTCACAGATGGATAAGTAGCTTTTTAAAAATCCATTGTAACTTCAAATGTTTGCTAAGTGGCCAGTCGTAAGTCCAGGACCACCTAGAGATTCTCTTTTCCAGAAGACCCAAAGGTGTTTTTTTCAGGAGACACCTGGAGTTTCTTGTTTTTCTTTGAAGATATTTCCAAGAAGTTTCTTCAGCTCTGACTGGATAGTGGGGAATGGAAAGATTTATATTCCTTGCAGACAGCTGGTCATTTACATTCTTTTACCATTCTTTTTCCAGACAACCATGACCTGGATGACTGAGAATCTCCCATTCTAAATGCTCCGCATATAAAAACAACTTTGTGCTATTTCAAGTATTGTCATTTCATTGCTATTTTAAAGAACTGCATGCTCTCAAAATATTGAAAAATGCAGATTTAGTTGCTTCTAATAGTATAGTTTAAAGAAACAAAAAAACCTTGCCTTCACAGGCAAGAAGATTATTTTCCTATACTATAAAATAACAGTAAAACTGGAGACAGTTGTTTCCATTTGGTGCTAAATCAATACTTTCACAAGCATTCCAGATCTTTCCTTGACAATATACCAAATTGTTTGCATTTATCTTATACAACATTTAAACTGTTTTCTTAAGGACGCTCCAAAATTGCAAAACTGACTAGGAGGTTCAACAGCAAAATCTCCCTTCCACATCCAACTTTACCTCTGAGAATTCTCGGGAGAAGTAATTGGCAATTCAGGTCCAATGAATTTCATCTTAGAGGAAAAATTACCCTGAACAGTTACAAATGCCAAGAGGTGTTGTCAAGAAGTCTCCAAGGTTTAAACCATACCACGTCACCTTTCTTGTAGTAGGTAACCAAGTAGGAGGCAATCAAGAAGCTACGCAATGCCACACAACAGCAAACCAGAGTTGTGCCAACACACAGGAGAAACAGTTCGAGTTGAAATCCTTTTATAGCAGGAATTCTGTAAATCAGATGTGTCAAGGCAAAGACTTAATGGGTGTTCCTCGAAATTGCAAATTCAGAAATTGTTAAAATTCTTGGAAGACACAGGCATGCAAACAGCTTCCCAACAAGTTTTAGTTACAAGAATAACAACACTTGTGTTCATTCACACCTTCTAATATTCTCCCTACCTGAGTTTTTAAATAGCTGTGTTGCATTTTGGTAACAATACTGAAAGTAATGATGATTCTATGCCCAGGTGCCAGGTTCTACAACAGTTTCTCAAACTTGGCAACTTTTAAGATGTGAACTTCAACTTCCGGAATTCCCAAAGCTAGCTAGTAAATTCTGAGAATTGAAGTTGATATACCTTAAAAGGTGCCAAAATTGAGAAACAGTGATCTACAATATGAGTGTCCGTGTACCCCTCACAAGCCTGGAAAGAGCTCATAGTCACTCTATATGTTTCCACCAAATTATAACTTCCAGCATGGCTAGCAAGGGAGAATTATTAAATAAATGGAGGGTTCTGTGTTTCATTTAGCTTAATTTTATTTTTAATTCCATCTAATAAATTTAATTTGTCTTTGGCCTTCAGTCTGGATGGTAGAGCCCTTGACATGTCATCCACAAGTTGAATGAGGATTCTACCTGACCATCTCTAAGAGATAAACAAATATAATAATTAGAGAAGTAACCGCATGTCATCAACCAGCTACTTAGCAAACTCAACAGCGCGGTCTAATTTGTGCTAAAGATGTTAAATCAGTTTCTGCATTATGCAGTTTCAGCTGCATTACCAGAGCTGCCTTTGTACTATCTTCTCTCTTCTTTGTGCTGCTAATATATTTTGTTTTGTGATACTGCAGTGTTCTTTGATTAATGACTGCATGCCTCAACTGACTCAGGGAAAAACAAAGACAATAACTTAACAATAAAAACAACCCTCTTTTCTCAACCATTCATATTTCTAACTGCAAAAATAAAATGTCTCAGGAATACAAAACACCACCTGGATTTTTTTAAACCACTGCTTATTGACTAAACCATAAATGGCTGGGTTCACGCACCGCATTAGTTTCCCAAAGCTTATGTCACCCTGTGGCTTCTCTGGCTTAATGTGTTGACTGAATGCTGCTACAAGCGATATCATATCCATTGCTAAGAGAAACCAAATTAGTAATTCCAGAATACGGGTAGTCCTTGATTTCCAATGACAATTGAGCCCAGAATGTGCGTTGCTAAGTGAGAAATTTGTTAAGTGAGTTTTGCCCCATTTTATGACTTTTCTTCCCACATTTGTTAAGAGAATCACTGCAGTAGTTAAGTTAGTAACACCTTTGTTAAGTGAATCTGGTTTCCCCCTTGACTTTTCTTGTCAGAAGGTCATAAAAGGTGATCACGTGACCCCGGGACACTGCAACTGTCATAAATGTGAGTCTGTGGTCAAGCATGTAAATGTAAATCACATGACCAAGGGGATGCTGCAACAGTCATAACTGTGAAGAATGGTTATTAAGTCACTTATGAGCCATGATGGCACAGTGGTTAGAATGCAGTTTTGCAGGCTGCCGACTGCCAGCTGCCAGCATTTCGGCAGTTTGATCCTCATCAGCTCAAGGTTGACTCAGCCTTCCATCCTTTCCATGGTTATAGTAAAATGAGGACCCAGCTTGTTGGGGGCCATATGCTGACTCTCTATGCTGACTCTCTAAACTGTGAAGTGGTAACAATAATAATAATAATCAGGGCTTTTTTTTCTCATAGAACGCTCAGAACGGAGTTCCGGCACCTTTTTTGGATGGAACCTTGTAGGGTAGGCAAGGCGGGTGGTATGACATGTGCGAGTTCCGGCACCTTTTTCTTTTACAAAAAAAACACTGATAATAATAATAAGTTGGAAGGGACCGGTATAATAAGTCTAACTGCTATTGCTATTTTTTTTCAGTGCCACTGTAACTTTGAACTGTCACTAAGTGAAATGTTATAACTTGAGGACTATCTGTAATTATCCCCATCTTCTGAAAGTTTGCTTACTGATGGCTTATAAAAACAGCTTCTCGACAGACAGTCCTTGACTTGCAACCTTTAGTTTAGTGAACATTCAAAGTGTTCTATAACTGGTCTCCACATTTATAACCATGCACCAGCCCCAATATCATGCGATCAACATTTTGGTCGCCTAGCATCTTGGCCAGGGGTAGGCAACCTTGGCTCTTTTATGACTCGTGGACTTCAACTCCCAGAATTCCTCAGCCAGCCTGGCTCAGCTTGGAAACCTCTCCCTTTCCCCTCAGCATGGCTGGCTCAGGAATTCTGGGAGTTGAAGTCCACGAGTCATAAAAGAGCCAAGGTTGCCTACCCCTGATCTTGGCATAGATTTATGAGGGTTGAAGCATCCTGGAGTCATGTGATCACTATCCACAACCTTCCCAGCTGACTTCTAATAAACCAAGTAAATGGGGGAAGCTGAATTCACTTGATGATCACATGATGCACTTAAGAACTGCAGTGATTTGCTTAACAACTGTGGCAAAAAAAAGCTCATAAAATCAGCCATGACTCCCTTAACAACCTCCTTGGTTAGCAATGAAAATTCTCGTCCCAATTGTGGCTGTAAGTTGGGGTCCACTTGTAAAATTTCAACCTAAATTTGGTTTAGGTTTTGAATGTATTAGAAAGAACATCAGGTTTTTTTTTAAATGAAGGGTAAAATAGAGACTAGATTCCATCCATTCACATGCACAATTAAAAGGACAATAGACTTGTTCAGAGATTACATGAAATTTGAAGACTAGTTTCAATGAAGGCGACATAAACAGTTCCACAAATACAATGTGGAAAATGATTGTAAGTCCCTTTTTCCCAGTGCTGTTGTAAGTTGAGGACTATCTGTAAATCCTATTCAGAGAGTAGAAATATTGAATATCCTGCTTCAACCACGCAGTTTTAATTTTCCAATGTTATTTGCTTCCAGCCTAATAAGTAGATGAATTTTCTACAACTTCTCCTTGATCTAATCAACATGTCCCAAAACAGATACAGATCGCTTCCCCCCCCCCCAAACATATGGTGGGATTCGCTCAATGTTTTCTGCTGATATCTGAAATTACATTTTATGAGCTGCCAAATGGATTTGCTAAAGCTTTCTGGTGGTTTCTGAAGGGATGAGAAGGAACAACAAAGTAAAGAACATATTTTGTTAGCCACCCACAGAATCCATGCGGTGGAACCTAAATGCATCAAAAATAAACAGAGCAAATTAATAGGTTTCCCAACCTACTTTCTCAAAACAAAAAGGAAAAAAAAATAAAGCCTTCAATTTATTGTCTAGACAAAATGCACACACACCATGAAACTGGGCCATCTTTTAGTAATTTATTCACCTCATCGGATTTTGTTTCATTTTCAGAATGTTGTGTGAATTCAATCTCTGTGATTTACTCAAGAAAGCATAGTTAAAACAAACTATGGTTTAGCGTCATGTGTTAACTGAGCCACTAGGTTCCACATACAAAGACTTAAGACCTTCAAGAGATTACCATTTTCAATCAGAATCGAGTTGGAAGGGACCTTGGAGGTCTTCTAGTCTAGCCCCCTGCTCCAGCAGGAGACCCTAAACCATTCTAGACAAGTGACTGTCCAGTCTCTTCTTAAAAACCTCCAGTGATGGAGCACCCACAACCTCTGAAGACAAGTCATTCCACTGGTTAATTGTTCCCACTGTTAGGAAATTTCTCCTTGGTTCTAGGTTGCTTCTCTCCTGGATTAGTTTCCATCCGTTGTTTCTTGTCTTGCCTTCTGGTGCTTTGGAAAATAAATTGACCCCCTCCTCCTTGTGGCAGCCTCTCAAATACTGGAACACTGCTATCATGTCCCACCTAGTCCTTTTCGCTAGACTGGCCATTCCCAAATCCTGCAGCCGTTCTTCCTATATTTTAAGTCTCCAGGCCTTTAGTTATCACAGTTGCTGCTCTTTGCACTTCTTCCAACGTCTCAACATCTCTTTTGTAACGTGTGGTGACCAAAACTGGATGCAGTATGTTTCTGTTAATGTGGATGATGCAACCATTTAAGCCAGGCAAACTGGCAGAGGAATTCTGGGAGTTGAAGTCCACAAATCATAAAAGGGCCAAGCTTGAAGACCCCTGATTTAAGCAGACCATGTATAATTTTCATATATAGGGCAAGAACCACACCACTTTTATGAAATCCATCCATTGATTCCCAAGTAATCCTCGACTCACAAACATTCATTTAGCGTCGTTTGAATGGTAAGTATGAACGGATTTCCGGAAAACATTGCAGACAACAGGAAACATTTGTGCTTCAGTATGATTCAGACAACACAGACTCATCCCCAACAGCCTGTGCCTGTCTTCAACAGTGAAGGGACACAGGGGAGAAAACATCCTGCAGTCAAAAAGGCTCCACACCCATTTGCACTACTCAAATGACCCTGAGGACACACAGGTATACCTCCAAGTGGCCTCAATGACTCTCTAAAAGAATGCAAATGACCAGCTGTCTGCAAGGAGTATAAATCTTTCCATTCCCCCATCATCTAGTCAGAGCAGAAGAAGCTTCTTGGATGAGAAGTGAAACGTCTTCGAAGAAAAACAAGAAACTCTAGCTGCCTCCTGAAAAAGCACCTTTGGGACAACCATGACCTGGATGACTGAGAATCTCCCTAGACTTTCATTTAGCAACCATTCAGTGTTACAATGGCACTGAAAAAAGGGACTTATAACAGGCTCTCTCGCACTTATGACCACTGCAGCATCCCCAAGGTCACATGATCAAAGTCCAGGCATTTGGCATGTATTTACAAGAATTGCAGCATCCCAGGGTCATGTGATGGCCATTTGTGACCTTCCCAGCTGGCTTCCAACAGGCAAAATCTTTGGGAATTAACGACTCTGTGATTGACTTAACAACTACAGCGATTTGCTTAACAATCATGACAAGCAACTCACTTAACAAACTACCTTGCTTAGTAACAAAAATTCTGGTCCTAATTCTGGTTGTAAACTGAGGACTATCTGTTAGCAGAATCTTAAGAGTCTATTCTGGCTATTGGGGTATTTAAAAGACCATTATTAAGAGGAGACTGCAAAAGAACCCAGAAACCCCAACAGTCTTCCAAGTTCAGGAAGAACTAACGGAAACAACTATTTGCAGCAAGCTGTCAACTTAAGCAGCATTCTTATCTTCTCATCTGTTAATTACTCAGAAAAACTTCTGCTCACTAAAAAGCTAACCACAAGATGTGCTTTTAGAATTATAGTTAGTCCTCCTCATTGCAAGCATCACGGTGGCATCATATCTACTGGCACAAACAGACAACATCTAAGCCTGAGTTATCCGCTGGTAGATTTACTGAACAATTCTTTCCCCCCACCCCCACAGGACTATTAAGTCGTACAACTGGTAATTGCAATGTGTAAGGATATGGGCATGATAAAGGACCAAAATGGCAGGGACCTAACAGAGGCTGAAGAGATTAAGAAGAGGTGGCAAAATTACACAGAAGAACTATACAAGAATGAGCTTAACATCCCTGATAATCACAATGAGGTGGTCACTGACCTCGAGCCAGACATCCCAGAATGTGAAGTGAAGTGGGCCTTAGAAAAGCTGAGCAACAACAAAGCTAGTGGAGGTGACAGTATTCCAGCTGAGCTATTCAAAATCTTAAAAGACGATGCAGTAAAAGTGCTACACTCAATTTGCCAACAAATTTGGAAAACTCAACAGTGGCCACAGGATTGGAAAAGATCAGTTTACATTCCAATTCCAAAGAAAGGCAGTGCCAAAGAATGTTCAAACTATCGCACCATTGCACTCATTTCTCATGCTAGTAAAGTTATGCTTAAAATTCTACAAGCTAGACTCCAGCAGTATGTGGATCGAGAACTACCAGAAGTACAGGCAGGATTTCGAAGAGGCAGAGGAACTAGAGATCAAATTGCTAACATACGCTGGATCATGGAGAAAGCTAGAGAGTTCCAGAAAAACATCTACTTCTGCTTCATTGACTATGCTAAAGCCTTTGATTGTGTGGATCATAACAAACTCTGGCAAGTCCTTAAAGAGATGGGCATACCAGACCATCTTATTTGTCTCTTGAGAAATCTATATGTGGGCCAAGAAGCAACAGTGAGAACTGGACACGGAACCACTGATTGGTTCAAAATTGGGAAAGGAGTCCGGCAAGGCTGTATACTGTCGCCTTGCCTATTTAACTTATATGCAGAGCACATCATGAGAAAGGCAGGGCTAGATGAATCAAAAGTTGGAATTAAGATTGCCGGAAGAAACATCAACAACCTAAGATATGCAGATGATACCACTCTAATGGCAGAAAGTGAAGAAGAACTAAAGAGCCTCTTGTTGCGGGTGAAGAAGGAGAGTGCAAAAGTTGGGTTGAAACTAAACATTAAGAAAACCAAGATCATGGCATCTGGCCCTCTCAATTCCTGGCAAATAGATGGGGAAGAAATGGAGGTAGTGACAGATTTTATTTTCCTGGGCTCCAAGATCACTGCAGATGGGGACTGTAGCCAAGAAATTAAAAGACGCTTGCTCCTGGGGAGGAAAGCCATGACAAATCTAGACAGCACACTAAAAAGCAGAGACATCACCCTGTCAACAAAAGTGCGTATAGTCAAGGCTATGGTCTTCCCAGTTGCAATGTATGGCAGTGAAAGCTGGACCATAGGAAAGGATGAGCGCCAAAGAATTGAAGCCTTTGAACTTTGAAATTGAAGCCTTTAGAAGGCCAGATCCTGAAGCTAAAACTCAAATACTTTGGCCACCTAATGAGAAGGAAGGACTCACTGGAGAAGAGCCTAATGCTGGGAAAGATTGAGGGCAATAGAAGAAGGGGACGACAGAGAATGAGGTGGCTGGATGGAGTCATTGAAGCAGTAGGCGTGAGCTTAGATGGACTCCAGAAGATGGTAGAGGACAGGAAGGCCTGGAGGAACATTGTCCATAGGGTCGCGATGGGTCGGACACGACTTCGCAACTAACAACAACAACAACAAGGATACTTCATGCACATTCTTACAGGTGCGGCTGGAAAGTCCACCCTCGTCACCACAGATGCCTCCAGCTATCCTCGTCTTATTCCCCAGTCTATGATTATCTGTGTCATCCATCTGATTCTTATGCACAATTTATTTATTTTGAAAATTTATTTTCAGTTGGCCTAACTAAAGTCAACAGTGTACTCTCAGAGACATGCCCCTGCCCAAGTGTGAAATGCACAGAAACTCAGAATTCAGTTTGATGGAATAACACCTTTTTCTATTGTAGACGACACTGCAACACAACCCATAGCTGAATACAAGTGGTACCTTGGTACTCAACTGCTTTGGAACTCATCAAATTTGGTTCTCAACGCATTTTTGATGCAAACATTTTGTCCTGGTACTCACTGTTTGTTTGGTACTCAAGCTAGAACTCGGTTGCCTTGTGACTCACTACATTATTCCTTATGGGACAAATGTGCTATGTATACATCACGCCTCCCAGAAACAATTAACTATGAGTACCGAGGGACCACTGTAAGTAGGAACTGCAGATGGTGAAATGCATGAGCATTTCACCTATAAAATGAGGGTGTGTTTCAATCATCCTTCAAGAGGAGACCCACACTATACCCAAATTCCATCAGAAAACAGGGAGAAAAGGATTTCCTGTTAACATAACAATTTTCAGTCAATATATACAAGTAAGCCAAGTGTCTCTCCCCAAATCCCCAGACTAAAAAACTCATCTATTTGCAAAACCTTTATATTTTAATGAATGTATAGTTCATTCATAATCTTTTTATTTTATTTTTTATTTATTTTATTTTAATTCCATTTATATCCCGCCCTTCTCCGAAGACTCAGGGCGGCTTACAAGCTTAGCAGTAGCCTTCATTATATGTATATGCCTGCTTATTATTATCGACCAAAGTTGCTACTTATATAAAAAATAATCATCGGAACTCAAAATCAAATAACAGCACTCAGTTTGCTGCTTGTGAGCTGAGCAGAGGGACAACACTGTCCTTTTTGTGCTATTCTGAATGACCCAAATAAGGAGAATATGTAGTCTGGATATCAATGACAGCATTGTCAAAGTCCAATATAACTTCCTGGGGGGGAGGGGGGGAAGAGAGAGGACCAATTCTATCTATGTTGTTCTCTTTCCCAGACATATATAACATACATCATTTATTGAGATGTCACAAGGCAAGAATATGCAAACCCACATGATGGGCCCTCAATAGGCAGAAGAATGAAGAATATACAGCCAAGGGAAGATAGCATTTAGCAAGAGCACTTAGATTTATATACCGCTTCACAGTGCTTTACAGCCTCTCTAAGCAGCATCTTGCCCCCAATAATCTCGGTTCTCATTTTACTGACTTTGGAAAGATGGAAGGCTGAACCAACCTTGAGCCCGTCAGGATCGAACTCCCGACAGTGGGCAGAGTCTCCCTGCAATACTGCATTCTAACCACCGCGCAACCACGGCTCATCTATTGTCTTGCCTCAAATAGGAATACTGTTTTTTTTGTATCCCATCTGTTCTTCTTCTCTGTTGAGGGCAAGAGTCAGAAAAGGGGTGGATAACACCCCTCCCTACACCCTTGAATTCACAGAGGATTCACAACTTTTTCAGTGAAGCCCAGGGGTTTGCATGCATCCATCTATTTCGCACCAAAATTAATCTCAATCAAAGGGCTGTCATTCATTTGTCTTGCCATTTCTTCTTTCCCGCCAGCAATCTCTTTGGTGCCTCTATCGCGAAAGTCAAATATCGTGTGGCGTTTCCTTCCTGTTGGAAAAGAAACGAGGGTGGGCAGGAATCACAACACACTGGATTGCACCATACTGTGAAATCAGCTCAGACAAACTCCAAGGATGAACTCCCAGTCAGTTCTTCAATATTAGTTTCTATAGTAACCAGTCCCTAAGCACAGACACTCGCAGCAGGGAATAATGCAAATTTCCCCCCCCCCCCATTTTGCTTAGAAAGAAGTGCTGCGATATGAGCTGAGGAAAATCTTTCCAAACACCGTCATTGCAAAGAGAAGCAGCTTCCATCGCCCACTGCCAGTTACCCAGGGAGACGCCAGCTGGTTACAAATTAATGCCCTTTTATTTTTAACAGGATGTTGGCCCTACCGTTGAAAACAGGCACTCATCAATCCATATTAGTCGACAACTGCGAATATTTTAAATAATCTTCATTAATCAATGGGATTTGGGTCTCATAAAATGGGAATTTCACATGGCTGACCTATATAAATGGAATTCTGTAGTGAGCTAATCTGTTGCTGCAGTGTGCCGCTTTAAAATTAATGAAGAACTGATTTCACACAGAGGAAATTAAAAACTCTACTTATTGAAGTTTAAACTAGATCCCTTAGCTCTCTTACTTAACCTTCTCATAATGGAGCTTTGAGCAAACATGAATTCTATGATCTTCCAATATACAGTCAGTGTAGATATCCTGAATACATGAAACAGCCAAGGCTTTCTACGCTGATCGCTGCAAAGATCAATACAATGATGAAATGTACCTTAAAATCATTTTCTCCGGTCATGAACCATAAAGCCCTGCTTATTTGCTTCATGTGGAAATAATTACTTTTAAAAAAACCACAAATATATTTTTAATAATGCAGAAGGCAGCAATGTTTGTATTGAACTTTTCAAGCAACAATTCAATCACACAAAAATATTCTGGTTGCCCATGCGCCAAATCCATGACGCTGGCATAAAAACATTCCTCAACTTTTGGAATCCAATCCTCATCAATCAGAGGTAGCATCTGAAAAAAACACCATAAAAGCTAATTGTCTTGAGATTTTTCTGCAATGTATTTTTTGGCTCGGAGGAAAAGCCCGTTTGCCTGTGAAAATGAAAAAAGGGCTTATTTTATATAGACAATGCAATGCAATCCACCTTCAGTATTTGAAAATGCTCCAGTCATCAGAGTACAGGTAATGCAAGAAACCAATAGCAAAGAGAGGGGAGGGGAAGGGAGGGGAGAGAAGAGGGGGGGAGAGAAAGGAGGGGAAGAATGAAAGGAAGGAAAGGAGAAGAAAAGGTGGGTACAGAGAGGAAGCCTTGTTGTGACACGTTGATTGTTGCCACCAAACAGCGAGATAAATAACTGGCTCGTGAAAAACCTGGTGCAGAGAAAAATAAAGAGTGCATACGATGCAGCTGAGCATACAAATAAGGAACACATCATGAGTAAAGTGTTGCACAGTGATAAACCTTGCTAGCTGGCTTGCCACATGCACGGAACAAACCTCAGCTGCTGAGCAAGACTTTTTCCACAACAGGAATGTGTTAAAATATACAGAGACCTTAATCCTCCAGGGATAATGGGAACGAACATCAGAGAGCAGGGCTCAAGAGTAGCTTTGGAAGAAAGATAGCATCACAAGAGACGGAAATGCCTAAGCAAGAAAATCAGTGCCACTGGCCATTGTGTTCAAGGATTAAACAAAGCTGCTTTTGATGTGCCAACCATTAAGTGAAGCTTCCCAAACCCATCATCTTAGGACTTCTTATATCCCTGACCTTATTTTGCACACAAATAGTGCAGGCAGAAGGATGCAAAATGGGTTTGCCCATCCAATTCAATTTTTATGGTTTCATTTGCATCACAAATCAGAGGCTGCGCCAAGAATTGATTTCAAAAAAAAAAGGGAGGGGGGATTTTTTAAAAGAGGGGTTTTTGTGTGCATATATGAATGAAATCTGGCCGGCATTCATGCTTCATTTGGCTGCATCTTTTTCCTTTGTACAATTCCTTGAAATATTTGCTCCTTCCTTACAAAATTGTTGATTCAAGCTCCTTGACCTAAAATCAGTGATGAAGCTTGATGCAGATTTTAAAAAAAAAAAAAAAAAAAGAAAAAGGAAGGAAGGAAGGAAGATCAGGAAAAAATTGAAAAGCTGGAAAAGGTACAGGCAGTCCTCAACTTTCTGTTGCTAAGTGAGACAGTTAGGTGCGTTTTGCCCCATTTTACGACCTTTCTTGCCACAATTGCTAAGTGAATCGCTGCAGTTGTTAAGTTAGTAACACGGTTGATAAGTGAATCTGGCCTCCTCCTTGTCAGAAGGTCGCTAAAGGGGATCACATAACCCTGGACACTGCAACCGCCATAAGTACAAGCCGGTTGCCAAGCAACCGTCATAAATACAAGCCAGTATTTTGATCACATGACTGTGAGGATGCTGCGATGGTCGTGTGTGAAAAACAGTCATGAGTCCCTTTTTTCCAGTGCGGTTGTAACTTCAAACGGTCACTAAACGAAAGGTTGTTAAGTTGAGGACTACATGTATAAAGAAAGACAACCAAAATCTTTATGTAGCTACAATAGGCCACTTACCCAAAGCCTCTGCAACAATTTGGGGGATTTTTAGCCTGGAACGGAGGCAGATTCTTGGCAGTGGTGTATAAAATCATGCAATGTAGAAAATGCAGAAACAGGGTGTTTTTCTAACCTTCTTTTGCAAGCCTACAACTCTATGGTATCCATTAAATACAGGGAACCTGTCCAGCACTAGGCAAATCAGGAGATTCAGGCAGTTCAAGGAGTATAAAGATTTATTGTAAGCTTAAGCTCTCTGCAAGAATCTGGCCAACTAACAGTCAAGGGAAATGAGCGGGAGATAAGAAGAAATTTAAGGTGGGCTGGACTTAGATCTCTTCTTGGAGCTCAGAGCTTCATGACTGTTGACGCATTTGACTCAGCCTGGTCATCTCCTACGGAACCCCAAATCAATAAAAGGAAGAATACGGCATTCACCACCGTCAGATGCCCAAATGACAGATTTAACTATGAAATAAAGGGCTATTTAATATCTGTATACTGCCTTAAGAATCACAGACAACATGGACACTAACTGCTGAGAAGTAAGAATGAAACTACAACAAACACGCTGTTTTCCTTTAATAATTAGCAAATACACTTTTTTGGCAACCGTTGCTACCCCATGTGTCAGATTTATGAAAAGAAAACTTTCTCCTGTTTGGTTGCATCAATTATTGTTGCCATGGCACCCATTACCTGACTTCTGGCGCATAAAAAATTGATGGGGAAACAAGACTTGAAAGTAACAAAGCCCTGCTTTCTTTGGGGAAAATAGCCCTAATTGTAAACATTTTAGAAATTGAGATCCCACACAACCCCCCCCCCAATCTTTTTTTAAGGTCAGAAGTAAAATTCAAGCATTTGAAAAAGCTGGCAATTTTACTCTTTCCTAAATGCAGGTTTTGGTTTCCTTTCAACTTCCAGCCATCTTCATCCCTTGAAGATTTGCTTTAGGATAGCAGGAAACCTCCCACTTTGAAAAAAAGGGTTGGTAAGACCAGGAAGGTAAGCAGGATTTTAAAATATTAGATGCGAGAAAGTTCCTGAAATATAAGTCTTAAACTAAAAGAGACATGACCTATGCAAGAGAAATGGGGGGGAGGGGAGAGGGGGGAAAAGCAGAAAGCTGCTTTTAATCACAAGGTATTTTTTACACAAAGCGTTTTTATCTCTAAATGCAAAGCATGACCCTTTGTTTAGCTTGCAAGCTTCAGAAAATGACTGCTAATGGTGCACTTTGGGCCATCACCATCAAGGGAATTGAAAACAGCTCAACTGGATTCATGCAGCTAGGCCCTATTTATGCAAATGATTATCTAGGGAATGTTGCAATGGGTCCCAGGCGTGGGGGTGGGGGAGAATATCCTAAATCAAAGCACAAGATCTCCTTTCCAAGTGCTGGGCAGAGTTCCTCTTTTGCAGTGTCCCGTCTGTCTAGTCTGTGAAATGCTGACAAAGCTCCAATCTTTCCATCTTCCTGACATAAACAAGGGCCCAAGTCTGTCACAAACATTTTGCTTAAGAAATCTGAAAAAAGGGCACAGCTCAGGATTAAAGAGAATAGAAGAAATCAAGTAATTCAGGCAGCTTCAATTGGATAAATTTCCAAATTTAAATCTAATACAATCCTGGGTTGCATAAGCAGAGGCATAGAGAATCAAGATCACGCGAGGTATTAGTACGGCTTTATAAAACCCTAGTGAGACCACACCTGGAATACCGCAGCCAATTTTGGTCACCAAATCACAAAAAGGAGGTTGAGAGTTTGGAAAAAATTCAGAGAAGAGCAACTAAGATGATCCAAGGCCTGGAGACTAAAACATACGAAGAACGGCTGCAGGACTTGGGTTTGGCTAGTGTAAAGAAAAGAAGAAATAGGGGAGACATGATAGTATTCCAGTATTTGAGGGGCTGCCACAAAGAAGGGGGGATCACGTTATTCACCAAAGCACCAGAGGGAAGGACAAGAAACAATGGTTGGAAACTGACCAAAGAGAGAAGCAACCTGGAATTAAGGAGAAACTTCCTAACTGTGAAGACAATTAACCAGTGGAACAGCTTGCCTCCAGAAATCATGGGTGCTCCATCACTGAAGATTTTTTAAAAAGAGGCTAGACCAGTGATGGTGAACCTTTTAGAGACCGAGTGCCCAAACTGCAACCCAAAACCTACTTATGCATCGTCAGGTGCCGGGTGGGCGTGGCCCATTGGGTGGGCACAGCTGCGGTGGTAACAGTAGACTGGGTGGGACTAAAAAGTTCAATCAATCAATTCCAACTTTGCGAGATCTTTTTTTTTACCACGAGAAGTTGAAATTGGTTGATTGAACCTTTTTTCTTTTTGCACATGGCGGAGTCCTAAAGCGAAAAGGTTTTATAAAACCCAGCTGAACGCCTAGGACTGGGGCGACAGCGCGCGTGCCCACAGAGAGGGCTCTGCGTGCCACCTGTGGAACGCGTGCCATGGGTTCGCCACCACGGGACTAGATAGTCACTTGTATTCTAAATAAGCACCATGCATTACAGGCAAAAAATTTACCGTCACCTTAATCTTAAGAAAAAAGATTAGCTGGCAATGGATTGAATATACTGGCCAGGAATGACTAGATTATCCCATTGCCATCTCTATTATTGGTATTTATCATCGTCACTATCTCTTGCATTTCTCCAAAAGCTCGAAGAAAAGAGACTCTTCACGTATGTTATAAGGCTAGGATGGGAAAATAATTCATTGAGCATCTGTGGCTAAGAGCAGACGTGAACCTAGTTATCCTCAGTCCCAATCCAAGTCTCTAAACATCATACATAACGTGCTGTCAGGTCACATTAAGCCTGCTTCAGTCAACTCCTGTATTGACTATGCCACATTTGACTGAGTTTGCAGACTACAATAAAAAAAGGTTTATATATGTAGCCCTTAACTTATGACCGATTGTTTAGTTTAGTGACCAGTTGAAGTTATGACAGGCCTTCGCAGGGCTACCTACAATCCACGTTTGAATTTCTGACTTCACCCCCTCCAGTAGTCACATGACTGCAGTTTGGACGCTCAACAACTGACCCACATTTACAGTCATGGCAGCATCCTAAGGTCACGTGACTGCAATTTATGCCGGGTTTTGGCCACAAATTAGCATTTACTTCCAACAATGGATTTGCTTAATGACCACCACTTTTATCTTATGACCACTGCTTTTTCAAGAACCACCACATGTAAGGTTGTAAAATTGGGCAGGGTCACCAGCTGACCTGCTTAACGATCAGAATTCTAGGCTCAAAAACAGTTGTAAGTTGAGGACTACCTGTAAACCACAATGGCTAGATTCATGCAAGTTTAAAATCATGCAAGCCACTGAACCTAGTCAACATCTCAAGAGAAACCAATAGAGATTACTGCAAATAAAGGAATTATGGCAGACAATCAGAGGTGGCATGGGTTTTTGGTCTAAAATATCTGAAGGACATCAGGATATTTATTGTCAGGTGCAAAGAATCAGAACTATCCACTAGATTGCAGCATACAAGATATATTCAAGCCTATAAGGCTAGAATCTTGTCAACTAAAGATCAACACTAAATTAGTGCCAGGTAAAGTCAATGGAATGCAGGAGGGACTGGACTTGGCCCACTTATGGGAGCTCAACAACTCTAAGCTGATGACATGTTTCACTCCTCCCCCAGTTCTTATGTCTAATTTACGTATACTAGTAATCTGCCCTGCACATTCTTTTCATTTCAACTAGCACAAATCTGCATCCCATTGCTTTAATACAAAATAGTATTTTTCCAACAAAATTTTTCCAGATTTTTGTTTCTGCAATATACACCTTTACTTAATACAATCTTTTTGAAGAATTCAAGGCTGCCAAAGAAGGAAGTTGGAGTTTGTTTCTGTATTATGTTTTTAAAGGTCCACAGAAAAAAACCCATCCATGTTGGTTACCATAGTGACTATTTAACCTATTGAACTGGAAATATCCTCCCAGGAAAAGCTCCTGGGCTGTATTAATTGGGACTGTATGAACTCAGCTAGCTCTAGTCTCAGTTAAAGTAAAAATAATAATCAATGAATAAGAATAGACAGCATGCCTGTAATGTTGTGGGTAGCTTCCTCCCCCACTAATTAAGATTAATACACATTTTTTTCAGCCAAAAATGCAAGTCACTGGATTCCAATTGTAACTGAAGATGAAATACTCTGATTTTCTTTCATTCTTTAATTCCTTCTCCTACAAGAGGATCAAATTAAACAGTCATTGTCAGCAAACAAAGAGAAAAGAAAAGCTGGGCAGGGTTTTATAAACTGTTCATTCACTGAACCAAACCTTTTCCAGTGCAGAAATATACATTTTTTTAATTATTAGGTTATGTTAAGTGATGCTTTCCAGGGAGGTGTTCCCATGCTACTAGATTAGGTGGGTGTGGGGTCCTCATCCAAGATACTGTCAAAAAATATATATTTATCAAATTTAGGTAAATGCTCATTACTGGACAATTCAAGATCTTGCAGGAAAGAGTAGTCGTTGAAACTGTATGTAAGGGGAATGAGACCACAATGTTAGCCTAAAATATAATTTAATTGAGAAGGTGAGTTAGTTTTTCCCTAAGCCAGGGGGTAGGCAAACTTGGCTCTTTTATAACTCGTGGACTTCAACTCCCAGAATTCCTGAGCCAGCATGGCTCAGCTTGAAAACTCTCCCTTTCCCCTCAGCATGGCTGGCTCAGGAATTCTGGGAGTTGAAGTCCACCAGTCATAAAAGAGCCAAGGTTGCCTACCCCTGATTCTAGGGTTGCAAATGGCAATCACACGACCTAGGGATGCTGCAATCATCATAAACACACGCCAGTTGCCAGGCATCCAAATTTTGGTAACATGACAGTGGGGCCGCTCCAACAGTCGTAACTCTGAGGACTGCTCTTAAGTAATTTTAGTGCCATTGTAATTTTGAATGGTCATTAAACAAAGGATCATTAAGTCAAGGACTACCTGTATAAATCATTATGAACGTAAGTTACAATAAATTAGACGGGTACTAGAATTCTAATTTTCGCTTTAGAGATTTAGAGATTCTATACTGCAGATTCTATATGTAGAAAAAAGTCAAGCTGGCATATGGTACAGATCCATGTACTCTAATTCATAAGTTTCAGCACCATCGCAATTCTGAAATGGTTTTCAAATTCAACTTTATATCAGATTTACTTTTCAGACGAGAAATTACTCTGGGCATCAAAGTCTACTCTCACAACTTGATCAGTCATTCATCTAAGAAAGGAATCGAAGATTCTTTCCCCAAAAAAGTACATAAACTCTTTGCAACAATAAACATGTGCAGTGCAAAGTTGTTCAACATATTATGAAGGAGTGCAGGGAACATTAAATAGTTAAGTACACACACACACACACACACACACACACACACACACACACACACCCCTTGATAATCATCTGCTGAGCCCGGTTGTCTACTTTTCTTGGGGTGATTCACGGAGAGGTTAAGAGACCCTGTCTAATTCTACTTCTCAATAATACAGAATAAAAAGCTAAAGAAAACAAAAGGCACGCTGTAATGAAAAACAGGGAGGAAAAATACAAACACCAAAGGGAGTATCAAAGGATTTGTTAACAATTGTTCTTTGAAGATCAATTGTCCATCCTGGAGGGAGTACTGGGCTTTCAAATAATCTTCGCATCAGTCTCATAAATTCAAACTCCTGGAAACACAGGAAGGGGGCAAAACGGAAGTAGCAGAGGAAACAATGGTCCTTAATGTATCTTCCAAGCTTCCAAGCTTCTTCTGCATGAATATTTAATACAGCCAATCAAAAGAATATTAACTTCAGTTCTGACTGAACCAAGGCCTAAACCAGTGGTGTCAAACTCAATTTCATTGAGGGCCGCATCCGCATTGCGGTTGCCCTCAGGGGGCCGGGTGGGTATGGCCAGGGTGGGCGTGGCCTACTGGGTGGGCATGGCTAGAGTGCGTATGGCCTACTGGGTGGGCGTGGCCAGCTCTACATCGTTCGCATCGAGGGTGCCTATGGGGGCCTGGGCAGGAGTGGGACAGATCTGAGGGTCTCTGGCAGAAGGAGGGTCTCTGGGCCAGGGCCAAGGTAGTGGGGGCCGTTCCCTCCCTGTTTCCAGGATGGCTTCACAGGCCGCATGAAACCACTTCGCAGGCCGGATCTGGCCCCCGGGCCTTGTGTTTGACATGTCTGGCCTAAACTGAACAGAACCTAAGGCATTCTATGCTCTGCCCCCAACAGCCCAAGACATAATACGATGGTTCAACGGAACATGGGTTCAATCCTTTCACACGCTTTCAATGCTCACATGGTCTTCATTGCTTAAAGGTCTTCACTGGGTAAGTGAAAAAACAAGTCAGGGCAGGGAGAACAATGGAAATAAATCATATACATTTTATGCAGGCAGTTAAGGCAGGTCTTTGGAAGGATACAGACTGAAGCTGATGCTCAAATACTTTGGCTACCTAATGAGAAGAGAGGACTCCTTGGGAAAAAAAACCTTGACATTGAGAAAGAGGGAAGGCAAAAGGAGAAGGGGATGGCGGAGAATGAGATGATTAGATAGTGTCATGGACGCAATGAACATGAATTTGGGCAAACTCCAGGAGACAGTGGAATACAGGGGAAGGGGCTGACGTGCTGTGATCCATGGAGTCACAAAGAGTCAGACATAAATTAGTGACTGAACAACAAGATTCTCCAGCACCACGTAGGGCAGTACTGATCAATGAATGGGGTGGGGTGGTCCACCATGGTCTTTGGATATAGGGTGAAGACAGATTTGATCTATATAGGTTACCTCTATGGTCATTTTTTTTCTTTACAACAAAAATAAAGCTTGTACACTGAAATAGGCTGCTAACCCAACTGATATCATGACTTGATTAAACTTGGAAAAGTATCCCCAAAGAAAGGTACTGATATTTTTCTTTACACTACCTTTTTCTCCTTCGCAAATCCTAAGAAACAAAGCCCACTGGATAAACAGGACCAAAAAAAAAGAGATATGGTTGGGATGGAGAAGAATTCATCAAATCAGAAATTCTACTGCGCACACATTTCTAAAATTGCTCTGTGTCTACGAAGAAATTAAGAGGTGTGTTAAAAGAGAGGAGAGCTAGGACACGTTTTGTTGCGTCCACCAACTCAGATTTTGAGCTTACAAATGTTTTATTGCCATACCAGGTAACTTCAGATGTGGTGAAGACATAAAACATGGATCGTAATAGTAGTTTGGTCATGTTACCTTTTAATAATAAATGTATACAGGATTATTGTATACAGCCATTTTGTTTCTTGCTAATAATAATGCTCATAAAAGCTGATGAACAGCTCATGAGGTCTCCTGCTGACTGTCAAGAATAAAACGCTTTTCTCAGCAGGATTGGCTGGGCCCTAAAATAGATTGCAACTTCCAGTAACTACAATAAGCAACGTTCAAGAGAGCTCTCCGCTCATTAGGGTTTCAAAATAAAATTTGCAATGTATCCCTCTTTTTTGCATTAGGCAAGAGTAAGTCAGCAATTTTGTTTAAGCTACTCACAGAAAATGAATGCTTCCATGCAAGTCAAATACACCACACCTTGTAAACACAGACAGTATTTCCATGTCATTTTGTGGGCGTATTGTTGCACTGCCCTTTGAAATCCTACACAAGGATGCAATGCAGTGGATGAGTGCCAAGGGGTGTTCCCTAGAGCAGGTAACAACTTGGAAATTAAGTCTTATTTAAGGCAGGAATGAGTCATTACCAAACTGATTATGGTACCCGTCACCACTTTAGAGCCTGGAGGTACGAAAAGTAAGGCAAGACAATGTGATACAGGTGTTAATAACGCCTTAGGACTTGGACTGCTTCAAATCCCATTCAACTATGGAGTTAGCTGGATGAGTGTGGGCCAACTGCTTGCACTCAGTCCAGGTTACTCACAGTTTTTTGTAATGGAGATAAAATGAGAGAACCCCATGCCCCATTTAAGCTGCTCTGAACCCTGAAGAGATAGATATAAATCCAATTAAAAATTAAGTCACAGGTAAAGTGAGTGCCTGAATATTTTTAACCCCCCCCCAAAAAAACCAGCTGATCTGAGGGTTTATTAAAAGGTAAAGGTTCCCCCGCACATGCGTGCTAGTCGTTTCCAACTCTAGGGGCCGGTGCTCATCTCCATTTCAAAGCCGAAGAGCCAGCGCTTGTCCGAGGATGACTCCGTGGTCATGTGGCCGGCATGAGTAGACGCCAAAGGCGCACGGAACGCTGTTACCTTCCCACCGTAGTGGTCCCTATTTTTCTACTTGCATTTTTACATGCTTTCGAACTGCTAGGTTGGCAGAAGCTGGGAGGAGTAACAGGCACTCACTCTGCTACGCGGCACTCGGGATTCGACCCGCCAAACTGCCGACCTTCTGAGACCTTCTGATCGACAAGGTCAGCGTCCTAACCCACTGAGCCACCGCGTCCCTTTGAGGTATTAACAAGGTCTTAAAGCCTCTGTAAGGTTTAGGGCACCAATTTCTCACTTTTAAAACCTCCCTCTAGACCAGGGCTTTATTCCCACCTTGGCAAGTTTAAAATGTGTGGACTTCCAACTCCCACAATTCCACAGCCAGCATGGCTACCTGCGGAATTCTGGGAGCTGAAGTTCACCCATCTTATTCACACGTCTTAAACTTGCCAAAGTCAGAAAACCCCGATCTAGAAATTCCAAAACCGAATTCTCAAAACTTCAAAACTGATTCCCCCTCCAAAGTTTCTTCAGGCTGGACAGGAAATGACAAAATGGTTCCCAGGCCAAAAGGTTGTCTTCTAATAGAATGAAGGCTACTGCTAAGCTTGTAAGCCGCCCTGAGTCTTCGGAGAAGGGCGGGATATAAATGGAATTAGAATAAAAATAAATAATATAAGGCCACCATATCAACATCTGAGGAGACGGCTAAAGCTTTTTGATGAGAGAACTAACTGAAAGAGGAAGTTTTATCATTGCAGTGCTGTTTTATAAAGCCAAATTCCACCAAAGCAAGAGCTTTGTCCAAAAATTTGCACTTGCGGCAACTATGCCTCCTTAAAGCCATTATATTTGGGATAAGAAGACAGCTTAAGTTATTTGTCTATTCCAGCAAAGCAAAGCAAAGCAAACAGAATCTTTGGTACTTAAGCTTGTGTCATGCATAACATAATGCATTTCCTCCAGGAATAAACTTACCGTAATAAAAAGCAGCATATATGAAGTTAAAATCATTATACCCAATTATCTTAATAACAACCTATTCCTAGATAGTCATCACTACAGGAACCATCATCCTATGTGAAGAAACTCACTGGAAATGAGGCATGCTATAGAACTGTAAAGAAATGAAACGTAAGCATACATCTCACATTCAAATTGTGTCTGGACCTCACTTTTTGAAGAATTCATAGACAAATTGTTATGGAAACCAGGACCATACAGGATGTATATGAAGCTAAAACCCAGGGCAGATTTTTGACTTGTTTCTAGCAGAAGGCAGATTATACACAACACAAAGAGGTTCTCAATGGCAACTGCAAAATATTAGGGGGAAAAATTAAAACATTACTTAGGAAGAAATTAGCAGAAACTCAAACAAGCAAAAATACCGTGGAAAAATTAGCGTTTGAGGAACTGCAGTAAGAGAATCTTCCCTTTTTTCTTTTGTAGTTTTCAGTATTTTGGAATGGGCTTGTTGCTCATATTATGTCATTACCATTACCCACAAGTGGAATCTATTTATAAGAAAGAGGGTTACAAATTTAAATAAACCATACAGGTCCTCAATGTATGTATGATTAGTCACTTAGCAACCATTCAATGTTTTGACTGATTTACTTTGGGGCTACTTATGACCCAGATTCAATGTTCCAATAGGTGATGGGTGGTCATGTGACCGAACACTGGGCACTCTGCAACACAGCCACAGTTACAGATATTTCCAGCATCACATGGTCATGTGCCTCCATTTTACAACAGTTTTGCTAAATACTGGCACTTACTTCCAGTTTTGAGCAAGGCTGTCCCCATTATTTATTTATTTATTTATTTATTTAATTTTTATACCGCCCTTCTCCCGAAGGACTCAGGGCGGTGTACAGGGCAATACAATAAAATACAATATATAAAAATTATTATGAACCATTGGTTCACTTAACTATGGGGGTAAAAAGTTGTGACCCACCCATTTCATGACTGTCACAATTTACAACCGTGATGGGCAGGTTCCATTACAGTTGTAAATCAAGGACTGCCTATATACGAAAATGCAAAGCGAAGCTCGATTTAACAGATGAATGCAAAGGAGGTACGGCTATTATTCAAGAAAGTCTTCAAATCAAATCAAATCAAAAAGCAGACGGGATGTACATAATTTACTTGATGGCATCATCAACACAAGGAAGCAAGCTGATGCAAATAATATAATTTGTGTAATCGGCGGAATGGTGCTGTTTTGCCCATGACAAAAATTGCAGAGGACATTTAATCTGTAGCATATGATCGGTTACATCAAATTCTGGTAAAATAGTTTTATAGTATGCACAACTTGACTTGGCTAATTTTTCCTCAGTGTACCTATCCACAACCCAAAAAATACTGAAGTACACATACATCATACACAGTATAAGTTACATACATGTCACTTACTAGATGATAGCATGTAGCTAACACTGAATGACCTCTAAAAGCTAAGCAAGGTGGACCTGATTGTTACTTGAATGGGAGACCAACAGGAGAGATCAACGTGATCATGTGACAGACAACACTGTTTTTACAAGACAAATATTTTACATCACTGAAATCTTGAAATTTGCTGCTGGTAATATGCATGAAATATGCAGCAATTACTGTTTTAACTGTAATTGCTGGCTAAGCACAACCAGCTTGGTTATGTCATACTAAGCCCTAAGCCAATTTTTAAACCACAGAAATTGGGTTCTCTTATCACGTTAAGCGAAAATCAAAGAATGTTACAGCTGAGTCAGAAGTAACAGGCACAAAATGACGGCTGTTTTTTATCAGCTTAAACTGAGAACTTTTTCTAGGAAGAAATATTCTGTCTCTGAAAGAAAATGGCCACAGTTATTCTTGCCCTTCTTTTTAACAGGCTAGGTCAGGGGTGTCAACCTGCCAGCCCGCGGACAGGGTGCATGTCATGCCAAAACCGCGCCAACCCCATTGCCGGCAATGGAAAAAAAGTCGCGATATGTCGCGACACGTCGCGTGACGTTGTGAGTTTGACACCCCTGGGCTAGGTGAAACTTGAACCTAATTTGACCCTCCCAGAATTAGTATCAATTGTGTATTATTTACATTTCCAGAAAAAGCATATTTACATATTTGAAAGGAGAATCTATGACAGTGATGGCGAACCTTTTATAGACCGAGTGCCCAAACTGCAACCCAAAACCCACTTATATATTGTCAGGTGCCAGGTGGGTGTGGCCCATTGAGTGGGCATGGCCCACTGGGTGGGCGTGGCCATAGTGGTAACGGCAGACTGGGTGGGACTAAAAAGTTCAATCAATCAATTCCAAATTTGCGAGATCTTTTTTCCTGTGAGTTGAAATTGATTGATTGAACTTTTTTTTTTTGCACATGGCGGCGGAGGCCTAAAGCGAAAAGGTTTTATAAAACTCAGCTGAAGGCCTAGGACTGGGGCGATGGCGCGAGTCCCCACAGAGAGGGCTCTGCGTGCCACTTGTGGCAAGCGTGCCATAGGTTTGCCACCACAGATCTATGAGATGCAGCCTTTGAAAATACATTTTAGATTGCTGATCTGCGAAGGCCACCCACTTCCAAAGGGACAAACAAACCAGTGGTGGCGCTAAATAGTAGTTATATCAACCTTAGAAAGAATGTTGTAAAACAAACGTAACACATGGATTTGAAATATAGCACCTTAAGATAAACAAAAGGTCACGCTTTGTTAATTAGCAAAGGAATGCATCAAGGGTCTGCCACAACCTTTTCTTGATGATGAAGACACTCAAAATCCTTCATTCATATTTGCCCAATGGGTACAACCTTCCACATTTATGGCAAGGCATCTTCCGGAATTCCTAGCCAGTATGGAAGTTTGGGACATGTAGCCTCAAAAGATCTGCAAGGCACTAGAAGGACTGGAGAAAACCACCCTACCCACAATAAAAGCCAAACGACAGGACTGCAATGAATAGGCATTTCCAGTGGATCTCATATTGGATGGGATCAATTAAGTAGTGCTGGTGAGTCAGCTTCAAATGCACTTACCCTCTGAGAGGTGCATTACGTACATTCTTTCCCATATTGAAACATAAGCAGATAAACCTAAAAATAATACTATACGAAAAGCCTATAGCTAAAGTTCTGGCAAGTAGCTACAGGAGCTTTTGGGGAGGAAGGAAGGGAGGGAGGGAGGGAGGGAGGGAGGAAGGCAGGAAGGCAGGCAGGCAGGCAGGCAGGCAGGCAGGAAGGAAGGAAGGAAGGAAGGAAGGAAGGAAGGAAGGAAGGAAGGAAGGAAGGAAGGAAGGAAGGAAGGAAGGAAGGCAGTGCCTCAAGCACGTAATGCAATATTAGGTTATTCTTAACCTTAAGTCTTTCCAAGAGATTTTACCATGAAATGTGGTGCTGGCTACCAAGTTGATTTACTTTTGTTGTCGTTAGTTGCGAAGTTGTGTCCAACCCATCGCGACCCGATGGACAACGTTCCTCCAGGCCTTCCTGTCCTCTACCATCTGCTGGAGTCCCTTTAAGCTCACGCCTACTGCTTCAGTGACTCCATCCAGCCACCTCATTCTCTGTCGTCCCATTCTTCTCTTGCCCTCAATCTTTCCCAGCATTAGGCTCTTCTCCAGTGAGTCCTTCCTTCTCATTAGGTGGCCAAAGTATTTGAGTTTCAGCTTCAGGATCTGGCCTTCTAAAGAGCAGTCAGGGTTGATCTCCTCTAGGACTGACCGGTTTGACTGCCTTGCAGTCCAAGGGACTCCCAGGAGTCTTCTCCAGCACCATAGTTCAAAGGCCTCAATTCTTATGGTCCAACTTTCACAGCCATACATTGCAACTGGGAAGACCATAGCCTTGACTATACGTGATTTACTTTAAAAAAGTAAAATTCTTGGAAGTCAGTGGGATCTGCTGGGAGACTAGTAGGCCTTCCTGTGTAGGTTGGTTGGTCACGGTGAGAGCAGACTGCTGGATTAGATGGGCAGGAGGTCCAATCCAGCAGAGCATTGCTTACTTTCTCATATGCGAGATTGCCTTTCCCTTCCTCTAAAATCTGGGGAAATCTTACAGTTGTTAAGTTAGCAACACGGCTGTTAAGTGAATCTGGCTTCCCCATCGACTTTGGTCATCAAAAGGTCACAAAAGGTGACCGCATGACCCAAGGACACTGCAACTGTAAATGTGAGTCAGTTGCCAAGTGTTTGAATTTTGATCCCATGACCATGGGGATGCTGCAATGGTCACAAGTATGAAAAATGGTCATGAGTCATTTTTTTCAGCACCGTTGTTAACTCCGAACAGTCACTAAATGAACTGTTGTAAGTCGAGGACTACCTGTATAGGGCTCTTGGACCAGGGTCATCTCAAAAGCGGTCCACATCATGGCCCTCTATGGAATAAACTGCCCCACATAACAATATTTGCCTTCTTCTAGAGTTTCTGGAAAGAGGTAAAACTTTGGCTGCGAGAAAGACTGTTTGAGAGATCTTAGCTTTCCTTTCTGATCCATTTCTGCTGATTAGCACTACTGTAATATATTTCATCTCTATTTATGCACTACATGGAGCCTACTACAATAGAATGACACAGAAATACTAGGAATAAATACATATATCCTAGGGAGAATTAGAATGGGAATAGGAGTAGCATACCTCTCAGGGACCTCTAGTTACCAACCCCACCCTTAAACCCCCTCCTCCAAACACTGGGGTGGCATCTGGGCCCCATCTCCTCCCATGAAGCACCATAAGGCTTTTCTATAGACCCATGGTGGTGAACCTACGGCACGGATGCCACGCAGAGCCCTCTCTGTGGGCACGCATACCGTCGCCCCAGACCTAGGCCTTCAGCTGGGTTTTATAAACCCTTTTCGCTTTAGGCCTCCGCCGCTGTGTGCAAAAGAAAAAAAAGGTTCAATCAATCAATCAATTTCAACTTCTTGCAGGGAAAAAAAGATCTCAAAGTTGGAATTGATTGATTCAACTTTTTAGTCCCGCCCAGTCTGCCGTTACCACTGCAGCCACGCCCACCCAATGGGTCACACCCACCCAATTGGCCATGCCCACCCAGCACTCGACGATACGTAAATGGGTTTTGGGTTGCAGTTTGGGCACTCAGTCTCTAAAAGGTTTGCCATCAGTGCTATAGACCTCCAGCAGCTGGGAAATCTGCATTATAATTTTAAATTACGGTTACGTTCTCTGCTTTACCGATGCGCCCCTGTCCATCTGCCGCCTTCTCACCCGTTATCTGCTTCTTTCCAAAATCAGATTTGAAGCCTTCCTCTTCTGGACCTTTTGCCTGCTTGCCTCTCTACCTCTGTCTTATTAAGGCAGCACAATCTATCACAGCTACAAGTTTCATCACTGTCACAACATTTTCCCCCTCAGGGAAGAACTTTTTTTTTTGCTGTGATGAACTATGAAACAGAGGGAAACTGCAGTGTAGGCTCTAAAAATATGAAGCCGCTGGGCGAGATCATTTGTGGTTTTGGGGTGGGGTATCATCAGTACGCTGATGATACCCAGCTTTTTATTTCCACCCCAGATCAACCCGGTGATGCCCTCGACGTGATGTCCCGTTGCCTGGAGGCGGTGAGGGTCTGGATGGGGAAGAACAGGCTTCGTCTAAATCCCGACAAGACCGAGTGGCTGTGCATACTGGCATCTCAGGTTGTCTGCTCTATTCCATCTTTATCTATAGGGGGTGAGGTGTTACCCCCCCCCCCCGTAGATAGGGCTCGCAACTTGGGTGTCCTCCTTGAATCGCAGCTCAGTTTAGAAGACCATATAGGAGCTGTGATCGAGGGGGGGCTTTTGCCCAGGTTCGCCTGGTGCACCAGTTGCGGCCCTATTTGGACCGAGATGCCCTACGCACAGTCACTCATGCACTCGTGACCTCTTGGATAGACTACTGCAACGCTCTCTACATGGGGCTGCCCTTGAAGACCACTCGGAAGCTCCAGCTGGTGCAGAATGCGGCCGCGTGAGTTGTGATGGGGGTCTCCCGATACTCCCATGTAACACCTCTGCTCCGCGGGCTGCATTGGCTTCCAGTTCTCTTCCGGGTGAGATTCAAGGTGCTGGTGATGACCTATAAAGCCCTAAATGGCATGGGTCTGGGTTATTTACGGGAGTACCTTTTGCCGGCATTAACTTCCCATCGTCCTATGCGCTCCCACAGAGAGGGCCTCCTCAGGGTGCCGTCGGTCAGGGAATGTCGACTGACGGCCCCCAGGGGGAGAGCATTCTGTGTGGGCGTGCCTGCCCTCTGGAATCAGCTCCCTGTTGAGCTCCGGATGGCTCCCGACCTTCGCTCTTTTCGCCGCGACCTGAAGACTTGGCTATTTGAACTTGCCGGCCTGGACTGAGGGACTGGGGTTTTAGATTTTAAATTTTAGAACGTGTTTTATTGTTGAGGGCTACTTGGTTTAATTTATTTTAATTTTTGTATATTATGTGTTGTATATAGTGTTTTAATTGCCCTGTACACCGCCCCGAGTCCTTCGGGAGAGGGGCGGTATATAAATCCAAAGAATAAATAAATAAATAATAAAAAGAGGCACATCAAAACGACAACATTCCTATTGCTGAAAAAATAGATCCACCCACATTGTAGCTCCCAGAAACAACTCGAGTGGCCCTTGGCCATAAAAATGTCTTTGTGCATCGGCGACAGAAACCAACATCTACAAATTGTGTCCTGCACAAGTTCCTTCACAGCTTTATGCATTTCAAGGCATGCCTGGTCCCTGATTCTTCGAAAGGCTATGGCAAATGAATCACGTTCGTTTCTATTCCTTTCTTCTCCAGACATTTTGCTTAGCAAGAATACTGTACAGAAGACCTGAGGAGCTGCATTATATATATATATATACACTGCGCCTCGTTTAACGGATTGGTGGCTTTCCTCCCAACGTTTTCCAAAAATCAAGACTCAAGACTTCATCTGCCCCAATAAATTTCTCTTCCAATAAACTGAAGCAGCCCTTTTGTTTCAAGCCACAATAGCTTATTCAGATGGCCAATGAAACCACACGCCTGTTATTCACACCAAACAAGTTTCAGTGACAGGTTTCTGGCTTATATTCTTTCAAGCCAGTGCCACATATTCACGCTTGGGGAGGGAAAACTGAATATTCACAGATGTCTTAACAGATACGCCATTGGTTCCAATAGCCAAATTTAAAAAAAAAACAGAAGGGTGAGACAGCACCTACAGGTTTGGCAGACCACGTACACACTGAGGTAAAAAAAAAAAAAGAAAGACACATCTGCTTACCACGTGTATTGGTTGCCATGTCTGCTACTTTCTGAAAGGCATCCAGGAAGGCAGCTGCGGCTACAACCGTCGTCCTAGAATACAAACAGACCAGAGTAATATTAGAAACAGATTGTTGCAGTCTATTTGGGTCACTACGCAAGAAAAAGAAAAATACTATTCGACGGTAAAAAGGCAGCTTGTATGTGGAACAAAGAAATGGCAATGATCTTCTCAATCTCATTTCCCCCCTTATTTGCTCTTCAAGGGGACAATAAGTAATAGTAGAAAGTACAGGTAGTCAGTCCTTTTCTTCGAACAGTCCATTTCGTGACCATTGGAAGTTACAACGGCACTGAAAAAAATGAACTTACGAACATTTTTCACATTTATGATTGTTGCAGCATCCCCCTGGTCATCTGACTTACACTCGGATGCTCGACAAATGGTTCGTGACAGTTGCAGGATCCCAGGGTCCTGTGATCCACTTTGGAAAAAACAAAGCCAGATTCACTTAAGAACTGAGTTACTAATTTAACAACTGCAGTGATTCACAACAAACAGGGCAGTCATAAAACGGGGCAAAACTCACTGAGCAAATTTCTCACTTAGCAACATAAATTTTGGGTTCAATTGTGGTCGTGAGTCAAGGACTACCTGTATTTCTTTATTCTCTAAAACTTTGCGGTAAGAGATACAGTAGTAAAGGGAGTCCTCCAGTTATGGCCATTTGTTAATGACAGTTCAAAGTTACAATAGTCTTGGAAAAAGTGACATACAATCCGTCCTCAAAGTTGTGATGTGTCACATACACAGTCACATGATCACAATTCAGGAACTTGGCAATTAGCTCACTTTTATGACAGCCAGAACATAGAATAATAGGATTGGAAGGGACCTTGGAGGTCTTCTAGTCCAGGGGTCCCCAACCCCCAGTCCGTGGACCGGTACCAGGCCGCGGCATGCCAGCAACCAGTCTGCACAAACAAGCAAAGCCCCATCTGTGGGATGCAGGCAGCACACAAAACCATGCCCCCTCTGGTCCACGGAAAAACCTCTCTCCACGGAACCGGTCCCTGGTGCCCCAAAGGTTGGGGACCTCTGTTCTAGTCCAAACCCCTGTTCAAATAGGAAAACCCTATACATAGACACACATGCACACACACACACACAGTGACTTGCAGTCACATGATTTGCGACCTTCCCAGCAGTCTTTTGACAAGCGAAGTCAATTGGGAAAGTCAGATTCATTTAATGACTGATTCTCATAATGACTGCAGTAAAAATGATTATAAAATCAGAGCCAGTCATAGGATGCTTCATTTAACAACCACACTGCTTAGCGACTGACATTCCAGTCCAAATTGTAACTGTAAGTCAAGGACTACCTGTATAATTAAAAAAGAATAGACCAGATGCTCAAAAGTGCAAACTTTATTGACTGGGTTTGCACATTACACTAAGTATGTGATTCATTTGCTTTTGACTTACTCTGCTATGCAAACCCCACTGGTGCACTTAGTGAAACACGCTTCATAGCTTAGCATTATAAACCTATCTAGCTATATGGGATTTATTCAACAAGCTAGGTTTTAAGTGGTAGCTCAGCAAAACCTACGGGGATTTACAAAGGCAGTCTATGCTCACTGGGGCCCAGTGTGTTATGACAACCCAACCTTTCTGGTTTATAAGCCATAGCTGGCGCTCAGCTTTGTATAAACTCTGCCTACTGAGGTTAATTTAGTATATCATGGCTTAGTGTATGTTATCCCATCCAAAGATGAGCTGGATATAATATTTTTAACCGTAGGAAATATGTCATTGCCAGGGATTAGTCGAGACTTGATCTTGACATTCCAAAGAGAATGCCATAAAATCATGGGTTTAAATGATTAAAAACTAGAACGCTAACAGCAAATGCCATGACCCACAACGCTCTCCTTTGCTCAATGTGCTCCACTGGAAGTTAGATAATCATCAGTTGTAGATGCTTAGCTGGAGTGGCCTGGACTATTAATGTCCTAAATGGCCCCTTCCAACTCTATCAATCTAAGATTCATAAGACTGTTTCCCTTCTGGAAACAAAAATATTCTGTATTCAGGGTACATCTTTGCCTTATCAAATCTTGCTACTACATAAGAGATGTTCTATTGTCTTATTTTAGACAACAGCAAGGTAAACAGAAACATAGAAATATCTATCCGTTTCAATCAAACAAGTGGCAGACACCTGACCTACAAGGATTTGGGAGCAGATCAATCCAAAAGACTATTTAGAACATCGCCCAATAGGGCTGGAAGGGAGATTGGAGGCCTTCCATCCAATCCCCTGCCACGACAAGAGACCCTATACAATCCTAGAAAAATAATTGTCCAGTCTCTTCTTGAAAAGCTCCAGTGATGGAGCACCCAAAACGTCTGGAGTCAACAGATTAATTGTTCTCACTGTTAGCAAACTCCTCCTCGGTTCTAGGTTGGAGTGCTCTTTAATGATGTCTATGGAGATTCTCAGTCTTCCAGGCATAGTTATCCCAAAGATGCTTTTTCATGAGGCAACTGGACTTCCTTGGTTTGTTGTTGTTTTTTTTAAAAAAAGACATTTCATTTCTCATCCAAGAAGCTTCTTCAGCTCTGACTGGATGGTGAGGAATGGAAGGATTTATACTCCTTGCAGGAATCTAGTATAAACCCTTCCATTCCCCACCATCCAGTCAAGAGTTGAAGAAGCTTCTTGGATGAGAAGCAAAACGTCTTTAAAGAAAAACAAGAAAATCCAGTTGCTTCCTGGAAAAGCACCTTCGGGATCTCTTTGATGAGCTTATATTTTACAAATGGAAATTTTACATTTACACTGAGTTTACCCAGGCTTGTCTCATGAGTCAGTTGCAGAACATTTCACCTTTGTAAGAGGTTTACATCTTAGATGACCAATCTGGCAGATCAAGCAATCTTTTTGGTCAAGAAGCTTCATATTCTGTAAATGAGCTGGGGGAGGAGCTTCTTTTCATTTAAGTTAGAGCACTTTAGATGTCCTCTACAACTTCCCGAGGCAACACAATATTGAATATCACGAGGAACATCGAAATGCAAAATAAATCCTAGAGAACCACCCATCATGAAAACAGTCCAACAAAACTCCTTCTGGAATAGATGGAAATCAGAAGGGAAACAGGATATCCATAAAACCTCTGACTCATGCATCTGTCCAAGGAAGCCTGTGTCAAAGTACATGTTGATGTATTACAATGATGCTAGTGAGCAGGAAAAGTAAGTCATCACTGACATGTCCCGAGTTAAGTATTTTAAGATGGTTTTAACAATCTTAACTCAGGCTGTGTTCAGTTTGTGATAAGTCATAGCATATGGAAACTCACAGTGGCCTGCTTCAGATGTAAAATTAGGATTCAGCAAATTACTAGGTGGGGTTAAAAAACAAAACTAAACTAGCCTCTCCCAAAATGGATACAAAATAGTGACATATACAGATAATCCTCGACTTACAACAGTTTGCTTACTGACTATTCGAAATTACAACGGCATTGCAAAAAGCGACTTATGACCATTTTTCACACTTATGACCACTGCAGCATCCCCATAGTCATTTGATGTGTCCTGGGGTCACGTGATCCCCTTTTGTAGCAGCTACCCAGATTCTCTCTTGAATAAGACATAAAGACACTCCTTAAATATAGTAGGCATTTGGTGAGTAAGTAGGTCTCTGTTCATCTTTAAAACTTAAAAACGCTGAACTATTTCTTCTCTTTGTCTTAAATTAATTGCATGTTCAAATATAAATTTTAAGGAATCTGGGGCATGACTTTGGGGATGAATTAAAAAGAAAAGGCACACAGCACGTGGAAGCAAAAAGAAATCCAAAATCCTGAAATCAGTAAAAAAAAACTAAAGATTTTACAGCTGCTAGCAAGCTTAGCTTTGGTGCTATTTTAAGTGCCTTATCTCCAACTTGAAGAATAAAGGGAAGTTAACCAATATATGTCTGCTTTTCTCATTTTACAGCTTGGATCAGCTTCATGAGTGATAGTAAACCATGATTTTATTGTGATGGGTTTTTTTAAAATGAACTAGAATAGGCAAATGAAAATAAAGAGAGTTACTTCAAGCATAACAAAACAGAGTTATGGTTCAGCTTATCTAACAGGTTGCAGAAGTACAGCAATAGGGATTCAAGAAGTAAAAAATGATTTGGTGATGCACAGGAAGCACCTGTTAGGTGCATCTTGAACAATGCTTCTAAAGCCAAGAATACATACTAAGCGGCCTACTTCTGGGCCTTGAGCCATTTGGAACCAGGATGTGGAAGTGGCGGGTGAGCGTGCATCCCCACTGGTGTGAGCAACGGGCAATTGTATCCATGCACACTCCGGCCGCTCGTGCAAATGGAGATGCACCGGTGTGCATGCCCGCTGCTCACTCCTCCCCCCCCTTGCTGGTCCACAAGGTTGGGGAACTCTGTACTAAGCAGCTGTGCCAGTACAGGAAGAGGAAGCTTCTGAAAGTTTTTTCAACAGGTGCGATGTGTGTGCCCCATGCACACACACACACATATAAAATCACATTTTCTCTTTTGACCCTGGATCTTTGCTCAGGCCAAGAACACACTAACGTCAAACCTAACAAGCTCATGATAGCTCAGAATAGCAATAGCACTTAGACTTATATACCACTTCAGAGTGCTTTATAGCACTCTCTAAGCAGTTTACAGTCAGCATATTGCCCCCAACCATCAATTATATGTGAACCCATGCCAGTAATGATTATACAATCCTGGATATAACCAGATGCTTCATAAAATTAGCGTGCTTCAATTGGTATCAAATCTTCCTTTAGCAAGAGGGAAATTCTTGTGGCTTCATTTCTGTCACGGACTTTCATTTCAATTTTACAGGTTCCCCTTTACAACTTGTCACCACAGCAAACTACTGTAACTATACTACAAGTATACTAATCACTATTTGCTTTCTTTTTTTCAGCAAAGAGCACACCCAAACCAAATAACTCTTTTCCAGTAAAAACCTCAAGTTTTTACTCAGCCTGTAAATCAGAGTTTGGCTTCTCCTTCTCCTAGTTCTCTTTTCTCACAGCCACGTGTTCTTTTTGCTCTGTAGTACAAGTTTAAAAAAAGGAGAGCCAGTTTGGTGATGTGGTTAAAGAATTGGCTAGAAACCAGGAGACTGTGAGTTCTAGCCCTGCCTTAGACTCAAAGCCAGTCAGTCGGTGACTTTAGGTCAATTGCTTAGTTGTAATTCCAAGGAGAAGGCAAGGATAAACCAATTCCAAAAATGTTGCCAAGAATTACAAAGTCCTGGAGACTATTTGGAGAGGGGAAAAGTAGGTGTAGAAAAAAACATGCCATCTTCTTGTCCCAGACGTGCTTTTTCCAAAAGGCAACTGGATTTTCTTGAAAACGTTTCACTTCTTATCCAAGAAGCTTCTTTAGTTCTGAAGAACAGTTCTGAAGACGCTTCTTGGATGAGAAGCGAAACATTTTCAAAGAAAAAAACCAAGAACGTCCAGTTGCCTTTTGGAAAAAGCACCTTTGGGACAACCATGTCCTGGATGTTTGAGAATCTTCATAGACATGCAATCTTTGTGGTCCTCTTCATGAGTTAATGATAACGAGCACAGTAACTCTGTGAGGTCAATTGAGCAAAAGGACTAGACCAAAGTTCCCAAGACTGATGATGAACTAGAAACCTTGGTTAGCCTGATAGAATAACTTAACTACTACTTTACGTTAGCTCCCGTGTTCTTTCCCTCCCTCTAAAATAGCTGCCAATCCATAACTATTTCTCATATGTAATCCTTTATTAGTAGAAACTGGCTTCTAACATCAAAGTTGTTCCATTAGCATTCTCGACCACTCATTCTAAATAAAGTTACACTTTCCCAGACAGAATTAGCAGTTTTCCAACATTTAAAAAAAAATTAAGTGAAAGAATAATTTAACAGTAGCTTCTTCTTCACAAGAGGCTGGCGGAGTCATATGTCTGGAAGTTTTCCATTCTGATTCCTGCACTGACCAGTCTGCATGGCTTCTCTCCAACTCTTTTGATTTTTTGGCTAGGGAAAATAAAATTCCAGGGAGCAAGTAATATTCCAGATTTTGCCACTGGTTTCTTTTCCTTTCCTTTTTTGGTGTTAAAGCAACACCAAAAAACAGGATATAAGGCAGATATGCCTGTTATTCACTAACTGCATAATTCATTCCTCTCTAATTTTTAGTTCCCAGTGGCCAGCTGGGAAAAAGATCAGTTTTACTGACAATTAAGATACAAAAAGCTTCTGTAAGGCAGTACATGCATCAGACAAGGATCAAAACCATACAATACGCCTAGAAGCTTTATCATTGTGGGATTCTGGTATTCTCTAAGCTTGTTTTCTTGCAGATGTTTCATTACTCAACTAGGCAACATCATCAGTGCACTGATGATATTACCTACTTGGGTAATGAAATGTCTACAAAAAACAATCAGGTTCAAAGAGTACCATGTACCCCACAGTTCAACCCTGAGATAAAATATTCTCTTCTATTAGCTTTATAACATTTTCCTTTAACATAGACTGTCAATTTAAATACCTTTAATTTTAAACCCAACCAGTCAGCATTACTCAGATGTAAAATCTTTTAAATTCCTTTCTGAGGTGTCTGCCTGCTCAGCTTTTACAAAATGCTTTCGTATGTTAAATGCAATGTAGTTAATAAACTACAATGAATGGATATCTTAGACAGTGACAATAAATGTCTAAGCATGTAACTGTGGTTTAGTTAGCAAGGCATGGTTAAACAATCCATGCTTAGAAAATTGGTTAAGCCCCTTAGGCTAATGCAGGGGTAGGCCACCTTGGCTCTTTTATGACTCGTGGACTTCAACTCCCAGAATTCCTGAGCCAGCATGGCTCAGCTTGGAAACTCTCCCTTTCCCCTCAGCATGGCTGGCTCAGGAATTCTGGGAGTTGAAGTCCACGAGTCATAATAGAGCCAAGGTTGCCTACCCCTGGGCTAATGCAACAGATTAAAGAAAACTAACACGGCCTTCTTAAGAGAAAGCCTGATAATCAAAAATTAAAAAGGTACAAACACTGATATATGATACGAATGATCAATTTTGTGGCCATATTCAGTCCCCAAGTTACCTACTCTGTTGCATCTGGAGCATGCCCCTAGAATGTAATAGCAAATAAAATTTATTTATTAAATCTATATGCAACCCATCTCACTAACAAGCAACTTAGGGCAGCTTACATGATAAAACGATATAAAAAAGAACGTCAAAAATATTAAAAACAATAAACATTAAAATTGGATAAATCAATTCATAGTAGCCTTATTCCACCCACCACCTGTCCTGTTTTCTCTAAAATAACGGCTAAAAAAGAATGCTTCAAGTTTTGTGGTACTTTAGGAGTCTACTTCATTGTTGAACATGTTTCTGCCTTGCCGTTCCCAAACTAATTTTGCACAGCCAATTCCACTGCTTTGCTTGCAAATTAAGGCCCACAAACCATCTACAACTTTTGAAGACCCATTTTTTTTTAACAGTGAGGTTGGCCCTGCTACCACATGAAACTGCCCGTGCCAGTATACAAGGATAGCTTACCTAAGTTGAGACTGGAGTTTCCCCGCTTTATTTATGAAATCTTCCCAAATTGGGTAACTTCCCTGGAAGAGAAAAAGGACAAAACTTTGATCACTACAAATAATCCCCCCATTTCTGAAAAGTTAAGCAAATTTACAAAAAAAGAGAGAGAAATACACAGTGGCAATAAACAAACACACAGGTAATATTGATCATGTTGTTCTTAAAAAACCCAGGATGAAAAACAAGTTTATATCAGCACAGAATAATTTCTTTCTATCAAATTCATACACTAATCTTGACTGTATCTAGATAAAAATGGAGGCTACTTAGGAATAACCATTTCTCTTTAACTTTACAAAGGGGTTGGGGCAAACAGTGTATTCACACACCAGCACACCACCAACTGAAGATTGTTAAAATCCATTCTAACCAAGCTAGAACCTGGTTAAATGGAATTTTAAATCCATCATCAGCCATAATGGAAAGACATCCAATTCTCAAACATACAGATACAGGTTGTCCTCAGTTTATGACCGGTTGGCTTAGCAATCTCAAAAACATTACTTACAACCCAGATTTGAAGTTTAAATATCTGGGTCCCCGCTCCCACCAGGTCACATGATTGCATTTTGGGTGCTTGGCAACCTGCCTGCATTTATGGCCATTTGCAGCATCCTGTAGTCACATGACCATGATTTACAATGTTGATGATGGAAATAAACATTTACCTCTGGTTTCCAACAAAAACTACCTCATAAAAATGGGTTCAGCTAATGACTACATTCACTTTAGGCGCCCCCAAAAAGTCATAAAATTGGACACTGTCATGTGATGACCTGCTTTACAACATCCCAACTTATGAGCAAAATTGTGGGGTTCAATTACAGTCATAAGTCGAGAACTACCTGTATTCACAAATTTTTTATAGTGGCATTTTTAAACTGGCAGCAAAGAGCAACACAGGAAAAGGTATATATGAGTGAGTGTTAAGCTGTTTGACCCAATTACCCCTCAAATAATTTTCAAATAATTTTATTGCAGTATCCCCACAAAAAAGCAGACTATGTTGTTTTGCGCAAGTGTCTCAGCAGCAGCCCCAAATGGGATCCTCAACTCACAAACAAGCAATGACAAATTATCCTCAGTTTAACCCCCACTGGCCTACTTGCATAGACGTTTGCTTTCTAGTACAAAGAGATGTGAAATTTGCAGAAATTATAATAATGTGTGGATAAAAATATCACACCAGGAGCTGTGGAAACAAAGTGAAATTTTTGGAAAAAGTACATTATTTCTATGGAGCTTCATTTAATTGCACTATGAAAAACTCATTATAGAGGCCTGACTCTAGAGCCAGACCTTGTTATATGTTAACCAACTTTGTTAAATGTTACTCAACATATAAAACAAAATTATTTGGTATATTTGAGACAGAAAGAATAAGTTTGGTCTAGTATTAACATTATGGGCCTAGGAACCAGGAGACTGAGTTCTATTCCAGGCCTTAGGCATAAAAGCTGGCTGGGTGACTTTGGGCCAATCACCAGGAGAGGGTGAGTTCTAGTTCTGCCTCAGGCATGAAAGCTGACTGGGTGACTTTAGGCCAATCACCAGGAGACGGTGAGTTCTAGTCCCATTTTAGGCATGAAAGCCAGCTGGGTGACTTTAGGCCCATTACCAGGAGACAGTGAATTTTAGTTCCGCCTCAGGCATGAAAGCTGACTGGGTGACTTTAGACCAATCACCAGGAGACAGTGAGTTCTAATCCTGTTTTAGGCATGAAAGCCGGCTGGGTGACTTTAGGCCCATCACCAGGAGACAGTGAATTTTAGTTCCGCCTCAGGCATGAAAGCTGACCTGGTGACTTTAGACCAATCACCAGGAGACGGTGAGTTTGGACCAGTCATTTTTTCTAGGCCCAACCCACCTCACAGGACTGTTGTTGTGGGGAAACTAGGTGGAAGCAATATTATGTATGTTCCCCATCCTGAGCTATTTGTAAACAATAATAAAGAGGATAAAAATCAAATAAATAAAATAATGCATTCTTCTAAGTATGAACCACAATTCTTTCCCCCACACCCAAATTTTGAACCACAACGTCTGGAGTAAATGCAACGAGGGCAAGTCAATTCCTAACCCCACTCCCAGCCTCCTAATCCCCTTTCCCCTCAAACTCAGCCCAACTCTGATTTGGTTTTGACAGAAGGCTGCAATTGCTCTGGGGCAATTTGACAACACCTGAATCATTCCGCTTTTCCCAGGAGACACTGCAAGACCCATTAAACAGAGACACTATTCTGTCAAGGATCAGTCACTTCTGGATAATCATGAAACCAGATCGGAGCAACTCTGGGCTGAGCAAAAGATCTGTCAACTGTTGATGATTTTGAAGTACCAAGAAGCAGGCAAGACTCCCTTCTCTGGCCTCAGCCTCACCTCTTACAGCACAAGCACCAAACAAAACAGCAATTCATTCAGGCATTATCAGATTTCTTGTCTCTCTCTGGTGCATTTTCACTGAGCTTCAAAACCATCCACTTCATTTGTCAGGGATTTTTTTTTCTTCCCGTTTTTGTTTCTTAACACAACATGAAGCGTTTGCCTATGTTTTCACTGTATTAGATTTCATAACATTTAGTCTAATCCTTTACCTAATTACTTATTTAATCCTCAGATTTATAACCTGCCTTTCTTCCTGACAGTCAACACACATAGACTTCTCCAACCTTGCTTCCTATCAACTCATTGAGCTGAGCTGAGTGGATGACCAAGATCACCCCATTGAGTTTCATGATGGGAGGTAAACTAGGACCTTGACCAGGCCTGTTGTAGCCGAAGAACTTAAACCAATGTACCACAGGTTCAGCAACATGAGGATTGCATTAAGTGCACCCACAGCATCCTTATTTGCTCTGCTGCTCATAAACATGTTGACCACACACTTAGCATACATAATGAAGAGGGGGCTTTGTAGGTATCAATGTAGGTGTATAGACATTTTCTTCCAGGCAAAAAAAGGAAAACCTAGATTCTTACAACCTGAAAAATCTATTGCAACATCATCCCATTCGCTTAACAATATCATCCAGTACTTGAGAAGCTGTCACAGAGATGAGGGGATTGACTTATGCTCCAAAGCACCAGAGGGCGGGACAAGAAGCAATGGGTGAAAACTTGTTAAAGAGAGATCCAACTTAGAACTAAGGAGAAATTTCCTAATAGTGAGAACAATTAATCAATGGAGTTGCTTGCCTCCTGGAGCTGTGGGTGCTCCATCCCTGGAGTTTTTTTAAAAAAAATTTTTGAGTGCAATGGCAAAAGGATGTCGCCTTGAGTAGGGGGCTGGACTAGAAGACCTCCAAGGTCTTTCCAGCTTTATGATTCTTTGTTTTATCCCCTTCACTTAACAAGTGCCAACTGGCTGTGATAATTCTTCCAATCAATCAAACAGAAGATTAATCTCTTATTCATTATACTACAATGCAATTTTCTGCTTCTCTTCATAGTTAATGTGCATTTTCATTATGTTCACTTGAGAAAGAAAATCCAGGTGGAAATAACACATGCAACCTAATATAGCAATTATTCTCTCTCAAACCAAAATCAGATGACTCAAATGTCAGGTGATTCAAAACTCAACCTCGAACAAAATAACAAATGAAAAGGGCAATGCTACCTATTGCCACCAAACATTTGATGGGCTCAGGTTTTTCACCCCTAACCTGTATTTTGATTAAGTACTATTCAAGTCAACTTCTTCTGAAACAGGAAGAAACATGTCTAAAACCAAAGGAATATTGACATTCGTCATTAAGAAAACAATCTTATTTAAATATGCTAAATGAAAACTTTCTGAAGAACACCAATTTGAAAATGGTTGCACTAGCATAATCCTAATGTCAAGGACTGCTATTATCACATTGTAAATACCAAGGTTTAAAAAACATACCATCCTAATTAGGTTAAAAGAAGGCTCTTATTTCAGTTAGTTGTACTAGAACTGTAGATGTATGTAGAATGTTGCTTTCCCCCCTTTGTTTTCTAAACCTATCAGCTATGCTGTTATGCACATCACAATCTTTTACTCCAAATAAATTACCCTACAATAATTTACTTATTTTCTATCCCTCTGTATTAAATTTAAAGATCAAAAAATTCTTATTAGCCATAAGCTATTAAAGCAACCAAACAGGTTAAAATGGAGATGAATTCATCCAGTGTGGATGATTGAGAGATAACTAATTCAGGTTAATTGCTATGATTCAATTAGTCTTGAATTTACACAACCTTGATTAAATTAAATCAACTGTATTTAACTGATATACAATTGGAGTTGCAACAATATCTCCAGAGATACAGTTGCCCTAAATGCATTTTTCTGGCTTGTTTGTCCTAACTGTGGAATAAAAGAGATTTAAAGGAAAACTTTATGACTCAAAGACATGAGCACTAATCTCGTGCCTGGCCTTTTCTGACCACGAATTTCTTGCACATTCTTTCATGAGCAGAGAAGAAAATTGCTTTGCTATCTGAAATTAGGAAAAGAAAAGCTTCCCACAGCTGAATTATACACACCCCTAAAATATGTCTTCTATTTAGAAATGCTAAGGGGTCCTTGGTGCTCTCTGAGCTTGCTTGTTTTCTTGCAGACCTTTCATTACCCAAACTAGGTAACATGATCAGTGCTGGTATGGGGTGCAGTTTGCTGTCAGTTTCCATTCTAGCGACTTGCCTGTCAGTGTTGGTCTTAAGAGATTCTTTGGTTGGACTGTTTACTGTTGGCTCTTTGGCAGTTTACTTGATTGTTGGTCTGGGCCAGCTGGGGGAGGGGGTAAGGGGAACTGGGCTGCACAAGCCGAGGGCTGGCACACACACATGTATGTGCACACAGCCCTTGCACGAATGGTGGGCCAGCATGCACACATGCAGCTCGACTTGCGCGATCTACGCTGATCTGGAATGATGAAAGCTCTACAAGAAAACAAGCAAGCTCAGAGAGCATGTCAGCCCTGAGCTACGAATATTCTCCTTTATTAGAGATGCTAAGGAAAGAGCCCTCTTTTTATACTTTTGCCAGCTATCCTCAGTGGGATATCAGAATTGCATGAGTTGGCAATGTGTTGTGGATTGCAGCTGTAGAAACAATTATCTTAAATAGGCATCTGCTCTAGGTGGGGTAGAAATCACAAATCAGACAGATCATCTCAGGGCAAATCTGCCCATGTGATTCACTGAGTAGGGGGGTGGTATTTTAAATAAATAAAAGTTAATTTGTTTGCACAAGCAGCACACTCATTTTTCCTGCAGAACAAGCTGTTTCCCTGCATACTACCCAAGCCTCCCCTCAATTGTTTTTCTGCCTTTATAGCTTCCAATTTTGGGAAGGAACTAAGACAGGAAAATTATAGTTACTTAACACCTGACTATTTGCAATTCTTCCCTCTTCCTCCAATGTATTCCAGGTACTCCTAGATTTACCACCTGCCCATTACAGTCATACATTATGACTGTTGTAAATGTGGTCACCCCTATGACCAACTCGATATTATGATGTTTTGCAGTGGTTGTTAAGCAAATCCATTGTTCACTATGGGCCATTTTTGCCAAAACCTGTAAATGCCACCTTGGGCCAAAACCCTCATAAATCAGTCATGTGACTACAGGATGCTGCAAACGGCCATACATATGATGGGGGGTAGCTACCAGAACTTCAGAACTGAGTTGTAAGTATCTTTTGGGAGGACCGTTATAGCTTCAAACAGTCACTAAACAACCAGTCATATTGTTTATTTTTTCACACTTACGACCGCTGCAGCGTCCCCATGCTCTCATGATCAAAATTCAGACACTTGGCAACTGACTCATATTTATAAGTTGCAGCATTCTGGGGGCATGTGATCACCTTGTGTGACCAACTGACAAACAAAATCAATGGGAAAGCCAGATTCACTTAACAACCATGTTACTAACTGAACAACTGCAGTGATTCACTTAAAAACTATGGCACGAAAGTCATTTAACAAATGTTTCACTTACCAATGGAAACTTTGGGCTCAATTATGGTCGTAAGTCAAGGATTACCTGTACCAGCATTTCTCAACCTCAGCAACTTTAAGATATGAACTTCAACTCCCAGAAATCCCCAGCCAGTATGAATCAGCTAAGAAGCAGCATCTTGTTGCTCAAATGCTCTCAAAGAAAAATCTACCATGCAGGGTGATTTGAACCTTTGTAACCTAAACTGAACATATGAAAATGTTGTACAGAAGAACTTTGCCCATAGAGATACATCAACTTGTGCATTGCTCACTGATTACGAAATGGGTTTACTTTGTTGCATGACATTTGTTGCATAAATATTTCATTCAATCAATGAGGGAAAAGGCCACTTGCAAAACAGAAAGCAAAGAGCAAATTCCAATCTGTAAAAGATTTGCCACTCTCTTGGTTCTTCTAAACCAGCAGCCCCCAACCTTTTGTGGCTTGGCAGGCAGGCTGGAGGGAGAGGGGAACTGGGTCATGCAACTGGCGGGCTGGCGGCCGACCCACAAAAATTGAACTGTGTGTGCATTCCAGTCAGCCACTTAATAATAATAATAATAATAATAATAATATATAAAGTTGGAAGGGACCTTGGAGGTTATCTAGTCCAACCCCCTGCTCAGGCAGGAAACCCTATACCATTTCAGGCAAATGGCTGTCCAGTCTCTTCTTAAAAACCTCCAGTGTTGGAGCATTCACCACCTCTGGAGGCAGGTTGTTCCACCGGTTAATTGTTCTAACTGTCAGGAAGTTTCTCCTTAGTTCTAGGTTGCTTCTCTCCTTGACTAGTTTCCATCCGTTGCTTCTTGTCCTGCTTTCAGGTGCTTTGGAGAATAGCTTGACTCCCTCTTCTTTGTGGCAGCCCCTGAGATATTGGAACACTGCTATCATGTCACCCCTCACCCTTCTCTTCATTAAACTACACATACCCAATTCCAGCAACCGTTCCCTATATGTTTTAGCCTCCAGCCCCCTAATCATCTTGGTTGCTCTTCTCTGTACCCTTTCTAGAGTCTCGACATCTTTTTTACATCGTGGTGACCAAAACTGGATGCAGTATTCCAGGTGTGGCCTTACCAAAGCATTGTAAAGTGGTATTAGTACTTCACTTGATCTTGATTCTATCCCTCTGTTAATGCAGCCTAGCACTGTGTTGGCTTTTTTGGCAGCTGCAGCACACTGCTGGCTCATATTGAAGTGATTGTCTACTAAGACTCCGAGATCCCTCTCACAGTTACTACTATTGAGCAAGGTTACTACTTGGACAGCCCAATTCGAATAAGCCAGGCCCGGTAGTAGGCCGCAGCCCAGGGTTTGGGGACCCCTGTTTTAAACCATCTGTCTTTTCACAAAATTCCGATTCGCAATGCCTTTCCATCTAGTTATCAATTTGAGGAGTGGGGGGGAATCACAAGGTGAAGCAGAGTTCTTAACAATTTGGCAAAATGTCCATCCATGAAATTTCAATGATGTTACTGACAACAATATAATGTGTTGGCTTATACAAGCAGTCCTCAATTGGGGACTACAAGTGCTGCAGCTGCCAACTGGAAAATCACAGGACCACGACCGGCTTACAACCTCGCTTTCCTTTTGGTCGTTAAATGAAACGTCCCATGATTTGTGACTCACAGGGTTGATGTAGCCGAAACTAGGAAAATGAAACATCGCATATGCTCTGCTGAGCTCCTGAATATCTAAAAATATCTAATTAATAAATACATCTGGCCTGCCTTCCTTGATAAGTCAAAGTACTTGCTTTAACAGATTTTATCCTGGTATGATCCAGCTTGATGAAGAGATGCGAAAATTTTCAACATTAGCTATATCACCTATAATTTTAAGCTACTAAACTTGGGTCATCCTTCTGCCATTATCCTAAAAAAGTTAAAAAACACTGGGCTTCTGATGCCATGTCTTATGATTGTACGATGCATTTAACTGACTTCAGATAAGTTGTTTTAGAGCCCTCCAGAGCCACAATGCAACATTAAAGAGCTTATATCTGATCAAGCATCCCTATCTTTCCATGCATTAATTTCCCTATGTGTACAACTACACAAACATTATCAAAGGCTAATATATATTCCCATAGCAATTGACAAGGAATTCCTTGCAAAAACTCATTGCGTGAAACTCTTTTGGGGTATAATGTTGGACTCGACAGCGAAGAAAATCCTTTTAAGAACAGCATTTTCCAATCTTGCATACTTCCCAGGCAACCTCTGACAAGCCAAGTCAATGGGGCAAACTGGACTCACTGAACAACTGGGTGATTCACTTAACGAGTGTGACAAACTGTGGCACAAAAAGGTCATAAAATCTGGCACTACTCACTTAACAAATTCTAGTCCCAATTGTGGCCGTAAACCCAGGACTGCCTTTATTTCCGAAAGCTGTTGCAATGGCCTGAGCTGCTAACAATGACTGTAGAATAGTAGCTGAATTAAACCCATATTTCTAGATCGTGTGTGTGTGTGTGTGTGTGTGTGTGTGTGTGTGTGTGTGTGTGTCTGCACATAGTGTGTGTAACTATGGCAACTTTATAACCTGTGGGCTTCAACTCCCAGAATCCCTCAACTAGCATCCCTAGCAGGATTCCCAGGAATTCTGGGAGTTGAAGTCCACAGGTCGTAAAATTGCCACAGTTGCCCACCCCTGTTCTAGAACATGATGCAAAGAAGGGAAGATTTTGCTCTGGAAGTTGTCTTCTGTTCCTTAGGGAGTATGCCTCCTCCATCCACAGCAACTGCCCGAATATCTAAAAATAGCTAACCCCGTTTACTCAGCAATGCCATTGGTTTAAAGAAACCCTGATGTGCGACAGCTGCTCAGTTGATTGTTTCCAAGATCAACACTCAAGATCAGAGGAGAGAAATCAGAAGGGTGTTTTTCCCCCCCTCCTCCCCTCTTTCCAAGCCTGAAAAGAAACATACTGCAGCTGTTTATAGTGGCGAAGAAATGCAGAACAAGGAACACCAGTTGGTTGCACATAATTACAAACAAACAAGTGAACAATCAGCTGTATTTTGAATCAATACAATGTGCTGGCAAAAAAAAAAATCTCCTCCAGGAGGAGGAGGAGGAAAGAACTGCAGAATAAAGAAATAAGGACAGGTCAATGTAATGTGATAAAATCAAAGTGTGAATTGTTAAAATGCAACTGCTCTCTCTCTATATATATATTATACGTGTGTCTGTTTCTCTGTGTTATTAAAAATTAAATGGTATATAGGACGACACCCCCCCACACACAACACATCCACTATTATAAGCATCATAATTATACTAACAGAACATAAACTGTGTGTGAAAAATCACGCTGCAGATTCTGTGAATAACAACTACTGGGAGTCCTTGACTTATAACTTATAAATGAGCCCAGAATTACAGACATAATTTGTGCCAATAGTTAAAACAGGTCATCGTGTGACAGACCTGATTTTACAACATTTTTTTGCAGCAGTCATTAAGTAACTGCAGAGGTCATAAAGAAAATGTGGCGGTCCCAATGCAAATGCCACAGTCGTTAAGCAAACCCATTGTCCATAATCAACATTTTCTGCCAGAAACTGGAAGTAAATGGTGGTTTGTGGCAAACCCCCCCCCCAACAACCTATAAATCTTGGTCAGTGACTATGAAACTGCTGCAAATAGCAGTAAATGCAGGCTGACTGCCAAGCACCCAGAATAAGATTCGGTGACTGCAGGGGTGGGGGTGGTGAGATGGCCATTGGAACTTCAAATTCGTGTTGTAACCATCTTTGGGGGAATCTGTTGTAACTCTGAATGGTCACTAAGCGATGAATTGTAAGTCAGGGACTACCTGCAATGCAGCAAAGGCTGAATGTTTCATACTAAGTCAGGGGTCTTATGACTTGTGGACTTCAACTCCCAGAATTCCTCAGCCAGCGTGCCTGGTTGAGGAATTCTGGGAGCTGAAGTCCACAAGTCATAAAAGGGCTAAGTTTGAAGACCCCTGTACTAAGCGTTGCTGTGTTCAGAGTAGCTTTTTCCAAAGTAAGCATTAACAAAGAAAAATACGGGCTTGAGAAGAGAATAACTGCAGCTCCGCGAAAAAGTATTTGCCCCCTTTCAAGATTTTGCTTTTCTCTGCCACTATAGTTACCAGAGGTTAACCAGATGAACGGAAATTCTGTTTGTTGGTTTTTTTTCCTTAAACCAAGTCATCCAAAATACAGCATGTTAGTGTGAACGGGTAATAATCCCTTTAAATTCAGGCTGAGTTCACCACCTTTTGCTGTAATAACTAGATAAGCAAACACTTTTTTGTAATTGGGAAGATTCATGTCTCTAGTTTGAATTTTAATCCATTCCTCCATGGTGATGTGATGATCTGCTTCCACGTTTGAGTTCTGGCATGAACAGCTCATTTGGGACCCTGATCCCACCCTTTCATGGGGTCTCAATTCAGGCTTTGACATGGCTGTTTCAAAATATCAAAGTCATCTTCTTATGGATTGCTTTTATGTTGCTTTTATGTTGAGATCTTTGTCTGGCTGATGGTCCACTGCATGTGGATGAACAGATACCCTAATACTGGTACTGCAGAGCTCTCAACAGTAGAAAGTAGTACAGATCCTGACACAGAAAAAAAGTCTGTGTCATCCTTAGCAGCTAACATGAGCATCTTAATGTGAAGAACTGTGTTTTGTTCTCTGGCAGATAAGTGCAATGTTCATTGAGCTTAAAAAGTTCCACTTTCAATTCACAAAATTCAATTCTGTGGAGTATTCATCCAGACATATGGAGATTCATCCAGTGCTTAAGATAACCATTAATGTTCTTCTGAGTGAGCAATAGATTTTGTCCAGCTACGCCCCATGGACCTCTATTTGATCCAGTGCTTTCCTGATACTGGAGTCATAAATGCCAATTTTGGGCCTACAGATAACTCATGTTATTCTGGAATGCTTTGTGGGTTTCTCAAAAAGATTATATGCTGAGCTCCTGGAGTTATTTTGAGCGCATGGCTATTCTTGGGAAGACTCACTACTGCCCTAAATTTTCTCGCTCTCAAGACAATGTCTCTGTATATAGACCAATGGAGATCCAGAATTTTAGAAATGATTTTGTAATCTATCCAGGGAGATAAGCATCAATGAACCCACTTTTCTAAAGAAGGCTCCATAAATTTCTGCTGAGTGGGTCAAGATGTACCTTTACAATCCCTGTGGTAAGAACTCCACAGTGATGATAGGAGCCAAAATTTAAATTGCAGAGCTGTCCATATTTAATTTACCAACGTAAAGGGGTTTTTATACTGGCCTACCGCATGTTAGATTATTTCATTTAATGTAATAAATGAAATTAAAACTTCACTCTGGAATTAGTTGTACATTCATATTTTTATATATAAACTCCCCATTTACGACCCTGTAATCCAGGGGTCTTCAAACTTGGCCCTTTTATGACTTGTGGACTTCAACTCCCAGAATTCCTCAGCCAGCGTGCCTGGCTGAGGAATTCTGGGAGTTGAAGTCCACAAGTCATAAAAGGGCCAAGTTTGAAGACCCCTGCTGTAATCCCTTAATTTGGGGGAGCGTCAGGGTACTTGAGCTGAGCTGGCTGGATACCCTTCCTGATGCCTATGTAGAGTTCACAGCAGAAATTTGTTCTTTGTGTGCAGAGGAATACCTGCCATCACCTAGGATTGAACTCTCAACTTTCCAAGTGGGAAGCAGGAGTCTTCATCATTAAGCCACCATGCTATGTTCTTATATTTTTATATATAGGTAAAGGTAAAGGTTCCCCCGCACATGCGTGCTAGTCGTTTCCGACTCTAGGGGCCGGTGCTCATCTCCGTTTCAAAGCCGAAGAGCCAGCGCTTGTCCGAGGACGTCTCCATGGTCATGTGGCCGGCATGACTGGACACCAAAGGGGCACGGAACGCTGTTACCTTCCCACTGGAGTGGTCCCTATTTTTCTACTTGCATTTTTACGTGCTTTCGAACTGCTAGGTTGGCAGAAGCTGGGACGAGTAACAGGCGCTCACTCTGTTACGCAGCACTCGGGATTCAACCCGCCAAACTGCCGATCTTTGGATCGACAAGCTCAGCATCCTAAATGATGTTCTAATAGCATTCAGTGGCAAAGGGGAAAAATATTCCAGTGAATACTTTTTCAGTGATCAGGGTCTATTTAGCTAAGACAGACAAAAGACTGTTGAAGGTAAAAATGACCTCAAACAAAATAAAAATAGTAAAAAGGCCCCTCAACCCTACCCTTAAAGAAAAAACACAAGTTGCAAGTAATGCACTTTAGAATATATGGCTCAAGGCAAGAATGGAGACTGAGCCATTGTTCCCAATATTACTATGTGTTAACAGGGACACGGGTGGGTTTTTACCACTGGGTTCTCAAATGCTTAGAAGAATCCACCAAGCAAAATGATGAACTTTTGGTTAGGATGTCTATGGAGATTCTCAATCACGGTTGTCCAAAGGTGCTTTTCCAAAAGGCACGTGGACTTTCTTGGTTTTTTTCTTTGAAAATGTTTTGTTTCTCATCCAAGACATTTCTTCACTTCAGAACTGAAGAAGCTTCTTGGATGAGAAGCAAAACATTTTCAAAGAAAAAAACCCCAAGAAAGTCTACTTGCCTTTTGGAAAAGCAGCTTTGGGGCATTTGGTTGGGACCAGTTACCAATCTTTGATGCACCTGCCCATACGAACCCTAATTAAGGGAGTTAGGACAGAGTAACTATCACCAGAATTATTATTTCTTTAACTATAGGCTAACATAATGTTAAGCAGACAAGACAGGCAACAAAATATTAACCACATTTTTGTATTCACACAGTGAAAAGTTCTCTTGCCTTTCAGTGAATGTAGGAGTGGACGCAAATCATTTTTATCTTATTAGTGGTTACCCCCTCAGGCTAAAACCCTTTTTTCTATTCCTTAAAATAGCCTTTGGAAGAAAAGATGTTTAAAACACATTGGGCTATAAAACTTCCCTTATTTGGTGATTTTGCATATGTTGGGGAGAATTCTTTTGACCCTGATCCAACATAAACTTGGGAAAATGAGACTAGGTTGAGTTTAAAACATTGAAAGCAGCATTTTCTCACACACTTAAAAAAAAGTTGCAATGGGATCCAACTAGAGCAGGCATGTCAAATTCGCGATGTCGTGCAACATATCGCGAGTTTTTCCCCATTGCCAGCAATGGGGTGGGCGCAGTTTCGGAGTGACGCATCCGGCCCGCGGGCCAGCAGTTTCACATGCCTGAACTAGAGTGCCCGTAAGAGGTCAGCAATTTATGTACTCAAGTGACAATTTTTACCACAACTTTACACCATATGACCTGTATATTTCTGTGTTCAGGGAATCCCAGTTCAATGTACTGCAACCTTGAATTATTTCAAGGTGTGTGTTTTTTTAAAAAAAAAGAAGAGCATGAAATTTCTGCCAAGTTTTCAGACAGTAGCTACTTTTCAATACTCTGGATTTTCTTCAGATCATATAAATCCATAATCAATGCAGTTCTTCAGCTGGCACTCAACCTAAGCTTGCACAACACATTCAACCATGTTCTAGCATGGCTTATTGAATAAATTATATATGGATGGTTCACTTAACACAGTATATATATGTATATAGTTGACATTTTTAATCCTGGAATTGTCATTTGCTATTACAAAGCTTGTGAAAAGAGGGAATGTTTAGTTTAATCTAAACTAAAAACTACTTTAAGATCTGTAACATCTGAAATTATGTTTAAAGTTTCCAAACTTTTTGTTTCAATAAAATTAGAATATTCAGTGAGTAGCAAGTAGAATTATCAGAGGTTCTTTAGCTAAAATATTGTCCACATTTTCTTGTGCATCTTAAAACAGCTTACCACAGTGCCTCTCAAACATATCAATTGTTAAGATGTGTGGACCTCAATTCCCAGAATGCCCCAGTCAATAAGGCTGGGAGTTGAAGTCCACACATCTTAAAATTGCCAAGGTTGAGAAGCACTGGCTTAACCTGTCAGTATTTAGGATCAATAGGAAAGGTTAAAAATGAAATCTGAAGACTGTTACCAAAACAGAAAACTTAGAATGTGGACAGCTGGCAGATTTTTAGTACCAGAAAAAAGATAAAAAGGGCACCAATACCCAAATCAATACTTCAACTGAGAAGGACAGTGTAACAAATCAGAATTTTTAAGACACTGAAGTCTTTTGAGGGCCTAATTAACATGCTACTGCCATTTAAGTTTGGAGGCCTCTGTTCTGCACAAAGATAATCTATCCATTATTTCGCAAAGGTGATAACTCAACTGGAGGAGTTAAAACCATGTCCAACAAGCTTGGACAGGACACGGTGTTCAACAGGATTTGTCCTTGCCTTGACTTGTCAAAGCTACACCCCCAGGTATCCTGTGACAGGTAATACTAGAGGTTCTTTGGTTTTCAATCCGTCAGGCGGAACGGATACCTGCAAATATTTAAAGCTACATTCTGAAATATTTAAAGTGCATCCAAGAGGCCCATGTTTATTTCAGCAAAACGACTGCCCTCACTGAAAACAGATTGGGTCAAGTAGTGGGCTTGAGGGGGAAGGAAGGAGCTGCCTGCTAACTCTGCCTGACAATAGAAAACCAGATATGTCAGGTTTTTGTTAGAATTGTGCAATTCCATACAGCCATTTAGTTAAAACAAAGCAATGCTGATACTGCCATGGAAAGAAACCACATCTTATCTTAAGTTCTCTCATCAGTTCAAGCATGCATCCTAGTGAGTCTGCATTTTGTTTCTATTTGCCTGCTAATAATCTATTGCCAGACACACAGCCTTTTCAAAATACTTTTGTACGATTATCTGCCCCATTACCCATCCACTTTTTTTTCTTTTTTTTGCTGTGTCTGGAAAAAAAGGTCAGGTCCTTCACTCCTGTGTCACATGTACTGATAAGCAAACCCCACTGGATTTAATGACTCTTACTCTCAAATATATGTGCAAGGGATTACAGCCAAAATAAGCCCTGCTCATGCCCCCAATTAGCAAAGTCAGTAGGGCTGGATCTATGTGTTGGAAACGGCCTGCTTTAGCAAAAGGGCTGGGCATTTGAGAAGGCAACTTCTAGTCCAGAAAAGTTTATATGGGGTGGCAAATTTGCTTGTCTTTAAGGAGCCACAGGACTGTTCTGATCTGCAATTGCTAAGAGCCTAGCACAGCTCCCCCTTCTGGAGTGTATCAGCAAATATTGTCTAAAAATGACATCACAAGATTAAAAACAGATCAAAAATCTTGACTTCTCCGTGAATTTTCTCCCTAACAAATGCAGATAAAAATGGCACTCCGTTACTATAGCTCCAATTTATTTCTGTTACCAAACCTCAGTAAGTAAGTAAACACATGCTCCCAGGTGTGGAGGCGTTCCAGGTGTACACACTATCAATTGCAAGTAGCCACAGAAAAGATTTTCCCAAACTGATGTTGCTTCCTGTTTAAGAAAGGGAATAAAAAGCTCCAGCTTTTAGCATTGCCTACTTATAGTCCATCTGGCGGAAGAAGGCATCTGTTAAAGCAATTCCATAGCTGAAATGGACTTAATGAAAATGATTACAGGTTTTGCTCTGGACCTCCTTCCCCAGAGATTTTACATGCCGTTCAACAAAGGGAGATCTGGGATTCAGCCACACCACAAAGAGTTCATTATGACAAGACTCCTGACATACTTTTCCTCCCATTCATTACAGAAGCAAGCAGCACTGTTAACATCTGCAGAGACCTGCTCAGATGGCAGTACAAAAGAATCTAGTTTTAAAGGTTCTTTAAAAAAAAAAGAAAACAGTGGAATTAGGCCTACTGTCTGATTAACACTGTTCATGGGGACTCTTCCCACTCAACCAATCAATGCACTTCCAAAATCCTGGAGGGGGGGGTTGCCAAAAGAAGCAGAGAGAGAGAAAATAAAAAGAATCCATCTTCCATGCTATTAAAAGCTGTATTTCTAAGTATTCAAAAATGCCACTGTCAGTTGAATTTTGACTATTTATTTCTTCACCCACACAGCTTCATGCTTCCCTTTTTTAAAAAAGAAAAAAAAACTCCACATTTTCTCCAACTGCAATCTCAGCTTTTCAGTTGTGCAATTCAGCTGAAATAACTGGGAATTATTTCTGCAACCCCACCTCGACCTCAATGGATGCAAGTTAATTTTAAATATTAAGGATCTGCAGCCTGGCAAACAAAACCTTGCTATACTAATCCGTAGGGATTTGAACAGAAGCTGGCACTATCATGGACCTTGTATTGCCACATATACATGACCATATGGAATTGTTTTATATCACTATTACTTGTCCCTTCTTGCTCCCTACAGTTTATTTGGGCTGGCACAGCTTGCCAAATGCTCAGAGATCTTTCATGTGCCTTTAAAGGGAGATGCACAAAAGTTTAAATGCGTAACACACCTCGCCTATGTGGTTCTTCCCCCTTCACAACTAAAAGCCAGGTAACTGTGAGCCTTGAGCCCAATGTGACTGGGCTTCACTGTGGACAGCACTGGGAACAAGTCACACTTATTGCATTTTATGGCTGAAGTGACTTCCTTTACTGCAATTCTGGGCTCACACTGTCCAGCTGTGTCTAAGTACTGGCCAAAAGGAACTAAGGGAATTTCATTTAGGTGAGTGGACAAATAGTACAGCCTACTGCTAAGCTTGTAAGCCACCCTGAGTCTTCGGAGAAGGGCAGGATATAAATGGAATAAAAATAAAAATAAATAAATAAATAAGAATGAGGGTACTTAAGTTGTCCACTAGAATCAAGCAGAACTGGGGCAGGAAAGACCACAGACCATTTTTTCCATCAGCCTCTTGGGAAAAAGACTTTTTTAAAAAAAACACCTGGTTTTAATTTTAATTTGTTAGCTTTTTATTATCCTACCTTTCATTCAATGGTGTTCTCATTGTGCCCTCCTTTCATTTTTTTCCCCCACAATCACAACCCAGGCAGAGAGAAAACAAGTGATTCAGTGTCACCCCAGACACTTTCCTGGGTTCTCACTATCTAAAAAACTATTTTTTCCACGAATAACTTCTCAGCCAGCCACTTATACAAAAAACCAGGCCAGCGTCTTTTATACAAAACCAGCACATACCATGAAAGGACTCAGGTCGTCTTTTTCCCCCCAAAAAACATCTGGGCACTGGCATGATTTATCACAGCAAACCCCATCCTAATTCTTTTTAGGTATTCCCAAAGCGTGGAAAAGGGAGTCATAAAACCAACGGCCCTGGCTCCATTAAGTCTCCCAACAGTTGATTCTCCAAGGTATCTTGCCACCGACTATGGAAGTTCCATTTCAAGCCAACCAGCTGGGACTGTTAAACCGTCGGAAAACTCGGACATGTTAAAATACATCCATTTGTAACGTATGCCTTTGCAGTATCTCACGTCTTTTATCATGACATCGGGAAGGGCAGCGCGAGCATTTGAACAATGCGTAATACGATGTTAATATCCGATGTTGCTTCGATCCAGATAAAGCAGAGCGACGGAGAGGAGGTGTAACTCTTTAAAAAAAAATAACCAATACACAGACTTGAAATGCTTTTTTCTCGGGATGCCAGAGGCTTTGGCTGCGCCCTTTCGGCTCGAAAAGGCCATTTATTCAGCACTCCAGCAGACCAGGGAAATCCTGGGCCAGGGAAAGCGGGCTTCGAGGACCCCCCGAAGGGAAAACCCGCGCGGCTCTCGCCGCCACCAGCAGCAGGGAAACGGGGCGCCCCCGGGAGGGACCCCTGGAGCCCAACCAAGGCCCTGGTCGCGGCAAGGCAGGGCTCCCTCCGTGCGCTGGGAACGAGCCTTTTGGCGCTTCGCTGCCTGCTTAGTGACCCACCCAGCCAGCCAGCCACTTCCTCGAGTCAGGTGGGACGAAGGAGAGCCGTTCTCCTGCGCAGGTTTGCAAAAGGCGGCGGGGTTCGAGGGGCTATTCTTTCACACACACACACACACACACACCCCGCGTCTCCCCTTATCCAGTGCCCCCCCGCCCCGCCGGCCCCCTTACCTTCATATCACTGATGGTGGTCTGGAAGAGCCCCCCAAGGGCGCTGCATTCCTTCTCGATCACCGCCTCCATCTTTCTGGCCCCCCCCAGCTTCCGAGGACCCCCAAAGCCAACGACTGGGGGCGATCTTCTCTTCTACGGGTTCCCACCCCCACCCCAGCCCACCCCAGCCCAGCCCAGCCCTTTCCCCCAATCGGAGCCTCTCGGCCTTTTGGGATCCCGACCAGGCGGGGTGGCAGAATAAAAAGGCAGCCGTCTAAAGGCGGGAGGAGGGAAAATCCCGAGGTTGGCTCGCTCCCGATGCACGACGAAAAAAAAAAAGGCGAAGAAGGGAAGCTCGCAATTCGGGCTGGCAGGCAGGCAGGCAGGCTGGCTTGGCTTGGCTTTCTCGCCCGCGCCAACTCCCCTCTCTTGGCTTGCAGCCGGGCGATTCCGAGTTGAAGCGCAGCTCCTAGCAACCCCGAGGAAAATCCCACGGATGGGGGTGGGGAGGCTGAATTAAGGTGCTTGCAACCCCTCCGCGCGAGGGCAGAGACCAACCCCACGAATGGCCATCCTGGCTCATGCCCGCGCAAACCAGCAACTCCGATCTAGACCCGGGAGGAGGAGGAGGAGGAGGAGGGGGCGTTTTCAACAGAAAGGAGGCGAGCGAGCGAACAACGCCTCGGATGCACCAGCCGCTCTTCTGCCGCCCACAGCAGCCCCCCTCCCTCGCAAGCCACTATTCATTTAGCAGCTGAGGATCCGATTTTGCCAACAACAACAACAACCAAAAAAAAAATACCCGGGGATTTTTTTTTGGGGGGGGGGAGGCCGCGGGGCGGAGAGAGAGAGAGAGAGAGCTACCAAGTCTGCGCCTTGCTCTAAGAATGCACGTTCCAGTTTTTTCTGTTTTTTTAAAAAAAGCTAAGATTTTTTATTAAAAAAAATGCAATCCAAAAGCGCTATTTAAAAAAAAAAGCAACGGCGCTGAATGCATCAAGGCGAGCTGGCGGCAAGAAAAGAGGATCGCCGGCGCTTTTATTCACAGACACCAGATTTTTTTTTATTTTTTTTCTTCTTCTTCCCCGGATCCTAAAATGTCCATCCCTCCCTCCAAAAGGGAGGGAATCGAAATACAAAAGGAACCCACCCCCGCAGCAAAGCCCTCCGGCGTGCTGATTCCACAACTAGCAACCCTTCCTTCCTTCCTTCCCTCCCTTCCTCCTCCTCCTCCTCCTGCCTCACGCCCCCCCCCTCCACAACTCCCCGCCAGCCCGTCTCCCCTCTTCCACCGAGGCGCGACCGACCGCACGCAAGCGCGATCTGGAGCAGCTCCGCCGGCTTCACAGATTCCCCGGGAAGATACGTCACGGACGCCAATGTCCGGGCCGCGGCTTCTGATTGGTGCGAAAAGGCTGGGAGAGGCGGGCTGAAGTCGTTGGCTCTTTGCTAGCTCCACCGGAGTTGTTCCTTTGATGCTTTCAGAGGTTTTGGCTCTTGGCTTGAAGGTGAAGGTTGGAGCTCCCTCCGTTCCTTCTGCAGTGACCAAGGCTTCTTTGTATTCGCACCAGAACGCTCACCCTGGTTTGCTGACTAAGCCACGCTTGGCGGACTATAATAATAATAATAATAATAATAATAATAATAATAATAATAATAATAATAATAATAATAATAATAAAGTTGGTAGGGACCTTGGAGGTCATCTAGTCCAACCCCCTGCTCAGGCAGGAAACCCTATACCATTTCAGGCAAATGGCTGTCCAGTCTCTTCTTAAAAACCTCCAGTGTTGGAGCATTCACCACCTCTGGAGGCAGGTTGTTCCACTGGTTAATTGTTCTCACTGTCAGGAAGTTTCTCCTTAGTTCTAGGTTGCTTCTCTCCTTGACTAGTTTCCATCTGTTGCTTCTTGTCCTGCTTTCAGGTGCTTTGGAGAATAGCTTGACTCCCTCTTCTTTGTGGCAGCCCCTGAGATATTGGAACACTGCTATCATGTCACCCCTCACCCTTCTCTTCATTAAACTACACATACCCAATTCCAGCAACCGTTCCCTATATGTTTTAGCCTCCAGCCCCCTAATCATCTTGGTTGCTCTTCTCTGTACCCTTTCTAGAGTCTCGACATCTTTTTTACATCGTGGTGACCAAAACTGGATGCAGTATTCCAGGTGTGGCCTTACCAAAGCATGGTAAAGTGGTATTAGTACTTCACTTGATCTTGATTCTATCCCTCTGTTAATGCAGCCTAGCACTGTGTTGGCTTTTTTGGCAGCTGCAGCACACAGCTGGCTCATATTGAAGTGATTGTCTACTAAGACTCCGAGATCCCTCTCACAGTTACTACTATTGAGCAAGGTACCACCTATACTATACCTATGCATTTGATTTTTCCTGCCTAAATGTAGAACCTTACTTTTTCACCATTGAATTTCATTTTGTTAGATAGTGCCCAGTGTTCGAGTCTGTCCAGATCCTTCTGTATCTTAAGCCTATCTTCTGGAGTATTGGCTTCTCCCAATACAGATAGTCCTCAACTTACTGCCGTTTGTTTAGTGACCGAGCAAGCTTACAATGGCACTGAGAAATGTGGCTTACGACCGTTTTTCAGTTATGACTTTTCCAGCATCCCTTGGATCATGTGATCAAAATTCAGATATTTATGACCGTTGCTGTGTCCCAAAGTCATGTGATCACCTTTTGCAACCTTCTAATAAGCAAAGTCAATGGGGAAGCGAGATTCACTTAGCCACCGGGTTATTAATTTATAAACTGCAGTGATTCACTTAACAACCGTGGCAAGAAAGGTCATAACATGGGCCAAAACTCACTTAACAAATTTCACATTTAACAACAGAAATTTCAGGCTTCATTGTGGTCTTAAGTCGAGGTCTACCTGTATATTCTCCCAAAATATCTCCCTAAAGATATATAGCCATGTAGTAGGGCTGTTATTAATATTATTATTCTCATATTTCTCATATTCTTACTATCTTCTCCTGTTTGGATCTATGATTTATCACTTGTATATTATGTTTAATGTGTGTAACTATGGACTTTTCAACCAGTGGTACGGGTTCCACCTGTGGTACATTGGCACCTGGCAGGTGATACGCAACAATCCTAGAAAAGTGGTAGTGGGGGAGGGGAATGAGCTGAACCGGTGGCAGCACTGCACAAGCCTGAGCCGGAGATAGCTGCAGCTGCAGGGCTGTCAGGGCTCAGTGGAAACGCCAGGATCAGCGCCAGGCTCCAGCTGGAGCTCAGTGCTGATCCCGGTGCTTCTGCTGAGCCCAGAAGAAGCTCCGATCAGCTGAAATGTTGCAGCATCTCCAGGGTCTTATGATTTACATTCAGATGCTTGGCAACTGATTCATATTTATGATGGTCACAGTGTCCCAGGGTCATGTGAAGTGACCAAAACCTGCTGCAACCACCCAGCAGACGGGGGGGGGGGGGGGGGGAGAATAAAGACCAAACACCCCCACACCCCACCCCCGCTGCCAATCCTCAACAGAAATGCTCACAATAATGAAAACCTCGGACAGGAGGAAGAACGCCGTCGGGTGAGCAGGCAGTTTTCTTGCTCGGCTGTGGCTTGAACGGGCACTTTTTTCAGTGCCATTGTAACTTCGAACAGTCACTAAGCGAACTGTTGTAAGTTGAGGACTACCTGTACTTCATCACTTTTTTCCTTTTTTTTTTTTTGGTCATCAAGTTTTTGACACCTTGCTAGGTGACTGGTGATACTCGGATGTTGCCATATCCTAAAAGTGGTACAATGGGTGAAAAGGTTGAAAAGCCCTGATATATGATACGTATATGACCTATCACTTTGCTGTTTGTATGTACAGAGAGCTTATGCAATAGAGATAAATTCCTTGGCCAATGAAGAATTCCATTCCATTCCATTCTATTCTTATTCTATTCTATGCTTATAACATGCCTGTGAACAACAGTTTGCAAGCAGCAAGGGCTGGGTCCCTGCAACACGTTAAGAAAAAATGAACTTGTGAGAATCAACCAATTGTAATAGACAACTGTCAAAAATATATGTACCTGAATGCAGATACAAATTTTAAGCTGTGGGGTCCACATGTGCAGTTGTGTAACTGTTAACCACAATCCTCACAATATGAAGCCAGAAAATACTATTTACAAATCACATGTACATGCTAAAGAGGTCCCAAGCCATGAAGAGCTCTAAAGGGGGCAACCAGTGCCTTGAAATCTGCCCAGAAACACACTGGCAACCAATGCATTCCCTGAAGCAGTGGTGTTACATATGCCAAATAACCAACACCATTTGCAATCCCTGCAGCTGCATTCTGCATCAGCTAAAGCTTTCGAGTGCTCCTCAAGGGCAGCCCCATGTAAAATCCATCGCAGTAGTCTACTTATGCTCCTTTAGAGCGCCATTCCTGAATCATTTGTTATCTAAAGATGCTTCGTTATATAGCTCCGAAAGGTGGTGCTTGATTGGAGTTGATAGGAATTATATTTCAGGACTTCGGGAGAATGTCAGATAGGATTTAACAGTAGGGTAGAGTAGGGTAGGGTAGGGTAGAACAGAACAGAATAGAACTTTATTGGCCAAGTGTAATTAGACATACAAGAAATTTGTCTCTGGTGCAGAAGCTCTCAGTGTACGTACAAAGAGCAAAGTAATAAAAGATACCAATAGGAGAAGGTAGTAGAAAATATGAGAACAATAATAGTAATGCAGCTCTACTAGATGGGTAAATATCCTAAGGCAGGCATGTCAAACTGCCGGCCCGCGGGCTGGATGCATCAAATTGAAACCGCGCCCACCCTATTGCCGGCAATGGGGAAAAAGTCACGATACGTCGCGGGACGTCACTTGATGTCACGAGTTTGACATGCCTGTCCTAAGACATAAGACAGTACTGTGAGAATTAGGAATAATAATAATAATAATAATAATAATAATAATAATAATAATAATAAGAAGAAGAAGAAGAAGAAGAAGAAGAAGAAGAAGAAGAAGAAGAAGAAGAAGAAGAAGAAGAAGTTGGAAGAGACCTTGGAGGTCATCTAGTCCAACCCCCTGCTCAGGCAGGAAACCCTATACCATTTCAGACAACTGGCTGGCCAGTCTCTTCTTAAAAATTTCCAGTGTTAGAGCATTCACCACTTCTGGAGGCAGGTTGTTCCACTGATTAATTGTTCTCACTGTCAGGAAGTTTCTCCTTAGTTCTAGGTTGCTTCTCTCCTTGATTAGTTTCCATCCGTTGCTTCTTGTCCTGCCATCAGGCGCTTCGGAGAATAGCTTGACTCCCTCTTCTTTGGGGCAGCCCCTGAGGTATTGGAACACTGCTATCATGTCACCCCTCACCCTGCTCTGTTCAGCAGAGTAATAGCATGACAGAAAAGTGTCTAGTTGTTTTGGCATGCAATGCCCTTTAGCAGCATCCTGAGAGGAGGAGTTGAAACAGCTTATGTCCAGGAAGTGAGTCCCTGTATATGCAAAACTTGAGGCCAAAGAAATGACAAAAGCCCGTATCTCCTCATATGAATGGGACCACTTCTTTCCACCTCAGTTATCTTTGTGTTGCTTGGAATTATCTGTTACAGGAGGACACCTCAGAAACTATCCGATCTTGGGAAAGCTATGCAGGATTACGCTCAGTTAGTGTTTGGGTGAGAGACTACACTACAGGTAGTCCTTGACTTAATGACAATTGGGACAGGAACTTCTGTCACTAAGTGTTGCGTTTGTTAATTGAGCTACATCCAATTTTACAACCTTTTTGCTGTGGTTGTTAAACAAATCACATGATCATTAAGAGATTCTGGCTTCTCCCATTGCTCATCAGAAACCAGCTAGGAAGATCACAAATGGCAGTCACGTGAACCTGGGACGATGCAACCATCATAAACACATACAGGTTTCCAACTGCCCAATTTTTGATCACATGACTGTTGTGGGAAGTCAGCCCCGCCCCCCAGAGAAGGAAATATTAAAAGGGCAGAATATGATATTTCCTCAAAGGTTCTTAAAGAGGCAGAAAAGCATGCCCAGTTTTTCTTAATAGCCCTAAGTCTCCCTCCCCCAAGCAGAAACCAGTTCTGTAGAAATGCAGATGTAATAATCCATTCAGGAAGGTTGGTGCCCTTCAGCTAGAAGCTTAGGAAGACAAAGACACCTAAAATCTACATACCCCACCCAAACTCTTAAGACAGGACATAATAGGATTGACCCACAGATGCCAAAGGGGCACACACAGAGTCAGATCAAAGTACATGACACAGGAAATACAAAGCCTCAAACAGGAACAGGAAACAACCTCGAGAGCCCCAGAGGGTATAAAAACCCACTCCCTACATGTGCTCTCTCTCTTTTTCTTCCAGAGCCATCTTTCTGTCTGGCTCTCCTCTTCAATAAACTGCAACCTTCTTTCTAAAGCAGTTGCCATGTTGTTTGTTCCCAGCTTGGACTGGATCCTGATGAAGACTTTTCCTTCAACACTGTGGATATGCTGCAACAGTCATAAGTGCGAGGACCAGTCATATGTCAGTTTTTTCAGTGTCAATGTAACTTCAAATACCAGCAGTCGTTAAACAATTAGTTGTAAGTTGAGGACTATCTGTATGAAAAAAAAAATCCAATGTTCTCCACACAGAAACAGGATACTGTATATCAAAAGTCAGGCCCCATGGGCCAATCTTATCTTTTAATTTTCATTTCAAATAAAATGTTACTGGGATGATACTTATGAATGTTCAAAGGTCATGGATCACAGAAATAAGGAAGTGTTTAGAATAAAATAGCGAGCATTTTAAGTATTACATGTAATTTAAATGATAAATTGTCTGTTACACCCTGCATGTAGAAATATGTCCAGATTTTGTCTGAAATAAAGACAGAATGGCTTCTGCATGTATCTCTTTCCCGTCAATTCTTTTTTCTCAGCCATCTGCTAAGCAGGAGTGGTAAAACCAGACGGACAAAACAGGACCAGATAAATCCAAACCAAAAGGTAAACAAGTGAGAGACAGCCTTGTTCCTTATTTGATCAAGAAATATATGTGTGTATTATAATTGAAGAATTGAAATTAAAGTTGAAGTCCGCCCATCTTAAAGTGGCCAAGGTTGAGAAACATGGCTCTAAGAACTGGTTTTATCTTAAGTTTCAGCTTCATTGGCTGAATTTGCATTTACATTTGCATTTACATAACAAAGCAAATTAAACAAATTCCAGTTTAGCCTGGTTACTTCTGCAAACCAAAAAAATGGGTTATGTAGCTATTATGGCTTCAGCATAGCTAATGCTAGCTGTAATGCAAATGGGTTATGTAGCTATGGCTTCAGCATAGCTAATGCTAGCTGTAATGCAACATAATATCTCTGTAGCCCATCATTTATTCGATAAATTTTATCTTCTGGATTTATACACCATACTGATCTACAAATTAATCAGGTTTGTTTTCACATAGTATACCGGGCTGAAATGCAATTGGCTGTTTTATCGTTCCATGGTTGATTCAAATAGTCACTACTTAACTTACATCACACAGTTTCTTAAGATCAAATGAGAGGAGAATCCAGGTATGGTGCTTTAAACTTGCATGGAAAAAGTGAGCTGGAAATATTAATTAATTAAGAGATGACACTAAGTTTCCAGCAATTTTTCTTTGAATAAAAATACAGGGTCCTCTGGAAACTCTTGATCTTATTCCATCTTTATCTATGTGGGTGAGGTGTTACCCCCCGTAGATAGGGCTCGCAACTTGGGTGTCCTCCTTGATTCACAGCTCAGTTTAGAAGATCATATAGGAGCTGTGACCAGGGGGGCTTTTGCCCAGGTTCTCCTGGTGTGCCAGTTGCGGCCCTATTTGGACCGAGATGCCCTACGCACAGTCACTCATGCGCTCATGACCTCTCGGATAGACTACTGCAACGCTCTCTACATGGGGCTGCCCTTGTGGACCACCCGAAGGCTTCAACTGGTGCAGAATTCAGCCGCGTGAGTTTTGATGGGAGCTTCCCGATACTCCCATGTAACACCTCTGCTCCGCGAGCTGCATTGGCTTCCAGTTGTCTTCCGGGTGAGATTCAAGGTGCTGGTGATGACCTATAAAGCCCTAAATGGCATGGGCCCGGATTATTTATGGGAGTACCTTTTGCCGGCGTTAACTTCCCATCGTCCTGTGCGCTCCCACAGAGAGGGCCTCCTCGGGGTGCCGTCGGTCAGGGAATGTCGACTGGCGGCCCCCAGGGGGAGAGCGTTCTCTGTGGGTGCGCCTGCCCTCTGGAACCAGCTCCCGGTTGAGCTCCGGATGGCTCCCGACCTTTGCTCTTTTCGCTGCGACCTGAAGACTTGGCTATTTGAACTTGCCGGCCTGGACTGAGGGACTGGGATTTTAGATTTTAGATTTTAAATTTTAGAACGTGTTTTATTGTTTAGGGCTACTTGGTTTAATTTATTTTAATTTTTGTATATTATGTGTTGTATATAGTGTTTTAATTGCCCTGTACACCGCCCCGAGTCCTTCGGGAGAGGGGCGGTATATAAATCCAATAATAATAATCATAATAATTTTTTGAATAGTCATAAAATGAAGACTTTCCAGAAGACTTTACATCTTTTTTTTCATTTTAAAGTAACAAAGGATTGAAATTCTATTAATCCCATTGCTGGTATATGTCCCAATTGTATGTGGAATAAATCAGAGATTTTTTTTAAAAAGCATAGTATTAAAGACTACAAGTAATCCTCAACTTATGACCACAATTGAACCCCAAATTTCTATTGCTAAGCGAGAGAGTTGTTAAGAGAATTTTGTCCTGTTTTACGGGCTTTTCTCGCCACAGTTGTTAAGTGAATCTTTGCAGTTCTTAAGTTAGTAATACAGTTGTTAAGTGAATCTGGCTTCTCCATAGACTTTGCTTATCAGAAGGTCCCAAAAGGGGATCACATGACCCTGGGACAATGCAACCATCATAACTATGAGTCAGTTGCCAAGCTTCTGAATTTTGATCATGTGACCCTGGGGATGCTGCAATGGTAAGTATGATAAGCGGTCATAATAGGTCACTTTTTCAGTGCCGTAACTTTGAACAGTCACTACATGAAGTGTCGTAAGTTGAGGCCTACCTGTACTTTACTAAGGCTACTTGAACACAGTTCAAGTTCCATGTTTGCCTCCCATCGTTATGCCTTCAACCTGAAGAAATGTTTCCATAAGCAGATTTCCTGATCCAGAATTTATACTCCTGGGGGGGAAAAATCCCATTAAGGAAAAATTGCCTGATGATGCGAAAGGAAACTGAGGAGTAGCTGAAAGAAATAATTCGTGGCAATTAATTAGCCCACTACAGTACATTTTCCTACTGGAAAATCACCTCCTGCATGGTGTATTTACCTGGGCAAAAATCCCAGTGATATTAACTGAACTTCCTCTTGACTAAACTTGTATGACATCAGGCTAATAATCCTCAGTAACCTCCATGTAGCATAGGTTTCTTTCTTCCCTTTTGAAATAGGTTTACAACCCTTTCATTTTAAATTCTGGATGCTTTATTTATTCATGAAATTTATAGGGCCACCCATTCTGGTTCTGGGCAGAATATAAAAATCCAATAAAACAAAATATATAATGAATCGTTACCTAAAACCATTATATAATTATGATTTTTTTAAAAAAACATCAAACTGTAAAAGCAGAACTAAGCAAGGAAAGACAATAATAGATGGAGAAATGTTAATTATAATGGAACCACTGCACAAGTTCACCCATTCCCTGGAATCTCCAGACCTCCTCGCATAATCAAGCCTTAAGGGACCTTTGAAAGCTCAGCATTGATGGCACCACTTGCATCTCTGGGCTTTAATATATTATTAACAATATGTACAAATATTATTTTAATATTAATGTTTTAATATGCAGGCACAGGTAGTCCTCAAACTTTGACCACAACTTAGCCCAAAATTTCCCTTGCTAAGCAAGGCAGTTGCTAAGTGAGTTTTGCTCCATTTTAGGACCTTTTCTGCCACTGTTTTTAAGCAAATCACTGCAGTTATTAAGTGAATCATTCATGTGGTTGTTAAGTCAATCTGGCTTCCTCCATTGACTTGCTTGTCAAAAGCTGTTGGGAAGATTACAAATGGCGATCACATGATCTGGGGACAGTGAAACTGTCATAAATACTTGCCAGTTGCCAAGAGCCCAAATTCTGATCACGTGACCGTGGGGATGCTGCAATGGTTGTAAGTGTGAAAACCGGTCATAAGTCACTATTGTTAGTACCACTGTAACTCTGAACAGTCAATAAACAAATGGTTGTAAATTGAGGATTACCTCTAGTCCCTGACTTATGACAGTAATAGAGCATCTGCCCACTACGGTCTTAAGTCTGGATGGTCACAAAGCCATCACCAGCACGGCCAATCCAGTTTTACTAACATTTTTGCAGCTATTGTTAAGCAAATGAGATTGTCTGAAAACAAATGCCATGGTTGTTAAATGAATACTGCAGTTGTTAAATGAACCAATTGTTGGTTAGGGGCTGCTATGCAAAACGTCATAAAACGTGGTTACATGATGAAGAGATGCTGCAGATGGCTGTAAATGTGAGTTGGTTACTGAATGTCCAAAATACAGTCATGTTACCGAGGGGCGTGGCTGTCAGAACTTCAGAACTGGATCTGGACAGTTCTGGGAAGGTCCAGTGTAACTTTGAGGTTACAAGGTTGAAAAACACTGTCTTAGGAGTTTTTAGCCTTTGTCCATTAATGGGTGTCACTGTTAGTGCGCTATGTGCTCTGAGTTTGCACGATCCACTTGGCAGCAGTGAAGAAATGCCATGCAAAGATAAAACTCCAACATTATGTTTATGTGTATACTTTACCTGTTCTTTGCTGTAGGCTCTTAGATGGCACTGATAGCTTCCTAATTCCCACACCTGGACTTGAGCGACATTAGGCAATGAATAAACGAGAAGGCTGATCTCGCTCTGATATGGCTAACCAGAATCAACAACTCGCTAAATAAATGCGAGCTTCCCTGTCTAACTTATATATGTGCACCCTGGGCTGCACTGATAACATTTTCCACTACTGTAAGACCATTAGTAGCATGCAGCTGTTTATTCTGCATCCCACTGTGCGTTCTCGACCTATAATTGAACTGGATTTCCAACTGAGATTTCTATGCTACTTCGATACACTGGTGTTTCCCAAGAATGACTCCATCTGGACATGTTAGGACGGCCCCTCCCGAAACTTCTCACCCAGCAGGTTTCAAATGGCAACTCACATGGTTGACCAGATTCAATACTTTTGCGAGATGCCATGTTGGGGAAAGTAGACACAGGATTATGGCTTCGATCACCACCCAACTGTGGTCTTGGAAGCCCCATGCAAAGATAGAATGACTGTGGGTAAGGGAAGCAAACATGCAGGTGAATAGGAATAGGAAGGGTTCCGTGACAAACAGGTAAACACACGGATGGTTTGTTGAAATCCACACCCTTTTCTGAATTCATCTCTGCCCAAGAACAAATTTCTCTCATATCACACCCTTCCGTTATATAACAACCGTTGCGTAATTTAGGAGACTTCTTAAGGAGCGTTTTGCATCTTTCTGGGTTGGCTTTAAACCTGATTTTGATGTGGTTTTCAGGACAGAATCCTATTTCTCTTTCACTTTGCTCCCATTTACAGGTACTCCTTGACTTACAACTACAACTCAACCCAAAATTTCTGCTGCTAAGCAAGACAGTCGTTAGTCTGTTAAGCAAATTTAATAAATAAATAAAAAGACTACCTAAGTGAGTTTTGCCAGATTTTATGACCTTTTTTGCCACAATTGTTAAGTGAATCCCTGCAGTTGTTAAGTGAATCATGCAGCCATTAAGTGAATCTGACTTCCCCATAGACCTTGCTTGTCAGAAGCTTGCTGGGAAAGTTACAAATGCTGATCACATGACTCCGGAATGCTGCAACCATCCTAAACACATGTCGGTTGCCAAGCACCTGAATTTTGATCATGTGGCCATGAGGATGCTGCAACGACATTAAGTGTGAAAACCGGTCTTAAGTCACTTTTTCCAGTGCCGTTGTAACTTTGAACGGTCACTAAACGAATGGTTGTAAATTGAGGACTACCTGTACTGGAGGCTGCAGCAAGACTAGGTTTTCCTTCTTTGAATCACTGGGGATCTGCAGACAACAATATCTGTTTCCTCATCTAAGTCCTGGCTCCTAGGTTCATTCTGTTGTTCCTGTCCTAACTTCAACAGAGTAGAGCAGGGGTCTTCAAACTTGGCCCTTTTATGACTGATGGACTTCAACTCCCAGAATTCCTCAGCCAGCGTGCCTGGCTGAGGAATTCTGGGAGTTGAAGTCCATCAGTCATAAAAGGGCCAAGTTTGAAGACCCCTGGAGTAGAAGTTCATCACTCTATTTCTGTTATGTACCAGCCTGCTACCGGCCCTGCAGAAAAGGCAGGGACAACCCCTTTACAAACGGCAAGAGGCTGGAACTAAGCCTGCCAAATTTATTAACATAAAACAGAGCAAAACAAGACACGAACCATGAAACAGGAGCTATTCAAGCGGTTGCCTTCAGCAAACCAGCCCTCCCACGCATTCCCCTTTTATACAGTTCAGGGCGTGGCTTCTCTCTGCCTCCTTCCGAGGTGCCCCATTGCCTTCCTCTGTTTACTCCTGATTGACTGCCTCCTGCGTCGGGCATCCTTGAACAGGGCCAGCTGTGGGTCATCTTCATCCACGCTGTCAGGCTCACACAGCTGGGTCTCCATCGTGACCAGGTGGGAGGGGCCTGGCTGAGGGCTCTCATCAGCAAGCTCTCCAACCCCCTCAGCAAGCTCTTCAACACCCCCCTCCTCCTCTGAGTCGTCCGACCCAACTGCCGAACCCACAGGCTGACCCTGAATCACAACAATTTCTAAAGCTTGTTTTTTTTCTTGAAAACATCAGTCAGAACTGAAACAACTTCCTCATAATCAGCCTCAGTATGTTGCTAAACATACAGTCATTACAGGAAGCATTCAGTTCTCAAATTGCAAACATGGCGGCTTTTATCTTCATAGCTTACGGGGTTTTTAAAAGTAACAGAGGAATAGCAGCCATGCAGCCAGGAAACTTTTGGCGGATTTCAATGCATTTGTTGACATTTTTACAATTGACCTTCCTTGGTCTAGTTTCCTCTCTTAGAAACTGTTCACGTTCTTTTGGAAACCAGCAAAGAAATGCACACAACCACGTGTACTGGAAAGTGGTTTGAAGGGAATAGTAGCCATTTATTATATATTCTTTTTATACAGAGGGAGAGTGAGGAGAGTACTGGACTGGTGAGAGCTAAGAGGGCAGGATATGGACACTGGCTTTGCTCTGTGATCAGCTGGAGTGTGGCTTATTGTGTCTTCTATCTGTGTATTTGAGGCTGGAAGAAATCAGAGCAATTACAGATCAGATTTAAACTGCTTTGGAAGGGATTAGTGGGAGGACACTGAAGGTGCAGAAGTAGCCTTCAACTGCCAACAAAACAATTTTGTATGCCTAAACGGGGAATCAGAGGAAACATTTCAAATTCTTGTAGGTTCTGTGTAATTCACATATATTTATCGTTGGCCCTTGGCATGCGATATTAAAGTTCCTGATTGCCAGAAACCTCTGGCTGCTGTGTTACCTTCTGTTCCGCTGAGATGTTGCAAAGAACACCAAACCTCTGAATGAATTTTGATTTGATTCAATTAAAAATTGTCATATACCCTTAAATAACCTTCCCCATCCTGGTGCTCTTCAAATTTGTAGGTTTCAGCTCTTATAACCAACGCTGAGTTGTCTATAGGGATAATAGGACTCAATCTAATGAATCAGGAAGAGAACTGATTGGAGAAAACTGTTGTTAAGCAAGACTGCAGATTTGAGATTATCTGTGAGACGTCATTATACTTTCAGTTTTAAGCAGCCTGTCCAATAAGGGTATTCAGGCATATGTTTAGCATACAATTATATCCTATAATATCTAGATAAAAAAGTAGGGTGTAGTAGATGAAGCAATATTGAAGTCTTCCCACCAATAGACAAGAAGGTAGACCCATCCTATACTTTCCTAAAGCTTTCTGGTTTTAGTCTATAATGCTGTAAATCTCCACCACATGAAAATGTCAACCAGATCACAGAGAAGCCTTCTGATGATCGGTCATCTGAAGATCACGTTGCTACAGGCAAGTAGCTTCCTGCAAACATTACTTGTACAACATTCTCAAACCCTCAAGGCAGTTTCAGAAGTTATTATCATCAAATTATGACTAGCTCACAGATGCACGCACAAAGCAACTCTGCCTTATAAGAGGAGGGGTATTTGAATAAAACCGTCAGATTCCATGGCAACATCATCTTGCTCTATCTCATAATATCTAAGAGCAGCTTTGTTTGCACAACACATGTTCTCCATGACTGATGTGGTTTCTTAATTAGACCAGTTGCTTGGATGTGTGCAACATACTGAATCTAGGCAATAGGTAGACTGCGGTGTGTTAAGATATTTAAAAATTTAATAGCTGGAGCAGTGAAGGGTTGGACAATGAATAAGAACACACAGTTATGGCTAACTGGTTAAAGTAGGGGTCCTGGAACTGTCCCACAGACTTATCGCCACTGGGCCGCATGAGTGGCCGTCTGGTGCACAAGTCCGCGCGCATGCACGGCCCCATTTGCACACACGGCCCCACTTGCGTGAGCAGTGTCATGAGCATCAGGGGCGTTCACAGCCCCACTCGTATGAGCATCATCAAGGGAGGCCATGGCCGCATTCGTGCAAGCATTGAGGGCGGTTGCAGCCCTACTCGTGCAAGCATCGTCACGGGCGCTCATGCGTGCACACACACACACACACACATGCATCTGCCCCACCCACAATATCATCCCCTCTTTCCCCCCTCCCCCCTGCTCCAGCCCACCAATCTGGAAAGGTTGGGGAACTCTGGGTTAAAGAGAGTTGGCCACTGCATGTGGGAATCTGATCTGTAATTAGTTGCTGTGAGAGTAAAGGGGGAGTTTCCTTGTTTCCCGCTTTTTTTCCTGTTTGCTTTGTATGCTCTCTGTAATTTTACCTCATGATGTTCCTCATGTGTTGATTTACTTGACAATGCTCCCATTTGCCAAATATATACATATACATACATACATAAATACATGTGTATGTGTATATGTTTGTATATGTGTGTGTGTGTGTGTCTGTGTGTGTGTGTGTGTGCATCTGATTTAGATAAAGGCACTTTATAGTAGTGTTTTCTGAATAACATCACCTTGTGGTATGCAACTGGAAATGTTTAGCGACTCACCTGGCAGATGAACAAAATATCATACCAAGAGAAAAATGTAGTGTATAATAAGCCAGGTTGCTTAGAGCTGATGAAACATTGAACATCATAAATCATGATCAGGTGACCTCAGGACACTATAAACACCCATAAAATGCAGGCCAGTGATCAAGCACCCAAATTGTGATCACATGACCATGGGAGAGAAGAGGGCTGTCAGAATTTCAAAACCAGGTCATAAATAGTTCTGGAGATATCTGACCTATCTTTGAATGATCACTGAGTGTCCCGTCATAAATCAAGGCGTACCTGTATTGCCAGTGATGAAGAATGCTGTGAGCTTAACAATTTCTGGAGCAGTATAGGGAAATATCTTAGTATTTCAGGTTGACAAAACTCTTTGTCACTTTGCTGCTACAAACTAAAATTACTAATGTACTGCTGTGGAAATGGACGATTTATCATTCTACCATCATCCTTCTCTCTATTTCCAGCGTTCAGTTTCTGAGTGTTGCTGCATTTGTGGCCTAAATATGTCACTCAAATATGAGAGGGAAGTTAGGGGCACAAGGTTTTGCTGAAGTGTATACTCCACTGCCAGAAATTGTTAGGAAAAAGGAAACACGTTGAGAGAGGGACTTGTCAGAAAACATTTAGATGAGAATCAAGTACGCTCAGTGGAAGGTGAAAATGTTGGAAAGAGGGAATGAAATAGCTGGAATCTGGGACAGCTGTAAAGTCATATCCTTCTGTTTTGGGAAACTTCCATGAAAAAGTAGGCACGTAACCCCTCGCTTCATCCACAAAATGTTACAGGGGTTCTGATTTTTTATTTATAAACCTTTTCCTCTTGCTGCTATTCCTTCAATTGGTCATGTGATCAAAATTTGGAAGCTTGGCAACTGGCCTGTATTTATGACGGTTGCAGTGTCCCAGGGTCATGTGATTATTTTTAGCAATCTTTTGACAAGCAAAGTCAATGGGGAAGTCGGATTCATTTAACAACTGTGTCCCTAACTGAATAACTGCAGTGATTCACATAACAATTGCAGCAAGAAAGGTCATAAAATGGGTGCAACTCACTTAACTGTCCTGCTTAGCAACAGAAATGTTGGGCTCAGTTGTGGTCGTAAGTTGAGGACTACCTGTTGTTGTTGTTGTTAATTGTGAAGTCATGTCCGACCCATCGCAACCCTATGAACAACGTTCCTCCAGGCCTTCCTGTCCTCTACCATCTTCTGGAGTCCATTTAAGCTCACGCCTACTGCTTCAGTGATTCCATCCAGCCACCTCATTCTCTGTCGTCCCTTTCTTCTCTTGCCCTCAATCTTTCCCAGCATTAGGCTCTTCTCCAGTGAGTCCTTCCTTCTCATTAGGTGGCCAAAGTATTTCAGTTTCAACTTCAGGATCTGGCCTTCTAAAGAGCAGTCAGGGTTGAACTCCTCTAGGACTGACCGGTTTGATCGCCTTGCAGTCCAAGGGACTCGCAGGAGTCTTCTCCAGCACCTCAATTCTTTGGCGCTCAGCCTTTCTTATGGTCCAGCTTTCACTGCCATACATTGCAACTGGGAAGACCATAGCCTTGACTATACGCACTTTTGTTGGCAGGGTGATGTCTCTGCTTTTTAGTGTGCTGTCTAGATTTGCCATGGCTTTCCTCCCGAGGAGCAAGCGTCTTTTAATTTCTTGGCTGCAGTCCCCATCTGCGGTAATCTTGGAGCCCAGGAAAATAAAATCTGTCACTACCTCCATTTCTTCCCCATCTATTTGCCAGGAATTGAGAGGGCTGGATGCCATGATCTTGGTTTTCTTAATGTTAAGTTTTAAGCCAACTTTTGCACTCTCCTTCTTCACCCGCAACAAGAAGCTCTTTAGTTCCTCTTCACTTTCTGCCATTAGAGTGGTATCATCTGCGTATCTTAGATTGTTGATATTTCTCCCGGCAATCTTAATTCCAACTTTTGATTCATCTAGACCTGTCTTTCTCACGATTTGCTCTGCATATAAATTAAATAGGCAGGGCGACAGTATACAGCTTTGCCGGACTCCTTTCCCAATTTTGAACCAATCAGTGGTTCCGTGTTGTGGAATTCCTTTTGTTGGATGGTTCTAGACCATATACAAACTTCTGGATTTCTTATTTCCTTTGGTGTTTGATCTGTTGCAAAATTAAGTACAACAAATAAACAGATGAACAATAAAGAAATTAAAGTAGTATTTTCTTGCTGGCTGAGAAGGATGCAGATAGGGATATAATGGTGATAAGTGCAAGGACCGGTCATAAGTCACTTTTTTCAGTGCTGTTGTAACTTTGAACGGTCACTAAACAAAGGGTCATAAGTCAAGGATTACCTGTATAACCTGTAGCCATGAAATCCATTTTTAAATATGCATTGTGTGAAGAGTTCTTTCTTTTGTCAAAATTCTCTTTCTACTCAGTTTTATTAGGTGATCTACCTAAAGTGATCTTCTAATTTTGTAAAGGCCAAAATCCTCTTTGCCCTGCCTGCTCTGTCCTCAGTGTGTGTGTGTGTGTGTGTGTGTGTGTGTGTGTGTGTGTGTGCACACGTGTGTGTGTGTTTGTGTATGTGTGTTATGTTTCTAAACTACAATGCCTCAAACATTGCAACTCGGAAAGATTCGCTAACTCTTGTGGGAACTTTTTGAAGTTTACAATACTTACATTCCACCTTTTGAGATATAAAACCCTCTCCCAGAGCAAAGTCAAATTAAACTGTGAAATTGCAATAAGCAAACTACCCGCATTGATGACTTTAGTCTCTTCTGTTTGTTCATTGCTGGACCCAACGCTTCCCAACGCTCCCACTGAAACCAAAGGCAGTCTCCTGATATCTGACTTCTAAGAAAGCGTCAAGTAGGCTGTTAAGATTTACAGTCTGTTTGGGCAGTTAAGAAGCCAAATGCTGCTTTAGCATAAAACAACACTTCTGTATTTTGCTACTTCCATTATCTGTAAATAAACAATGTTAGAGGAACACAGTAAGTCTCCAGTGCTATCTGTTCTTCAATAAACAAAAAAAAACCCAGAACAGAAGCAACAATCCTAGAAATGTCAGGGGCCATCCTGCAGTCTACTGATCTTCTGCAAGGCTGCAGAAGACCCTCTGGTGAGATTTTCCCTGGCACAGGTGGGGCTCATATATTTCAACAGGTTTTGTTTTGCTTTCATTTCCTTTTGGAGTGAGGTTCCTGGGTGGAGACAGGAACAGGAAGACTCTCAAAGACCTTCATTCCCACTTTTAAAATCACCCCAAGCAGAAATCAGAAGAAGAGAGTTGGAAGGGATCTTTGAAGTCTTTTATAGTCCAAATCCCTAGTATAGCAAGAAAAACCTCCAGCGATGGAGCATCCAGAACTTCTGAAGGCAGGCTGGTTAATTGTTCTCACAGTTAGGAAGTTTCTCCTTAGTTCTAGGTTGCTTCTCTCCTGGATTAGTTTCCATCCGTTGCTTCTTGTCCTGCCTTCTGGTGCTTTGGAAAATAATTTGACACCCCCCCTCCTCCTTGTGGAAGCCTCTCAAATACTGGAATACTGGTGTCATGTGCCCCCCTAGTCCTTCTTTTCTCTAGACTGGCCATTCCAAAATCCTGCAGCCATTTTTCATATGTTTTAGCCTCCAGCCCCCTAATCATCTTTGTGGCTCTTTTCTGCAGTCTTTCCAGAGTCTCAACATCTTTTTTATAATAAGGTGACCAAAACTGGATGCAATATTCTAAGTGTGTTCTTACTAAAGTTTAATAGAGCGGTACTAATACTTCACATGATCTTGATTTATCCCTCTGTGAGTGCAACCTTGCATTTGATTATTTTTTTTGGCTGCTGCCGCACACAAAAATTCCAATTGTCCCCATGTAGTCCTCAACTATGGCAGTGAAAGCTGGACCGTAAGAAAGGCTGAGCGCCAAAGAATTGAGGCCTTTGAACTCTGGTGCTGGAGAAGACTCCTGCGAGTCCCTTGGACTGCAAGGTGATCAAACCGGTCAGTCCTAGAGGAGATCAACCCTGACTGCTCTTTAGAAGGCCAGATCCTAAAGCTAAAACTCAAATACTTTGGCCACCTAATGAGACGGAAGGACTCACTGGAGAAGAGCCTAATGCTGGGAAAGGTTGAGGGCAAGAGAAGAACGGGATGACGGAGAATGAGGTGGCTTGATGGAGTCACTGAAGCAGTGAGCTTAAATGGACTCCAGAAGATGGTAGAGGACAGGAAGGCCTGGAGGAATGTTGTCCATGGGGTCGCGATGGGTCGGACACGATTTTGCAACCCAACAACAACAACAAGTCCTCAGCTGTTGGTGGTGCCATCTCAGTTTGTTCTCCTGACTGTAAATTTGAGAACAGCACCAAATATCTTGACTTTGTACAGCTGCTGGGCTGAAGGTAAGTCTTCTGTAAATGACATTCAGCTGAGGTTCCACTTGGTATTTCATCCTTTCTACTGCTCGTAAATGCGAAAACCTAAATTTGCTTAAGTTTCTGAATAGGCAGCAGCATCTAATATAGCTGAATAAACTAATTTTTTTTCGAGGGAGGAAAAAACACCAGTTCCAGTAACATTATATAGATGAATGCATCACTTCCACCATTTTTGACTCTGAAGCTGGGGGTTGGGATTATCCTGGACTTGAGAATTCAAGTTGTTTCCTTTTGTCCATGAGTAACCTTTTTCAGATATGGCCTGAGTGACTTCAGTCATGTGAAACAAAAGTATTTCTCAAGGTTAGGAGCTGCATGTGCAACATCTTGTGTTTTTGTGCAGTGACAACTTGTGTTTCAATTTTGCAGAGTATTGTATACTATTGTAGATCATTGAGAATGGTAGGATACGAAGGTAGCAAATTCAGCAGGTTTCAAATAAATTTAATTTTGAATGAATCGTGACTTAACAATGATTCAAGATTCAATTTTGGGGGAATTTTTCAATTGTTCAGCAATGTTTTTAAAGAATTCTACTAGGGAAAAACCTGTACAAAATTACAGGTAGTCGTTGACTTACAACTTTTTCTTTAGTTACCGCTTGAAGTTACAACAGCACTGAAAAAAGTGACTGATGACCATTTTTCATACTTAACGACCATTGCAGCATAATAATCAATAATCACATAATCAAAATTCAGATGGTTGGCAACTGACTCATATTTATGACGCTTGCAGTGTCCTGGGATCATGTGATCACCTTTCGTGACCTTCTGACAAGCAAAGTCATTGGAGAAGCCAGATTCACTTAACAACCGTGTTACTAACTTAACAACTGCAGTGATTCACTTAACTACTGTGGCAAGAAAGCTCCTAAAATGGGGCAAAATTCACTTAACAACTGTCTTGCTTAGCAACAGAAATATTGGGCTCAATCGTGGTTGTAAGTTAAGGACTCCCTGTACATATGTTGAAAGCCAGTGGGATATAGTAGTTAAAGTGTTGAATTAGGGACAAATACACCCTATGTTGGTGTTCACCTTTAGCCACAAATGTTTACTGGGTGATATGGGTCTAATCTCTCTCTCTCTCTCTCTCTCTCTCTCTCTCTCTCTCTCTCTCTCTCTCTCTCTCTCTCTCTCTCTCTCTCTCTCTCTCTCTCTCTCTCTCTCTCTCTCTCTTTCTTTCTCTGTCCCCAGGGTTGTTGTAGAGATAAATTGTAGAGATAATGAATGATATATGCTTTCTTGTTCTCACCTGCAGGAAAAGCAGGTTATAGGCCTAGCAAATAAAAATAAATCTAATTAATATGGTCACCCAAAATAATATACAAGAATGCATTATGTTAGAGGCATTTCTTTGGAAAGCATTATTTCAGGAATACATACATACATATGTTGTTGTTAGCTGCGAAGTCGTGTCCAACCCATCGCAACACCATGGACGACGTTCCTCCAGGCCTTCCTGTCCTCTACCATCTTCTGGAGTCCATTTAAGCTCACGCCTACTGCTTCAGTGACTCCATCCAGCCACCTCATTCTCTGTCGTCCCCTTCTTCTCTTGCCCTCAACCTTTCCCAGCTTTAGGCTCTTCTCCAGTGAGTCCTTCCTTCTCATTAGGTGGCCAAAGTATTTGACTTTCCGCTTCAGGATCTGGCCTTCTAAAGAGCAGTCGGGGTTGATCTCCTCTAGGACTGACCGGTTTGATCGCCTTGCAGTCCAAGGGAGTCACAGGACACATACATATATATATATACACATACATATATGCATACCTACATATATACATTTATATATATTGAATTGTTTGAAAAAGTGTGCGTGAAAACCCATCCGCATTTCTAGCAAATCAAAACTGACCATCCAAACTTGAGAAATTCACAGACTTGAAAAAAAGGAGAAGAAAAAAAGGACATGCATGAGAAGCTGACCCAATCTTTAGTGGGTCAAGAATTGGAACTGATGGGAACACCCTTAGCAGTCCCGACGGAGACACCACTGAGGATAGCTGGCAAGTTCTCATGTTTTAGTTTAGAAAACAAAATGTACTTGGGAGGAAGCATAATTGAAGGGCTGACTTAGAAGTGGCTAGGCTTGAGAAATTCTGGGAGAGGTAGATGAAGAATGATCCTTGTTTGTTTCAGAGAAGCAAACCAAGGCTAGCAATCTGAAATGATGTTTGTCAACCAGCCATTTGTTTAGTGTTCAGTCTTCTTCTTCCTTCTTTTAAGCAACCGATATAACTAGAGGACCATCCATTGTGAATCTGTGCAGGGGGTATGCAAAGTTATGCAGAGACAAATATAATTTAATTTAAAGATGGGTCTGGATGGATCAATGGTTATTTTAAAAACACAGTAAAAGAAGCCCCAGTGGATTTCACCGCATAATTATCTCATGCACAATTTTGTCCCCACCAGTATGCTAAGAATTCCACAATTGCTTGATTATGTACCATCAGGCTAACCAATTGCCATCATTAACTGAGCACTCTCTGTATACTGCCTACTATGAGAAGCGGTATATAGCTAGGAAGAAGGAAGGAAGGATTGAATATTCATAAAGGTGCAAGTCGCACAATAGCCCAGGGCTTTTCAATCTTTTCACACATTGTACCACTTTTAGGATATGGCAATATGCGAGTACCACGAGTCGCCTAGCAAGGTGTCAAAAACTTGATGACACCCCCCCCAAAAAAGGAAAAAAGTGATAAAGTACAGGTAGTCCTCGACTTACAACAGTTCGCTTAGTGACTGTTCGAAGTTACAATGGTACTGAAAAAAGTGCCCACCAAGCCACAACCAAGCAAGACACCTGCCTGCCTGCCTGGCGGCGCTCTTCCTCCTGTCCGAGGTTTTCATTGTTGTGAGCATTTCTGTTGAGGATTGGCAGTGGGGGTGGGGTGGGGTGTGTTTGGTTTTTATTCCCCCCCCCCCCCGGTCTGCTGGGTGGTTGCAGCAGGTTTTGGTCATTTCACATGACCCTTGGACACTGTGACAGTCCTAAATATGAATCAGTTGCCAAGCATCTGAATGTAAATCACAAGACCCTGGAGATGCTGCAACATTCTAGCTGATCGGCGCTTCTTCAGGGCTCAGCAGAAGCACCGGGATCAGCGCTGAGATCCTGACACTTCCGCCCTGACAGCCCTGCAGCTCCAGCCATCTCTTGCTCAGGCTTGTGCAGTGCTGCCACTGGTTCAGCTCATTGCCCTCCCCCGCTACCACTTTTCTAGGATGGTCACGTACCACCTGCCAGGTGCCAATGTACCACAGGTGGTACCCGTACCACTGGTTGAAAAGCCCTGCAATAGGCTACCTAAGAACACAAAGTAAAATATGGTCAGGTAATTCAGCATGTTATAGAAACCCAGATCATCACATTAGTTCATAATTTCCCTTAATTAGGCAGGGTATTTTCTGTTAACCCAGGTGTTACACGTAGGCCATGACTTACAACCATTTGTTTAGTGAATGGCACTGAAAAAAGTGACTTATGACCATTTTTCACACTGACAATCATCGCAGCATCCAAATGGCCACATGATCAAAATTAAGAGGCTTGGCAATTGGCTCATATTTATGAGGGGTGCTGTGTCCCAAGGCCATCGGATCCCCTTTTGGGGCCTTCTGACAAGTAGAGTCAATGGGGAAGCCAGATTCTCTTTGTAACCCTGTTACTACCTTCACAACTGGAGTGATTCACTTAACAAGTGTGCAAGAAAGGTCATAAAATGGGACAAAACTCATTAACAATTGTCTGGCCTAACAACAGAAATATTGGGCCCAATTATGGCTATAAGTCAAGGACTACCTGTATATTGTCCCAAAATATCTCCCTAAAGATATTAATCCATGTAGTACAGCTGTATTGATATTTCCTCGACTTATACGACCCCAGGACATTGCAATGGCCATAAATGTGAGCCAGTTCCCAAGCATCTGAATTTTGATCATGTGACCATGGGGATGCTGCAATGTTCGTAAGTGTGAAAAATGGTCATAAGTCACTTTTTTCAGTGCCATTGTAATTTCAAACGGTCTCTAAGTGAACTGTTGTACGTCAAAGACTACCTGTATACATTCTTCGCTGGACAAGAATACAAAACAATGCTTTGTGAAAATAAATATCCAACATGCATCTGGATCCAGTATTACAATATGCAGTTGGGTTTCGGTAGAAAAAAGGCTTTTATAGTTGGAATAAAATGAAGCGTCTGTTATAAGGCAGAGACTGACAAGCAGCAAATGCAACACACACACACCCGTCTCCTTTTGTAGTAGAGACAGTGATGTAGACAGCTCTGCATAGAAGGGAATCTGGGCTGTGAACCAAACTGGATGGGCATGAGGTCAAGCTGCAGCCGAAGACAAATATAGCAGTGACTGGATGCTATTATGTACTCCTTTAATTAGTTTTTTTCTGCAGAAGCCAATGTACTAATTTACCACATTCCACAAATAAATGGGAAAGGAAAAGCTGGTCTTTTAATTTTAGACATGAAGAACAAAGTTGAGTTATAGCCCAGCTGTAAATGTGAGTAGTTATTGCAGTTTGGTGGATAACTTCAGTCCTGGGATTCTGGAATGGATAGGTAGGCATATTTTATGACAGCCTTTGGAAGTCCCTCAAATGGGATCTGAATTTCCATTGCTAAGCAAGGTGGTTGTTAAGTGAGTCACCCCTCGTTTTACAATCTTTTCTGGAACAGTCGTTAAGTGAAACACTCAGTTGTTATACAAAACCAGCTTTCCTTGTCAGAAGCCAGAAGGGGAAGTTTGCAAACGGTAACACATCATAAATACGTGCTGGTTGCCGAGAGCCCACTTTTGAGCCCAGGGCTTCAGGGATATTGAGAGGGTTGTGGATGCAAAGACTGGTTGTGAGTCACTTTATTCAGTGCCATTGAAACTTTGAATGGTGGCTAAACCAATGGTTGTATGTTGAGAACTACTGGTATGTGAAGCTCAAATTGTAAGACAAGGCTGCCAGATTTAGGCTGCAAGACCAGCCACGGCCAATAGATGGCTTGATACTCAAGCACTTTGTTTCCATCTAATGGTCATTTAGACTTTTGCAGGTTAGATCTAACAGAATAACAGAGTAACAAAATAACAGATTGAAGGGATCTTGGAGGTCTTTTAATCCAGCCCCCTGCTCAGGCAGGAAACTATACCATTTCAGGCAAATTGTTGTCCAATCTCTTCTTTAAAACCTCTAGTGTTGGAGCACCCACAATTTCTCTACTCTTAATGTTATGTATCCTGATGCAGGCAGCTGCATAGCAACAGCCACCAGGGGGCGTTGGCCTGGACGGTTTTGGCGGGAAACCTAGTTTCGGCGGGAAAACCTAGGGCCAACCCCATTGGTTGGTTGCCTACCTGGCGAGGTATTTAAGGAGGCCAGGTAGCCCTTGTTTTTCAGTACGTTCCCCCCCAATAAAGAGCTGAACACGTACTCCGGCTGGCGTCTCTTCCTTGCGTCGGACCCACTACATTACACTTAACAGTTGACAAACTGCATGCCGTTGACTTGAAATTCAGGTGACTAAACAGGAGGATTGTATTTTTTAAAGAAATGGACCTTTTGTCCTCATGTGACAATCATATTTTCCTCATCCAAAGGTTGGTTTGCACCTGGGATGCATTGACTGGCTGTGTTTCTATTTTAATAAGTTTTTTGTTTTGAAACATCCATTATTTCAATTTTAATCGTCACGTTTTAAAATGTCAGAATGTTTTAATTTAAAATACTGTTCCAAATTGTCAAATCAAGTGGGGTTTTTTTGTTAAAAAAAATTGGTTCACATACATGGTAAGAATTCTCCTTGTTTCAGACTGAATTTGTCATTTCAATTAATCTTTCCAATTTGACTTGGAAAGCTGACTTGTTTTGGAGTTTTGATGGAATCATCCTTAAATGAAATATCTCTGTAATCCTAGGACACACACTGTAGTGACTCTTAATGTGTTTTAATGTGTTTTATTTTATTTTTAGTTCTATGAAAGTTAGTTCTCACAAAATCAAAAATAAACATCCTGATATGAGGTCAGTACCAAAATAAGGAAAAGAAGGATGACTTCTCATCCTTTAAGTAGAACCAGCAGAAGAAAAAGGCACAAGATGTTTGATTATATAGTAGACTCACAGTTGCTGTCATTCCTCCCTAGATCATAGCAGTCGTTATGAGGCTCTTTCATAACAGCTTCGTGGGTTTCTTTTTATATAAGAATTATACTTATTTGAGCCTCTAAGTCCTAAGAAATATATTCTTGCAGTTGTTTTGTCTGCCAAATTCAGAATATTTCTGGATCAAATCCACTGGGCTTTGCAAACCTTAATTTGTGGCAGTGATCTTCAAAATCAGTCTGTGGGCCATGAATGATCCATGGAGGTTTATGAGCTAGTCAACCATACTGGTAGTCCTTGACTTACAACCATTTGTTTAGTCACAGTTCAAAGTTACAACAGCACTGGAAAAAGTGACTTATGATTGTTTTCACACTTACAACTGTTGCAGCATCCCATGGTCACGTGATCGAAATTTGGATGCTTGGCAACTGGCATGCATTTAATGCAGTGTCCCAGAGTCGTGTGATCAGCTTTTGTGACCTTCTGACAAGCAAAGTCAATTGGGAAGCCAAATTCACTTAACAACCATGTTACTAACAACCACAATGTTTCACTTAACAACTGGGGCAAGAAAAGTCACCCAAGAGGCAAAATTCACTTAACAACTGTCTTGTGTAACAACAGAAATTTTGGGCTTAAATCAGGCTGAGGAATTCTGGTAGTTGAAGTCCACAAGTCATAAAAGGGCCAGGTTTGAAGACCCCTGGCTTAAATAATCAGATATTTTTCTCAAACAATATTCTCAACCAACAACTATCTTGTAATAATGATCTGTTACAAGCTTTTGTTATTATGCCATAGGTTATGGAAAATATTTGAAGGAGTAACAATAGCACTTACATTCATATACCGCTTCACAGTGCTTTACAGCCCTCTCTAAGCAGTTTACAGACGTCAGCATATTGCCCCCGACAATCTGGGTCCTCATGAAGACTTTATTTTATATTTATTTAGTTATTTTATAAATTTTAGTTTTAAAATGCAGCCCAAGTGCTAACCACTGATAATATTAGCTAGTTGGGTAGATAGTGAAATATTTGCAAGAAAGCAACCAAGCTCAGAGCCCACAGTCTCTTTACATTTAATAAAAGCACAGTCTAAAATAACAACAGCAAAAATTACATCTAGATATTAACACCCGTGCTGGTGTCTTACTCCGTTTTCCAACAGTGTTAAATGAATAAATAAACAGATTTCCACAAATGTCAACGAGTAAAGAAAACAGATCTTCTACGGGGAATCTCCCTGTTCTACGTTTCAGATATCTTCTCTATGTCCATAGCTCTTGAATAGATTTAGAAACTATTTGGTAATCCTGTCCCCAGACTGTTCCCCCTCCCCACTGCCCCCAATGTGACTGCCAACACAGAAGTCAACAGGACGATGAGCAATTAATTCTTCTGCTTTGGAAAAATGTGAATTGGAGCCTTGGCAACCTGCGTGCAGAAATGTCTCATTATTTCTCTGGCAAACCTAGGTATTAGCTGGGGGAATACTGTTTTCATTATGACAAGCATTATTTTTGTTTTAATAACATTCATCCTCAACCCTGTAAATTAAAAAGCTGCTTCCATGCAATATGTTAAGCATCATTATTTATGAGATCTTTGTGACTGTAAAAGCTGAGCCTGTTTGCTCTATACACTGACCCATTAAAAATGGGCTAACTCAGTAACTTATAAATGCAACTTTGCAGTGCTTATTTTATTTTGCTTTTAATCCAGAATATAATGCTCCCTGGGCCCAAGGCATTCTTCAAAGATTACTACTTTAAAGGCTCAGCTAGCTAGTATTTTGTTTTGCAGCTTGCCACCTTTTATAACATAGATTGTAATTTTTTTATGTGAAAAAAAATATGTCTAAAAGATATGGTTAAAAAAATCAAGATGCATCCACGAAGATGTGTTCAAAGCTCCGCCTCTGCTCATAAGTGGGTGGAGTTTTGATCACACTGTCAGACACCCAAAATGTGGTCAGCTGATGTTGGAAATTCGAATCCAGCTCATAAGTATTTTTGAGGATGTCTGTTATAACTTTGAATGGTCAACAAAGTGACTGGTTGTAAGTCGAGGACTATAGGTAGTCCTCGACTTACAACAGTTCATTTAGTGACCTTTCAAAGTTACAATGACAGTGAAAAAAGTGAGGTTATGACTATTTTTCACACTTAACGATTGTTGCAGCACGCCCCGGATCACATAATCAAAATTCAGACGCTTGGCAACTGACTCATATTTCCGACAGTTACAGTGTCCCGGGGTCATGTGTTCACCTTTTGTGACCTTCTGACAAGCAAAGTCAACTTTGGATTGAAGCTGGATTCACAACACCAGTGTTACTAACTTAACAACTGCAATGATTCACTATACAACTGTGGCAAAAAAGTCATAAAATGGGGCAAAACTCAGTTAATGGTCTTGTTTTTCAACAGAAATGTTGGGCTCAATTTTGGTCGTAACTCAAGGACTATCTATATCTGTATAACAGGGAGAGAGAGAAAGAGAGAGAAGTCACTAGAAAAGGTGTAGGACAGTGATGGTAAACCTTTTAAAGACCGAGTGCCCAAACTGCAACTCAAAACCCTCTTATGTATCGTCAGGTGCTGGGTGGGTGTGACCCATTGGATGGGCATGGCCCATTGGATGTGTGTGGCTGCGGTGGTAATGGTAGACTGGGTGGGACTAAAAAGTTCAATCAATCAATTCCAAGTTTGCGAGATCTTTTTTTTTCCTGCGAGAAGTTGAAATTGATCGATTGATTGAACCTTTTTTTAAAAAGCGAAAAGGTTTTATGAAACCCAGCTGAAGGCCTAGGACTGGGGCGATGGTGCGCGTGCCCACAGAGAGAGCTCTGTGTGCCAACTCTGGCACACGTGCCATAGGTTCACCACCACGGGTGTACGAGATGACCAGGCTAAGCCCGAGGAAGAGTTCAAACACATCATCAGTCTCAAATCCCTTCACACCCACGAGAGATAAGTCCAGCCCATCTTGAATTCCATTGAGTCTTATCTGCCGCCAATTTGCTTTGATTGTTAGTAGTTCAGATTCTTTCTTAAGCTTGCAATAAACCTTTATATTCATTTGAACAGCCTGGATTTCCTGATTTCCCGATCTTGACAATAGGCTTTCTGTTCATTCGTGATTTAAATACATCTAACATGATGGCATTTGGGGGTTTCATTTCTTCCTCCAAGTATGGCGTTTGCTATAAAGTCCCATCCATTTTTAACTATTGTATTAAAGCCTCTACTACAGACTGTGATTAAATCGTAAGTCACACATCCATCATCCTGTTAGTGCTTTAGTTATATTTGCAACAGTGGCTGGAAATATAACTAAAATCTTTAGTACACGTAGGGTTTCACGATGAAAATTTTCATTTTATTCTTTCCTAGCTTCCTCCAGGATGTTACTTCTTATTGCAGGTCAAAAGTATTCAGGTCAGTGATTTGAACTGAACTGAGTGACACAAAGGTTTGGAATATGATCACTTTTGGCAGAAGAATATCGTAATTAAAATGGCAACTGTGGATGAGGAGCGACCGAGGATTAAAAGTGAATATGGCAGATATTCATGTCATGTATAATTCCATTTGCCAATAGAACAGTGCAAAATCTAAGGCATTTTCACATTGCCCATTTAACCTCTGTAGAAATTTTGCAATATTAAACAACACAAAAATAACAGAATAACAGAGTTGGAAGGGACCTTAGAGGTCTTCTAGTCTAACCTCCCCCTTGGCCTCCTGCTTGAGCCGGGGATTGGATTAGAAGACTTTCAAGGTCCCTTCCACCCTGCTATTCTATGTACTACACCAGGGCTTTTCAACCTTTTCACCCATTCTACCACTTTTAGGATATGGCAACATCCGAGTACCACCAGTCGCCTAGCAACGTGTCAAAAACTTGATGACCAAAAAAAAAAAGGAAAAAAGTGATGAAGTACAGGTAGTCCTCGACTTACAACAGTTTGCTTAGTGACTGTTCAAAGTTCCAATGGTTCTGAAAAAATGAATCAGTTGCCAAACATCTGAATGTAAATCACAAGACCCTGGAGATGCTGCAATATTCCAGCTGATTGGCGCTTCTTCTAGGCTCAGAAGCACCAGGATCAGCGCCGAGCTCCAGCTGGAGCCTGGCGCTGATCCTGGGGCTTCTGCTGAGCCCTGACAGCCCTGCAGCTCCAGCCGTCTCTCGCTCAGGCTTCTGTGGTGCTGCCACCGGTTCAGCTCATTCCCCTCCCCCGCTACTTTTCTAGGATGGTTGCGTACCACCTGCCAGGTGCCAATGTACCACAGGTGGTACCCGTACCACTGGTTGAAAAGCCCTGTGCTACACCACAGTCCCTTGCTTTGCAAAACGTGAAGAAAATTAAGGTGAATTCCTAGGAGATGGGAGAGAGACCAAGGCAGGAGTTTCTGACAATGGGAAGCTGTTCACTGTGGAACTTCAAGGAAATCTTTGCAAGGTTTTAATTGGGAAATCTTATGCAAGATCTACACTGTTATGGGGATGGTTCTGACGTCAGTTCAGTTGTGCTGCCATCTCTGAAGAGGGAAAATATCTTCAATTGCACTAAAACCCTTTTTTGAAAATTCATCTTTCTATTCTTGAATGTTCCCCTATCTTGCTGTTTTTTCCCCATGTATGAATTACTCAGACTCAACGGATTATGGAGTATTTGATGTATAGCATGTTGGAAATTCAGTATTGGATTGCTCATCCTTTTATACAAGGAGGAATTATTTTGTGATTAATAGCAAGTGCTCAACCAAGATATTTTTAGAAGATGCCTCATGATGATCCTGGTGGGTTCATTCTCAGCTAATGATCATGACTTCACCATCAGAAATAAGGTTTGCTTGAGAAATGAGAACTGGACTAGAGCATCTCTCTGCAGTGGGTGGATAATTCACACATATCTGGATTGGAGTTTTTTAATCAAAAGTCAATATACCAATTGCATTAGTTTGGGTACCCAGCTGCAGAGAGAGCATGCAATAAGCCAAACATTAGAGTTCAAGCAGTTTACTATAAAATAGAATGTGTGCTCCATTTAAATGATGCCAGCAAGAGTTGAAAGAAAGAGGTAAGGAGAGGAGCAGAGAGTGAAGGGACTCTGGATAGGTGATAAAAGAGATGTAGGAGGAAAAGAGATGGTGCTATTGTGTGGGTGACTGTAGGAGAAGAGCAGGCAGAGCTGGTGGGTGGAGTTAAGTAAATCATTAGCTTAGAGTTGTTGTTTTTGTTGTTAGCTGCGAAGTCATGTCCGACCCATCGCGACCCTATGGACAACGTTCCTCCAGGCCTTCCTGTCCTCTACCATCTTCTGGAGTCCATTTAAGCTCACGCCTACTGCTTCAGTGACTCCATCCAGCCACCTCATTCTCTGTCGTCCCCTTCTTCTCTTGCCCTCAATCTTTCCCAGCATTAGGCTCTTCTCCAGTGAGTCCTTCCTTCTCATTAGGTGGCCAAAGTATTTGAGTTTTAGCTTCAGGATCTGGCCTTCTAAAGAGCAGTCGGGGTTGATCTCCTCTAGGACTGACCAGTTTGATCGCCTTGCAGTCCAAGGGACTCACAGGAGTCTTCTCCAGCACCATAGTTCAAAGGCCTCAATTCTTTGGCGCTCAGCCTTTCTTATGGTCCAACTTTCACTGCCATACATTGCAACTGGGAAGACCATAGCCTTGACTATACGCACTTTTGTTGACAGGTTGATGTCTCTGCTTTTTAGTATGCTGTCTAGATTTGCCATGGCTTTCCTCCCCAGGAGCAAGCGTCTTTTAATTTCTTGGCTACAGTCCCCATCTGCAGTGATCTTGGAGCCCAGGAAAATAAAATCTGTCACTACCTCCAAGTCTTCCCCATCTATTTGCCAGGAATTAAGAGGGCCGGATGCCATGATCTTGGTTTTCTTAATGTTAAGTTTCAAAGCAAGTTTTACACTCTCCTTCTTCACCCGCAGCAAGAGGCTCTTTAGTTCTTCTTCACTTTCTGCCATTAGAGTGGTATCATCTGCATATCTTAGGTTGTTGATATTTCTTCTGGCAATCTTAATTCCAACTTTTGATTCATCTAACCCTGCCTTTCTCATGATGTGCTCTGCATATAAGTTAAATAGGCAGGGCGACAGTATACAGCCTTGCCGGACTCCTTTCCCAATTTTGAACCAATCAGTGGTTCCGTGTCCAGTTCTCACTGTTGCTTCTTGGCCCACATATAGGTTTCTCAAGAGACAAATAAGATGGTCTGGTACGCCCATCTCTTTAAGAACTTGACACAGTTTGTTATGATCCACACAATCAAAGGCTTTAGCATAGTCAATGAAGCAAAAGTAGATGTTTTTTTGGAACTCTCTAGCTTTCTCCATGATCCAGCGTATGTTGGCAATTTGATCTCTAGTTCCTCTGCCTCTCGAAATCCTGCCTGTACTTCTGGTAGTTCTCGATCTACATACTGCTGGAGTCTAGCTTGTAGGATTTTAAACATAACTTTACTAGCATGTGAAATGAGTGCAATGGTGCGATAGTTTGAACATTCTTTGGCACTGCCTTTCTTTGGAATTGGAATATAAACTGATCTTTTCCAATCCTGTGGCCACTGTTGAGTTTTCCAAATTTGCTGGCAAATTGAGTGTAGGACTTTTACTACTATTCCTATAAATGTTCAACATCTTGAATTCCATTGACCTTTATCTGGTGCCTATTTAATAATGAACGTAAGTCTCTTGTTTTCTATCCTGGTGCCTTAACCACTAGATCAAATTGGCTCTAAATTCCTGAACCGTGGGGATGGGATGATAGATAGAAGCTATGTGGATTGAGCCCCATAGGCAACCCATGGGTGCATAGAAGCTTCCAGTAAAGCAGGATAAGAAAGCTCCTCCCCCACTAATTTCAAGATCAAGTTTTGACAGATGACTAAACCTATTGCTCTAGCTATCTGTTGAAACTCGCCTCCTTCTGTAGCCTGTGCCCAGCTCACATTAGGGCAAACAATTGATGGATATTTCTCCCACTGGCAGGGAAATAAACCAGTCCTTGCACCTTAAAGTTACCCTGCAGTAAACTGTAACAACAACACTATTCAGTGACCTTGCCAACAAGATAGGGACCCATTAATTAGACTCACCCATATCTTTTGATCTGTTTTATGCTACCCCTCAGGCTGGCTTTATGTCTGTCTGGTTGTGCCCTTAGAAAGATATCCATTGTGCTGTTCCTGCTCTGGTTTTTCCATCTCTTCCTCCCCCTAACCTGAGGCTTAAGGGAAAGAGAATGGGAAAGAGAGGCTGTAGTGGTCATCTGAATGGAGCTTGGATTAGTAACTACAACAGCAATAGAGCCATTGAAGTCTTTCTTATTCAACTACGCCTTCTTAAGAAACCAGCCCATTGCCTAGGGGGTTATGTATACTGTAGTCCCATTAAGCACATAGATGCATAGTAGGTCTGCCATAAATAGGTTTGCTTTGTTGTTGTTGAGAAGAAGTCGAGGACACAACCATGATGCTAGATTCTGTGCTTTTGTAAAGCTTGGTGGAGGGATTTTTAAAAGCTCCTCTAATATTACAAGATGTTGTAAAATGGGGTATAATTATAGCTTCCCAGAGTTCTCAACCCTTTGCCTCCGGCCAAGGTAATTAATAGAATACAACATTTCCTTGATAACCCCAACAGGATAATATGAAAGCGTCTCTTTTCAGCTTTTGATTTCTACAAGAGAGGCAGTTTAAACAAGGAAGAAAGATCAATTGTCTTTATATTTTATTAGAGTAAATTAGCAAAAGACCCATTTGTGCTCACAAGGAAGATCTAACTACTTAAAAGTGACATCTGTTACAGTCAAGAGAGATACTACTTATTCATAAGGGGTCTAGGAAGTTACAAAAGAGAACAGATTTTAAAGATTAGGTCAGATCTCTATCCCTCCAATATGACCACTATACATCTCTTAAAATGTATGCATAGCTCTAAATATTGTTTGGAAGGCTACATGTTTATTTTTATCTTCTTTTCTATTGGTATTAACTTTTTCTCTCTCTTCTCTTCCTCTATCATCCATCCGTCTGTCTGTCTATCTATCTATCTATCTATCTATCTATCTATCTATCTATCTATCTATCTATCTATCTATCTATCTATCTATCTTAACTTATCTTTATGTCTGTCTGTCTATCACCTCTAAAACAGCCATCAATGCAGGTAGTCCTTGATTTATGACTATAATTGAGCCTGGAATTATGTCATAACATGCAAGTCATTCAGCAAGTCATCATGTGATTGTGACCAATTTTACAACTTTTTAGCAGCAATTGTTAAGCAAACGTGGCAGCTGTTAAGTGAACCCATTGTCTGCAATGGGTGTTTTGTTTTGTTTTTTGCCAGGAACCATGTTTATCTCTGGTTCTAAATCCTGTCACATGACGGTGGGACACTGCAAATGGTCATAAATGCAGACCATTTGTCAAGCGCCCAAAATATTAGCATGTGGCTGTGGGGGAGGGACACACATCAGAACTTCTAATCTGGATCATAAGTACCTTTTTTGCATCTACCGTAATTTTGATGAATCGTGATTGTGTTTAAAGACACTGTGTGTACTTCTTAGTTGGCTGGATAGTGTGTTGGTTTGCAAACTCCTTTCTGGATTAGGAATGCTAATTTACATTAACCAATAGGAGCACCCTAGGGTAAAACTTCCCCTTCATGGATTACTGCCTTGTCGTGGCGAAGGGGCTTGCGTAATTCAATGAAGCTATGAGCTATGCCGTGCAGGGCCACCCAAGACGGACAGGTCATAGCTGAGAGTTCTGACAAAACGTGATCCACTGGAGAAGGAAATGGCAACCCACTCCAGTATCTTTGCCATGAAAACCCTATGGACAGTACCAAAAGGCAAAACGATATGACGCTGGAAGATGAGCCCCTCAGGTCGGAAGGCGTCCAATATGCTACTGGGGAAGAGCAGAGGGCTAGTACTAGTAGCGCCAGAAAGAATGAAGCGACTGGGCCAAAGCCGAAAGGACGCTCAGCTGTGGATATGTCTGGTGGTGAAAGGAAAGTCCGATGCTGTAAAGATTTTTTCTCCATAGGAACCTGGAATGTAAGATCCATGAATCAAGGAAAGCTGGACGTGGTCAAACAAGAGATGACAAGACTGAACATCGACATCTTAGGTATCAGCGAACTAAAATGGACAGGAATGGGTGAATTTAATTCAGATGACCATCAGGTATACTACTGCGGGCAAGAATCCCTCAGAAGAAATGGAGTAGCCTTCATAGTCAATAAAAGAGTAGGAAAATCAATACTGGGATACAATCCTCAAAATGACAGAATGATCTCAGTTCGAATCCAAGGCAAACCATTCAATATCACAGTAGTCCAAGTCTATGCCCCAACCACCAGTGCTGAAGAGGATGAAATTGACCGGTTCTATGAAGCCCTACAGCACCTTATAAAAGTAACACCAAAAAATGATGTCCTTATCATCATGGGGGATTGGAATGCTAAAGTAGGAAGCCAAAAGATAACTGGAATAACAGGCAAGTTTGGCCTTGGAGTACAAAATGAAGCAGGGCACAGGCTGATAGAATTTTGTCAAGAGAATACGATGGTCATAGCAAACACTCTTTTCCAACAACCCAAGAGACGGCTCTACACATGGACATCACCAGACGGTCAACACAGAAATCAGATTGACTATATGCTCTGCAGCCAAAGATGGAGAAGCTCTATACAGTCGGTAAAAACAAGACCAGGAGCTGACTGTGGCTCAGACCATGAGCTTCTCCTTGCAAAGTTTAGGCTTAAACTGAAGAAAGTAGGGAAAAGCACTAGGCCAGTCAGGTATGAATTAAATCATATCCCTGTTGAATATACAGTAGAGGTGACAAATAGATTTAAGGAATTAGATCTGATAGACAGGGTGCCTGAAGAACTATGGACAGAGGTTCGCGACATTGTACAACAGGTAGCAACCAAAACTATCCCAAAGAAAAAGAAATGCAAGAAAGCAAAATGGCTGTCTGAGGAAGCTTTGCAAATAGCTGAGGAAAGGAGGGAAGCGAAAGGCAAGGGAGAAAAACATAGATATGCTCAATTGAATGCAGAATTCCAGAGAATAGCTAGAAGAGATAAGAATGCCTTCTTAAATGAACAGTGCAAAGAAATAGAAGAAAACAATAGAATAGGGAGGACCAGAGATCTTTTCAAGAAAATTGGAGAGATGAAGGGAACGTTTAATGCAAAAATGGGCATGATAAAGGACCAAAATGGCAGGGACCTAACAGAGGCAGAAGAGATTAAGAAGAGGTGGCAAAATTACACAGAAGAACTATACAAGAATGAGCTTAACGTCCCAGATAATCACAATGATGTGGTCACTGACCTCGAGCCAGACATCCTAGAATGTGAGGTGAAGTGGGACTTAGAAAAGCTGAGCAACAACAAAGCTAGTGGAGGTGACAGTATTCCAGCTGAGCTATTCAAAATCTTAAAAGACAGTGCAGTAAAAGTGCTACACTCAATTTGCCAGCAAATTTGGAAAACTCAACAGTGGCCACAGGATTGGAAAAGATCAGTTTACATTCCAATTCCAAAGAAAGGCAGTGCCAAAGAATGTTCAAACTACCGCACCATTGCACTCATTTCTCATGCTAGTAAAGTCATGCTTAAAATCCTACAAGCTAGACTTCAGCAGTATGTGGATCGAGAACTACCAGAAGTACAGGCAGGATTTCGAAGAGGCAGAGGAACTAGAGATCAAATTGCCAACATACGCTGGATCATGGAGAAAGCTAGGGAGTTCCAGAAAAACATCTACTTCTGCTTCATTGACTATGCTAAAGCCTTTGATTGTGTGGATCATAACAAACTGTGGCAAGTTCTTAAAGAGATGGGAGTACCAGACCATCTTATTTGTCTCTTGAGAAACCTATATGCGGGTCAAGAAGCAACAGTGAGAACTGGACACGGAACCACTGATTGGTTCAAAATTGGGAAAGGAGTCCGGCAAGGCTGTATACTGTCGCCCTGCCTATTTAACTTATATGCAGAGCACATCATGAGAAAGGCAGGGCTAGATGAATCAAAAGTTGGAATTAAGATTGCCGGAAGAAATATCAACAACCTAAGATACGCAGATGATACCACTCTAATGGCAGAAAGTGAAGAAGAACTAAAGAGCCTCTTGTTGCGGGTGAAGAAGGAGAGTGCAAAAGTTGGGTTGAAACTTAACATTAAGAAAACCAAGATCATGGCAACTGGCCCTCTCAATTCCTGGCAAATAGATGGGGAAGAAATGGAGGTAGTGACAGATTTTGTTTTCCTGGGCTCCAAGATCACTGCAGATGGGGACTGTAGCCAAGAAATTAAAAGACGCTTGCTCCTGGGGAGGAAAGCCATGGCAAATCTAGACAGCACACTAAAAAGCAGAGACATCACCCTGTCAACAAAAGTGCGTATAGTCAAGGCTATGGTCTTCCCAGTTGCAATGTATGGCAGTGAAAGTTGGACCATAAGAAAGGCTGAGCGCCAAAGAATTGAGGCCTTTGAACTATGGTGCTGGAGAAGACTCCTGCGAGTCCCTTGGACTGCAAGGCGATCAAACCGGTCAGTCCTAGAGGAGATCAATCCTGACTGCTCTTTAGAAGGCCAGATCCTGAAGCTAAAACTCAAATACTTTGGCCACCTAATGAGAAGGAAGGACTCACTGGAGAAGAGCCTAATGCTGGGAAAGATCGAGGGCAATAGAAGAAGGGGACGACAGAGAATGAGGTGGCTGGATGGAGTCACTGAAGCAGTAGGCGTGAGCTTAAATGGACTCCAGAAGATGGTAGAAGACAGGAAGGCCTGGAGGAATGTTGTCCATAGGGTCGCGATGGGTCGGACACGACTTCGCAGCTAACAACAACAGGGTAAAACTTGGAAGGGACCACACTTGGAAGGGACCTTGGAGGTCTTCTAGTCCAGAGGTCCCCAACCTTTTGGGCACTAGGGACTGGTTCCATGGAGAGAGGTTTTTCTGCGGACCGGACGGGGCATGGTGTTGTGTGCTGACTGCATCCTGCGGATGGGGCCTTTGCTTGTTTGTGCAGACTGGTTGCTGGCATGCCACGGCCCGGTACTGGTCCACGGCCCGGGGGTTGGGGACCCCTGTTCTAGTCCAACCTCCTGATTAGACAGGAAACCCTTTAGATCGTATTCTAAGTCTATTAATCTAAAGGGTTTCCTGCCTAAGCAGTGGGTTGGACTAGTATACCTCCAAGGCCCCTTCCAACTCTGTTATTCTATATTCTAACCCATGCTTCTAACTGTGCTTGTGGCATCCTAGCCAAAATGAGCCAAAAATGAGCCACTATATCTTCACTATTAGCAGGGAGAGTTGCATGTGGGGAGGACAGGACTAAGGATCAGAGACTGACTGTAGGTAGTCCTTGACTTTCAACAGATCATTTCGTGACCATGCAAAGTTACGACGGCACTGAAAACAGTGACTGATGACCGTTTTTCACACTTATGACCATTGCAGTGTCCCCATGGTCACATGATCAAAATTTAGATGCTTGGCAACTGATTAATATTAATATTAATATTAATATTAATATTGCCATGCCCCAGGGTCATGTGATCCCCTTTTGTGACCTTCTGACAAGCAAAATCAATGGGGAAGCCAGATTCACTTAACAACTCGGTTACTAATTTAACAATTGCAATTATTCACTTAAGCACTGTGGCATGAAAAGTCATAAAATGGGACAAAACTCACTTAACAAATGCCTCACTTGGCAACAGAAATTTGGGGGTCAATTGCAGTCGCAAGTCAAGGACTACATCTTCTTTATCTTTCTGAAAAGCATGATGAGAAAGGTTGTTTTGATCCACGCTGTGGGTGGTAAAATTCAGTATCTCTTCACCCACCTGATGACCTGAGGAAGACCATAGCCTAAGTTGCAAGCTAGAGTACAAGGAGAGCCAAAAGTTTAAACCAGCAGTAGGCAACCTTGGCTCAGCCATACTGAGGGGAAAGGGAATGTTTCTAAGCTGAGCCATGCTGGCTCAGGAATTCTGGGAGTTGAAGTCCACAAGTCATAAAAGAGCCAAGGTTGCCTACCCCTGGTTTAAACTATGAATGTCTTCACCATGGCATTCATTTTAATGAATGAACAGAACAAATGGGAGTTGTCAAGATGCAACTTGGGGGGGAGAAACTACATAACATTCTGGATGTCTGAGAACCAGGGGAGAACCAATGTGCGGATGAGCTGAGAGAAGATAGCAAGAGAGAATGGTTCAGTCAAAGCTAAAACTGACCAGGACTGTCCTTATGTTAGCCTGAGGCAAGGTGGCTGTGACTGAGAACCTAGTCTACTCCTTTTAGATTTTCCTGCAAAACATGATATGAACTCCTCAGTTGGCCAAGGGTATGTTGTGTGGAAACAGAAAAGAATGATAATTCATAGTATTCATACGGGTTTAAAGAAAAGATATTGTTGCACCATCTGTTGGGGCCATATCTAAACAAACCACAATATGATGATACAATATGGAAAGCCAACTAAACGAACTACTAACTGCTGGCAGCCAGAGTACTTTATAGACTTTCCTGGCTCTCAAAATGCATGGCAATGAAAATGAAAACTATAAAATGGACCTTTTCCAACCCAAATGACAAGAGAGATCTTGTGATCCTGATTGCGCTATCCAGGGTGCACTACAAAGAGGCAAATTAGCTGCACACCTTTTGAACGACTGCATTAGCAATGCACAACCCTGAACAGGATTCGCACTTCACATGGGGTCTGCTGGGACTCTCCTAAGAATTTCTTGGCGAGGGGATCTTAAACACAGTGTCTCTTTTCTTGGAAGAAATATGGCCCCCGCTTATCCAGAAACTATTTCTAGAGCAGTGTTTTTCAACCATGGTAACCTTAAGATGTGTGGATTTCAATGCATAGCTCACTAGATCTTTTCCTGCCGAATTGCTAGTTTTCCTGGAATTTGCTCACTGCTTGTGATGTGTGACGGGATCTCGTCTCTGTGTCATCCGTCTCCTTGGTTTTGCCTTTTATACAATTTTTCAAATTTTAATTGGTTTTTATATTTCTCCTATTTCTCTTCGTAAGCTGTCCAGAGTTGCCTTGTGAAAGAGATGGGTGGCATATAAATTTAATAAATAAACGAATAAACACTCCCACAATTTTCCAGCTGACTGGGTTCACACATCTTAAAGTTGTCAAGATTGAGAAACATTTTATTGCTCCTTTAGAGACCCTTCTCCAATTCAGTTTAAACAAATGTAACATATTGGTGTACTTTTAACAAAGCATTTTCCAAAGCTGGGCTCAGGGACAAAACCTGCAATTTAATGCAGGATTGTCTGGGAAGATAGGAACTTGTAAGGAGGAAGTGTTCCTGGAAAAATCAAAGAAGAAATGACTGCATAATTATGCTAACTTCTGATGGCTCCCTCTTCACCTAGTTCTTCATGATCCCCAATCATTTCTGATTCAAAATGAGCAAACCTATTGCGTCATTTCCTGCTGTATCCCTGGCTTTCCTGGAATTTGCTAAGTCAGCATAAGAAATCACACAAGATCAGAAATAGATTGGAAAGAGTCCAGGTGTGCCGTTATAAGGCCTAAGCAGATGATCTGATACAGGCAAAAAAAAAAACAACAAGAAGAAGTGAATGAATGCTAAACCACAGGAAATACCAGAGAAAGATTTGCCAGAATGATGGGAAAAGCTGTAACGGCTGATCAAGCATAATTGCATTTTTTTAAAAAGACTCTCTGAGTAAGCTGGGATCAAAGCCAATGAACCCTAAGCCTGGTCCAGAGATTTATTTAGCTCTCAGTCCAAAGATTATTTCCAGTTTAAGCCTTCCACTGTCAAGGCAGAGCACACAACCTGCCAGGATTTGAAAGATGGAATGGAAAATTGGCATGAGGGGATGCCATAACCAGCTATTCATCCCTCACCTTTTCCATAATAGCAATAGCCCTTAGACTTATATGCCAGTTCATAGTGCTTTATAGGCCCTCTCTAAGTGATTTACAGAGTCAGCACATTGCCCCCAACAATCTGAGTCCTCATTTTACCGACCTCAGAATGATGGAAGGCTGAGTCAACCTTGAGCTGCTCAGGATCGAACCTCTAGCAGTCTGCAGAGTTAGCCTGCCAAGACTGCTCTCTAACCACTGTGCCACACAACTCTTATAACATCATTTTGCATGTCTATTGGCCCTTTGAGGTATTCCAGATGAGACAGGCAACCAGCAATATTCAATTTATCTTTATTGTAAGGTTACCTTAATGGAATCTTGCCAGACCGAAAGTATTTCTCTCCTTTCATGTCTGGAAAAATAGGGAAGGTCCCTTCCGAAGTGTTTCCCACGCCTTCCCTCCTCCTATGGGCTAAAGATATCCTTTACATGATGGTTGTCCAGCCTGCAGCTTTTTCACCTGTCTCCCAAAGCTATTCCCACATGCTATTATACTATCAGAAGTGTCTACATTATTAGAAGTGTCTTATCAAAACCTGCAAAACCAGCAATCAAATCTCCAGATATATTTTTTTTTATCTGTATTGATGATCCCATGGTCTGATCTCTTCAGAACTCTTCTTAGATTCTTAAATCGTACCTGTTCTGCCAAATTGTTTCTTTCATGGTTGCGAATCAAGGAGGGACCACCTGGTGTCTTACCTTCCATCTCTGTTTTAATAATAAATAAACCTTTATTGTCAAAGTACAACATGTGTACATTGAGATTAGCTGAGCCTCCCCCCCCCCTGCTCTCTCCCCCCAACTCTCTCCCATTATGCACACGAAAGGATTAAATCTGGAAAAAGCAAAGGCCACACCCTTTGGAACTGTCTCTGCTAACCTCCCATAATAGTGTTTCTAATGGCCCCAGAAAGCCCTATGCCTTTAATTATAGCGATATCTAGGTATAAATAAATAGTCAAGACTGTTGACGCTAAAGCCTCTGCCCTTTTACCTCTTGCCTGTTACTGATGTCTCTTTTCTTCTCTGCCTGTTTTCAGTCCCATTTTTTTTTGAAGTTGCCATTGTTTAATATCTAAACATTGAGTTATATTTTTTTGCTGGCTGGACTGAGCGGTGTGTAGCGTCTTTGACAGTACAGTTTTTAGCTGGCCTTAATTGTGGTGTTCCAGCAAGGTCAGACATGATATGTCTGGATAATGTTTTATCAGCTGAGAAACCTTCAGTTTTTGGCTCCATGGCTTTTGTCTGACAGCCAGCTAGCGTAATTCTTCTCCTGCTTCATTCATGTCTTTCACATGCCTGAATCTCTACAGCTGAAGACTATCAGACATGTGTCTGCTGTTTTTCTGCAGAAAGATCCAGTGGAATCTGGGGTTTCCAAAGGTGTGTTTACATTCCCTTGGTCACCCTTCCCATTTACAGGAGCAATTAGGTGTATGCAATTCTGTTTGTGTATATCTATCGTTTTGGAAATACTAGAGAATTTAGTAGGAACAGATAAGAGGAAATGTTTGACATAGAATATCAAAGCCAATATTTTTACCGCCTCACATCTTGTAGAAAAAGTTTTGTTTACATGACACCAAACTTCACATGCCCTTATGATGATATTTTCAGGCAAAAATGATGACCAGGGACATGAAGGAATCCACAGTTCCACACAACCAGCTTAATAAACAACTGTGCTTTTAATTTGAATAGCTGTATTCCAGTATTTGAGGGGCTGCCACAAAGAAGAGGGGGTCAAATTATTCTCCAAAGCACCAGAAGGCAAGAGAAGAAACAATGATTGGAAACTGACCAAAGAGAGAAGCAACCTGGAATTAAGGAGAAATTTCCTAACAGTGAGGACAATTAACCAGTGGAGCAGCTTGCCACCAGAAATCGTGGGCACCAGTGGAGGTTTTTAAGAAGAGGCTGTACAGTCACTTGTCTGGGATGGTATAGGTTCTCCTGCCTGAGCAGGGGGCTGGACTAGAAGACCTCCAAGGTCCCTTCCAGCTCTATTCTATTCTATTCTATTCTATTCTATTCTATTCTATTCTATTCTATTCTATTCTATTCTATTCTATTCTATTCTATTCTATTCTATTCTATTCTATTTTTTAAAAAAGAAAATACAAATGTCTTTCTGTTTTCTGAAGTGTATTGATAGGATATTAATTTACACAAAAAGTTCATTATGCAGCTGTCACATAAACCTGGTACTTTGTTATCCTTTTGTGTTAAAAATCACTATTGTGAGGTAGCTATTTTAGGCAAATTGCTTATAAGATTTATTGTCTGCTGCAGTCCCAGGCCTCTTGGTGATCTATATAATTAAACATAAAAATAAAATACCCCCACAGTAAAAAAATTAAATGCTAAAATCTAAAGAATCTTGTACTGCTAGTCCTCCACTTACAGCCACTCATTTAATGACCGTTCAAAGTTACGATGGCCCTTGCACTTATCACTGTCACAAGGTCCCCATGGTCATGTGATCAAAATTTGGGTGCCTAGCAACCAGCATGTATTTGTGATGGTTGCAGACTCCTGAAGTCACATGATCATCATTTCAAACCTTCCCATCCGGTTTCTGACAAGCAAAATCAACGGGGGGGGGGGGGAAACCAGATTTACTTAACAACCATGTGATTCACTTAGCAACCATGATTCGCTTAACAACTGTGGCAAAAAATAACTACAATTCACATAAAAACCGTCTTGCTTAGCAATGGATGTTCCAGTACCAAATGTGGTTGTAATTCTGGATGCCCTGCCTTAGTAAAGGACTTATGGAACAACTCTGTTTAAAAGCATTTTTTGAAAGTCCCAAACTGTAAGGGTTTAGCACAGGGGTCCTCAAACCTGGCCACTTTAAGATTTGTGGACTTCAACTCCCAGAATTCCCCAGTCAGCCATGGCTGGCTAGGAATTCTGGGAGTTGAAGTCCACAAGTCTTAAAGTGGCCATGTTTGAGCACCCCTGGCTTAGGACTTCAGTTCACATGATGCTCCATCTATACACCACAGCATAGGGGTGTCAAATTCGATCACGCCACGTGACGTATCGTGACACAGCGTAAATGTTTTTGGTCTTTGCGGAGCCGGGGTGGGCGTGGCCTGTGCGTGACGGATCTGGCCTGCGGGTTGCCAGTTTGACACACACTCCCCTGGCATAGATGGAGCACCAATTTCTTGTGAAAATTGGGGGGTTAGCAGCTGTTTCTCCTGCTGATTTAAATGCAGCTAGTTCATGAGAAAGCGCTTTGGAGCAGGAGTGTCCATCCATGTAGTAAAAACAGTCAGAAACAATAGCTGTGATGATGCAATCAAAGCTCCACCTGCTTTTTACATGACTCAAAACACACATAAAATTTGTCAGACCTTTGATCACACCATCTGTGCTATCTTGACTTTTCTTTACTGTACCCTGCGGACTTTCCAGTTTGGAGGCTGCAAGGAGGTAGAGGAGAATTCTGCAAGAAATCTAGGCTGTCCTTATCAAACCAAAACTTAGTTTGATCACAGATGGCTTTTCACACATTATACGTAGGCCCATGCCGCAGAGGCTCTTTTAAAATGGCTGTGCTGGGGAGAAGTTCATCCAGATGGATGCAACCATTTAATCAAACAGTATTGCAAAAACCTGGGTCTACATAAAGAGTGTTTGCATATTAAGAACGATACATAGGGTTATTTTAATACTCCTTTATGTGATCTATTTTTGAGTGTCATTAGTCCTTTGGTGCAGTGGTGGGATTCAAATATGTGAACAACCGGTTCTCTGTGTGGATGCTGTTTCCGGAAGTCCATTCTGGGCCTGGGCAACAAAAGAATTAGCTACCGGTTCTGCCGAAGTGGTGCGAACTGGCTGAACCCCACCACTGCTTTGGTGGTTTGGGTGGTCGTTGTACATTTTATGAGATTTTTTTTTTAATTGGAGTCTTCAAAACACTGGAATACAAAATAACGAGTGCAACAACAACAACAACAACAACAACAACAACAACAATAATAATAATAATAATAATAATAATAATAATAATAATAATAATGAGAAATTAACAAAATATGAAGACCTGCAAACAGAAATAGAACTACTGCAGCAAGAAATGGTAGTATTAAGCACCTCGGATGCAATCCCAAAATAACTGGAGCATCACTTGAACACCATCAACATTGACAAATTCACCATCGGTCAAATTGCAAAAGATGGTTTTACTCAGAACAGTTTACTTTACATCCTGCAAAGATATCTATAACACCATCAAACATCAACATCTACCTATCACAGGTTCTTGTAAAGGACTTGATAGGTGGATAAAAATGCCAAATCCAGTCTGAATATCTGACTGACGGTGTGACAAACAACAATAATAATAATAGGCAAAGCATCCTATTTCTCCCCAAGGAAGATTTCTGTAGGCATGTGAGACATCAGTTTATTCTGGGACTCCACCCATATATATGATAGAATTGCCAGTTGCAAAGTTTCAAAATTTATCCTATTACTTTCCTGATGTGACTTAATGACGCTAGAGATTGTCTCTGCTCCAGTGGTTCGAGTCCTAGCACTGCATGGCGGGGTGAGGTCCCATCAATTGCCTCAGCTTCTGTCCACCTAGCAGTTCAAAAGCATACTACATGCGAGTTGATAAATAGGTACCATTTCGGTGGGAAGGCAAGATGGCGCTTCATGTGGACAGTCAGAATCCTGCCAGCGCTGGACCTTCCCAGTTGTGATTCCTGTTTGTGAAGTACGTTCGATGTAGAGAGAGGATCCCAGATGCTGCTGCAGGATGCCATTCATCTTTCTGGTGCAGTTAGCTTGCCCCCATGGCACACCTTTGAAAGCATACGAGCTTGAACCAAACAGGGAAGCCAAACTACTCCTTACTACCAGTGTAGTCTCCTAGCTAATGTAACATCACTATGGGGATGCTGTGACAACTCCAACTACGACAACCCATGGTAAGTGTCTCTCGTTCAGCACCATTGTAACTTCAAACATTTACTGAACAAGTGAGGATATCTGTACTTCTTTATCATGTTTTTCTGCTGTTGCTTGTTTTTAGAGCAACTTGGAAGCTCTGTTGAAGAGTGACAAATAAACCTTTTCAAGCAATGATCACACATTCCGGGGCAAATACATACCAATAAATGTATTTGATTGACTAATTATGTCCATCAAGTCATTGCTGATGCCTAATGACCACATTGATATATTTTCTCCATGATAATCTGTCTCCATCCTGGTCTTTCAGGACTTCCAATGGTGGATCCATTGCCTGTGTGTCTGAGCCTCCATCTATCTTGTTGCTGGTTGTTCTCTTCTTCTCTTTCCTGCCACCATTCCCAGCATCAGAGACTTCTCCAGAGAGCTGGATCTTCATATAATGTGTCCGTTATGGTGATTTGAGCCTTGAGTGAGAATTCTGAGTTGATTTGTTCAATGATCCATTAGTTTGTTTTCTTGGCTGTCCATGGTATTCTCAAGGAGTCACATCCAGGTTTTTTCAACCAGTCTATGCTATCTTGTGTTGGACTACATCTCCCTTTGTTTCAATACAGCTGTGTTTTGGAATAGTAGGAAATATAGTCCAATGTATCTGGAGGGCGTTAATTTGGAACAGGATCTAACTACACATTAGAACAGTAAAACTAGTCCCAATCCATCTAGTTTTAACATGCATATACACAGAATGAGTAATAAAGCTGAACTAGCAAATCAGGAATTCTTCAGACAGTTTTGTTCTTTGACCCAAAGACTAGATAAACAGAGCGGATGAGTAATCTGAAAAACTAGGGCACCAGAAATCTCTTTGTTTCACAAAGGTGTTCCCTCAGGTACAGTTTTCATAATAGACAATAGTTTAATTCTAGCCCATCTCTAACTGGCAGACAGAAAGTCTGCTAAAAAAAAACAAAAATAGAAAACACCTATGTCATAGCAAACTGGGGACTAGAAGTAAAATCAGTGGAACAAAACACTTAGGAAACTATTTATTTATTGCATTTGTATCTTGCCTTTCTGTTTATACAACACTTATTGTAGTTCCAGATTTTCACCTGGCCTTTGATACTTGGATAAAGAGGGTTTTTCCCCTGCTCACACGTTGAATTCTACAACATCTTTCTGATATTTATACAGTGCTTTTTTTGTAAAAGAAAAAGGTGCCAGAACTCACACATGTCATACAACCCACCTTGCCTACCCTACAAGGTTCCATCCAAAAAAGGTGCCGGAACTCCGTTCTGAGCGTTCTATGAGGAAAAAAAGCCCTGTATATATGGATGTGTTTTCATTTATTGTTTTCACAGTTTTTGTTTTTAAAGACACTTTGTAATTTGCCCAGAGAGTTTTTGGTTATTGTGTGGATTAGAAATGATGATGATGATAATGGTGATGATGATGATGACAGCAATTTCAGCAAGACACTGCTTTTGGGGAAGTTGACCTTCTATTGACTTTGCTGATTGCCCCATGATCATTGTTCCTGATACATATTCAACGAGGTAAAAGAAGAGAACTCGTGCTCTTTATTAACTTATCTTGGTTGTAAGATGTCACATGGATACAGTTATTGCTTCTTAATTTACACTGCCTTTTACCTAGATTGTAGTTTTACAATCTGAGATTCCAGATTGTAGGCATTGCAACAGAACAAAAAAGGCAGGGTCTCCCAATGCTATCTTTTTTGTTTATCATCATTATTTCTCTAGCTGTACACTCTGGAGCCCCTCCCCCCAAAAAACCCAAGAACATCTCCTTGAAATCTTGATTTTCCTTGAGTAAAAAAACTCTAGAAGCAAAATGGGGCCAGTGCAAGGTAGCAACTCACACTAAAGAATGAACCTTTATTGTCAAAGTACAACCATGTATACATTGAGATTGGCTGAGCCTCCCTTCGTGCCCCCACCCCCAACTCACAGTGACAACAAACCCTCCATCTTATTACACCATGTGAACTAATTGCACAACACACCGGCCTCGCAAGTCAATCATGCATAAAGTTTATAAAATTATTTCCTGTTCAGGAGCCTGACAGCCCATGGATAGAAGCTGTTCTTCAGCCTGTTGGTACGGCTGGCTATACTCCTGTATCTCCTACCCGATGGTAGGAGAGTAAAGAGAAACCGACCAGGGTGTGAGTTGTCCCTGAGAATTTTTCTCACTCTTCCAAGGCAATGAGCCCTGGCGAGGTCATCCAGTGGTGTCAGGGGACAGCCCACCTAAGAGCAATAGAGGCACATCCAATTGAAGAAATAGCAGAAATCTCTATGCAATAGAACTCTATTTTGCTAGGTTCCCCCCCCTCCCAGTTTTGGCCTTATGGTATTCTAAAATAAAAAAAAATAAAAAATGGGGTCAGGTGAGTGATTTGCTTACCCACATGCTTGTGGAATTCTGGGATTTGAAGTCCATACAATATCTTAAAGTTGCTTTAGAGTCTAGACAAACAGCGATGCCTGTTTTCCTCAGTCACTCCAAAATAAATGTTCTCTGCTAGGGGAACAAAAATAAATAAAAAATATTAGCATTTTTTTTTTAAAAAATAAAATCCTTAAGACGCATTCTCTAAATGGCCTTGCACGCTTTGTACTTGTTCTTCTCAACAGCATTCCGAACATTTCAGAGTTTAGTTGGAAACCTTGGTGGGTCTTGCCCTCTTGCAAAATTTGTTTTCAATTAGACTGAATGTCTTCAACTCCAAAGACATCTTTTTACTGCCTGTGTTGCTGTTCAGAGCAGAACAGAATAACAGAGTTGGAAGAGACCTTAAAGGTTTTCTAGTCCAACCCCCTGCTCAAGCAGGACACCAGACAAGTGGCTGTCCAGACTCTTCTTAAAAGCCTCCAGTGAGGGAGCTCCCACAACTTCTGACAGCAAGCCGTTCTACTGGTTGATTGTTCTCACCGTCAGGAAATTTCTCCTTAGCTCTAGGTTGCTTTTCTCCTTGATTAGTTTCCATCATTTTTTCTCTTGCCTCCTGGTGCTTTGAAGGTTAGGTTGATCCCATCTTCTTTGTGGCAGCCCTTCAAATATTGGATCTCTGCTATCACGACTTCCCTAGTCCTTCTTTTCATTAGATTAGACAGAAAGTTGTCTAATCACTAGACCAGGGCTTTTCAACCAGTGGTACGGGTACCACCTGTGGTACACTGGCACCTGGCAGGTGGTATGCAACCATCTTAGAAAAGTGGTAGCGGGGGAGGGGAATGAGCTGAACTGGTGACAGCACCGCACAAGCCTAAGCGAGAGATGGCTGGAGCTGCAGGGCTGTCAGGGCTCAGGGGAAGCACCAGAATCAGCACTTCTTTGGGGCTGTCAGGGCTCAGTGGAAGCACCAAGATCAGCGCCAGGCTCCAGCTGGAGCTCAGCACTGATCCCGGTGCTTTTGCTGAGCCCAGAAGAAGTGCCGATCAGCTGGAATGTTGCAGCATCTCCAGGGTCTTGTGATTTACATTCAGATGCTTGGCAACTGATTCATATTTATGATGGTCACAGTGTTCCAGAGTCATGTGAAGTGACCCAAACCTGCTGCAACTACCCAGCAGACGGGGGGAATAAAAACCAAACACTCCCCCTCACCCCCGCTGCCAATCCTCAACAGAAATGCTCACAACAATGAAAACTTTGGACAGGAGGAAGAGCGCCGCCGGGCGGGCAGGCAGGTGTCTTGCTCGGCTGTGGCTTGGGGAGCACTTTTTTCAGTGCCATTGTAACTTTGAACAGTCACTAAGTGAACAGTTGTAAGTCAAGGACTACCTGTACTTCATCATTTTTTCCCTTTTTTTTGGGGGGGTCATCAAGTTTTTGACACCCTGCAAGGCGACTGGTAGTACTCGGATGTTGCCATATCCTAAAAGTGTTACAATGGGTGAAACGGTTGAAAAGCCCTGCACTAGACATTACAGACATTATAGAAAGAGTTTCATGTGTTACATAAATGACAGCTAAGGGATGTGGAAATGTCTCCAGAAGCACTGGCCATGCAGGAAATAGAAAAGTAGGATAGGTCAACTTCTTAGCTATCATTAATACATTAAAATCTTTTGCTATTTGGATATATATAACTGGGTGTTTCCAATGCTTTTGGATGCTTCTTCTTTAAATCCCGGGATAAAAATCAAATTAAATCTAATTCATGCTTAATTCGTGGGCTTTAAAGAAGTATTTGCACACTTGAATATAGGTCTGAGGCTGTGATGCAGTTGAAAAATGTGGCTTGATTCTGCACCAGTTATCTTCAGCTATGAAAGAGGAAAAAAATCAAATATCAACTATGAGCTGATGCCGCCCATGTAAGTAGGGCATCAGCTCCAGTAATCCCCAGTTATTAGCCTTGGTTGAGAGTTGGTCTAATGCATCTGAAAGGCACCAGAGAGAGGAAAGCTGAAAACAGTGATTTTATAGCGATTTCTTTTCCTCTCCATGGCCAAGAATAACTGCATTTACATTAGATGCTTGATTTCTAAATTCCTGCAATGCATTGAACCATTAAGGAACCAAATGGACTTGGTTTGTTTATCACACTGCAGGCAAAACTAAGGGAGGGGGAAAAAATCTAGCCTTAGGTTGTGTGAAGGCAGCTACTGGGACTTTTAACTGCTCCTGGTCTATGGGATACGCAAACCCAGCCACCACAGAGTTACGTACGTGTGAGTTAAATTGAGGAAATTATGTGGCGTTAAGAAAAAGCTTCCCTAGGTTCAATCTCCAGGAGTGATTTTTAAATAAAGAACAGAAGGAATCTAATCTAGGAATTCACAGGCTCTTTCTTTTTTTTAGAATATTGTAAGAAAAGCAATGTGGCCATGTCACAAGGTGCATCGTACCTCCTTGAGGTGTGCATGCAACATCACCATGCACATAGAAAAGAAGGTGGGGGGCCTCAGCCTGTTCCCCTCTGATCCCACAACCCTGGACAATATGAGTTATCATGTCAGGCATTCATGCAATTATCATTAAATCAGCATATCCTGAGGTCTTCAGTCTGCTGGGCAGGCAAACAAATTATCAAGGAGAGTGAGAGCATGACCATTAGTTCTTCACATTCACATGATCTTACATGAGCTGGAGACCAGTTGTGCCAAAAGAATGCATCTAAATTTTACCCTGTTGGGTAGAACCATGACTTTTCCAGAATTTGAAATCAAACTAGGAGCCTCTGAAATTTATCCAAGGACTACTCTAAAATTAGGATGCTCAGCTTTGTCCTACGCAGCAGAAAAACTTATTTGATTCAGAAGACCGAACATCCAAATAGGAGTTTCATTTGGCTCTGATTAGTTTATTTTGTAAAACAGTGGAGGGGGGGATCACCATAACACTGCTCACTAAACCCAAAGGCTCTCTCTCTCTCTCTCTCTCTCTCTCTCTCTCTCTCTCTCTCTCTCTCTCTCTCTCTCTCTCTCTGTGTGTGTGTGTATGTGTGTGTGTTATGAGAGGAAGACAGAGGCTAGGAAGGTTGAATCATGAGATTAAATGGTCAAAGCTGCCAGATTTCATTTCTCTGGAAGGAAAAGAAGGAAAGGTGTGTTTGTCATGCTAATCTAATACTTAAAAGAAAAGAGGTGGATGGGCCAACCATTAGAAAGACAACGCAGAGTGTGGTTCCAAATTATTTGTCACAATTTTTGCAAATCTCCAGAAAGACCAGCAACCTTTGTTGGGTGTTGGTGAGCACAGAAGAGCCCTAAATAACCAATAGAAAAAGAATGAACTGTCAATCACAACTTCTTCATCTAGAACAGGTTATGCAACCAGATTGTGAGGTCTTCCAGACTAGCAATTTATCAACTAACCATTTCCTTGGTGATTAATCCTTAATGTGGACAGGCTTTATATCACTACAGACAGCTGGGTCACATTATAAATCGCTAGTCAAAAAACCTGACTTCCTACTTCTGTAGATGTACCAGGTGACTGCATTTAAAGGGCTACATGCATGGTAGAAGTTCTCATTTAGTCAATTCTCTAAAAAAACCTGGTAACTTTCTCAACCCTGGTAACTTTAAGCTGTGTGGACTTCAATTCTGAGAACTGTCCAACCTCCATGGCGCCTGGGGGAGTTTGGGAGCTGAAGTCCACACATCTTAAAGTTGCCAAGATTGAAAAAAAAAGGAACCATATTAATCCCCAACAAAAACAACAGCTGGTAATTATTACAGTCCCCTTTATGTAACATTTATTACTTCAAAAATGTTTGTTTATCCAAGGGAAACAGTTGCGCTGCAAATTTTACATAACCAATTTTTTTTTTGCTTTCCTTATTCGGAAGTCACAAGGGGTTGTGGATTCATTAAAAACTACCACAGAAATCCACTTTCCTGCTGAGAAAAAAGCAGCAAAAGGGTAGGAGTTCAACTAGTGCTGAAGCCTCACATTTACCCAGTTTTGTCTAGATGGGGGGGGGGAACTATGGACCTTGCTGGCTCAGGAATTCTGGGAGTTGAAGTCCTCAAGTCAGAAAGGGGTCATATTCCCCCGCCTTTGCTCTAGAGCAGGGGTAGGCAACCTCGGCTCTTTTATGACTCATGGACTTCAACTCCCAGAATTGCTGACTCAGGAATTCTGGGAGTTGAAGTCCATGAGTCATAAAAGAGCCGAGGTTGCCTACCCCTGCTCTAGACAATGCCAATAATCCTTAACTAGAAGCCATCGTCTCAAAACTAAACCCACATATTTGTGTTCTTCCAAGCTGGCGTTCAATACTTGTGTAACCGTACAGATTAACCATTTCCACATGGACTTATTAACCATTTCCACATGGTAGTCCTTGACTTACAACAGCTCATTTAGTGACTGCTCAAAGTTACAGTGGCACTGGAAAAGAGTGACTTATGACCATCTTTCACACTTACAACCATTGCAGTGTCCCATGGTCACATGGTCAAAATTTGGATGCTTGCCAACTGACTCATATTTATGACGGTTGCATCCCAGGACCACGTGATCCCCTTTTGCGACTTTCTGTCAACGGGGAAGCCAGATTCACTTAACAATCATGTTACTAACTTAACAACTACAGTGATTCACTTAGCAAGTGTGGCAAACAAGATGGGCAAAACTCAGATAACTGTCTCAGTAGCAGAAACTTTGGGCTGAAATGTGGTCGTAAATCAAGGACCATCTGTATACCAGTCTCCTGATTTGGAAAAATATCCTGCAAACATCGGCCTGTAGGAATGAGTGATATATCATCCCATCATATAACCCAATTTCTAGGACAACTGAGAACTTTTCTACCAACTGAGATTAAGTTCTTCTAAAAGTTTGCTGCCACAGGCAATCCTGCCTCTTTTCTCTAATAATCCAGGTTTAATTTAGTGGATTGTCTCACTTTGGGAAGCTCAAACCTTCTGCAATCCTAGATGCCATTGCTAACCGACTGCGTGGTTTCTTTTAAGGTAGCCCAGTTCCCAGGCGAAGAGATGGTTATTTATCTAAAGGCTTCTGGGAATGTATACAAGATAAGGGTTTGATTTAGAGGATGTTTTACATCAAAGCAGCTTCTTTTTAACTGGGAAGGCAAATAGGGGCAGGGAGGAAGTATCTATCGGCAAAGAAAACATATATTCAGGCCAAGGTTCACCCTGGGTCACACCTCATCAAAGGATGTGGTGATTCCAAAGGAAAAGACCTGGGGAGACCTTTTCAATCCCAGAAGACCATCCTGGGTATTTATTTCTTGATTTAAGCATTTTTCGGCCAGATTATTTTCAGAATGGCATGTATGATGTAGGGCGGTGAAAGTCCTCGGAAAAAGGCGCTTTGCAAGGCAGTGGAGCATGAACAAAGTATCTCTCGTCAAATCATTAAAGGGCTGCATTTTTTTTCCTTCCAGGAACTAAAGCCAAAAGTGTGAGTGTGAGTTTATCTGCACGTAGATCTAGTCCAGAGCAACTTTCAAAGCTGAAGAGATCCTGGACTGGGGCTCCTGTGTGGTGGGAAGGGGTTGCTAGCCATGGCTATAAACAGTATAGTATAATAAAAAGGAGTTTAAACTCAGATGAGATCCCAGCCAAAAGACAATTACTTTCTTTTTCCTTATTTTTAACGCAAAAGCAGACGAACTAAGCAGGCTGACAAGCCAGCAGACAGTCATGAATGAAATGACTGGAAGGTTCATCTGTACTACCAAATTTGATTTGATTTGATTCATTTAGTATTTCAGTTTATGTGGCTGCCCACCTCAAAGGCATGACTCTGGATGGATCACAACAATGACAAACTATAAAAAAAGCTGTCTAAAAAAAAACCACATTACAACCATACAAAATATTCAGTAGCTGCAGTATTAGAAATCCACACCAGCAATCATCATAGCCACTCTACGGCCCCATCAAATATCCGGATTCCCAAACCCAGTGGCAGAACTGTGTCTCAAAAGTCGAGTCAGGTTGGGGCCTGTGTTATCTTTGGTGGGATGATCTTAAATGTGCCACAGCTGAGTGGCAGGGCGTGTACTCTTCATCCTGGGATTGGCCCATTCCACTCCACTGGAAGAGACCTATTTAAGATCTCATGTGCCAAAGCATTTCAGCTGGAGGTGTCCAGAAGAAGAGCCTTTTCTGCTGTGGCCCCAGCCCTTTGGAATATTCTTCCGCCAGAGATGAGGTAGGCCGCCCTTCTTGGCTTTCCAGAAGAGCTTTAAAACCTACCTCTGCCAGCTGACTTGGAGCCCCAATAGGGGCACTCTATGCTGGGGGTGGCTGATCAGGTGGAGAGAAGATCTCTACCACATCGCCTGTCCTCTTGGCTTTTAGTCTTGATGTAGCAGATGACCAGACCGAGCCTGAAGGAGGAGTCAAATGTGTCATTAGTCTCAAGTCCCTTTGTGCTCACAATAGATCTAGGTCCAGCCCACTTTGAGTTCTGTTGATTCTTATCTATCACCAATTGGTTTGGACTGTTAATAGTTCAGATTCTTGTAGAGACCATTAGCATACAATAAGCCTATATTCATTAGAATTGCCTGGACTCTTGATTTCCTGCCCTTGAAACTTTATTTAATCTTTCTCAATTATGATCATTTTGTACTACCGTATCTTTTTTTGGGGGGTCTTTTTATCGTTTTGTAAGCTGCCTCGAGTTGCTGCCAACAGTGAGATGGGTGGTATATACATTTAATAAACAAACAAAATTATTGCTGAGTGTCTGGAAGCTTCAGCTGGTGCAAAATGCAGGAATGTGAGCAATTATGTATGCCACTAGAATGACACACTTTGCACCTCTGTTCCGTGAGCTGTGGTGGTTGCCAGTCTGGTTTCAGGTCCAGTTTAAGGTGCTGTTTTTGATCTTTGAAACCCTTCATGACATGAGACTGGGTTACTTGAGGGACCTCCTCTGCCCGATTATATAAACATTTATTTATTTATTTATTTAATTTAATTTTTATACCGCCCTTCTCCCGAAGGACTCAGGGCGGTGTACAGGGCAATACAATAAAATACAATATATAAAAATTAAAAAAATATTAAATACAATAGCCCAATTTAATAAATTACAAAACGTTAAAATACCCCTAAACCCATCAGACCAGGCCGGCTTGTTGAAATAAATATGTTTTTAGGTCATGTCGGAAGGAGCGAAGGTCGGGAGCCGACCGGAGCTCCACCGGTAAACGGTTCCACAGGTCTGGCGCACCCACAGAGAATGCCCTCCCCCTGGGGGCCGGCAGTCGACACTCTTTCACCGACGGCACCCTAAGGAGGCCCTCTCTGTGGGAGCGCACTGGACGAAGGGAAGTTGATGCCGGCAGCAGATGTTCCCGTAAGTAACCCGGACCCATGCCATTTAGGGCTTTATAGGTCATAACCAGCACCTTGAATCTTACCCGGAGGACAACTGGAAGCCAATGCAGCTCACGGAGTAGAGGTGTTACATGACCCACCAGATCCAGCAGAGAGGACTTGCTGTGGCTACTATTTATTAGGGAATTACACCTGGTAGGACCCGGAAGCGGGCCTTCTCTGCCATGGCGATCACCTTGTGGAATCTTCACCTCAGGAAGTGAGGTCATCTCCATCCCTTTTAACATTGTGCAAGTCTCTTAGGCTATGCCATCAGACCTGTTATGCCAGGGAACCAAGGAAATCTTGCTATGGCTATCTTACTACAGCTAACATCATCCTCTCTGGCTCATGTGCTCTTTTATAGGTTTTTTTTAAAAAAATAGGTTTTCATAATGACTATTTTTATATATTTCTTGGTTTTCTTTTTTTATTAACTGTTGCACGCTGCCCAAAATCAAATTCTTGTGAGATGGGTGGCCTTACAAATATGACAGATAAATAAATAAATAAAATAGGTGTGCTGCCACTTTGTAAACAAGGAGCTCTCCATCCATAGTTGGTGAAGAGCAGTGAAGAAATCTACTTAGTGGTCTAGACAAAAAAACGAAGACATCCTGTTCTTTTTCCTGGAACAGAAGTTGCTCAAGAGAGACAAGAGTGATTAAGGTCTCCAGATAAGAGTGTGTGATCTCACCCTCTTTCAGGTCTCCCACCCTATCATATCTCCTACAGAGGCTCAAGATATAGCTCTGCCAGTCCATACCTAGTTCCTTTCCCCTTCAGATACAACTGTGATGTGGTCTGCGGATCCTTCCTTGCTGCTCCATTTCGTTTTGCCTCATTACTTGAGACAAAACCTGTTGCTCCTGGTTGCAACATGAAATGTTATCAAAACAGCAAGGGTTTCCATAAACTTAAGCCCACTCCAGCTGACCTCATGATCTGAATTGTACAATTTCAAGTCTAGGCCCCTCCACACAGAGCAGGAAAAGTTTCTGTGTATAATCCCCGAAACGCCACTGATGCCTCCATGTTTCACATTTCATGCTGAGCCCTGCTTTGTTTGAATATGGCTTGTTAAAAACCCACAGACAGGCAACTGGCTGAATTCAATACTTTGAATCCAGGAACGGATATCTGTTTTCAAGTGCTCTCTAACATATGACAAACTTATTAATGCTTTAAAGCAGGAGTGTTCAACCATGGCAATTATAGGACTTGTGGACTCCAGTTCCCAGAATTCCACAGCCAGGATGGATGGCTGGAGAATTCTGGGAGTTGAAGGCTTCAGGCTTTGAAGTTGCTGAGATTGGACAACCATGCTTTCAAGCAGACATGTCAAACTCGCGACATCACATGACGTTTTGGAGCTTTTTCCCCCATTGCGGGCAATGGGGTGGGCGCAGTTTCATGATGCGACCGGTCCACAGACTGGCAGTTCGACACCCCTGCTTTAAAGCATCACTTTTGGTTGTTTTTCAGGCAATACACAACCTGGGTACTCAACTCATTTTCAGGAATTGCATGGTAACTGACCAAAACCATTAAGCCACAAAATAACACACTTACGAAATTTGCACGTTTGCAAGTGCCTTGGCTAGTTCTTTAACTGACATGTTGATCTGATCTGTATTGAGCGAATGCCAAGATGTCCATAGGATATGGTCAAAAAAGTCAAAATGGTAGCCCTACTGATGCAATTAAAGCTCCATCCATTTTGATGAGCACTAGATGGAGTTTCGTCCGCACCATTGTGGCCGCCATTTTGAACACCCCCTGTGGTCATCCCTGAGTGAATTTGTAGCCTTTGAATTATGCCCATTAGTAGCTAATTTTTTTAAAAAAAGTCATTTTCTCAAATTTTCCTTTTGACATGAAACTGAAGCACCAGATTGCCTTGGCTGCTAAGATACAGAAAACCAAGTGTAAACAAATAGAAGTTGTGTGGTTTGCGATGTCTCTAAGCTAAAGGCAAGAGTTGTGTTTAAGGTATGACACAACTCATGTTTAAAAGTGAATGCGGTGTTTCCTTCCTCTTAAGATGACTCATAGCGATTGCTTCAAGTATGATGAGTTGATTCTACGTAGGGCATTTTTCACACGAGAGCAGTTACCGATGACATCCTCATTTATATTTTGAAGTGGTCCAGTCTCTTAGGGAGACCTTACCACATGATGTTCCTCTTGGCTCTGTTGCTGCTTTCACTCCAGATAGTTTACCTTAGCGCAGTAGTTTCTGGGTCATTTGAGGAATTGGAGGTGAGGGAAGACTTCATCTGAGGAATAAATGGCTTCACTTTGATGAACTTAGTGACAGAAAACGTCACACTCAGTGATACAAATTGGTTTTCCCCAGCTTGATGTCCCTCAACTGTCTTGTACTTCTATTCCTAACACATCAGGAGGGCCACCAAGCTGGGAAAGTCTGATCATCTAGAAATTTAAATTTGTGTTCCCCAACCTATCTGCTCCTCGTAGCTTGAAACAATTTCTAGCCAGTGTGTTTTAGATTTCATAGATCAGGACTTGTGGTCTTGGTCAAATCCATTCAAAATTTCCATGAAGATGGCTAGCCTAGTCTGCTAAGAAAAGATTCAATTACAGAATGATATTTGTACAGTTTCTGACTGTACAGATTTAATTTATGACTCAGTGTCTAGCGCAAACCTGGAAAATGGGTTATTTCATACCCAACTTAAATATACTAACTTTGACTGATCGCTTAATTGGTTCGAGGAGTTGAGTTTAAACCTGATCAGATCTGTTGATGGATTATCCTACTGTTTCTACACAAAATGCACTCTAAAAAAGGATTGTTAGATACATAAACTTGGCTCAAACATTACCCAACCTGCATTCACACAACCTATTTAACCTGTTCATTTACCTTTTTTGGGGGGGGGATTCACACATTACATTAAATCATAAACTAACTACAGATAATCCTTGACTTACAACCACAACTGAGCCTAGCATTTCTTTTGCTAAGTGAGAGACGTGTTAAGTGAATTTTGCTCCATTTTACAACCTTTCATGCCACAACTGTTAACTGAATCACTGCAGTTATTAAGTTAGTAACACGGTTGTTAAGTGAATCTGGCTTCCCCATTGACTTTGCTTGTCAGAAGGTCACAGAAGGGAATCAAATGATCTCGAGATACTGCAACAGTCATAATATGAGTCAGTTGCCAAGCATCTGAATTTTGATCATGTGACCATGGGGATGCTCCCCAACAGTCGTAGGTGAGAAAAAACGGTCATAAGTCACTTTTTTCAGTGATATTATATCTTCAAACGGTCATTAAATGAACTGTTATATCAAGGAATACCTGTAAATGGTTTGGGTTCACATGAAATGCTAAGGCTTCTTTCTCACAATCTAACTCACATTAAGACTAGTCAAGCTTAATACATTGTTCAAATGTGACAAGACTTTTAACTAACCCGGGTAAATTGGTTAAGTTAACAGAGCTAAAAACATCCTTCAGTTACTTTGGTTTTGGCCTGTGAGTGAAGTTAGTCAGTACGATTAATTGAGGTACTTGCCAAAAAAGCAAACCCCAACTTAAGGCAATCCAGGTGAACCTTTGGATATATTTTCTATATTTTCTATGCCTTTGATGATGGCAAGATGGACTATGAAGAGCAGATGACATCTCTTCTCATCCAAAAAATCCCAAGGCCGTGAAGATCCATCAAAGTATGGCGAGAAGCAGAACTGGAGCAAGACTGACTGGCAAAGGGTAATCTTCAATTGTTGCACATTATGTTCATTTGTGGTTGCTGCAACATATTCTGTAGAAGGCATATTCAGACACATCCTCACAGTTTACAGCAACAAAATCACATAATAAAAAAGCGTGAAACAGATTGCCTCAACAAAAATATGCAAACAATAGTCTAGACATCAGATTAGGTAATTAGCAGCAGATGTAATCTGTTATATCAGTGACACTGAAGCACAATATGAATAATCCACCAGTAAGTGTACACTTGTAATGGCATGCAGAAGGATCAAGATATACAGAATGTCAAAGCAGCCACATTAGGCCCACTTAGTGCATTCTAGATGATGCATTGCTGAGTGGAAAACTAGTAATAAAAGTTCATTTTAAATCAGGAGGAAAAGTCCAAACTCTGAATATTTAGAAATGGAGCTCTGGTTTTGAGTAAATCTTATTGGCATAAAAGCCAACCTTCCTGCATTTCTGTTTGTTTTTCCACTATCCCTACTCTGGGGTGACAACTGCAGATCAGGTGAGCTGGATAGGCTTAGGAGCGTAAAGTAGTTTAGACACACATTAATACAATTGTTTTAAAGTGGATATATCTGGGTCAATGTATGGAGGCTGAATTTGAGTTTATAATGAATATGCAGGTTTGTTACAGCTTAAGGAAGAAATGTAAATCTTTTTTTCAATCCAGTGCAGTAGCTTAAATTGTATCCAAAAAGCATGGCACTTGATCCCAGATCATCTTGACCTATAGGTAGAAGCAATGAAATAGAAGAGTGACACCTAGTGACAGAACACGGCATTACAGGACGTGCATTAACGGTCGTAAAATAAAGGTGTTCGAGAATTAAAAGAGCCTTCAGAAAAGATATTTAAACTTCAGGAGCTACATGTTCTTCCAAAAGGCACCATTGAAAGGCATTTTCTCTTGACTCCAGATTTCTATGAAGGCTGGCTGCAAACTCAACTCTGCCCTTAACCCAACCCATTTTTGTAATATAGATCAAGAGAATAGCACTGATGTTGTTACCTAGTTTGGGTAATGAAATGTCTGCAAGAAAACAACCAAGCTCAGAAAACACCAAGGACCCTTCATTCAACCCTGAGCTACAAATATTCTCCTTTATTGGAGAACTTCAACCTCAGCTGACTTTAAGATGTATGGATTTCAATTCCCTGAATTCTCATCAGGAATTGAGGTCCATGCATCTTAAAGTCACTGAGGTTGTGAAATACACACTCTCTGTGATTTTCCTCCTCTGATCTTTTGGCAGAGGACAGAGAGAAAGAAAGGGATCTGTCACTGGTTCTATCAGACTTTCTTTCTTCTTTAACTCAGAACTTGGTGAGATTTGGAACTCATAAAGGTAAAGGTTCCCCCGCACATGCGTGCTAGTCATTTCCGACTCTAGGGGTCGGTGCTCATCTCCATTTCAAAGCTGAAGAGCCAGCACTTGTCCGAGGACGTCTCCGTGGTCATGTGGCCAGCATGACTAGATGCCAAAGGCGCACGGAACGCTGTTACCTTCCCACCGTAGTGGTCCCTATTTTTCTACTTGCGTTTTTATGTGCTTTCGAACTGCTGGGTTGGCAGAAGCTGGGACGAGTAACAGGCGCTCACTCTGTTACACGGCACTTGGGATTCAACCCGCCAAACTGCCGACCTTCTGATCGACAAGCTCAGCGTCCTAACCCACTGAGCCACCGCGTCTTTGGAACTCATAAAATCCAGTAATTACTAGGACGTTTGCCTGAGTTAACCTATAAAGGTAAAGGTAAAGGTTCCCCCGCACATGCGTGCTAGTCGTTTCCGACTCTAGGGGCCGGTGCTCATCTCCGTTTCAAAGCCGAAGAGCCAGCGCTTGTCCGAGGACGTCTCCGTGGTCATGTGGCCGGCATGACTAGACGCCAAAGGCGCACGGAACGCTGTTACCTTCCCACCGTAGTGGTCCCTATTTTTCTACTTGCATTTTTACGTGCTTTCGAACTGCTAGGTTGGCAGAAGCTGGGACGAGTAACAGGCGCTCACTCTGTTAACCTATAGTAGTCTTCTATTTATAACAACAACTAGAATCAGAATTTCCATTGCTAAGCAAAGTGGTTGTTAAGTGGATTGTGCCCAATTTTATGATTTTTTTTTTGCCATGGTTGTTAAGCAAAACACTGCATTTGTTAAATGAATCATGGTTATTAAGCAAACTGAGCTTCTCCTGTTAACTTTGCTTGTCGGAAACTGGCTGGGAAGATCGCAAATGGTGTTCACGTGTCCCAGGGCACTATAACTGTTGTAAATACATGCCAGTTGCCAAGTGCCCAAAATTTGATCATGTGACCACAGGATTATTGCAACAGTTATAAGTGCAAGGACCACTTGTAAGTTACTTTTTCTGATGCGTCATAACTTCAAACAGTCATAAACAAATGATTATAAGTCTCCCTCTGGGCAAAAAGAGTTTGGGCACCCGTAGGGCGCTTGGGGCAGCTTCACCCCTTCCCCCACCTGCCTCACCTTGTGGTGGCAGCATGGCGGGCTACGTGACCTCCTGTTGCGAGTGCCTGCGAGCAGCCACAGAAGTGGGCCAGCAGCCACGTGGGCCCCTGCTGGATGGGGCTGTCAGTACCACCGCCACAAGACGAGGCAGTTGTCAGGAAAAAATAAGACATCCCCTGAAAGAAAGACCTATTGCCTCTTTTGCAGGAAAAAAAAGATGTCTTATTTTCAGGGAAACACGGTATCATATCACCCCATATGGAGATATAGGAGTATAGCCAGCTGCACCAACAGGCTGAAAAACAGCTTCTATCGGTGGGCTGTTAGGGTTTTGAATGAGAAATAACTTTTGTGAATTTTATGCAGAATTGACTTGGGAGGCCGGTGTGTGGTGTAGTTGGTTCACATGGTGTAGTAAGATGGAGGGTTTGTTGTCACTGTGTGTTGGGGGGTGGGAGCACAAAGGGAGGCTCAGCTAATCTCAATGTACACATAGTTGTACGTTCATTTCATACAGTACATCTACTAGGCTCTTATCCCAGAGAGGAACCAGGTCTACAAAAGCGAGATCCTTCAGTGAGGTCCAGTATTCCAGTATTTGAGGGTTGTTGTTTGTTAATGATAGCAGTATTCCAGTACTTGAGGGGCTGCCACATAGAAGGGGGGGGGGTGAACCTATTTTTCAAAGCACCAGAAAGCAAGACAAGAAACAATGGATGGAAACCAATCAAAGAGAGAAGCAACCTGGAATTAAGGAGAAACTTCGTAACAGTGAAGACAATTAACCAGTGGAACAGCTTGCCTTCAAACGTTGTGGGTGCTTCACCACTGGAGGTTTTAAAGAAGAGACTGGACAGTCTCTGTCTGTCTGAAATGCTTGGGCAGGGGGTTGGACTAGAAGACCTCCAAGATCCCTTCCAGCTCTATTCTGACTGATTGATTGATTGTCCTCAATAGAACGGGAAACTTCTCCACATTCCTTAGGATTCTAACAGGGTTGATTGCCTTTGGGTATGAATCATTTTAATCCATTTCTTATCCCTGACAAGAGGAATGTGTTTATAAAAAATCTAAGCCTAAACAGGAAGCGTTCTGGCTATGAGAAATGGATAAATTCATACAGAACGTGTAGCCTGTTTGTGACAGAGAAATACAAATCAAGAATGATCTTTTGCTCTGTGTCTAGAATCTGGCTGGTTGTCAAGATGGCCATAATGGGAGGCTTCAGGCCTCTGCAACTGGATTCTGATGCCCGTGACTTTCTGCTGGTAGCTTCCAAGCTATTACAAATAGTCCTTGACTTACAACCAGTCACTTAGCAACAAAGGACCCCCAAAAACGTACTTATGATCCACTGTCAAAGTTCCGATGCACCCTCCCCCTCACGGTCACGGGATTATATTTGGAAACTCAGCAACCACTTCGTATTTATTGCCTTTTGCAGCATCCCAGAGTTACATGAGCACCATTTACAATGTCTTTTGCTAAAAACTGACATTTATTTTCGGTTTCCAGCAAAAAAATGTCCATTGCAGACCATCGGTTCGCTTAAGGACCACAGTGTATGCTTAATGACAGCAGCATTCGCTTTACAACTGCTGGTTTTTCTTAATGATTGCCACAGAAAAGTTCATAAAGTCGGGCACAGTCATGTTATGACCAACTTAACGACCTGCACAACTTACCAGTATAACCAGTATAATTTCAGTCTCAATTATAGTCGTAAGATGAGGACTACCAGTAACAAGAAATAATTTGATGTGGCACCTTGATAGTTCTTCAATGGTGGGCTTGGGTCTATTAGCTGGTCTATCATTTTTTCCTGACTTGGCAATAGTTAAATATGTAGATAGATGTTTGACATCATTATCTTAATTGTTTTATCGTGAGGACCTGTAGAGATAGGAATGTTGGAAATAATGGACAGGCCATCAATATTTCTTTGAAAATAATTCTGTTATAACCATCAACGCCTTTCCTCTTCTCTGTCGTAGTTATTCCCCATGGCCATAACATTTTTCTTTTTCATTTCTGCATCACATTTCTAGCCTTTTTCCACATCCAGCTTTTACAGCTATTTTTAGAAGTGGTATTTGAGCAGCTCAAGCAGATGGCTACGGAGCTTGACACCTGAATCCAAACTGAGTATCTGCTTTCCAAGAGGTACACGTGAAATCTATAATCTTTGGACTTTGGGAGCCTAAATGAGCGGCATGATCTCCCTAAAACTTCCCCTCATTTCATCAGTGCCCAAACAGATGGTAGGGAATTGACAGCTAAGATGAATCAGACAATGTTTTTATCATTCCCAGATCATTCTTCTCATACTGGAGCCAGTCCAAGTGTCCTGCCCCACAGGAAGTTGGAATGGATCCCTGCACCATTCTAGAATGTCTACTATCTATTCTAGAATACCAGGCCAAAATTAGAAATGGGGGTGAAATACACCGAAAGGTCAATAAATCAGGGGCAAAGTAGCTCATTTTCCTCTCTTTGAGTTTTCTTTAGACCAGGGGTGAGGAACCATGGCCCTTTCATGACTTATGGACTTCAACTGCCAAAATTCCTGAGCCCACATGGGTGGCTGAGGAATTCTGGGAGTTTATTTATTTATTTATTTAATTAATTAAATTTTTATACCGCCCTATTCCCGAAGGACTCAGGGCGGTTTACAGGGCAACATAAAATATGATATAAAAATAGTATAAATTAAAATAGATTAAATTACATAAGTCCAACAATTAAAACAATATTAAAAGCTAAAACCCCTTCAGTCCAGGCCTGATAGATCAAAAAACCAAGTTTTCAGATCCCGGTGAAATGTACGCAGATCGGGGGCGGTCCGAAGTTCCACCGGTAAATCATTCCAAAGGGCAGGCGCGCCCACAGAGAATGCCCTCCCCCTGGGGATCACCCGCCGGCACTCCTTAACCATCAGCACCCTGAGAAGGCCCTCTCTGTGGGAGCGCACAGGACGATGGGAAGTTGATGCCGGCAGCAGGTGTTCCCTTAGATAATCCGGACCCAAGCCATTCAGAGCTTTATAGGTCATTACCAGCACCTTGAATCTCACCCGGAGGGCAGCCGGAAGCCAATGCAGCTCACGGAGAAGAGGTGTTACACGGGAGTATCGGGAAACTCCCATAACAACTCGCGCGGCTGCATTCTGCACCAGTTGAAGCCTCCGCGTGGTCCTCAAGGGCAGCCCCATGTAGAGAGCGTTGCAGTAGTCTAGCCGGGAGGTCACGAGCGCATGGGTGACTGTGCGTAGGGCATCTCGGTCCAGATAGGGCCGCAACTGGCGCACCAGACGAAGCTGGGCAAAAGCCCCCCTGGTCACGGCTCCTATATGGTCTTCGAAATTGAGCCGTGAATCCAAGAGGACGCCCAAGTTGCGAGCCCTATCGACGGGGGGTAACACCTTACCCCCCATCATTAGTGATGGAACAACCTGGTTAACCCGAGATGCCGGTATGCACAGCCACATAGAGTTGTAGTCCTCAAGTCATAAAAGGGCCATGGTTTCCTATCTCTGGTTTAGACTTAGCAAAAAGGCCCAACAGAGGCAGCTGCAAATTAGAATCCAGTTTTAATTTGTAGCCAGTCAACTCTCTGATTAGCGGTTCACAGAATAAATATCTTCAGTCTCAAATATTTTAGGAAAATCAGCCTCATTTGAAATGTTCCAGAAGGACCTAACACAAAGAAATGCTTGGGCCTAAAGGAAAGGCATTCAAAGCTGTTTATGAAACTGTAGTTATATTTATTTATGATCCCACCTTTATTTTTATATAGCACTCAAGGTGGCATAGAGACCTAATACTTCTTCCTCTGCCTATTTTCTCCAGAAGAACCCTGTGAGGTAGGTTGGGCTGAAAGAGATTGACCAGCCCACAGTCAGCCAACCGGCTTTCATGCCTAAGGCAGAACTAGAACTCACAGTCTCCTGGTTTCTAGCTTGATATCTTAACCACTAGAACAAACTGGCCCTAGTTTTATCAAATCTATCCATAATATATAATTGAGATACTTCTAAATGTTTAAGAATTTGGTATTAGAAAATTGGGCTAACATACAAAGACTCCTGCGAGTCCCTTGGACTGCAAGGCGATCAAACCGGTCAGTCCTAGAGGAGATCAACCCTGACTGCTCTTTAGAAGGCCAGATCCTGAAGTTGAAACTCCAATACTTTGGCCACCTAATGAGAAGGAAGGACTCACTGGAGAAGAGCCTAATGCTGGGAAAGGTTGAGGGCAAGAGAAGAAAGGGACGACAGAGAATGAGGTGGCTGGATGGAGTCACTGAAGCAGTAGGCCTGAGCTTAAATGGACTCCAGAAGATGGTAGAGGACAGGAAGGCCTGGAGGAACGTTGTCTATAGGGTCTCAATGGGTCGGACACGACTTCGCAGCTAACAACAACAACACAAATTTCCTGTAGTTAGAAAAATCACCATCACCCTCATCCTCCTCTCCACAAAATAGGTTGGCTCATTTACTGAAAAAGCTGTCATTGCTATTCAATTTAATTTCCTTTTTGCGACACAATCACTACAGACACGGTGGAGCAATAGCATAAAGTCTTCCCATTCCTTTCTGCCTTCTGTGGAGTCAGATTTTGAATCCATTTACTCAATATTTTGTTTGCACTAGCTAGCAGCATTCTCCCCAATGGTTTCTTGCAACCTTATCTGGGAGAATTCAACCTAGGCTTGGTTCATGTTGAATTAGGAATAACGGGAGTTCATTGAAAACCTATCAATATATTTTTGACTTTAGTAACTTAGCTACAATTGGCTTAACAACTTATTGGTATTTTTCAGTTAAACACCACCAATCTCTTCATCCTGAATTCAACCAAGAACAAACATTTGTTGCAATAAGAATGTCTCGTTTTGTGGGCTTCAGTAGACCTATTCCAACTAGCAAAAATGTTCAGATACTGAATTGTTCAAAGGTAGCCACATTTAGAGGGCAGAGTAAGCAGATGCGAAGAATCTCTCCCTCTCTCTCAAACACACACACACACACACACACACACACATACACAATCTCTATAGAAATAGACATTCAAGACAGACACTAAAGGTCCTTCATTTTTTTTCTGAAGAATAGCATGTTAGGAATAGCCTGTGGGGCAATTCCATATAATATACGGTAACCATTTTTTGGAATGCAATTAAATTCTGGCTCTGTCTTTTTATTGGGGTGTACTTTTACAAATTCAAACCAATAGCTCCTTTTGCTCTATGGGTTCCTTATGTAAGGTCCTTTGCTTTGAGATTTGGGTCAGCAGAAGATGCCTTCCCTTCTATGTACAAACCAAACTGTAAACTCTTTGCTTGCAGCGGCACCACCCGCCATTTTCCCTCCATCTTATGCAGGAATACTAGCACCTCTGCATTTATTTATAATATGCATGAGATGTATTTTCTGCTTGATGCGAACGCTCAGCTTAATGTAGCACGAAGAATTAAGAGCAAGCAATAATGCATTTCTGCAAATTCTTTCCAAAATCCCATAATTAAGCTATAACATAAACTGACATGGATATCCCCTTCATCAGAAAAAGATAAAGCTCACAAAAGTATGCCGTAACACAAACCAGTTATCCATATTTTAGCCTAGCGCGTGGGTTCCTCAAACTCTTGATGCTATGACATCTTAAAATGCAGATAGTCTTCGAGCTATGACTGCAAGTGGGATTGGGATTCCTGTCACCAAGCGATGCAGTTATAAAGTGTAGCTTCATGTGGTTGCATTGAGTAGTGATGGCAATCTAGCCAGTCCTGGTGGTTGTCGTAACTCCAGATGTGTGGGTCCTTAAATGGGACATGGAAGGAGTCCTAGGTAAAGAGTGTGGGAGTGCCACAAAGGGGTGAGGGAAAACTTAGAAGGAGTTAGGGTTGGGGTGTGGGGTGATGTGAACTCCAGAAGACCAGAGAAAAAGAGTCCAGGGTGTGTGTGTGTGTGTGGTGTGTGGCTGTGTGAGCACAGGAGGTCAGGCTAAAGATTTGAGCAGACTTCTCCAGCATTGCATGTCAGGGAACGAATAAATCTGTCATTCGGGGAATGATTGCATAGGTGTTCCATTTATATTTCTGCAGATGTTAATGTTCTGGCTAGGGAACACTCAAACAGTAAAGCACAGAACAAGAAGCTGTATCAACCAAACAGCACACAGGGTGCGCACCTCCACACACCACGCAGTTGGGATTTGGAAGATGTGCACGTCGGCCCATCTGCAGCCATCTGCAACCTACACTTACTCATCAACCCCTTTGCAGTGAAGGTATGTACAGTACCAAAGGCTACGGACAGTTGCAGTCAATTCTAAATCAGCGTTAAGAGGGCACAGTGTGCATGTGTGCAAGTGCAGGAAGGCCAGGAGAAAGAGTGTAGGTAAGTGCAAGTAAAGTGGGGGAAGAAGCTCATGGTGTGTGTTGTATAGTGAGTTCTTTGGAGGCAGGAAGCAAGATGAGAGGTTTCAAACAGGAACATTTCTTTATCGAGGCAAACAAGAACAGAACTGAATCAGAGGCTTCTGTGCAGCTACTTATACGATTGGCCACTAAGCGGCAGCCAATAGGTTTAAAGGAACCCATTCCCGCCCCAAATCATCCAATGATCTTCTTGGAGACTGCATGTCTGGCTAGTCAGCGACTCTTACACAGACACCTCAATTGAGCAACCTTAAGCAGCATTCAAAAGACACGTGAAAACAGTTCAAGTAAAATCCCAATACATTACAGTGTGTGTGTGTGAGTGAAGAAAGGCTGGGGATGGGGAAAGACTTACTTGAGCAACTTATGACCTTTCCTGCTGGTTTCCCCAATGACATTGCTTGTGGGAAATCGGCAGGGAAGCTCACAAATGGCAATGACATAACCATAAGATGCTGCAACCGGTTGTAAGTGTGAGCTGGTTGCCAAGCTCTGGAATTTTGTGCAGATGACCATGGTGATGCTGTGACAGCCAGAACTTTGAGAACCAATCGTAGGTCCCTTCATTCAGGACTGTCATAACTTCAATGGTTGTGGTCTCTGAACTAATAGTTGTAACTCGAGGACTACCATGTCCTGAATTTGAGAGGTTGCTACTGATGATGTCGGCGGTGAAGAGTTGCTGAAAGAATTCAACTTTTTTCCAGTTGTGTGGAATTTTCTGCTCTAGTTAATTCTGCTTTCCAGCCTCTGTGTGGAAGTCGTCAGGCCTGCATGTGCCAAGCTGGAGCCCTGCCAAGATTTGGTCCATGATCTGCTTGGACAAGCCAGCTGCCTCTTCTAAGCTCTTGGCAATCATTTCAATTGTCACTGGAGAAATTTCTGTCCGCTTCTTTTTTTGAGCTCTGCTGATTTTGCTTGCCCTCCTCCCTGCCAAATGCTTTATTTTTTTCTCTTTTATTTTCTCCTTATTTTCTTCTCTTTTATTTTCTTCCCCATACTACTAGAGCAACAACTAAGGGACATAGACTACCAATGATCATAGCTCCTAGTCTTGTGGACAGTCAATAGAGGTAGGCCCAACTTATGACCCTCATAGACAGTGGTGGGATTCAGCCAGTTTGCACCGCTTTGGCAGAACTGGTAGCTAATTTTTTGTTGCCCAGGCCCAGAATGGACTTCCAGAAGTGGCATCCACACAGAGAACCAGTTGTTCACATATTTGAATCCCACCACTGCTCATAGAGCCTGCCTTTTACGGTCATAATTCATGGTGATCATAAAGCAGATCACTCACGGGACCGACCAGGTTTTATGACCTTCTTGCGTGGTGGTCTTTAAGCAATCATTAAGCAAATACCACGGTCGTTAAGTGACCCCATTGTTCACTATGGGGTTTTTTGCAAAAAAACAACAACAAAAAAACAAAACAGCAACCAAAAACCTAGAAGTAAATGCCAGTTTTTTGCAAAAATGTTTTAAATTGCAGTCACATGACTGTGGAAATGCTGCAAAAGGCTGTAAATGTGGGCTAAGTGCCAAGTGACCAAAATGTGGTCCTACGACCGTGGGAGATTATGGCCATTGGAACTTTGGAAATGATGGTATCTTCTTTTGTGGGGGGGAGGGGTGTCTGTTGTAACTCTGCATGGTTGCTAAGTGACTGATACAGTGACACTTAAAGTAATGCTTCTCAACCTTGACTACCTGAAGATGGACTTCAACTCCCAGAATTCCTCAGCCAGCTTGCTAAAGCAGTCAATTTGTAGGAGAAGAGCAGGCAGAGCTGGGGTCTGGAGGTAAATGTGTCATCAACTTGGAGTCCTTACGTTGCTACAAACAATTCAAGTCCAACTCCCCTTGAATCCGTTGACTCTTACCTAGCACCAGTTTAGTGTTAGTTGGCTAGATTCTTGTCTATAGGCTTGAATAAATCTTCTGATCTTTTGCGCCTGACACTGTCAGATTGTATCATTGGCCTTTGCAAAGCGGAACAGGAACATAGTCCGACAGGACTCCAGGTTTACCTGTGCCTGCCCCAAAATATTCGAAAAACCTAACATTTCTTACAACCTCCTGGGTTGCGATCCACAGTTTGAGAACTCCTGCTGTGGAGGAGTTTGAGAACTCCCAGCCTGTGGAGTTAGCTAATGGGTCAGTGAGTTGTGCTCATGCAGGGCTGAGCAACTCAGCAAATGCCTCTTGCAGACCTGTCTGTCAATCATTGATCTGCCACTGAAGCTACTTTTTACGCCCATCAATTACACTTGTTGCTTTCTCCTTGTGAGGATTGGAGTTGGTAGTGTGGGAAATCACGAATCCTCAAGACTGATTGGACAGCCTTTTGTCTGACATGGTATAGGGCAGGGGTAGGCAACCTTGGCTCTTTTATGACTCGTGGACTTCAACTCCCAGAATTCCTGAGCCAGCTGTCCACGAGTCATAAAAGAGCCAAGGTTGCCTACCTCTGGTATAGGTTCTCCTGCTTCAGCAAGGGATTGGACTAGAACAGCCCCCAAAGTCCCTTCCAACTTTGTTATTCTGTTGAAACAACGGGAATTTGAACATTTGTTCGATGAACCTTGTGGTCTGTGCACAGGCGGACAACCAGATTCTTAGCCCGCCAGAAGATTCTTTGCATTAAATAAGGTCGCTGGTGTTTGCAATAAATGATCTTATCTAGTGTCCAGTGAGAGGGCCAAGTTCCAGAGAAAGAATTATTGCTGACACAAGGATTTTTTCCCCCAGTAACCTCTAACCTTTGAAACTTCCTCCCCATTAACATGCAGTAGGCAATGTCTTCTGTCCCTTTAGAAACGTCCTTTTGGAATTTTTTTTAAGTGATGGGATTCTAAACACATTTACCAGAGCAATGTTTCTCAGGCTCAGCCATTTGAAGACGTGTGGACTTCAATTCCCAGAATTTCCCGGTTCTGGGCACTGCCCTAGGGAACTGGCCCTATGGAATGCAATGAGGGGATTTATTTTATTTTCTTTTTTCTTTTTCTGATAGTTATATGAGAGTTCTTCGAAGAATGCCAGAGCTCTAGGCAAGATTGGGAAGCTGAAATAAGCATCCTGGAAAAAGAAGGAAATGGTAAATAAGCAAAGATCATGGTTGCGTGCAGGAAGACACCAGAACTCAAGGCTAACCTAAAGGCATTTTTACTTTTTTTTTAAATAGCCATAAGATTACACAATAGACTTGCCGTTGTTTTGCTTATTACACTGTTTGGCTGAATTAGTCTGCTGCTCCTGTTGTTAATTTATCGTCAGCTTTGATTGATTTTATTGTCATGTATGAGCTGCACAGGACTATTTCAAGATAATTTACAGCATGAGGCAAAAAAGCCATTCAAATTCACCCACATATTGCACACATTCTCCTCTTCAAACAAACCTATCGAACATTCCCTTTCAAATCTATTTTCTGAATCTGCCTTTTGTTTTTAGGAAAGATGTTGACTGCAACATTCTGTGACTTTTATTTACACACAAAAAATGTTATTATATTAAACTGTTTTAACAAAAGAAAAAGGGTATGTATATGCAACAGTTAACCAAACAATGCATCTCAAAATTAATCAGTGTAATCATCACAAGAAAGTAAAAGGGAAAAATGCCCTGGGAAATTATAAGCAGAGAAAATTTTATCATATGGCTCAAAGGTCTTCTTGACCTCATTTTCTTTTTTAAAAAAATTCAATTTGACCAACGATATTTCTCAACACTCCATTGCTATATTTTGCTAGAAGACTTCCCAGGTCCCTTCCAACTCTTTTATTCAGTTATCTGTTAATATTATGGAAGGTTAGTGGCTGGATGTACCTTTTTTCCCCTACCAATGTAGCATGATAATTCATTTAACCAACCTACGTAGTCCCAAACCTGATATTCTTGAAGTTTTGATAAATTCTGAATACTGGAGACAGAGCCAGGAAGAACATATGCAATACGCAGTGATCGATCCAGTCATATGAACAAACCCCAAATACGACAATAAGATAAGTCAAAATCACATGCGTTAATAAGAGGCAACTACAGTACTACAATTAATTGCTCCCAAAGCTTCAGCCATTTAGAGCTGTTTGCACCATCCTGCGGTCAAATGATTGTGCTTTACGGGTTTACAAGGCTGAATTCCAGCATTTACTTCTGGGTAGTAAAGTAAGTATCCCGTGTAGTAAAATCATTGGTTTGCCTAATGATTGTTGCAAAAAAGGTCATTAAATGTGTCCGTCACGTCCCATGGTCAAGGGATCAAAATTCAGGTGCTTAGTAATTAGCATGTACGTATAATGGTTGCTGGGAGCCCTGTGATCCATCATTTGTGTTGATCTTCCCACTTGACTTCTGATAAACAAAGGAATTGGGGAAGCCTGGCTTCTTAACAACCATGTTATTAACTTAACAACCACAAATGATTTGCTTAACAACCATGGCAAAAATGAAAAGAAAAGAAAGTTAATGTTTAATGTTACCTGTACATTAAAGTAAATGCCTAGTCATAAACCACACAGTTGAAATAGTCAAGTCTACCTTTGTGTGGATTTTGTGCACATTACACAAATTGCCCTCGCCAACATTTGATAATCAAGGTATGCTATGTTACAATCACTACATGGTGTCAATTCATGCAGAAGTTCAAAAAAAAAAAGAAATTTCTACACCCTTCCATGCTTCATCCCATATAGATCTATCTGGACAATACGCTCTTTTAATGGAGCTCAAAGGGGGTGAGGTGGGTCGCTAGAAAAAGGGAAATTTTTTTGTTGAGATGGGGTGTTGCTGGAATGGTTTATCAATTGCAGCTCAAATATCTGGTTATTACAGGTAGTCCTCGACTTACAACAGCCCATTTAGTCACCGTTCAAAGTTACAGTGGCACTGAAAAAGGTGACTTATGACTATTTTTCATACTTATGACGGCTGTAGCATCCCTACAGTCGCATGATCAAAATTTGGATGCTCGACAGCTGGTTTGTATTTATGACGGTTAAAGTGTCCCGGGGTAACGTGATCATCACCTTTTGTGACCTTATAATAAGCAAAGTCAATGGAGAAGCCGGACTCACTCAACAACCGTGTTACTAGTGTGGGAAGTCAGCCCCTCCCAGAGAAGGAAATATGAAAGAGGCAGAAAAGCGTGCCCAGTTTTTTTAATAACCCCAAGTCTCCCTCCCCCAAGCAGAAACCAGCTCTGTAGAAATGCAGATGTAAATAATCCAGGAAGGTTGGAGGCCCCAGCTATAAGATTAAGAAGACAAAGTCACCTAAAATCTACATACCCCACCCAAAGTCTAAGACATAATAGGATTAACCCACAGATGCCAAAAGGACACAGATCAAAATACATGACACAGGAAATACGAAGCCTCAAACAGGAACAGGAAACAATCTCAAGAGCCCCAGAAGGTATAAAAACCCACTCCCTACATGTGCTCTCTCTCTTTTTCTTCCAGAGCCATCTTTCTGTCTGGCTCTCCTCTTCAATAAACTACAACATTCTTCCTAAAGCAGTCGCCATGTTGTTTATTCCCGGCTTGGAGTGAACCATGATGAAGACTTTTCCTTCAACACTAGCTTAACTACTGCAATGATTCACTTAACAACTTTGGCAAGAGGGGTCGTAAACTGGAACAAAACGCAACAGAAACAGAAATTTAGGCCTCAATTGTGATCGTAAGTTGAGGACTATCCATATTATTAAAACTCTGTACAACCTGATTCTTTATAAAAGATAGTTGCCTTCCGCTTTCCATTGGGACTTGAAGAGAAGAAATGCTTCCGTTTCAATGGATTTCTGTGCTTGTGTGAACTTTCTAATATCAACAGAAGAGAATTTTTGTAACTCAGAGTTGAACTATGGATTGTTGGCACTCTTTGAGCTTGCTTGTCTTCTTGCAGACATTTCATTACCCAACTAGGTCAGTTCATCAGCACTGTTGATGTTACTGGTTGGGTAATGAAATGTCTGCAGGAAAACAACCAAGCTCAGAGAGATTGAGATTTGAGATTTATTAAATTTATATGCCGCCCTTCTCCCCAAGGACTCAGGGCGGCTCACAACAATTAAAAAATTAAAAAACATAAAGTACAAAATTTAAAAAAGAATTAAACAATGGATATAATAAATAAACGACAATTTAACCCAATAAAAGCCAAATTTAAAACCATAGTCAGTCCAGATCCGCTTGTTGGAACATCCATGTCTTCAGGTCACGGCGGAAGGACCGAAGGTCAGGGGCCATCCACAGCTCTGGAGGCAGTTCATTCCAGAGGGTCGGCGCGCCCACAGAGAAGGCACCAAGGACCTCACGTTCTAATATATTTGACACAAAAGAAAAAAAAAAGTTCAGTTTTTTAAAATAAGGTTTTAACGTACATTTTCTTCCCAGATTGCATCACTTCCCAGATTGCATCATTTGTATAATACTTTAGGTATATATTGTGTATTTATCAACAATTATAATAAATACATATTTTCCTCCTTACCCTCCAGATCCTTTTTGTAGCATTTCTTAATATTAAGTCATGTTTTGGTTGTGGGTTTTTATACCATTCTTATGTGACTGTCACTTTCCACTTATTTTGGCTCATTGAGCCTATTCAAGTAACAAACAGCAAAGAGCATTTCCATGTTCCACATTCTGGGTACAAAGAGGAAAGACGCACATACACTTTTATCTCCTGCAACATTTGGCTAAAGAATCGTAACAAATTTTACCTATTAACGCCTGGAAAGGAAAAATGTTGTATTTCAATAGGAACACATGAACACTAGATCTCCATCAGTAAGTAGACCTCAGGTGTACAAGAATCAGAAACTGCTAAGTAATTAGCAAGATCAGTTAAAGAAAAACCCTTCTATAGACTGTTCGAAGCAAGAGAGCTTTGGACAGTAGGAAACGAGGAATGGATTTTGATAGAAAAAGTGCTTAGGAGTTCTCTGCTCCTTTATATAAAAGAGGTCTCTTATTTATAATTCATGTCCTCTTTTCATTCACCTACAAGCCTATATTATAGTTTGGGCTGCTGGTTCTCAGAGCTGCAATGAAAAATTAAATGAATCAAGCCCAATTGGTAGACTTCAACAGAGAAGCTCAGAAGGCTTGTGCGATCTTTCAGTGCTTAACAACTGTGAAATAATCTACATAGTTGATATCAAAACCTGTTTGGATTGAAGGATTAATAATGCTTGACAAGCCAGGGTTGAAACTGACTTACTGAGACAGCAAATGAAGACAAATAAAACAGGGCTCAGGATGGATACAGAAAATTAAGCTTCACTGTTCAGGCCTCGTGGCTCGTTAATGCAGGCCGTGGATTCGAGGAATTCCATGTTATTTTAATATTTTATCATGAGCCTGAGGTGTCGGAAAGATAGGCTGGGGAAAAAAGAAGCTGGCACAAAAGCTAGTCAGCCTATGGAAATCACTGCCGCCGGCTACAGTGACGCCTGCACGTTTAAATGGTTGCACAAATGCTTCCCTGTTCGAGCTTCCTTCCCCGCAAGATCTACCTAATTAGTGCAACAAAGCAAGGAGTTTATTTACGGGAGACGCTGGCTTCGATTGAACGAGGTCCTCAGTCTGCAGGTTTGTTATACATTGCCTGCTTTACACAGTTCCAAATACAAGTAGTCCTCAATTTACAACAGTTCATTTAGTGACAATTGGAAGTTACAATGGCACTGAAAAAGTGTGTGGGAAATCAGCCCCCCCAGAGAAAGAAATATTCTTGGAAATATTGAAAGGGCAGAATATATTTCCCTAAAGGATTTTAAAAGCAGAAACCAACCCTGCGTCCAAGTCTCTCTGTCCCAAGCAGAAACCAAGTCTGCAGAAATGCAGACGTGATAATCTTGTCAGGAAACTGGGATTAGGAAGAAAGATCAACAACAGCCACAGCCCCAGGGAAGCAGGATATGACTCTTGGGACATAATAGGATTAAACCACCACCATTGAATACCAGAAAGGCACACCCAGACTCAGGTTAGAATACGTGACACAGGAAATAGAAAGCCTCAAACAGGAAAGGGAACAACCTCAAGAGCCCCAGAGGGTATAAAAACCCACTCCCCACATGTCTCTCTCTCTCTTTTCTTCCAGAGCCATCTTTCTGTCTGGCTCTCCTCTTCAATAAACTGCAACCTTCTTTCTAAAGCAGTCGCCATGTTGTTTATTCCCGGCTTGGACCGAACCACAATGAAGACTTTTCCTTCAACAAGTGGCTTATGAACGTTTCTTACAGTTACATTTTTTCACAATTACCGCTGCAGTATCCCCATGGTCGCATGATCAAAATTCACACGCTTGGCAACTGACTCATATTTATGACGCTCGCAGTGTCCGGGAGTCACGCGATCCCCCTTTGCGACCTTCTGACAAGCAAAGTCAACGGGGAAGCCAGATTCCCTCAACAACGGTGTTACTAACTGAACAACTGCAGTGATTCGCTGAACAGCTGCGGCAAGAAAGGCCCTAAAAATAGGGCAAAACTCACTTAACGAATGTCTCACTTAGCAACAGAAAGGTTGGGCTCAATTGTGGTTGTGAGTCGAGGACTCCCTGTGTGCAGTCCTTCTGCCAGGCACAATCCGTCTGGGTTACACACTTCAATTGGATCAAACGAGACCACTGAGTTTAGAACGCACGTTGTGTTGCTATGTGCCACCCACTCAGATCTTCAAAGGGGGTTGAAAAAAAATAGCCAATTACTCAGCCACCTCAGAAGGTAATTTATATATTAAAAAAATCCTTGCACCAGGGTTGATGAAAAGGTCTTCCTTATCTCCAGAAACCTCTGCTGTTGCTAAAGCAAACCCTCTATGCTTTGTAGAAGCTGGTTCCTATGGTGCAATGTTACTATCTGAGAGGCAGATGGAATTATTTATGCTTAGGGTAATCAAGGCTTTTTAACTGACAGGATGACATTTGTAAAATGTACTTAAGTTAAAATGTGCTTCGTTCCTAACAGGAAAGAGCCTTTCTCAGCTAAATCCGTCCTCACCTATTTTTTTGTGGCTCCTGAGATATGTGCAGTGAACAGACCCACCTTCCCACCGATCCTAATTCTACGGTACATACTGAAATTGGTAAGATGAAAGCACCCCGGGGCTGGCAAAGACCGCTTTTGATTTCCTAAGCTTGATCCAGGGCAGGCAGTGTTATTTTTTTATTATTTTTTTTTCGCTGGTGCTACATATTGCACATTATTCTTTATCGCCTCTCCTCTCCTCTCTCCCTCCCCCACCCCACCAAAATTGGTTTGCAATAATCTTAGCAACTTCCTTTGCTGGCTGGCTTGAAGCTTTCTGTTCTTTCCCTTTTTGTAATTCTCAGGAGTTTAGTTAAGAGCATATTATGATATAGTACAGAGAGATCCAGTTCCTAAGGGATTCTGGGAAAGGTAAAAGAAAGTTTGCTTTAAAATTGAGGAAACGATAATTGTTCTTTTTTTTCCCCTAAAAGAAAAACAAGTCTGTACTGTACAGGTAGTCCTTGACTTATGACAACAATTGAGCCCAAAGTTACTGTTGCTAAATGAGACAGTTAATGAATGAATGAATGAATGAATGAATGAACCTTTATTGTCAAAGTACAACCATGTATACATTGAGATTGGCTGAGCCTCCCTTCGTGCCCCCACCCCCAACTCACAGTGACACAAACCCTCCATCTTATTACACCGCGAGCTAAATGCACAACGCACCAGCCTCGCAAGTCAATTATGCATAAAGTTTATAAAATTATTTCCCATTCAAAAGCCTGACAGCCCACGGATAAAAACTGTTCTTCAGCCTGTTAGTACGGCTGGCTATACTCCAGTATCTCCTACCGGATGGTAGGAGAGTAAAGAGGTACCGACCAGGGTGTGAGTCATCCCTGAGAATTTTCCTCACTCTTCCAAGGCAGCGAGCCCTGGCGAGGTCATCCAGTGGTATCAGAGGACAGCCCACGATGTTTTGTGCTGTGCTCACCACCCTCTGTAATGCTTTCCTATCCGCGGCTGTCAGACCAGCATACCAAACCACAATACAGTGCGAGAGGACGCTCTCTATAGTAGACCGGTAAAAGAAGGTCATTAGCCATTGTTCTACCTTGTTTTTCCGCAAGACCCTGAAGAAGTGAAGTCTCTGATGGGCCTTTCTGGCCACCTGGGTTGTATTGACTTTCCAGGTAAGATCTTCACAGAGGTAGACTTCCAGAAATTTAAAGGAGGAAACTCTTTCTACACAGCCCCCGCCCCAATGTAAAGTGGGTCAGGTGAAAATGGTCATACATTGCTTTTTTTCAGTGCTGTTGTAAATTTCAATGGTCTCTAAATGAATTGTTGCAATTCGAGGACTAGCTGTAGAAGACTTCACTAGACAATCATATATGGGCTATACAAAAATCTAAAAAGCCACTAGACGTCAGTAACAAATTAATTCTTTTTCTCTTGTTTATTTTCTGACTTCTAGAGGTCATCCACATCTCCTGAAAACTATGGATTCTGCTTTTGAGTCTTTCCATTTTGGTATCCAACAAAATCAAGTAAATGAAGAAGTGAATAGAGTAGAGTAGAGTAGAGTAGAGTAGAGTAGAGGAGTAGAGTAGAATAGAATAGAATAGAATAGAATAGAATAGAATAGAATAGAATAGAATAGAATAGAATAGAATAGAATAGAATAGAATAGGATAGAATAGAATAGGATTTAGAATCAGAGTTGGAAGGGACCTTGGGGGTCTTCTAATGCAGCCCCCTGCTTGAACAGGAGAACCTATACCATTTCAGACAAGTGGCTGTCTATTATCTTCTTAAAAACCTCCAGTGATGGAGCGCCCACAATTTCTGTAGGCAAGCTGTCCTACTGCTAAATTGTCCTCACTGTCAGGAAGTTTCTCCTTAATTCCAGGTTGCTTCTCTCTTTGATCAGTTTCCAACCATTGTTTCTTGTCCTGCCCTCTGGTGCTTTGGTGAATAACATGATTCCCTCTTCTTTGTGGCAGCTCCTCAAATACTGGAACACTGCTATCATGTCACCCCTATTTCTTCTTTAGACTAGCCAAACGCAATTATTCATATGTTTTAGCCTCCAGGCCTTAGATCATCTTAGTTGACGAGGCAATGAGTGATTTCTCTGCCTGATCAATAGAGGCATCAATTTTCTAGGGTCTAAACATTTTATGCAAAAGTAAGACTCACGGTGTTCCCAAAGTAACCTTTAAAATGGAAAATACTCTTTGAAGGCAGGTTCAGCCCCATTTTGACCTAAAGAAGGATTCTTCCTTTTCAGCCCTGCAAAATGTGTAGCGTCTATATTCTCACATCACACTAATTCTTGCACTTGCCCTAATACTGAAACTCTCTGTGGAATTTAATGGGATGTGGAAAGCCTCTAGAACAGACATGTCAAACACAAGGCCTGGGGGCCAGATCCGGCCCGCGAAGTGGTTTCATGTGGCCCGCGAAGCCATCCTGGAAACAGTGAGGGAACGGCCCCCACTGCCTTGGCCCTGGCCCAGAGACCCTCCTTCTGCCAGAGACCCTCAGATCTGTCTCACAACGATGTAGAGCTGGCCATGCCCACCCAGTCGGCCATACGCACTCTAGCCACACCCACCCACTAGGCCACACCCACCCAGGCCATACCCACCCGGCCCCCTGAGGGCAACCGCAATGCTGATGCGGCCCTCAATGAAATTGAGTTTGACACCCCTGCTCTAGAAGTCACTGGGACAACAACAGGTGCAAAAGTAGCTTGGATTTGTCCCACGAGGCTGGAAAGAATTAGAAAAAGGACTAAGGCTACCCTTGGCTTCCTGGGTTCTAAGAAGGAAAGGAAAACACAAGGAGACTTTCAGAAGTTTTGTTATGCAGTTAGTCCTCAACTTACAACAGTTTGTGCAGTGACTGTTCGAAGTTACAACAGCACTGAACAAAGTGACCTATGACTGTTGGCTTAGCCAAGTTGTACCAACTTTATTCTTGGCAGTGGGCTTGGCCTATACCAGGGGTAGGCAACCTTGGCTCTTTTATGACTCATGGACTTCAACTCCCAGAATTCCTGAGTCCTGACTCAGGAATTCTGGGAGTTGGAGTCCCTGAGTCATAAAAGAACCGAGGTTGCCTACCCTAGGCCTATACAGACCTAAAAGACCAGCTTCAGCTCAAATTAGGAATCACACCAGGGAGACTGCATTATTTGCAATAATCAGTACATTTTTACAACTCCCTCCGCAAAGCCCATTTCGATGTCTTTGCAGAAAAGAACGCTTTCCTTGCTATTTAATACCTTCACTGTGGGATGCTGCACCTTCAAATAAACTGCTACAAGCCAAGAATGCAAGAAAGTTCATGCAAGGGTCAACGCAGCTCATCTCTGCTTGAAAAAACCTGGTTATTTATTAATCATATTTAAAGTTTAATGTCACAGACAGCTTCCCTCCTGGGCAGGCCTTATTATGGCTGGATCCTTGTTTTTAAGGCTTTCTGAGGCAGCTCAGGCTCAGGTAGCTTCTAACAGTTCTTCTTGCTGGTGTGTTTTGCAGAACTTTTACTTGAATCTGGGGCAGGAGATCAGGGGTTGTTCTGGAGAGTCTGTGGTATACCTTTACGGCGTGCTACAATGACTGAGAGCCAGCATCACACAGCAGATACAGCAATGTATCTGCTGGTTCTTTTCATCTGTCAGGGGACAATTGGTCTCACGGTACATGCCACAGCCCACTTCCCTTGTAGACTTCTGCATCTCGCTCATCAATTTTATGGGGAAAAGAGGCTGGGGCAGCCTATAACCTTGCAAGCCCTTTTTTAATTTATTAGAAGCCTTCGTCAGTCTATACAGTGTTTCTCAAACTAGGCAACTTTAACCTGTGGATTTTCAACTCCCAGAATTCCGTGATGATGTTATCCATTCAGTCGTGTCTGACTCTTGGTGATTCTATGGACCAGGTCTCTCCACATCTCCTGATCTTGCACGACTTCTTTGAGTTGTTCTGGGCTCTGGCTGGTGTGAGCTTGGATGGTGTCCAGCCACCATGTTCTCTGATGGCCTGCTTTCCTTTTATTGCTAACTCTTCCAAACATAATTGCTTTCTCCAGTGAAGAATTCCTAAGTCAGCATGAAATGAAGTCCACAGGTCTTAAAGTTAGGGAGATTGAGAGATGCTGATTAGGGCTGGGGGATGAATTGAAACCACAGTTCCCTGTAGATGACCAAGCTAAGCCCAAGGGAGGGGTCACACATGTCATCAGTCATGAGTCCCTTTGTGCCCACAAGAGATCAAAGTCCAGCCCAAGGTGAATTCCTTCTACTCTTACCTACTGCCAATTTCCTTTGGCTGTTAGTAGTTCAGATTCTTGTAGAGAGCTTAAGCGTGCAATAAATCTTTATACCCATTTGAACAGCTTGGATCTCCTATTTCCCCAGTGCTAGACACTCCCTACTTTTAACCAAATCTTGCCCCTCACTGCAAGAAATTGGCTGCCGACCTTGCGTAACTTTTCATAGCCTGATTCTCTGCCCTCCAAAAATTAGACAGCAACTCCCATTAGACTGCAATTGCCCTCAACCAATAAAGGTCGTCCTTGACTTACAACCGATTACTTAGCAACTATTCAAAGTTGTGATGAATCCAAAAAAGGTACTTAATGACCCAGCTTTGAAGTTCTGACAGATGGAGGGGGGCCCTGCAGTCACTAGAGTGCATTTTGGGCATTCAGCAGCTGGCCCGCATTTATGGTTGTTTGCAATGTCCACGTCGCATGACTGCAATTTTCAACTTTGAGGGCTTCTTGGAACTGAGCTTGGTTGTTTTCTTGCAGATGTTTCAGTTAGGTAACTTAATCAGTACCGCTTTATAAAACCCTAGTAAGACCACACCTGGAATACTGCAGCCAGTTTTGGTCACCATATCACAAAAAAGATGTTGAGAGTTTGGAAAAAAATCAACTAAGATGATCAAAGGCCTGGAGACTAAAACATACGAAAAACGGCTTTGGGACTTGGGTTTGGCTAGTCTGAAGAAAAGAAGAAATAGGGGAGACATGATAGCAGTGTTCCAGTATCTGAGGGGCTGCCACAAGGCAGAGGGGGCCAGGTTATTCATCAGAGCACCTGAGGGAAGGATGAGAAACAATGGTTGGAAACTGATCAAAGAGAGAAGCAACCTGGAATTAAGGAGAAACTTCCTGACAGTTAGAACAATTATTAACCAGTGGAACAACCTGCCTCCAGAAATTGTGGGCACTCCATCACTGGAGATTTTTAAAAAGAGGCTAGACAGTCACTTGTCTTAAATTGTATATACTCTCCTGCTTGAGCAGGGGGCTGGACTAGAAGACCTCCAAGGTCCCCTCCAGCTCTATTCTATTCTAAAGTGCTACCTTTTAAATTGGTGTGGCAATGAATTAATACATTAATTGCTCTAATCAGTGAGGGGATTCAAATATGTGAACAACCGGTTCTCTGTGTGGATGCTGCTTCTGGAAGTCCATTCTGGGCCTGGGCAACAAAAAATTAGCTTACCGGTTCTGCCAAAGTGGTGCAAACCAGCTGTATCCCACCACTGGCTCTAATTCATCTTTAGACTTCCAGATGAATGAGACTGAGAATCATTTCAGCTGCATGAATATCAGCTAACTGCCTCTCAACTTGCACAAAAATCCCTTAGTCAGGAGGTGAGGATGACTATCAAGCTTTCCTTAAATGTTCATCTTACACCATCTGCTGGTTTATTGGGGTTCTGCAGGCCTTCAAATAAGTATATTCCCTTAGTCCACTGTCATATCTGAATCCTGATCAATTGTACTTTTAAAAATGTATCTGTAACAAATATTTTGTTGTTGTTAGCTGTGAAGTCATGTCTGACCCATCACGACCCCATGGACGACGTTCCTCCAGGCCTTCCTCTCCTCTACCATCTTCTGGAGTCCATTTAAGCTCATGCCTACTGCTTCAGTGACTCCAGCCAGCCACCTCATTCTCTGTCATTCCCTTCTTCTCTTGCCCTCAATCTTTCCCAGCATTAGGCTCTTCTCCAGTGAGTCCTACCTTCTCATTAGGTGGCCAAAGTATTTGAGTTTCAACTTCAGGATCTGGCCTTCTAAAGAGCAGTCAGGGTTGATCTCCTCTGGGACTGACTGATTTGATTGCCTTGCAGTCCAAGGTACTCGCAGGAGTCTTCTCCAGCACCATAGTTTGTAACAAATATATAAGCATCTATAATAATCTGCTTAGTTGCAGAAAGACAGCTTAAATCTGATGAGTTGAAGTTGTTTGGACACAATGTAATGTAACTTTTCTCCAGATTCAACCAGCAGCCCTTTCATTTTGCAACCGTTGTGTTAAGATTGGGGAACCTGTGACTTGTCTGATGAATAATAATAATACACAACTGATAATTGAGGGACATCGGAAATCACAGGCTAGCAGCAGTGGCATACAATGCATTGAGGGCAACAGATGCTGTTCTGATCCCATGAGATATATATCTGAAATTCCACTTATTTTATTATTAGGTTTAAGGCATGAAAAAAAAAGAATGCAGATCATTAACAACATAAACAGAGCAATCAAAGCTAGACATGGGAGGAGAGATAAAAAGGCTAGACTGACATGCAAAATAGCACAAGGCATTTAGACCCGTGTAATTGCAGCCTCTCGGTGATATGCCTGAATTCCCATTCAGCCATGGGTGAGGTAGAGGTGGTAATTAATGACATCACAATGAAACTTCACTTTTTGGGTCTGTCTGGTTGTGACATCATACGTATGTAAGGTGTACAGTTTGCATTACAGCACCTGTTTCACCTGACAAATCTTCAGATTCTGTGGACATGGGTGCCTTAAAACATATGCCCTGTTCACCGCCCTGAGTCCTTCGGGAGAAGGGCGGTATAAAAATTTAATAAACTTAAACTTAAACTTAAGAAGTATTTTTTCAAATTTGACAACTTTAAGACGTGTGGAATTCCAGGGAATCCTCAGAGTTAAAATCCCCACATCTTAAATGAGGGGTCCTTGGTGTTCTCTGAGCTTGCTTGTTTTCTTTGAGATGTCTCATTACCGAACGAGATAAAACATCATCAACGCATTTTCGTTACCTAGTCCGGTAATGAAATGTCTGCAAGAAAACAGCAAAGCTCAGAGAGCACCAAGGACCCCTCATTTTAACTCTGAGCTACAAATATTCTCCTCTGTCAGTAACACATCTTAAAAGTTGTCAAGTTTGAAAATAAGGACTGAGTGGTCATTCTACCTCTAGCAGACATTCTGTGCCTTATCTATCCACAAGCCCACCATGTCACTTTAATATATTTTAAGTTTCACTGCTATACAGGCATTCAACACACAGGTAGCTCTCGACATACGTCCACAACTCAGCCCATTTTTTTTGTTGCTAAGCAAGGCAGCTGTTACTTGAGTTTTGCCCCCCTTGATGACCTTTTATGCCCCAGTTATAAAGTGAATCATTGCCACTGTTAAGTGAAACAAATGTGGCTTCTCCCCTTGACTGCTTGTTGGAAGCTGGCTGGGAAAGTTATAAATGGTGATCATATGGCCCTGGGAAAGAGCAAGTGTCATAGTACACGCCAGTTGTCAAGCACCCAAATTCTGATTACATGCCCAAAGGGATACTGCAACGGCCAAATTACAAAAGTCAAACTTATGCAGCCCTAATCTGTAATGGAAGGTAAGAAAACTCACTTCTGCTATCGGTACAGCATATTTGACTGAAGTAATAAGCCAGGTGCTGAATCATCAGGGGGATTGATCAGCAGTTTAGAAAACAGAGATTACAGATTCCCATTTTGCTCTTTTGATGGGCCTGACAATCTGCCTTTTCTCGGCAGACATCAGTTTCGTTAAATTATACTGAGGGCTACACAAATTGGCACTTTCCAATAAGGCTTGCAATATTAGTGATCTAAAAATAGCCCTCCAAAAATATTTTATTACATTTATAAAAAGGATTTCCAAAGAACGTAGCAAAGGTCCAAGTAATGAATTTATATTGACCTATTCATTAAATATGCCGCTTTTCAGCAAAGACTGCAGAGTAGCAGATATAATTAGAGATTAAAATGAAAAATAAATGCAGTCAATCGATTACAGAATTGAATAAGCAGGACCAAAAACGGCAAAAGAGGCAGATCAACTACCAGATTAAAATAAGATAATGGGCAGACTAGAATGACCTCATCACTAAATCAATCAACTAAGTTTGCCTGGTGCTGGAAAGTCAGCAAATTTGGGGTTAGGCAGGGTTACCTCAAAATGATATTTCAGATATGGATTGTCAGCTTTAGAACACCTTAGGAAAGAATTTCCAATGGTGAAGAAAAAGGCTCAGTTCATATTTCTTTATCATATACCATGATGATTTGACTTACTGCATTCGTGATGGCTTGGTTTTATGCATGGACTAGGCTCATGTAACTGTATAACCAATATAAATTATAATTTCTGGCTTAGCATTATGTGACTATTACCAACACAGGGACTAGACTTATTTAAAGACAGTGCTTTTTCGCAAGCTAGGTTTCACGCTGCTCATAATAAAGAGAAGCAACATGTTGAACGGGCCCTGAAAATGTCAGATGGGAAGTAGCTGTTTAATGTGAAGTAAGATACAATGATTATAGCCAGTCTCAGTTGGCAATTTGTATGCCTATTGACTATGTAAGCAATCAGTATAGGGTGTTAACTGAAGATTCTGAAATCTGCTGAGGAAGTATCACTTATATCACAGCAGGATTCAGTTTAGTGTGTTCTAATGACATTGAATTACTGCAGATTCTAACAAAATAACAGACCTTGCAGGTCTTCTAATCTAGTTCAACCTCTGCTCAGGCAGGAAACCCTATACCATTTCAGATAAATGGTGATCCAATCTCTTCTTAAAAACTTCCAGTATTGTAGCAGCCACTGGAGGCAAGTCATTCCATAGTTTAATTGTTCTAATTCCTTAGTTCTAGGTTGCTTCTTTCTTTGATTAGTTTCCATCCATTGCTTCTTCTTTTTTTGTATTTGTCCTTTTTGTTTTCCAGTTTGTCAGGGAGATCTTTATGCAACCATGCTGGTTTCTTCTTCAATATCTTGTTTTTCTTTTTCAGTGGTGTTGTTTTGGTCTGGGCTTTTATGATCATAGTTTTCAGAGTTTCCCATGCTTCTTGAGTTGTTTTCCCCTTTAGGATTTTCATCCATGGGATCTTTCCTAGGTTTTTTTTTTAATTCCATTTATATCCCGCCCTTCTCCGAAGACTCAGGGCGGCTTACAAGCTTAGCAGGTTCTCTCTGAGTTCATTAAAGTCAGCTCATTTGAAGTTCAACACACTGGTTGAATTGTTCTCTGTTGCTAGTGTTTGTGTTATATTAAATTCCAGTATGATGTGGTCACTTTCGCCCAAGGTTCTGGCAACTTCAACTCCCTCTATCACTTCTTCTCTATTAGTTAGAATTAAGTCCAGTATGGCTTTACGTCTAGTTCCCTCTTCCACCTTTTGGGTGACAAAGTTTTCGGCTAGGTTGGTCAGGAATCTATTTGATCTCTCGCTCACTGCAGAGTTTGTCTCCCAGTTGATATCTGGATAGTTGAAGTCTCCCATTACTGCTATGGTATGCTTCCTTCATGGATTACTGCCTTGTCGTGGCGAAGGGGCTTGCGTAATTCAATGAAGCTATGAGCTATGCCGTCATAGCCGAGAGTTCTGACAAAACGTGATCCACTGGAGAAGGAAATGGCAAACCACTCCAGTATCTTTGCCATGAAAACCCTATGGACAGTACCAAAAGGCAAAACGATATGACGCTGGAAGATGAGCCCCTCAGGTCGGAAGGCGTCCAATATGCTACTGGGGAAGAGCAGAGGGCTAGTACTAGTAGCGCCAGAAAGAATGAAGCGACTGGGCCAAAGCCGAAAGGACGCTCAGCTGTGGATGTGTCTGGTGGTGAAAGGAAAGTCCGATGCTGTAAAGATTTTTTCTCCATAGGAACCTGGAATGTAAGATCCATGAATCAAGGAAAGCTGGACGTGGTCAAACAAGAGATGACAAGACTGAACATCGACATCTTAGGTATCAGCGAACTAAAATGGACAGGAATGGGTGAATTTAATTCAGATGACCATCAGGTATACTACTGCGGGCAAGAATCCCTCAGAAGAAATGGAGTAGCCTTCATAGTCAATAAAAGAGTAGGAAAAGCAATACTGGGATACAATCCTCAAAATGACAGAATGATCTCAGTTCGAATCCAAGGCAAACCATTCAATATCACAGTAGTCCAAGTCTATGCCCCAACCACCAGTGCTGAAGAGGATGAAATTGACCGGTTCTATGAAGCCCTACAGCACCTTATAGAACTAACACCCAAAAATGATGTCCTTATCATCATGGGGGATTGGAATGCTAAAGTAGGAAGCCAAAAGATAACTGGAATAACAGGCAAGTTTGGCCTTGGAGTACAAAATGAAGCAGGGCACAGGCTGATAGAATTCTGTCAAGAGAATACGATGGTCATAGCAAACACTCTTTTCCAACAACCCAAGAGACGGCTCTACACATGGACATCACCAGACGGTCATCACAGAAATCAGATTGACTATATGCTCTGCAGCCAAAGATGGAGAAGCTCTATACAGTCAGTAAAAACAAGACCAGGAGCTGACTGTGGCTCAGACCATGAGCTTCTCCTTGCAAAGTTTAAGCTTAAACTGAAGAAAGTAGGGAAAAGCACTAGGCCACTCAGGTATGAATTAAATCATATCCCTGTTGAATATACAGTAGAGGTGACAAATAGATTTCAGGAATTAGATCTGATAGACAGAGTGCCTGAAGAACTATGGACAGAGGTTCGCGACATTGTACAACAGGTAGCAACCAAAACCATCCCAAAGAAAAAGAAATGCAAGAAAGCAAAATGGCTGTCTGAGGAAGCTTTGCAAATAGCTAAGGAAAGGAGGGAAGCGAAAGGCAAGGGAGAAAAACATAGATATGCCCAATTGAATGCAGAATTCCAGAGAATAGCTAGAAGAGATAAGAATGCCTTCTTAAATGAACAGTGCAAAGAAATAGAAGAAAACAATAGAATAGGGAGGACCAGAGATCTTTTCAAGAAAATTGGAGAGATGAAGGGAACGTTTAATGCAAAAATGGGCATGATAAAGGACCAAAATGGCAGGGACCTAACAGAGGCAGAAGAGATTAAGAAGAGGTGGCAAAATTACACAGAAGAACTATACAAGAATGAGCTTAATGTCCCTGATAATCACAATGAGGTGGTCACTGACCTCGAGCCAGACATCCTAGAATGTGAAGTGAAGTGGGCCTTAGAAAAGCTGAGCAACAACAAAGCTAGTGGAGGTGACAGTATTCCAGCTGAGCTATTCAAAATCTTAAAAGACAGTGCAGTAAAAGTGCTACACTCAATTTGCCAGCAAATTTGGAAAACTCAACAGTGGCCACAGGATTGGAAAAGATCAGTTTACATTCCAATTCCAAAGAAAGGCAGTGCCAAAGAATGTTCAAACTATCGCACCATTGCACTCATTTCTCATGCTAGTAAAGTCATGCTTAAAATCCTACAAGCTAGACTTCAGCAGTATGTGGATCGAGAACTACCAGAAGTACAGGCAGGATTTCGAAGAGGCAGAGGAACTAGAGATCAAATTGCCAACATACGCTGGATCATGGAGAAAGCTAGGGAGTTCCAGAAAAACATCTACTTCTGCTTCATTGACTATGCTAAAGCCTTTGATTGTGTGGATCATAACAAACTGTGGCAAGTTCTTAAAGAGATGGGAGTACCAGACCATCTTATTTGTCTCTTGAGAAACCTATATGCGGGTCAAGAAGCAACAGTGAGAACTGGACACGGAACCACTGATTGGTTCAAAATTGGGAAAGGAGTCCGGCAAGGCTGTATACTGTCGCCCTGCCTATTTAACTTATATGCAGAGCACATCATGAGAAAGGCAGGGCTAGATGAATCAAAAGTTGGAATTAAGATTGCCGGAAGAAATATCAACAACCTAAGATACGCAGATGATACCACTCTAATGGCAGAAAGTGAAGAAGAACTAAAGAGCCTCTTGTTGCGGGTGAAGAAGGAGAGTGCAAAACTTGGGTTGAAACTTAACATTAAGAAAACCAAGATCATGGCATCTGGCCCTCTCAATTCGTGGCAAATAGATGGGGAAGAAATGGAGGTAGTTTCAGATTTTATTTTCCTGGGCTCCAAGATCACTGCAGATGGGGACTGTAGCCAAGAAATTAAAAGACGCTTGCTCCTGGGGAGGAAAGCCATGGCAAATCTAGACAGCACACTAAAAAGCAGAGACATCACCCTGTCAACAAAAGTGCGTATAGTCAAGGCTATGGTCTTCCCAGTTGCAATGTATGGCAGTGAAAGTTGGACCATAAGAAAGGCTGAGCGCCAAAGAATTGAGGCCTTTGAACTATGGTGCTGGAGAAGACTCCTGCGAGTCCCTTGGACTGCAAGGCGATCAAACCGGTCAGTCCTAGAGGAGATCAATCCTGACTGCTCTTTAGAAGGCCAGATCCTGAAGCTAAAACTCAAATACTTTGGCCACCTAATGAGAAGGAAGGACTCACTGGAGAAAAGCCTAATGCTGGGAAAGATCGAGGGCAATAGAAGAAGGGGACGACAGAGAATGAGGTGGCTGGATGGAGTCACTGAAGCAGTAGGCGTGAGCTTAAATGGACTCCAGAAGATGGTAGAGGACAGGAAGGCCTGGAGGAATGTTGTCCATAGGGTCGCGATGGGTCGGACACGACTTCGCAGCTAACAACAACAACATGCTTCCTACATACATTTGTTAACTGGTTGGCAAAGAGTTCATGTATTGCTTCTGATTGGTTGGGTGGTCTGTAATATACAACTATAGTAATGTCATTTTTTTCTCTTTTATATTCTCTTTTAAATATAAAATTTATATTTTATATACATTCTGGACAGACTTTATCTTGGATCACATGCATTTCTGTAGATATGTAGTGTTCTCTTACATATAGTGCAACAACTCCTCCTCTTTTTATAGACCTGATTCTTTTGAACAATTTGTATCTATCCATCAGTCCATTCCATTCATGGGTTTCGTCTCACCAGGTTTCTGTAATGCCAACTATGTCATACCCTCCCTCGTGTACTATTGCTTCTAGTTTGCCCTGTTTGTTCCCCAAGCTTTGAGCATTTGTATATAAGCATTTAAGACTTTTATACCTGTTCATGGATGTTTCCTGCATCTCTTGATTGTTGTTTGGGGTTTATTTTCTCGTCTCTGTCTACCTCGTTTGTTTTCTTGGGATTTATGATTGGTTTTGGGTTCTAGAGATTCTAAAGATTGGTCACCCCCCCCCCCCAATTTTAGTTTAAAGCGTTCCTGATAAGTTGGGCCAGTCTTTTTCTGAGTACATTTTCTCCTATTTTCGTGACGTGCAGCCCATCCCTTGACAAGAGTCTTTCACGTAGGAAATGCAGTCCATGATCCAGGAAGCCAAAGTTTTCTTGGCAACACCAACCCTTTAGCCAATGGTTTATTTCTAGAATACTTTTTTCCCCTCAGTGGGTATTGGCCTTTCGTTGGGAGTACGGATGAGAACACTACTTGTGCTTCTAGTTTCTTAACTTTATTGCCTAGTTGTTTGTAATCTCTCACTATTGTACTCAGGTTTTTTTGTTGTGTCATTCATCCCAATGTGGAAAGGGTAGTAATCAGTAGGCCTAACTATTTTGTTTAGGTTCTCAGCCAAATCTCTTTTTTTTGCTCCAGGGAGACAACATACCACTCTGGATTGTATGTATGTCCGGTCTGCAGATGGATGATTCTATTCTTTTGAGGATAGAATCTCCTACTACCAACACTCACCTTCCTTTTTGGGGGGCTGCAGTCTGGGGTACTTTTCTGTTTATCTCTGGTGTGTTTGTTGATGTGACTTTTTAAGGGATATTTGAAGTGACTTTTTTAGGGATATTTGAGGTTGTTTCTTTGCTAGGCGTCTGCATGTTTTCTTTCGGGAGGTTGTGGATCTGCGTGTTTCCATCTAAGGGGAGACACTGGAGGTTTTTAAGAAGAGACTGGACAGCCATTTGCCTGAAATGGTATAGGGTTTCCTGCCTGAGCAGGGGGTTGGACTAGATGACCTCCAAGGTCCCTTCCAACTTCTTCTTCTTCTTCTTCTTCTTCTTCTTCTTCTTCTTCTTCTTCTTCTTCTTCTTCTTCTTCTTATTATTATTATTATTATTATTATTATTATTATTATTATTATTATTATTATTATTGATTGCTCAGTTTTAGTGGGGCTGTTTCTGGTTGGGTTGGATTGGGCAGAAGGGGTTTGTTAGTTGTATGCTGCTGCTTTCTTTGAGTATTGTGTTTCCTTCTATGTGTGAGATACCTCCATTTGTCTTCCTCCAAGTGTTTATCAGTAGGGTCAAATCCTCTGGGAGTTATTTGTTCATTAATTGGTTCGGTTTGGGTAGAGCTTTCTTTTGTACGTTGGGGTTTGGCTAGAGTTGCCTTACTTTTTCCTCCAGTAGTCCCTTACTTTTTCCTCCAGTAGTTTACATACTTTACATCTAATGCATGCATAGTTTGGGTGTTCTTTGGGCATAAGCACGTACATGGAACGTGTATTGCATAGCACAGTAGTATCAGTCACCTGTTCCACGAGTTTGTGGTTTGAAAATCCCTCTTTTGGGTTGGTGGATGTGCTTTGCTGTTAGCCTTGTTTCTTCCTTCTCTGTTCTAGGTAATTGTGCCTATTTTTTTGTATCCCTTTTTTCTGCCTGTTTGAGCTTGTGTTTTTTTTGCCTTGTTATTTAGGCATAGATAAAAGTATATGGCAATATGCACTTTGGTTTTAATGGGGAAAAAATTGCAGTTTATACTGAAGTTAAAAGTTAATGTTAGGATAGGGCTATTTAACAAAGGGAAGGGCTGCTTTCTCCTCAACAAGGGATTTGCTTTCTGTTCTCTGCCTAAAAATTCATCCCTATCCTGCCTTTTTCTTAATTTGCTCCTTATTTGTCTCTATCCTCTCTGCCTTGCTTTTTTGACTGCCTTCCTGCTCTCAGCCGGTCTTTCTAATTGCCCCCGGTTGCCTCCAGCCATTGCTCCTCTGAGGTCTCTTCTACGTTCAGCTAGTTTTTCTGTGATGAGCTGGTCTAATAGATAGTCTTTCTAAGCTGGGCAGGTTTGCCAGTTGGTATATCTTGCTGTTTTCTAACAATAAGAACTAATAGTTCTCCCAAAGCTATCTTTTGAATAGGAGCAATTTGAATTTAATTTCTGTTTATTAGCTCCTTGGGAAATTCAGGCAGGATTTGGATAAGGAGCCTAAAAGTGTTAAAATCATGGAAACTGATACTGCAGTATTAATGCAAATTATTTTATCTGCCAAACACCTTGCGTCCTCATTCTCATGCTTTGCAGGCCAAAAACTACTACGGTAACTTTAATTTTTTGGAGTATCACGTGTATATATGAGAACACTTGGAAGAAACTGTATCTAGGAGACCTCAAAAATTCCCCATCAGTAAAGACTGGCACCATAATCCATCCTTAACCTGCACCCTGGATTTTCAGATACTTTAATCTCTAGGGTTAACCATAATAAATGCGAAGATTAAAATTCATTTGTGCTAGAATCTATTTGGTTCTCACTCAGCCTCCCCTTGCATTCTCTTAAATGTTTAGTTTAAATACTTCCTAAACTACCCCACTAAAATAAAAGTTATTGCAGTCAGTCAGTCAGTCAGTCAAGTCCTCCTTTATGACAGCCTCAGTGATTGGATTTATACTTGACACAATTGAGGGGGAAAAGGGAAAGAAAATATTCAATGTGGATAGACAGAATTTTAAAAAGTAACATTTTTTTTTTGGACAAACTATATGTTACTATGGGAAACAGGCCAATTTGTCTATGTGGTCACCTGAAGCCTACCTGAACTTCTCTTTAGAATTTTACAAATGTATGTAAATAGCATGCTCCCTGCCCTGGTGGTTATTACTTTTAAGCAAATTTTCTAAACAAAGTGCTTAAAATTGGGGATAATAGGAGGAAAGAGTATTATATATATTCACTGCCTTGAATTATTTATAAAAATAATAGATAAGATTAAAAATAAATAAATAAATAAACCCTGTAAATCGTGATATGTCAACTTGTATCCAATAGGGGGCATCAGTATCCATCCAATAAGCAGAACCAAAATGTTTGCAAAGAATGCAGATTTCTCATTTAAAAATGTTCTGTGCAACCAGAAAACCAAACTGAATGATGTCCCAATTAGAAAAGCTAGGATGATTTAATCTGTAAAAGCAGCTGCACTCCATAGGTTTATATATATTTTGCGGTCAGGACTCCAGTATAAATAGGTAAAACATTCTCGCATCCAGTTTTCTGTTTCAGACAACTAGCTGAAATGCTAACCCAGTATTTACAATTTCATTTGCCCTTCATGGAAAAAGGCATTTACTGGTATGTGATACCTAAGTAAGAATAAAATAATTTACCAGTAAACAGTAGAAAACAAGCAACCTTTTATTATTTCAAACATATTTAAATTCAGAAGATATCAAATATTTCATAATTATATACAAATGTCCAGGTGAGAATTTCATCTATCTTTAGATGGTGAATCAGTTTATATCTAAGTATGTACCTAAACCACGGGTCGGCAACCCGCGGCTCCGGAGCCGCATGCGGCTCTTTGAGCCGTCTCCTGCGGCTCCCAGCCGCCCGGTGCGCGCGCACCTCTTCGAACGGGCAGTGGTGCGCGCGCACCTCTCCAAATGGAGAGTGGCACTGCCCGTTTGGAGAGGTGCGCGCGCACCTCCCCAAACCTTTGGAGAGGTGCGCGCGTACCTCCGCGCGAACGGGCCGCGGCATCGTTCTTTGAGGAAGCTGCCGCGGCCCGTCTGCAAAGCTGCCGAAAGCGGCAGCTTTGCAGATGGGCCACGGCAGCTTCCTGAAAGAGCGACGCCGCAGCCCGTTCCAAGAGGTGCGCGCGCACCTCCCCGAATGGGTGGAGCTGCGCGCGCACCTCCCCAAACCTTTGGAGAGGTGCGTGCGTACCTCCGCGCAAACGGGCCGCGGCGTCGTTCTTTGAGGAAGCTGCCGTGGCCCGTCTGCAAAGCTGCCGAAAGCGGCAGCTTTGCAGATGGGCCACGGCAGCTTCCTGAAAGAGCGACGCCGCAGCCCGTTCCAAGAGGTGCGCGCGCACCTCCCCGAATGGGTGGAGCTGCGCGCGCACCTCCCCAAACCTTTGGAGAGGTGCGCGCGTACCTCCGCGCAAACGGGCCGCGGCGTCGTTCTTTGAGGAAGCTGCCGTGGCCCGTCTGCAAAGCTGCCGAAAGCGGCAGCTTTGCAGATGGGCCACGGCAGCTTCCTGAAAGAGCGACGCCGCGGACCGTTCCGAGAGGTGCGCGTGCACCTCCCTGAATGGGCGGAGCTGCGCGCGCACCTCCCCAAACATTTGGAGAGGTGCGCGCGTACCTCCACGCAAACGGGCCGCGGCGTCGTTCTTTGAGGAAGCTGCCGCGGCCCGTCTGCAAAGCTGCCGAAAGCGGCAGCTTTGCAGACGGGCCGTCGCCGTCGGGCAACCGGGAACCGGTTCCATCTGACTTTTTAAAAAAAATGGCGACCGCGTGCGTCCGCGCATGCACAAAAAACCGTTTTGCGCATGCACAAAACATTTTTTGCGCGTGCGCATGCATGGACACACGCACGCGGCTCCCAGTTTTTTTAATTTGTGATGGAACCGGTTCCCGGTGGCTCTTACTTTTTTAGGTTGCCGACCCCTGACCTAAACCCATACAACCAGGTGAATCATGATTCTGTTACTCATGTTTTAACATGCTCGATGAACACGTTTACAGGGGGCCTTTTGCCCAGGTTCGCCTGGTGCGCCAGTTGCGGCCCTATCTGGACCGAGATGCTCTACGCACAGTCACTCATGCGCTCGTGACCTCCCGGTTAGACTACTGCAACGCTCTCTACATGGGGCTGCCCTTGAGGACCACTCGGAGGCTTCAGCTGGTGCAGAATGCGGCCGCCCGAGTTGTGATGGGGTTTTCCCGATACTCCTATGTAACACCTCTACTCCGCGAGCTGCATTGGCTCCCAGTTGCCCTCCGGGTGAGATTCAAGGTGCTGGTGATGACCTATAAAGCCCTAAATGGCTTGGGTCCGGGATATCTGAGGGAACACCTGCTGCCGGCATCAAGCTCCCTTCGTCCAGTGCGCTCCCACAGGGAGGGTCTTCTCAGGGTACCGCCGGTAAGAGACTGCCGGCGGACAACACCCAGGGATAGGGCCTTCTCAGTGGGTGCACCTGCCCTTTGGAACCAGCTGCCAGTGGAGCTTAGGACCACCCCCGACCTCTGTTTGTTCCGCCGGGACCTGAAGACCTGGCTCTTCGAGTGAGATTCTCTCAATCTCTCCGGGTGAGATTCAAGGTGCTGGTGATGACCTATAAAGCCCTAAATGGCATGGGCCCGGATTATTTTAGGGAGCACCTGCTGCCAGCATCAACTTCCCATCATCCTGTGCGCTCCCATAGGGCCTCCTTAGGGTGCCGCCGGTCAGGGAATGCCGGCGGGTGATCCCCAGAGGGAGGGCATTCTCTGTGGGTGCGCCTGCCCTTTGGAATGATTTACCTGTGGAACTCCGGACTGCCCCCGACCTATGCTCATTTTGCCGGGACCTGAAAACCTGGCTTTTCGATCTATCTGGCCTGGACTGAGGGGGTTTTTAAGTTTCAAGTTTTTAACATTGTTTTATTGTTGGGCTATTAATTAATTTAATTCTTTTTAATTCTATTTTTTATTTTAATTTTATATTGTCTTTTAAATATTGTCCTGTAAACCGCCCTGAGTCCTTCGGGAATAGGGCGGTATAGAAAACTAACTAACTAACTAAATAAATAAATACTGTGATTAATCCAATACTGCCAGCACTTTCTCCTTAATTCTGTATTAGATGCAGTCTCGTTTTCCTAATTATTTGCTGGCATTTCATAAATTTTTCATGATGTGGATCTCTTACTAATGAAGAAAAACACAACACCAACCCAATCAGATGAGAGTCAATGGCGGGTAAAAGATGTCCCTACCTTTACACACTGAGAATACATTTGGGGGAAAAAATAATGATCATATTTTCCCTGAAGGACAAATATTTCTAGAAGTGGTTCCTTATTAAGTAACATTTCACAATACTAAATTTCCAGAAATTATGAAAATCTAGCTTTCCCTGTTTTAAGCTTCCTCAAGGTCAAATAACCACAGAAATCTTGCTTAGGGTTATTGCATTCAGACTAATCAACATTTTCCCAGCAGCGTCATTCCTGTACTTCCGACACTGAATGGCTTTTCCAGTCAAAACAGATTTTGAATAACTTGGGAGTTCCGGTGCTGTGGAAATGGGGAACTTTGATTTCTCTACAGCCAAGAAACAATTTAATATATTTAACCAGGAACTTAGAAGAGCTTGTAATTAAATAAAGCTTAATTAGCTGTGGCTAATCCTTGAGTGACTTGCGGCCAGTCACATTCTCTCAGTCAAACCTATCTCACGGAATTTCTTGTTTGAAAAAAATTAGTGTGATATGGACACTACCTCAAGCATCTAGAAGAAAGTTATGACACAGATTTAACACTTATATAAACTGAACAAATGCAGAGCTGATATGCTTGACACCCACCCACTAAGAATAAAGGTTGACTTTATAAGGAACCACTTCTGGAAATGGGTTCACATTGATTCTTCAGGGAAAATATAATAATTACTGCCTCTTAATTTCCCCCCCCCCCCATGCATTCTCTCAGCATGTAAAGGTAAGGACATCTTTTGTCTGTCACTGATACTAGTGTATCTAATGTCCCTCAGTTCAGATTTGATTTTGATCTATACTGCATGAAATTTGAGGCAATGTAAAGAAATGTGGGTATAGTTCTTGCAAAAGCCAAACATTTTGAAGTCCTTATTGGTAATCAGAAATCTGAATAAGGAAGAATAATACGGTTATAGTATTTCTCTTTCCTCTCCTTTGGGGTCCTTTCGCAAAGAATTAAGGGAGAAAAGAAGAAAAGTCATCGGACAAGATGAATGAGATTCCCTCCAGTATATGAGGAGTCTGCTTTTACCCATCGACTTCTGAGTCGCTCTCTTCAGCCTTCTGTGGTAGCCTTTTAATGCTAATGATTAGGTCAACACTAAGCAACTGCGCGGCACACTGAAGCACAGAAGCTACTAAGTGGTACTTGCAAGACACTGATTCTAGAAGCTTTTGATCTGGCAGAAGCTGCTGATTGCTTTTGAGGGCACTGGTAACTTGAAGACAGAGCCGAGGAAAGGCATTCCTTTTTTGAGTCATGCAGAGTGTTTTTGGAATACTTAGCAATACATCAGCAATTATGGAACAAATGATGGATGTATTTGATGACTGGCATTGTTTTGCGTAGTTAGATAGATAGTAATGTAACAGAATTTCAAAGAGCCCTCCTACTGGCAAAACTGTTCCCGATTCTATGTAAGAGTCAGAATAACTCTGATTACCCCTTTTATCCTTCTCATCATATTTAAGAAGCCTGGCACGACTGACTGTGCCAGCTTGCAGCTGTACATTTTTATCAACTGTATTATAAGCAGGCTGATTATCTTCGAGACGTTCGGTCTCAGTCATTTGCAACCTTTCTTTTTGAAATGTCGGTTTTAAAGAAGTCATTTGACAGCCAATTAACTCATCATCCTTTTTCTGGAATAATGAGCTCTTAATACCAGGCATCAAATCAACAGAAGGCACGACTATGGTTGAAGAATTGTAACTGGATGAATGGAGTAACTTTTCATCTGCCACAGAAAAAGATGCAGAGTGTTCCTCCATTTTAAGCCCACAAGGTGTAAGGTGCTTGGTGTTGGTTTGAGGTTTTCTCCAATCATTGCATTCCTGAAATGACAGCTGATGGGGAGATAAATGTTGCTGAGTTTTATTTAGACTATTCAAAAGACAGTGATTTTCCAATTCCGAGTCACAGTTCTGTGACAGACGAACTGCTGTAAACATTTGTTGTAGCATTTTGAATGCTTCACGAAAAGCAGAAGCGTGTTGCTCCGTAACTCCATGTACTGGTCCACAGAGAATCACACAATGAAGCTGGATGGCAGAGGTTTTGGCAAAGCCAATGTGAACAAACCTTTTGGTCCCAAAATGGAAAGGTTGGCAAAATTTTGCTACAGCTGTTTGAGTGATTTCACTGTTAATATCATCCAAAGATGGTTTGAAAGGTGAAATTCCAGTAATCTTGCAAATAAGAGAGATTTCCTCTATTAACAAGCAATCTACGATACATATGCCATTATTTTTTGCATAGTGATAAACAATAGCATGCTGTTTTACACCTGATAGTATTACTTTGATGTCATTGTCTTGCAAGTGCTGTAGAAGAGTTTCGGTTCTTTTTGTAATCCAGGTTTCTGATGCCTTGAATTGACCTTCTGCAGTTATGACAACTTCTATACCCAACTCAGATACAGAGGAATGAATAGGTTCTGTTATTATTACAATTCTTTTATCACCATCTGCAGGACAGTATACTGCAAAGTCTCTGTGAAGTAGTAAGCCATCTAGGATCCTGGAATCCGAAAAAGGAAGGCCTGCCACAGTGGTATGCAGTTCTGCAAAACGTTCATTCACCAAGTATAATGCTTCATTCTGCTTTTTACCAGCTGTAACTTTGAAGTAGAAATCACATGCCAAAGGAGTTAGGAACTTTTGTCTATTAGTTCCTACTTTCCCACAAAAATAAGGTTCTAACATTAACTCCATACTCCGTCTTACATCTGAATCAGAAGCAGAAAAGATAGACCAAAAATGTTTCTTAAGGTCCCATGTCATTATATGGTCCAGGATGTTTGTTTGAATCTTCGCAAGAAACTGGGAAATGTGTTTCAAACTGCAGTATTTTCCTTGATCTCTTTTATTGAGTTTTTCAAATTGTTGTAGTAAATCAGAGAGCAGAATGATAAATGTTTTAGCGCCATCTCCAAATAAATTGCAGTGTGTAGAAATACATGCTATCATAATTCTGTTGAAACCAAAGAAGAAACCAGTTGTTAACTTACAAAACTTTATTTCAAACATCTGAAATATCTAAAATTCTCCAATTTCAACCCCAAAAGAGTTTTTGACAAGACCCACATATATCTATAAACGATTGCTAAACACAATTATCTTGTTTACATATGAATCTTCATGCTATGATCTCATGCACAAGCTGAAATTAATCCCTTCTAAGCATATCTGTCTTTGAAAAGATTGATTTGTTTGGAACTAGCAAGAGACTAAGCAGAAAAACAGATCTTGGGGAATTGTTGAATAATTAAATGAGAATTTAAATATGAGATTTCATTCAAGATAGCAGGGAGGGATTGGGAAAGCAGGGAATCAAATATTTGGCAACACTTATTAGCATTCCTTGGAAAGCATGATTTCCTACATTGCTTTAGTTAAGCAACATATGCAGCCCAAAGGGTTTTACCTCTGAAATGATAGCATCAATCCCAATACTGTGAAGTCCTCAATCTAACATATAATGCACAAGAGGGATTTTGTCCAGCTTTAACTCATGTTCCAGTTGCAGGCATTTCCAAGTCTTTGAACAGCTTCAAAAATGCTAATGTGCTAAATTAGTTGTTGCTTTTTTACTAAATTTCATTTTTGATGTGCGCCATTGTGCCCACAGTAAAACAATGACAATAAAGATTATCTTATCTACTATAATACATTAATTTCTGTTATTAATATTTGCATATTACCTAAAGCCCTATGGAATTAAGTGTGCTATAATTTATATTAAGAAAATAAATAAATAATACTATATATCCGTAGTATGACACTGTGTTAAGAAAATACTTTCTATATTAGCCCAGTTGCTCGATAGTGAGAAAGCATATAAATTTAATAAATAAATAAATTCATACACACATACATTTGGAGTATTTTGCTTTAGTTAAAAAAATGATTAAGAAAAAATAGCAAGTTTTTATAATTTTTGCCTTAGGCAAGCCTGAAATTATAGGTAGTAGTTACAGCTCATATTAAGCTTCCTCCATGAGACAAGAAGTCAAGTTCTGCCTTGTAAGTAGAGATGGTGAAATGACTTTTCTGTCAGCTCAATCTTTGGAGCTGGGTCTTGTGTGACAACCTTGTCCATTCCTGCTTTTGAGCAGGAAAGATTAGTTTGTGTGAAAGCATGTTATATTGCTCAGTGCCTTTTACCATATAGTATCAATTTCCATCTTTCCTTGTCTCTGGAGGCAGAATAATGTATGTTAGATCTAAGTATCTCCACAGGAGGGGTAAACATAGAAATTTAATAAAGAATTGTGAAGTCCTTGGTGCTCAAAACTTGTTGATTATTCACAGACTTTCATTGCCCAACTAGATAACATCATTACTGCTGGCGATTCAGCTTTGAACTACATATATTCTCTTCCATTAATATAAAAACAGAAAGGATTTGTTGAAACTATTCTTTTCTCATCAGTGGAAAGCAATGCTTTCAAGGGATTGCTTCCAAGGGAAAGGGCGTTAACAAATATTGAATATAAATAAATAAAAGAAATAAATATATTACTAGCTACATTTATTAATCCTATTTTACTATTGTGATTGTATGAGTTTATAGCTTTGTATATATTTTATGATTCCCTTGGAACTCCATCTCGGGTGAGAGCTGAGATGGCTTTGCAGATTGAGAGATATGCCCACTGGACCTGTTCTTTTTCCATCTTCGTACCATCAATGAACAATCCTTTGGCTATATTTTCAACATCGGCCCCAAGAGACTAATTGAGTGCTATATGATCCATCGTTATTCCGAAGCGGACTTGTATGCCCTTAGGGCGGTTCCTGCCTCATGGGCGCGACCTGTCGCCTGTTTTCATACTCCCCTTAATGACGGGCCCAAGCCTTGGGACTCCGAGAGGTGGTTGGGCTTGGATAGGGGCCTCGAGTTAAGACGCGCTAAGAGGCCCCTGATCAGATTTTTAGCCGGTTATTTTAGGAGGTTAGGGAGGGGGAGGGAGGGGGGGATGGGGAGGGAACTTGTAACCGGCACTCAGTCTGGTCCTGTTAGAGGTCCTGGTGGGACAGGGTTGGGGGAGGTGGCTGCTGGCGCTGGGAATGTGGGGGTGGGGTATCGAATCCCCACGGCGATAGGGTATGGCAGCAGGTGTTTGCGAGGAGGGTCATATCAACATCTGGGATCGCGCCCCCGCTATCTTCGAGCGGTGGCGCGCTCCGACCCTCCGGTTAGCACCCTCTTACCCGGGGATGAGGGTGATCAGGCCCCTGAGCTCAGGCTGGTCTATTTTAACGCTAGATCCGTAGTTAATAAAGCTCCCCTCATCCGTGATCGGATCGAGGAGGAATGTGCGGATCTAGCGTGCATCACGGAAACTTGGCTGGGCTCGGAGGGAGGGGTGCCTCTCACCGAGTTATGCCCGCCGGGTTTCCGGGTGCTGCACCAGCCACGGGCTCAGGGCAGGGGTGGTGGGGTGGCAGTGGTTATTCGGGAGACATTGTGTCCCCGGGAGGCCACCATTGTCCAGATGGCCGGGAGTGAGACCCTCCTCTTGAGGTGTGGTCCTCGGGTTCAGTTGGGCTTGTTGCTTACATACCTGGCGCCCAGCTGTGTGGCAACAGCCCTGCCCGAGCTGCTCGACACCCTCTCAGGGTTGGCGGTGGAGTTCCCCAGGCTCGTAGTCCTGGGTGACTTCAACCTGCCATCACTGGGAGGGTCGTCGGAGTTAGCTCGGGAGTTCATGGCTTCCATGACAGCCATGGGCCTGACCCAGGTTATTGAGGGCCCGACTCATGAGGGGGGTCACACTCTTGACCTGGTGTTTCTGTCTGGACAGTGGCTGGATGATCTGGGAGGGGGTTCTCCGTCCATCACCCCTCTGTCATGGTCAGACCATTACCTCCTGAGGCTAGTTTTCCGTCATGCCATCCCCCGCCGCTGGGCGGCGGAGCCGACCAGGTGGTTCCGCCCCAGGCGCCTAATGGACCCAGATCGGTTCCAGAGGGCGCTTGGGCCTATACCTATCACCCTTACCCACAGCCCAGTCGATGCCCTGGTGGAGGCCTGGGAAACGGCAGCCACCAGGGTACTCGACTGCGTTGTACCCATGCGACCTCTGACCCGACGCAGATCCCGTTGGGCCCCATGGTTCTCTGTGGAGCTCCGGGAGATGAAGCGGCGGAGACGAGGTCTAGAGAGCGGTTGGAGATCCAGCCGATCCGAATCCGACCGATTGCAGTTAAGAACCTTTATAAGGTCTTATCTTGCGGCGATAAGGACGGCGAGGTCTAACTACTTTGCCGCCCTTATCGCGTCCGCAGATAATCGCCCGGCCGCCCTGTTTAGGGTGACTCGCTCCCTCCTTAATCAGGAGGTGAGAGAGGATCCCTTGCAGGGACGAGCCGAGGAGTTTAGTCATCATCTGGCGGACAAAATCACTCGGATCCGGACCGGCTTGGACTCTGACTGGGCAGAGTCTAATGTGGAGGAATCAGGCGGTCTTGAGCACGTTATCTGGAATGAGTTCGACCCTGTTTCCCCTGATGATGTGGACAGGATCATGGGGAGACTGAGCACCACCACCTGTTTGTTGGATCCGTGCCCCTCCTGGCTAGCTTATGCGGCTCGGGAAGGAACACGAGGCTGGTTCCATGCAGTAATAACTGCTTCCTTGAAGGAGGGTGTCTTTCCTGCCGCCTTGAAGGAGGCGGTGGTGAGACCCCTTCTCAAGAAGCCTGCTTTGGACCCGGCTGTTTTAAACAACTACCGTCCAGTCTCCAACCTTCGCTTTCTGGCGAAGGTTGTTGAGAGTGTGGTGGCGCATCAGCTCCCTCTGTTCCTGGAGGAAACTGATTATCTGGACCCGTACCAATCGGGCTTCAGGCCCGGACACAGCACGGAGACGGCATTGGTCGCGCTGGTGAATGATCTCTGGAGGGCTAGGGACAGGGGTTGCTCCTCTGTCCTGGTCCTATTAGATCTCTCAGCGGTGTTCGATACCATCGACCATGGTATCTTACTGCGGCGTCTCAGGGGGCTGGGAGTGGGAGGCACCGTTTTACGGTGGTTCTCCTCCTACCTCCAGGGCCGCTCGCAGTCGGTGTTGACAGGAGGGCAGAGATCCGCCCCGAGGTCTCTCATTTGTGGAGTCCCTCAGGGGTCGGTTCTCTCGCCTCTCCTGTTCAACATCTATATGAAGCCGCTGGGCGAGATCATTCGTGGTTTTGGGGTGGGGTATCATCAGTACGCTGATGATACCCAACTTTTTCTTTCCACCCCGAACCAACCCAGTGATGCCCTCTCCGTGATGTCCCGGTGCCTGGAGGCGGTTCAGGTCTGGATGGGGAGAAACAGGCTTCGTCTCAATCCCGCCAAGACTGAGTGGCTGTGCATATCGGCATAACCAAGTTATTCCATCCTTAATGATGGGGGGTGAGGTGTTACCCCCCGTCGATAGGGCTCGCAACTTGGGCGTCCTCCTGGATTCACGGCTCAATTTCGAAGACCATATAGGAGCCGTGACCAGGGGGGCTTTTGCCCAGGTTCGCCTGGTGCGCCAGTTGCGTCCCTATCTGGACCGAGACGCCCTACGCACAGTTACTCATGCGCTTGTGACCTCCCGTTTGGACTACTGTAACGCTCTCTACATGGGGCTGCCCTTGAAGACCACTCGGAGGCTTCAACTGGTGCAGAATGCGGCCGCGCGAGTTGTAATGGGGGTTTCCCGATACTCCCATGTAACACCTCTACTCCGTGAGCTGCATTGGCTTCCGGTTGCCCTCCGGGTGAAATTCAAGGTGCTGGTTATCACCTATAAAGCCCTACATGGCCTGGGTCCGGGATATCTGAGGGAACACCTGCTGCCGGCATCAAATACCCTTCGCCCAGTGCGCTCCCACAGGGAGGGTCTGCTCAGGGTCCCGCCGGTAAGAGACTGCCGGCGGGTGACACCCAGGGATAGGGCCTTCTCGGTGGGAGCGCCTGCCCTCTGGAACCAGCTGCCGGTGGAGCTGAGAACTGCCCCCGACCTTCGATCATTCCGCCGGGGCCTGAAGACCTGGCTCTTCGAGCTCTCGGGCCCAGACTGAGGAGGAATTTTTAATTTGGGGTTCTTTTTAACTGACTACAGGGTTAATTTAATATTTTTTAATTTGGTTCTTAATTTTTGTATTTTGGATTTTTAATTCCCTGTAAACCGCCCTGAGTCCTCAGGGAATAGGGCGGTATATAAATATAACTAAATAAAATAAATAAATAAATAAATGATTGGAGCAGCAGAGGACCAGTGTAAAAATGAATGAATGATGCTCAAACAAGACACTAAATGTGAACTCCTAGCTCACACAGCATATTGATCGTGATTCACTTAATCAGTTTACTCAGCCCAAATTTCTAGGTTTGCATGGCATAATCTTATTTGAAGCTGCTTCATTAACCAGGTTCAATCACATAAAAATAAGTTTCATAAGGAATATAAATATAGTGTACTTTAATATATACTTGGGTTGCAGAATAAAAATGATCCCTGTGTGACTGAAAATGATCAAAGAAGCAGATTCAATCAATAGGCAAACATTTCATTTGCATGGCATGAGATTTAATCTAATCCCAGGTTTGCATCACAGGAGAGGATAAAACAGGGGTGTCAAACTCAATTTCATTGAGGGCCGCATCAACATTGCGGTTGCCCTCAGGGGGCCGGGTGGGTATGGCCAGAGTGGGCGCGGCCTACTGGGTGGGCGTGGCTAGAGTGCGTATGGCCTACTGGGTGGGCGTGGCCAGCTCTACATTGTTCGCATCAAGGGTGCCTATGGGGGCCCAGGCAGGAGTGGGACAGATCTGAGGGCCTCTGGCAGAAGGAGGGTCTCTGGTCCAGGGCCAAGGCAGTGGGGGCCGTTCTCTCACTGTTTCCAGGATGGCTTCGCGGGCCACATGAAACCACTTCGCGGGCCGCATCCGGCCCCCGGGCCTTGTGTTTGACATGTCTGAGATAAAATATGGTTGGCTAATGGTCCAGAACTCAGCTGAAACTAAAATAACAATACTGCAAAAAATGATTTAACTGGTTTTGGCTTAACTATAATCATTTATAAATCATGATTTGTGATACGAAGTGTAGGGGAAACAAGGGCTTGGCACCTACATGACCTTCAGGTGCTACACATATCAAAGCAGCATGAGGGAAGAGCAATTTTCCTGCTCCACTTACAATGCCACCCGGCTTAGTATCCTTCTGTACAATCTCTGATGGTTCAGAATGGGGGACATTGTCTTACAGTTGTTCCTTCTCCTCCTTGAAGGTGCAGTTACACTCAAAGGAGGGGCTATCTCCTCCCAAATTCAGCTGTTGCTTGATGAGATGGCAAGTCTTGCAAGGAGGGCTTTTGCAGTTGCATGTGGTATGCCGATGCTGGCCATTCTTGGATCGGAAAGCCTTGCTCACAAACTCTCACACGCTAATCATTTCCCAATTGGATAACAATAGTGCGCTCTATATAGAGGTGCCCATGAAGAACATTTGGAGGTAGTAGTGCAGAATGCAGCAGCCCAAGCAGTGAAGGGAGATACCTGGGATCTTCCACTGGTTGAATCATGGCTTCCAGGACCACTCCGATGGTCCTAGGTAGCTCTGGCCTGATCATTTAACCCACCATGGGTATTCTCTGGATCAACTCTCTCCAGGCCCCATCCTTACTCAACTGCCCTTTGATGGAACCTTTTTCTATATTTTTTTCCCCACACTTTCCAACTCCCTTCCTGAAAAAAATCAGATCTTGGTTGATCTCCGAGCTTGGCGATTTGGCTGCAAACGTTGGCCAAGCTCAGAGATCAAAATCAACAGCCTAAACACCTTCACCAAGCTCAAGAGATCTAACTACCAACCCAAGCTACAGTACTAATTTTCAAACACCTCTCAAAATCAGATCTTTCCTAACCCTCCTGAGCTTTGGGAAATCCTACAAAGCCTTTCTGGAGGTTGACATCCTATGCCTGAAGGTGAGGTTCACCACTGCATGGCTTTTGTACTAAATGGCTTTGATCCCGGTTTCGTACTTGTTGATTTTGATATTTTTATGCACGTTTGGGGTTTTATGTTCCCTGTGGGTGTTACAACATTGTATTCTATTTTCGGATGAGACTGTTAGCTTCAGGATTGGACGATCTATCAATGGAACAGGAAAATCAATAATAATAATAATAATAAAATTACTGCTAAGCTTGTAAGCCGCCCTGAGTCTTCGGAGAAGGGTGGGATATAAATGGAATTAAAATAAATAAAAAATAAAATAAAAAGCCTCGCCGTCTCTTGTTGCCCTTATACCAGGGGTCTTCAAACTTGACCCTTTTATGACTCATGGACTTCAACTCCCAGAATTCCTCAGCCAGGCATGCTGGCTGAGGAATTCTGGGAGTTGAAGTCCATGTGTCATAAAAGGGCCGAGTTTGAAGACCCTTGCCTTATACCAGGGGTCTTCAAACTTGGCCCTTTTATGACTTGTGGACTTCAACTCCCAGAATTCCTCAGCCAGCGTGTCTGGCTGAGGAATTCTGGGAGTTGAAGTCCACAAGTCATAAAAGGGCCAAGTTTGAAGACCCCTGCCTTATACGATCAGCCAAGCCCCGGGCCAGCCTTTCCGCTCCCCCGCAGGCCGCAAAGCGACCTAGGCCACAAGTTCGACCCGAAAGCGGCTACCTGGCCGTTGGCGAGTCCACATTCAGGGCCTCCAGCACACGTCGTCCGTCTCGGGAAAGCAGGACCTCTCCCGTGGGGCGGGTGAGCAGAACCTGTCCTCCGTGGGGGCCGAGAGACCCGCGGACCACCCCCGCAAGGGCCGCGGCCTCCTGAACCAAGCGGCCCAGCTCCAAGCGCACCGCGGTCGCCATGGGAACCACGCACGGCCGGAGCTGGCCTAGAAACAGAGAACGGCCGATAGTGGCGTCACCACCGTCCGCGCTCGCGATTGGCGGGACATGGAACCGTTCGGCGGAGTTGATTGGTGGAACTTAAAACTCTCCCCCCCCCGTTTAATTCGCCTGAGAGAGTCTTCTCGTGCGTGAAGCCGGCGACGGTCCTCTTCCCCTTTCTCTGGAATAACGTTGCGTGGGGGGGGGGGAGGTTTTCCTTACATATTCACAGGAGCCTAGTTTTCGAGAAGGGCTTCAGTACATATCTATCCTTCAGAACACTGGTTCTCTTTTCTCTCCACCCCCCTCAGTTCCTCTACAGCAGGGGTCTTCAAACTTGGCCCTCTTATGACTTGTGGACTTCAACTCCCAGAATTCCTCAGCCAGCTTTGCTGGCTGAGGAATTCTGGGAGTTGAAGTCCACAAGTCATAAAAGGGCCAAGTTTGAAGACCCCTGCTCTACAATGATATTGTGGGAAGACATCTTTTTAAGAAATCCCGAAATATCCTCAGGCGGTTCTCAGAGGAGCGTATTCTCACCCCCCCCTCCTCCCCTGAAGGTCAAAAAGCTCTTCGAGGGACTTCATTCTCCGCACGAGAGGGGATGCACAACCGCGACTCTTCGTTGCTATGACGACGAGCAAATTCCCCGCTCGCGCGCTCGACGTCACATCGCACTAGGCGCCTGTGGAACGGTTAACCCCGCCTCTCTCCCCTTCCGATTGGCCCGAGCTTCATAAGGCCATCTCGGCCTAGCGCCACCGATTGGCCAGCTGGGGCTGAGCCGCCAGGAGCGCGGCGTGCCAGAGGGGGCTTGGAAAGACGCGAGTCATTAGCATAAACTCCTCCCCCTTCTCATATGGCCTCCGCGCTGCCCCCCCTCCCTCCTTTCCCGTCGCCTCAGAGCGCTCCTCGCCGGCTTCTCCTCGAGCATCCTCGGCCGCCCGGCGCACCTTCGGCGCGGAGGTGGTGGGAGCCTGAGCGAGCCCCGCGGCTTCCAGGCAAGCGGCGTCGGGTCCTCCCGGAGGAAGACGAGCCCTGAAGGGGACCCAGAGCTTCTCCTCCCCTTTGGGGACGCGGGGAGGGGGGCAACCTCGAGCAACGAACGGAAAGGAAGACGCGAATCGCCTTTTCTGCTTGTCCCGTTTGGCTTTTGGGGCCGAATCGGAAACGAGGCGGTGTGTGTGTGTGTGTGTGTGTGAGAGAGAAACCCCCCCTCCCCTCATCCCATCTTCTCCCTCAGTCTTCGGCTACAGATGTAGGTATTTTAAAGCAGCGTTTTCCAACCTTAGGAACTTGAAGATGCGTGGACTTCAACTCCCAGAATTCCCCAGCCAGCTATGCTGGCTGGGGAATTCTGGGAGTTGAAGTCCACGCATCTTCAAGTTCCTAAGGTTGGGAAACGCTGTTTTAAAGCCTCTGCCTGGCTGGGTCAAGTGCGGGCTTTTTTTATTTTTATTTATTTTTATTTTAATCCCATTTATATCCCGCCCTTCTCCGAAGACTCAGGGCGGCTTACAATCTAAGAAGCACAAATCAATGTGCTTAGCAATAGCCTTCATTCTATGTATATGCCTGCTTATTAGGGCTTTCACACACACCCCAAGCGGCATTATTACAAAGTCAGCTTAATTGCCCCCAACAATCTGGGTCCTCATTTTACCTACCTCGGAAGGATGGAAGGCTGAGTCAACCTTGAGCCTGGTGGGATGCGAACCTGCACTTTGCTTCCCATCCATTCCTATAAATGCCGGGCTTGCTCATCCACACCCCCCCCCACACACACACTCCCCCCCTTCAGCTTTGGACTACCTTTCCATCATCCCCAGCCCTCGTGGTCAGGAACCTGGATGGGACCAGCCCCGGGAGGGGGGGGGAGACTGATGGAATATAAACTGAGGCTTTCCATCTGGGCTAGAGGGCTGGCCTCACCCGGTTTGAATGACAGCTGTTCTTTTGTTTGTTTGTTTGTTTGTTTGTTTAAATCGAATCTCTGTTTTTGTTTCAGGATCTTGTGAAGCATTTAGAAAGAAGGAAGGGAGAAAAAACAACAACCCCGTCATGATGGACTGCAACACTTTTCTCAGGCTGGCTTGACTGGATGTTTGACTTTCTTAAAACACCCACAGGGACAGGCAGGTTATTTTAGCTGCCACTCTTGGTGAACGAAGGATCAAGCGCCCGAAAATTTATACATAAAGGTGCGTCCATTATTTTGACAGAGTATCTGCACTTAGATATTAGGTTTTTTTCTGACCAAAAAGGAATTTTGAATCAAATGTGTGGTACTTTACATTACTGAAGTTTATGGACATAGGCGAAGGCATTTTGAGAAAACGTGGCAGGAGAAGTTTCCAGCTTATATTTATGCTGTGCAATAAACGCCTACAGTGTTCTTATTAAGCCAAACTAGTGATCCTTGAAAGCTGTGTTTGCTCAAACTATCCTTTGATTTCTGAAACGGTACAAGAACCTTCTTTATTCTTAAAGCAAGCATGAAAAACTGTATTTGACAGTATTCTTCATAGCCTCTGCTAAAACAAATGTTGGAAACCTGTGCCCTGAAGGGCATATTGTAGTTTTATACAGTACATATTTACACACATTGTTACATATATTGGTTAGATTGTGGCTAGCAATCCCAAGTGGAGTAGGACAAGCTTTGTGTCACAAAGCGGTTCTTTGGGAAATACAGCTCTCCTACAAACGCCTTGAAGTTTCCAGATTGCTTTGACTCTGTGTAAGCTTTCTTATACATGCCTTTTTTATCTTTATAAAATCTTTAAACAATTTTCTACATCTTTGGACATATAAAAGCAGAGCACTCAAAATGTGGACTTTTCTGGGCATTGCTTCCTTTATCTACGTCTACAAAAAATGTGGAGATTTGCTAAGTTATGCCAACAAGGAGGTGCTCATTTCTACGCTGGTGTTTTTTTGTCTTGGCTTGATGCTCTCTTATTGGTACCGATCGTGGGGACCCCAACCGCAGAATAAGCAGCAATCTCATTGTGGAATGTTTTCCAGTTTTCTTGCTGCCTTGCCATTTGTTGGCTTTTTCTGGACTAAATCCCATGCTGATTCTACGGAGAAACTGCAGCCAAAGACTAAAAGGGTATGTTGTTTTATTTGAACAGTTTAAAAGAGAATAGTCTTACAAATTTGTGTTCGAGAAGGCTTCTCATGAATTTTATTGCAAAATTCAAATTGAAGAACAGATTTTAGATGATTTTACTACTATAGAGTAAGGGACGCGGTGGCTCAGTGGGTTAGGACGCTGAGCTTGTCGATCAGATGGTCGGCAGTTTGGCGGGTCGAATCCCGAGTGCCGCGTAACAGAGTGAGCGCCTGTTACTCGTCCCAGCTTCTGCCAACCTAGCAGTTCGAAAGCACGTCAAAATGCAAGTAGAAAAATAGGGACCACCACGGTGGGAAGGTAACAGCGTTCCGTGCGCCTCTGGCGTCTAGTCATGCCGGCCACATGACCACGGAGATGTCCTTGGACAAGCGCTGGCTCTTCGGCTTTGAAACGGAGATGAGCACCGGCCCCTAGAGTCGGAAACGACTAGCACGCATGTGCGGGGGAACCTTTACCTTTACCTTTACTACTATAGAAGTATTCACTTATATAAATCTTATAAACTTGAAACTTTATGTTGAATTTATAGAATGTGTCTCAGCTATATGATTAGCATTTCAGATTCCAGCCAATTATTTCAGCTTGCTAGGATGAGGGCTACAGTTATAGAGTAACAGGTACATTCTTTTGAAATTTCAGTTATGTACCCAAAGCTGCTACTAGCTTACCTATTTAAATTCACTTGCAAGTAAGTCCCCTTGGTTGAATTTTACCTTGGTGCAAGGGTCCCCAACCCATGAAACCACACCTGCTCCATTCAGCGCAAACACCTCTCCACGGAACCAGTCCCTGGTGTCCAATAGGTTGGGGGCCACTGCCTTAGTGTGTTTTAAATTATCATTCAATATCATGCATTGTATCAATTCATTAAATTATGGTTACATAAACCATGTATGTCTGTGTGTGAACACAGCCAGTATTTGAAACTAAATCTAGCCAAGGTTTTTCCCAATGTGATTTTCTCCGGATCAACTAGGATGACAATTCTAGGGGGAAAAATGTTTCTGGGAACTCTAGAACAGGGCTTTTCAACCTTTTCACCCATTGTACTACTTTTAGGATATGGCAGCATCCGAGTACCACCAGTCGCCTAGCAAGGTGTCAAAAACTTGATGACCCCCCCCAAAAGGAAAAAAGTGAAGTACAGGTAGTCCTCGACTTACAACAGTTCGCTTAGTGACTGTTCGAAGTTACAATAGCACTGAAAAAAGTGTCCCCAAGCCACAGCTGAGCAAGACACCTGTCTGCTTGCCCGGCGGCACTCTTCCTCCTGTTCGAGGTTTTCATTGTTGTGAGCATTTCTGTTGAGGATTGGCAGCGGGGGTGAGGTGGGGGGTGTTTGTTTTATTCCCCCCCATCTGCTGGGTGGTTGCAGCAGGTTTTGGTCACTTCACATGACCCTGGGACACTGTGACAGTCATAAATATGAATCAGTTGCCAAGCATCTGAATGTAAATCACAAGACCCTGGAGATGCTGCAACATTCCAGCTGATCGGCACTTCTTCTGGGCTCAGCAGAAGCACCAGGATCAGCGCTGAGCTCCAGCTGGAGCCTGGCGCTGATCCTGGTGCTTCCGCTGAGCCCTGACAGACCTGCAGCTCCAGCCGTCTCTCGCTCAGGCTTGTGCGTTGCTGCCACTCCCCTCCCCCGCTACCACTTTTCTAGGATGGTCGCATACCACCTGCCAGGTGCTAATGTACCACAGGTGGAACCCGTACCACTGGTTGAAAAGCCCTGCTCTAGAAGTTGTCCCAACATATCTGAAGGATGGAAGGGACATGTGATTCCCACATTATTTACTTTAATGTAACCTTTCCTCAGTCTCTTGGCTTCTAATTTTCAGTGTACACTGAAATTTAATTATGGATGATAGGAATTGCAAGCTAGCTCAATTGGTTAGTGCTAGAGAAAGAAAGTCCCATGTGCAGGTAGTCCTTGATTTATAATCACTCATTTAGTGATGGTTCATAGTTACACCTATATAACTGATGCAGCAGCCCCATGGTCACATGATCAAAGTTTGGACACTTGGCAACCGGCATGTATTTACGACTATTTCAGTGTCGGTGTGTGTGTGTGTGTGGTGTCATATGATTCCTATTTGCGACCTTCTCATCTGACAAAGTTAATGGGGAGAAAACCAGATTCACAAATGCTCAATTCACTTAACAGCTGCAGTGATTTGCTTAACAATTGTGCAAGAGTTGTAAAATTGGCCAGGACTTAACTTGCCTACCAGTTACCATCCGATTGTAAATTGAGAACTACTTGTACTTTCACAACAGCTCTTAAGTATACCCTTGACCGAAGAATCAGTACACTCCTTCTATCTGGGATGGTTGTCCTCTTCCACCGAGCGCGCAGCTTCGGGAGGGACGCACATGGAGGGGTGAGGGAGGAAGAGGACACCCGCCTAGCCAGCCAGATCAGCCGAATCAACCCTGGCGATCAAGGGGGTGACAGATGTCGCAGCCAGATCGCCCTCACATCCAACAGCTCTAAGTGAAGAAGTCTTGGATAGCAGAGGAGAAAAAAAAATACCCCTTTAAAGGCCCACAGGAGCATAGCTAGTCAGGGCTGTCAACCATGATGAATAGTCAACTGGCTGTTCTTGTCTATTAATAATAATAATAAATAATAAACCTTTATTGTCAAAATACAACATGTGTACATTGAGATTAGCTGAGCCTCCCCCCCCCCCGTGCTCTCTCCCCCCAACACACAGTGACAACAAACCCTCCATCCCACCACACTATGTGAACCAACTACACCACACACCGGCCTCCCAAGTCAATTCTGCATAAGATTATGTCCCATTTAAAAGCCTAACAGCCCACGGATAAAAGCTATTTTTCAGCCTGTTGGTACGGCTGGCTATATTCCTATATCTCCTACCGGATGGTAGTAAAGAGATACCGTCCAGGGTGTGAGTCATCCCTGAGAATCTTCCTCACTCTTCCAAGGCAGCGAGCCCTGGCGAGGTCATCCAGTGGTGTCAGGGGACAGTCCATGATGTCTTGTGCTGTGCTCACTACCCTCTGTAATATTTTCCTATCCGCGGCTGTCAGACCAGCATACCAAACCACAATACCATACGAGAGGATGCTGTCTATAGTAGACCGGTAAAAAAGAGTCATTAGCTGTTGTTCTACCCTGTTCTTCCGCAAGATCCTAAGAAAGTGAAGCCTCTGTTGGGCCTTTCTAGCCACCTGAGTTGTGTTAACTTTCCAGGTCAGATCTTCACAGAGGTAGACTCCCAGAAATTTAAAGGAGGAAACTCTCTCCACACACATTATATGGGTGTAACAGTTACTGCATTAAGAGCAACAAAACCTGTCATGTTTCAGCACCCTTGTAAGTCCATCTGTAACAAGCGCATTTTAAAGTAAATTCAGTCAGTAAATTTGTAATTAGTGCACTCTAGCAAAATAACTTTTTATCTGAAGTGCTGAAAACTAAATACAGTATGGCAGGAAGCCATTCTTCATTGCTTTTGAATTTATGAAAAAAGTTGTATTTTTACATGCAATGTATCTATTCTACCACTGGCTGTCCTTGTTGCAGCCACTTGTATTTTGAGTGTGCCAGTACACTGTACGTAGTTCTAATTGGTGAATGGGCAAAAAATAAATAAATGTTCGCTTTCTAAGTTGTGTTTGGTGAAAGGTACTGGCTAGATGGAACAGTGTCAATACTTGGGAGTAAATGACTTTGCTTGCATATGTGATACATTAACCAGATGTGTCAAATTGATTGGTGCTGTGCTCTTACCATTAGCAGGGAATGGTGCATTGGTATGTTTAAACCTGGTGATCTAGTTTGCTCTATCTTAGTAAAAAGTTATACAAGTAGATCTTGACCTACAACCATTCGTTCAGTGACTGTTCCATAATGTTTAAAAGTGGGAAGGTCCTGAGAGTGAAATGTTTAAGAAATACTGATTTAGAAAATGTGGGATAAAGCAAAGAGGCTTGAATTTGATTGCTGAGTGTTTATATGATGGAAGTAAAGTGTGCTTGAAAATGAAGGAAACGCTTAGCAAATGGTTTGATCCTGAGCAGGCAAAAAACAAAAAACAAGGATGTATGATGGTCCCTTGGGCATTTAATATATTTATCAGTTAAGTTTAAGAAAACCTTATGATGTTAGAACTGTCCTGGTTGGGAACATGAAGATACATGAATTTTGCTATGTAAATAATGCCATGTTGTTGACTGAGAAGCTGAATGATTTATAGCCCATTTGAGATAGAGCCGGTGATAGATAAGAAGTACAGATTTGAAAATTAATGGCAGATAATTGTGCTTGACAGCAAAAACAGTGAGTCATTGCAAGCTATACACAAATTATAAACAATAGAACAAAACAAAGATCCGTTAGAGAAGTGAAGTTTAGGAAAAAAAAACAGGAGGCAGTGTACAATGTTGCTTATGGCTTTGATGGAAGCAAAGGTGGTTTGCAAGATAAAAAGTAGAGGCTTAGTGAATGGCAATGTAAACCAGTTTTAGCTGGAGGTCCTTTTATTATCTTAAGCCTTTACTTCCTTTGACTTACTGTTGCTTATTCCTTGTTCTGTTCCAGCCTACCACCGGCCCTGTTGGAATGTCAGGGACAACCCCTTTTTATAAACAATAGGCTGGAACTAATCCAACGAAATTTATTTGCAAAAGCTAAACGAAAAAGTTCAAACGAAATTTAAACAAATACAGACCAAGGCTTTATCAGAAGCTCTTCAAACTGTTGCCTTCAGCAACCAGCACCTCCCACACATTCCCCTTTTAAACAGCAGTCTGAAGGCGTGGCTTCTCATTGCCTTCTCCCGAGTTGCCTCATTGCTTTCCTTTGCTCAGTTCTGCTGGATTGCCTCCTGCTCCTAGCGTCCCTGAACAGAGCCAGCTGTGGATTGTCTTCTTCCAGTCTTTCAGGCTCACACAGCTGGGTCTGAGGAGGAACAAGACGGGAGGGGCCTGGCTGAGAGTCTTGCGGTGCATCAGAACCTTCCTCTGACACCAAAGGCTCTCCAAACCTCCTCCTCCTCTTCAGAATTGTCTGACTCAGCTGCCGAAACCACAGGCTGACGCTGAATCACAACACTATCCCGCACTTACTGTTGCTTATTCCTTTTCTTCAGTCTGCCCAACATTGCTTATTTGCATGGGAATAGCCCAAGTACTATTTATGTAACTGCATTGGTTTGAGGAAATAGAGTCTCATAGGAAGAAATATTTGCAAGATACACCCAGTAATATGTTAGAATTCTGATGTAACCAGTTTACCTAGACTTTGAAATAGAAATGTCTGACAAAACAGTATTTGGAATTATCTGAAGCAATCTACTAATCTGATGGCAGATATTCTAAACTTGAAGAGACCAGACTATGCTGTTGTACCGGTGTTCTGAAAAATCTTAATTCCTGACCCTTGAATTGTGAGTGTTCAAAATCAGGAACTTCTGGATTTCTCATATTTCATCCTATTTCTTGGCACTCAAATGCCAGAATGGCCTTACATGTGCAGTGATGTGGTCCTGCAAATGCTGCATTTAGATCAGAGGTCCCCAACTCTTGGGTCACCAGGGACTGGTTCTGTGGAGAGAGGTTTTTCCATAGACTGGAGGGGGCATGGTTTTGTGTGCTGCCTGTATCTTGTGGATGGGGCTTTGCTTGTTTGTGCGGACCGGTTGCTGGCATGCTGCGGCCCGGTACCAGTCCATGGACCGGGGTTTGGGGAACCCTGATTTAGATACTTGCCTCTTTTTATCTGATGCAGGTGCATAAGTCCTTAGGTTGTGGGGTAGATACAGTGGTTATCCAAATGTGTTGTGTCCAAAATACCCCTCAAATACAGTTGCTAAATGTGACATAGAATTTAGATTGCTTTAAACTGACTACTACTACAGTTGTCCTGGAAGCACCAAAGCACTTCTGGATTGTGAAAGGATTGAATGGTTGCCTGGGGGATGCCCAGTTGGGGGTTCCTTTCATGTGGTCGTTAAGTTGTTTCGGCAAAGTGGTATCCATCTGTCTACTCATAGTCACTCACTTTCAAACTGCTGGGTTGGCAGAAGCTGGAGCATGATGTCACCCCGTCCCACGACAGCAACCAAGTCTCAGACGCCAGCCCTGCCGATCGCCAGCCCAGCGTCCTAACCATATGAGCCACTGCGCTCCTACTGAGTGTCGCTAAATCTGCTCCATATTGTATGGCAATTGTACCAGCCTAAGCGCCTTTAATTTGTCTTCTTTCTGACTTAGGATATAAGAGGTGTCATTCCTTCACCTGACAATAGAACAGAAACGGATTCAGCTTCAACAGCCACTTCTGATCCAGAAGTGATCATTGTGGGAGCTGGTGTCCTTGGCTCTGCTCTGGCAGCGGTGCTGGCCCGGGATGGAAGGAAAGTGACGATCCTTGAGCGAGATCTGAAGGAACCTGATAGGATTGTTGGAGAATTCTTACAGCCAGGAGGTTATAACACTCTAAAAGATCTGGGCCTTCAAGGTACATTACCTTTGCTAAAAAACACTTCTTTCATTCACAGATTTTTTTTTTATTTTTTTTTTATTTTAATTCCATTTATATCCCGCCCTTCTCCGAAGACTCAGGGCGGCTTACAAGCTTAGCAGTAGCCTTCATTCTATGTATATGCCTGCTTGTTAGGGCTTTCACACACACCCCAAGCGGCATTATTACATGTGGGAATAATGCTTTAACTGCAAGTTTTTGAAACTCAACTCGACAGCCTGATTGTCAGCTTTTCTATCTGCCTTGTATTCTTCTAATTACAGGTAGTCCTCAACTTAATGACCACAATTAAGCCCAAAATGTCTGTTGCTGAGACCTTTATTAAGTGAGTTTTGCCCCATTTTACAACTTTTCTTGCCCTGCACTTGTTAAGTAACATAGTTGTTAAGTGAATTTGGCTTCCCTCTTGATTTTGCTTGTCAGAAGGTTGCAAAAGTTGACTACATGACCCTGGCACACTGCAACTGTCATAAAATAGGAGTCAGTTGCCAAATGTCTGAATTTTGATCACATGACCACGGGAATGCTGCAGCGGTCATAAGTGTGAAAAATGGTCATAAGTCACTTTTTCAGTGTGTTGCCACACTTTGCAATCACTAAACGAACTCTTGTACGTCAAGGACTACCTGTATTATAAAAGCCAGAAAACAAATAATACCAATAAAACTTCTACTCTGTGTTCTTTCTCCTGTGAACCAAAAACAATTGTACAGCCTAGCTTGCTTGCCTTAAATTCATGGCTCAGAATTAACATTGAAAAAAGGAAAAAAAATCATAAGATGAAAAACCAAGATAGAGAAATCTGCTTGACAGAGGAAAGTTTTTTTAGCTAGAAGAGAAGAAACATGGTTGAAGTTGTGATTGACATTGCTTGTCGGATATTGCCCTTAATGCAGATAAGAAAAATGTGCGATTTTTGTACCTGAACAGAGTGAATAGAGTTTTATTCATGTTTTTCCTGCCTCATTCGGGAACATTTACCTATAAATATTTAGATAAACCTTCCCTGACATCTTTTCTATGCTGTTTCCCCATGATATTGTCTTATTCCCAGGGCACCACTGACATAGTTTAAGTGACCTTTAGCTGTGCAAGTGTTAGAGGCATTTTCCAAAACTGTCCCAAGAAGAACCTCAAATTTGACTTTTCCACCTATTACCCTGAAGGAAAGTTAAGTGCAGTGACTTGAAATAGAGGCAGTAGAGAGACAATAAGGATCAGCAAAGGAAGTACCCCCATACTCAACCAGGTACAGGTAATCCTCGACTTACAATCGGTTGCTTAGTGACCATTCGAAGTTACAATCCACATTTATGACCATTTGCAATGTCCTGCAGTCGTGTGACTGCAAATTATGACTTTTTTTTTAAACCCAAACCTGACATTTACTTCTCATTACCAGCAAAAAAAACCACTCCCATTGCAAACAGTAGGTTTGCTTAATGGCCATGTTGTTCACTGAATGGCCGCTTCATTTGCTTAACATTTGACCACAAAACAAGGTAATAAAATTGAGTGTGGCTATGTGATGACCAGCGTGGGTTATGACTATAATTCCAGGCTCAATTATGGTTGTAAGTTGAGGACTATCTGTATATGCATAGAAGTCTAAATTATATACATTTGCTGAGCTTCTAGGTAAACTGGACATAAACAAATACAGAGAAGAGTAATTAAAATACAGCACAGCGTTTGGCTAAAATAAGTTGTTAAGTATATAGTAACCTAAATGCTGAAGGCTGAAGGAAACTGCAAGGAGATCAAACCAGTCAATCCTAAACGAAATCAACCCTGACCGTCCTTTGCAAGGACAGAGACTGAAACTCAAATACTTTGGCCGTCACATGGGGACTCCTTGGAGAAGACCCCGATGTTGGGAAAGAGGGAAGGCAAAAGAAGAAGGGGACAGCAGAGGAAGAGATGGTTAGAGAGTGTCATGGATGCAATGAACATGAATTTGGGCAGACTCCAAGAGACAGTGGAGGACAAGGGGGCTTGGTGTGCTATGTTCCACGGGGCTGCAAAGAGTCGGACATGACTTAGCATCAGAACAACCACCACCACAACACGCTGAAACAAAGTTTCCCATTCTTTTTCCCTGGGCTATTCCTGGAGATGATTCCTGCTGTTTGCCAGAGCTGTTATGGACATGGCAAACCCAAACTTGGGAACAGTAACTTTTTTCTAGTTCCCTGGAAATTCCCTATTTCCCCTTTAAAAGAACGATGCTTTTTTCTCACTAGAAGTGGAAAAAATTAAAGCCTATGTGGAAAAAAAAGCATTTGACCTTCAACTTCATTCAGACCAGAATCCAAATTGGATTCAAACTCAGTCCTTGTCTCCATTCATACTGGCTGAGAGGCTGCTGTATATTGGATCCTGGTTTTATATCCTAGGGTGGGCAACTATGGCCATTTAATAATCTGTGGACTTCAACTCCCAGAATTGCTGAGCTAGCCCTGCTGGGCTCAGCAATTTAGGGAGTCCACAGTTTGTAAAGTTGTCACAGTTTTCTGCCCCTGGGCTATCCATACCACCAGTCACTGCAGATGTGTGTTTTTAAGATAGCTAGTTCCTCCTCCTAAATCTTCTTCCTATCTCTATTCATTTGTTTTGTAGATGCTGTGGAAGGTATAGATGCTCATACAATAAATGGCTACATCATTCATAATCTTGAAAGCAAGGCAGAGGTTGAGATTCCTTACCCTTGCACAACAGCTGGGCAAGTACAGAACGGAAAAACATTTAATCATGGACGTTTCATCATGGGTCTCCGAAGGGTAGCCATGTCAGAACCCAAGTAAGCATAAGGCCACGTGCACAGTTTGCCTTCTGAAGATGCATCCATCTATTTTTCATTTTAAATGTGCTTTTCTTTTATTCATTGCATTTGTGAATCAACTCTACATGGTTTGGGGTTAACCAGAACAAGCACTTTAAACATCAGTTGGATTGGTTTGTATACGTTCTATCAATTAAACTCCTAGAAGTTATTTCATAAACTTTGTTTCGCTGTTTGAGTGACTCGTGTTACAAAACAGGTTATTTCTGTTGAAGCCTAATTTGCTAACCTGATAACAAAGAATAATTTCTCTAAATTGAAAGTAAAATAAACCCTTATATCTTGTTTCCTGTAAGTAAACTGTCAGTCCAGAAAATGGACAGGATTTGAAGAGAGACATAGGATTCAGAGTACAGTTGGATTTGTGCACTGCATCTGTCAGAAGCACCTTAAAGCAGCTGTGTCTTTCCCTGGGTTCATGTGGTTGCCCTCACACCTGCAGTGCATTCCTGGGAAAGATTTAATTTAACATGTTTCAACAGGTGTTATGTAACTGTTTCAGACACTTAGTTCTCCCTGCAAGTAGCAGTCCTAATATCTAGAAAGGTAACCTTGTTAAATATGGTAGAAAGAAAAAGTGATTTATAGAAAAATCTTTAGAGGATAGGGGCTGACATAGGTTGTCAGACTAGGACAGTATTTCTCAAAGTTGGCCATTTTAGTCCTTCGGGAGAAGGGCGGTATACAAATTAAATTAAATAAATAAATTTTAAGAGGTACAGATTTCAGTTCCCAAATTTCCCAGCCATCTGGATAAGGAATTCTGGGAACTGAAGACCACACATCTTAAAATTGCCAAAATTTAGAAACGCGGTCTAGAAGAATGGTATGTTTTGTGCACTGTAGGAGGACCTGAATGGGGACACATCATCTTGAAAAAGGTCTATTTAGATCAGACCTGGGCATTTTATGGCCCGCAGGCCACATCTGGCCTGTGGGCAGTCCGTATGGCCTGCAGGGGTAGCGGTTGTGGAGGTGGAGCACCAGGGCAGTATTGGAGCGGGAATTGATGCAGCATGAGGGGCGGGGCATCAGCAATGGGGGCGGGCTGGAGGCAACAGCTGTTCCAATTTCTTATTGGCCCCATGGGAAAATTAATTGCCCCCCTCTGATTTAGGTGATTCCTAGAACATACCAACCTGACAGCACATATTCCCTGTCCCCAGATTTTCTTAAAACTATTTTCTTTCACTGTTGACCATTTTAACATCCTTTTCCTTTATTTTTTTCCTTCAGAAGTCCTGTTTTCCTTATAACAGCTGTTTTTGTCTAAGATTGAATATAATTGCATGTTTTATTAATTATAAAGTACTTCGTATGAAAATGAAAATCAAATGTGTAGAAAAAGAGGGGTACAGAGAGAGAATGAATGGATTTTTGTGGTTCACAGATTTCCCTGTTCCTAACCTAGCAAGTGAAACAGAGATGCCCATTTTAGTTACAACTCAATAAAATGTATACCGTGTATGTATTCTTTCAATGTGTTTTTTTTTCAGTGCAAAATTTATTGAGGGGACAGTCATACAATTGCTTGAAAAAGATGAATGTGTAACTGGAATTGTATACAAAGATAAAGAAACTGGTGATACAAAGGTGAGATTCTCCAGCAGTTCTGGTTATTCCAGTGTTCTAGGATACTATTGTCAGTTTAAAACAAGTTGCAATTCTTTTCAGATAGCTTATTACAGTGATGGTGAATGTATGACACACATGTCAAAGGTGACATGCCAGTGTTTTGGGTGACACGCCGGCATGCACCAGCAGCCAACAATAACAATTCTGAAAGCACATCCAATTTGAGCATGATTTTTAGGTGGCCATGTGAGAATGGGGCACGGTCTTGTGCAGCTTCTGGACTGTGCGGAAGTCCTGTGAGAGGCCTATGTGCTCAAGGAGCTTTCAGACCCTCTGAAAATTGCACTTGAATGGACTTTTGTGCAGTTTTTGGACGCTGCAGAGACCGCAAAAGAGCATTCTCTGAAGCCACTTCAAGAACATAAGCCTTGGGCGATCCATTTTGAATGGCAGCCATGGTACTAGAGCTGGTTGAGGCCTCGGACTCTACTTCGGGCCCAGGCTTGGTACTGTCGCTGATTACCGCTGTTCAGAGCAGCCTAGAAGGGGAGAAGATAGAGTTGTTCTGTTTTCCTTGTGCGTTTGTATGAGACGTGCCAAGAAAGTCAGATTAAGCATTTTCTGAATTTTTGACATGGTGAGCCCAAAACGTTTACCATTATTGGCTTAGTAAAATAATAGAAATATAAACCATATTTTGAATTAGGCTGTGGGGTACATAACGTCCAATGGAATCATTGTTAGGGCACTGAGTGTGGATGTCAAGATGTGTGCAAGGCGTAGATTGAGGAATATAAAGATTTATGAGAAAATCACAGGTGAGAAGAATTCAATTTAGAATGAAACATTCAAAAATTATTCCTTCGTGTCTGCCTCACATGCTTCTTTGCATTTCAGGTTGGCCTGTTAAAACCAGTAAGGTACAAGCAGTCTTCAACTTACGACCTTGCCCCCCCTTGCAGTCACATGATTATATTTTGGGCATTCAGCAACTAGCCCACATTTATGGCTGTTTGCAGCATCCTGAAGTCAAATGACTATGATTTATGATGTTTTTTTGGCAAAAAGCACCCATTGCAAAAAATGGATTTGCATAATGACTGCCACAATAGCTTGACAACTGGAGAGAGATATATAATGACTATTGCAAAAAAAAGCTCATAAAATCAAGTATGGTCACATGTTGACCCACTTAACACCTACCATGACCTGCGACTGTAATTATGCGCTAAATTTTAGTTAAAGTTAAGGACTACCTGTAACAGGAGCAAAATAGTTAAGCCCTTGCTAATTGGACCGTCATTGCTTTTAAACTGCCAGAGGCTGCTGGGAAAATCTACAATACTGTGAGTTAAGAAGGAGGTGGGTGGAGGAACAAAGTAGATGAGCCCTTGCTGATTGGACCTTCATTGCTTCATCATATAACTAAAAGTCAAAAACAGCGGTGGTACATTCAGGGCAAGTGCATCTGAGATTCCTTTCATCTCAGCATGTCTGGCTTAGCTCAGTGCAACACATGTTTTGCAGCTGTCTTTTGCAGTACCCTTTTCAAACTGGGAAACTGTCCTATCTGTACACAAATCACTAGTCTACAAGGACAGATTATTTATCTAGGGTCTGTAATCTCTGCTCTTCAAGCAGAAATTAGGTGTCCAGTTCAGCCCTTCTACTCTATTCAGCCTCCGCGCTATCAGCTCCCTCTACCGCAAAGATCCTGCAGGAGAAGGGCAATGTGGACAGCCGTGGGATCTGGCAGGGTGAGAGCTGTGAACCATAAACACAAAAGCTTTCGCTGTGTCCCTGCATAACAGATACAGTGCCCTTGCTGACCTTAATAGGGACATTAAGGAAACAGGTCAAGGTAGCTGTGATGATAACTCAAATAAACAGGGGACTAAGGTCCAAGATGAAAAACTTCTTTTTGACAGGGAGAAGTGGGAATCAGGTATTACACACCAGTCATGCAAAAGGAGAAAGGTACCCATAAAGAGAAGCCACCTTCTAATTGGTGATTCAATTATAAGGGTTGTAAATTTAGGAAAGGATACAGAGGTTTCAAAAGAGGTCAGGTGTCTTCCAGGTGCTACTGCCAGTAGGGACAAGAATCGTATTTTCAAAGTAGTCAAGAATGCCAGCAATGACTGTGATGTGGATGCTATTGTACATCTTGGCACTAACGATCTGTCCCAAAAGGATGTACTCTCTGTGCAGAATGATTTCCAGAGCTTGGGGCAGGAACTCAGCAGAATAGGCTGTAGGCTCACGTTTTCAGAGGTTTTACCAGTGTATAAGGAGCAAAATGGAAAAGGCCAGCGTATAGCAGAATTCAATATGTGGCTAAAGGAGTGGTGTAAAGAAGAAGACTTTGGTTATATTAGTCACGATGTCTGTAGCTGGTCCAATGAAAAAATGTACAAAAGAGACGGTTTGCATCCATCCAAGAAAGGGACTGAGTTACTTGGCAATAAATTCACAGCTTTTCTGAAGGAATATTTAAACTAAACAACGGGGACAGTGAGTTAATTGATACAGAACATCACTGTCCCCGGCAATCTAAGAAAATAGGGGAACTCAGGCACCACACAAGTTATGTAGCAAGTAAACACAGGGTCAGTCATAAAGGATTCAAATGTCTATATACCAATGCACAGAGTATGAACAGGTAAGCAGGGTGAACTATAAATTCAGGTAAATGAGGGCAGATATGATATTGTTGCCATTACGGAAACATGGTGGGACGAAACCCACAAATGAAACACACAGCTAGAGGTATTTAAATTATTTAAAAGAAACAGACCAAACAAAAGAGGAGATGGAGTTGCTCTCTATATAAGAAATAACTTTATCTGTACAGAAATAGAGCACAACAATGATGAAAACTGTAAACTTGAATGCATTTGGGTCAATATAAAAGGGGGGGGGGAGAAATGACATTGCCATAGGTGTATACTATAGGCCACCCAACCAAACAGAGGAAATAGATGAACTTCTTGCTAGTCGGCTAACTAAGGTATGTAGGAAGCACATCACAATAGTAATGGGGGACTTTAACTACCCTGACATCAACTGGGAGACAAACTCTGCACCAAGTGGAAGATCAAACAGATTCCTGACAAACCTAGCAGACAACTTTGTCTCCCAAAAACTAGAGAAGGGAACTAGGGGATTAGCCATATTGGATTTAATTCTCACTAACAGAGATAAAATGATAGAAGGTGTTGAAGCCACAGGAACCTTGCGGGGAAGTGATCATGCAATATTGGAATTCAACATTCTGGAAGCACAAGCAATAGAACACAGTCAAAGTAGAGTCTTGGACTTTAAAAGAGCTAATTTCAATAAACTTAGAGAGGGCTTGGGAAGGATTCCATGGATGAGAATTCTAAAGCGGAAAACAACTCAAGAAGCTTGGGAAATTTTGAAAAGTGAGATAATAAAGGCCCAGTCTAGCACAATACCAACAAAGAAGAAAAATAACAGCTCTCAAAAGAAACCAGCATGGCTGCATAAAGAACTCTCTGATAAATTGAAAGATAAAAAGGACAAGTATAGAAAGTGGAAAGAGGGGCACATAACAAGAGGGGCACATAACTAAGCCAAAATATCAGCAAATAGCCCGTGCCTGCAAAGATGAAGTAAAGAAAGCTAAGGCTCAAAATGAACTAAGGCTTGTGACCAAAGTCAAAAATAATAAAAAAGCTTCTTTCAACATGTAAAAAACAAGAAAAAAGTTAAGGAAATGATTGGTCCGTTAGTGGGGGAAAGTGGCAAGAAGGTGACAAGCAACAGGGAGAAAGCAGAACTATTTAACTCGTTTTTTGCATCTGTCTTTACACAAAGGGAAAAAAACAGTCCAACCTATCAAAAACAGTGCCATAAAAAATAGAATAGAAACACAAGATAGGGAAGAAAATGGTAAGTGAGCACCTGTCCAGCCTAGACAAGTTCAAATCACCAGGACCAGACGGATTACACCCCAAGGTTCTCAAGGAACTGGCAGACCTGATCTCAGAACCACTGAACTATATTTTTCAAAGATCCTGGAGCACTGGGGAACTACCAGAGGACTGGAAGAGAGCTGATGTAGTTCCCATCTTCAAAAAAGAAAAAAAAATGGATCCAGGTAATTATAGACCTATCAGCCTGACCTCAATATCTGGGAAGATTCTGGAAAAGATAAACAATGACTCAGCGAGCACCTAGAGGTAAACAAAGTCATTACTAAAAGCCAACATGGGTTTGTCAAAAACAGATCATGCCAGACAAAGCTTATTGCATTCTTTGATCAGGTGACAAAATTAGTGGACCAGAGGAATGCTGTGGATATAATTTACTTGGACTTCAGTAAGGCATTTGATAAAGTAGATCACAAATTACTACTTGATAAGATAGAAAAATGTGGGTTAGACAGCATCACCACCAGATGGATTCGTAGCAGACTGACAGGCCGTACTCAGCGTGTGGTCCTCAATGGAACTGCGTCTACATGGAAGGAAGTGTGTAGTGGGGTGCCCCAGGGCTCTGTTCTGGGCCCAGTGCTCTTCAACATCTTCATCAACAATTTGGATGAGGGGATAGATGGGGAACTGATAAATTTGCAGACGACACTAAGCAGGCAGGAATAGCAAATACTCCAGAAGACAGGCTTAAGATACAGGAGGATCTGGACAGACTTGAACACTGGGCGCTATCTAACAAAATGAAATTCAATGGTGAAAAAAGTAAGGTTCTACATTTAGGCAGGAAAAACCAAATGCACAGGTATAGTATAGGTGGTACCTTGCTCAATAGTAGTTACTGTGGTATGGATCTTGGAGTCCTAGTGGAGAAATACTTAAATATGAGCCAGCAGTGTGCTGCAGCTGCCAAAAAAGCCAACACAGTGCTAGGCTGCATTAACAGAGAGATAGAATCAAGATCACGTGAAGTATTAATACCACTTTACAATGCCTTGGTAAGGCCACACCTGGAATACTGCATCCAGTTTTGGTCACCACGATGTAAAAAAGATGTCGAGACTCTAGAAAGAGTACAGAGAAGAGCAACAAAGATGATTGGGGGACTGGAGGCTAAAACATATACATGATAGCAGTGTTCCAATACCTCAGGGGCTGCCCCAAAGAAGAGGGAGTCCAACTATTCTCCAAAGTGCCCAAATGCAGGACAAGAAGCAACAGATGGAAACTAATCAAGGAGAGAAGCAACCTAGAACTAAGGAAAAACTTCCTGACAGTTAGAATAATTAACCAGTGGAACAACCTGCCTCCAGAAGCGGTGAATACTCCAACACTGGAAGTTTTTAAGAAGAGACTGGACAGCCATTTGTCTGAAATGGTATAGGGTTTCCTGCCTCAGCAGGGGGTTGGACTAGATGACCTCCAAGGTCCCCTCCAACTCCTACTACTACTTATTCTTATTCTTATTATATTGTGATAATCATCCTCATTTGCATATTAAAAAGGTGTGGGGTTGCATTATAAGGTTCTGCAGCCATCTTACCAATTTTGATTTTGTTTTGAATTATATTGTCAAACTTTAAATCAACACAGATAATTTAGTCCCTATTTAGTTCATTTATTTGTTTTGCAGGAACTCCATGCACCCTTAACGGTGGTTGCTGATGGTCTGTTTTCCAAGTTTCGAAAAAATCTTATCCCCAGCAAAGTTAAAGTCCCTTCCCATTTTGTAGGATGCATTTTGAAGGTAAGTGGCTCCATAAAACATGAAGGATAGTATTATCAGATTTGGATGCTTGCGGTTATTACCAAAGAATAGCATTTCAGGTGTTATCTCTACCCAGCCACGCAAATAATTTCTAATAGCCTCATAAGTTACTGTTGTCGCCCCGTCGCTTATGCATTTTCTTTAAAGCAGTTTAATCCTGCTCTTCAACCCCAGAGTTTCCCAAACTGGCCTGCAAAGAACCATCTTCAGGCATGAGTTGGAAGGAAACAAATTACAAGGGGGAGAAAACATACAGCTCAGTGAAATGACTTCAGTCTGATGATGGTTGTGGTAGAGCCTGTTGGATTTGAATTTTCAGCCTTGTTGAAAGTCTTTGAGCCTTGGGTTATTTGTCAGCTGAAAATTCCTCATTGCAGTCAAGGCATAGAGCAGGAGGGTGCCGGGAATTCTTTTTTAATAATTTTTTTTTCTTTATCTATAAAGAATTCTCCTCAGTTTAAAGCCAATTACGCCGAGCTTGTTTTGGGAAATCCTAGCCCAGTGCTTATCTACCAGATTTCTTCCACTGAAACTCGAGTTCTTGTTGACATTAGAGGTGAAGTGCCAAAACATCTCAAGGAATACATGGTTGAAAAGATTTATCCACAGCTACCAGGTCAGAACCTGTGCATGGGGGTCTTAATATTTTTACTTATGACCACAATGGGGCCAGGAACTTCCATTGGTTTCTCATAGCAGTTGAGTGAGTTGCATCTGATATTACAACCTTTTTTGCTCTGGTTGTTAAAGAAAATCTCTGTGGTCATTAAGTAAATTGTGTGGTTGTCAAGTGAATCCATTGGTTTTGCATGTTGGAAATCCCCTGGGAAGGTTGCAGTGATGATCACAGCGACCGTCATGAGTGTGACAGTCACTTGTAAGTCACTTTTTCATTGCCATCGTAACTGAATGTTTGCTAAATGAATGGTCGTATGTTGAGGACTATTTGTATGTCAGTGACTTGGATAGTAATTTAGGCAGTTGTCTTAAAGCGACCTTGGCTACCTTAAACGAGGAAATTTAAGATGTGTGCACCTCGTAAAACTGTCAAGGTTGAGAAAAGTTGTGTTTCAGCTGAAGCACAAAAGTTGACCGTATCAGGTTCTCGAGAGCGCTTGGTTCTGTTAAGTGTATTTTCTACTGGATCTTGGCCCAAGGGCAAATATTTTGGAACTCATCCTCCACCTTTGCTTGTTTTTATTTTATTTTTTTAACAGAACACATTCAAGAGCCTTTCCTAATAGCAGTACAGAATGAACGTCTGAGGGTCATGCCGGCGAGCTTTCTACCACCTTGTCCTGTTAATAAAGGAGGTTTGTAAGCCAAGCAGAGGATGCAGAAAACGTCACCGTCTTAATGCAGGGGTGTCCAACCTTGGTAACTTTAAATCATGTGGACTTCAACTTCCAGAATTCCCCAGCCAGCCATGCTGGGAATTCTGGGAGTTTATTTATTTATTTATTTATTTATTTATTTATTTATTTATTTATTTATTTATTTATTTATTTATTTGATTTGTATACCGCCCTTCTCCCTAAGGACTCAGGGCGGTGAACAGTGACATAAATAACAGAATGCACAAATACAGATATTGAAAACAAATTAAAACCTAGTTTTGCCTAAATGTAGAAGATAGTTACCTTAATACAATAATTACAACAGAACCCGTCAGAGTTGAAGCCCACAGATCCTAAAGTTGCCAAAGCTGGACACCTTCTGGTCTGATGAAAAGCTTGGGAGCATGGAAGAGATTTGTTTTTCCTCTGGCCAGAACAGAATGCTGCTTTTTGGTGCCCTTTCAGCCAAGGGGCTCTTTTTAAAGACTTCTAAAATAAGGTGATTACGTACGTTTGAATCACAAGGTCTGAAACTGGAGCCTACAGAATTATTGGCATATTTCTTTGCACCTTTTGGCCATTACTAATAAGCTTTCCTTTAGCCTTTAGAGCAATTCTGTTTAGAATTAAGTTGGCATCCTCTCTGTGTGTACCACAGTAAATGTCAGAATATATTTAATAGTAAGTTACAAGTTGGCTTTTGTTGATTAAAGATGCTTTAAAGCAGGGCTTTTCAACCTTTTCACCCACTGTACCACTTTTAGGATATGGCAACATCCGAGTACCACCAGTCACCTAGCAAGGTGTCAAAAACTTGTCAAAAAGGAAAAAAAGTGATGAAGCACAGGTAGTCCACGACTTACAACAGTTCACCTAGTGACTGTTCGAAGTTACAATGGCACTGAAAAAAGTGCCCCCCAAGCCACAGCCAAGCAAGACACCTGCCTGCCTGCCCGGTGGCGCTTTTCCTCCTGTCTGAGGTTTTCATTCTTGTGAGCATTTCTGAGATTGGCAGTGGGGGTGGGGTGGGGTGTGTTTGGTTTTTATTCTCCCCCCCCCCTCTGCTGGGTGGTTGCATCAGATTTTGGTCCTATCACATGACCCTGGGACACTGTGACAGTCATAAATATGAATCAGTTGCCAAGCATCTGAATGTAAATCACTAGAGCCTGGAGATGCTGCAACATTCTACCTGATTGGTGCTTCTTCTGGGCTCAGCAGAAGTACCAGGATCAGTTGGAGCCTGGCGCTGATCCTGGTGCTTCCACTGAGCCCTGACAGCCCCGAAGAAGCACTGATCCTGACGCTTCTGCTGAGCCCTGACAGCCCTGCAGCTCCAGCCGTCTCTCGCTCAGGCTTGTGCAGTGCTGCCACCAGTTCAGCTCATTCCCCTCCCCCGCTACCGCTTTTGTAGGATGGTCGCGTACCACCTGCCAGGTGCCAATGTACCACAGGTGGTACCCGTACCACTGGTTGAAAAGCCCTGCTTTAAAGGTAAAGGTAAAGGTTCCCCCGCACATGCGTGCTAGTTGTTTCCAACTCTAAGGGCCGGTGCTCCATCTCCGTTTCAAAGCCGAAGAGCCAGTGCTTCTCCGAGGACGTCTCCGTGGTCATGTGGCCGGCATGACTAGATGCCAAAGGTGCACGGAACACTGTTACCTTCCCACCGTAGTGGCCCCTATTTTTCTACTTGCATTTTTACGTGGTTTCGAACTGCTAGGTTGGCAGAAGCTAGGACGAGTAACAGGCACTCACTCGGTTACGCGGCACTCAGGATTCGACCCACCAAACTGCCGACCTTCTGATCGACAAGCTCAGCGTCCTAACCCACTGAGCCACCGCGTCCCTTATGAAGATGCTTTACACATATGGTAAAGGCAAAGGAGTTCCTGCGGATTAGTAGTCCATTAGTTGTTGCCGACTATTGGGGAGCGGGGGGGGGCTCATCTCCGTTTCAAGGCCATTGAGACAACTGTCTGAAGATATTTTCATGGTGATTTGGCCAGCAAGACATCACGGAGCAATGTTACTTTCCCATTGAGGTGGTACCTATTTATCTACTCACACTCACCTGCTTTTGAACTGCTAGGTAGGCAGGAGCTGAGGCTAGGATGGGAGCTCACTCCGTCGCGTGGAGCTCAGGTCTTGAACCTGGACTGCCAGCTTTCCAGCCAACCGGCCCAACGTCTTAACCGCTGAGCCATCACGCTGCTCCTTTTCAGATTCACAGCCATTTACACGAGTTTGATGCAAACTACCACGAATGAGACAGTGTGCAGTATTTGACAACGCTAAGCAATGACGTACTTCGTCATGAATGACCTTGTAGTTTAATTGACATTTGGAGGGTAGCAGACACCCCCTTCTCCCCATTGAGGATAAAACTGAGGCTTGCTTGTAGTTTTATCCGCCAGTCACTAACAACTTGCACGGAAGGCTTTAAACGAGCCTTGTGAACATTTAAATCGCATCCCCCCCAAAGTTCATCTGTGGAGTTTTGATGTTAGGACTCTTTTCCCTTTTAGGAGTCATCCTCCTAGGAGATGCTTACAACATTAGGCATCCTCTGACAGGCGGAGGAATGAGCGTTGCTCTGAATGATATCAAGATCTGGAGACGTTTGCTACAGACCATTCCGGACCTGAATGAAGACTCTGCTCTACTGCAAGTAAGATGCATATATTTTTCTTTCGGAAAGAATTGATGGTCTCTTAACTTTCTTTTATACAATTTCAAGTACGCGTGCTATTTTATATTTGAAATCTTTTTTATTATCACCTGATTTAATCTGTTGTAAAATTTTTATTTTTTTTTGCAGGCCAAAAAGACCTTCTACTGGACAAGAAAGAAGTCTCATTCCTTTGTTGTGAATGTTCTTGCTCAGGCGCTTTATGAACTGTTCGCTGCAACGGATGGTACGTGCTTGTTCGGAGATGCATTTTCTTTCCAGTCTGGTTCTTCTCCTTCTCTTTAGCATGATTTCTGCTTCATCCTTGCTTCTCTTCCTGTTGTCTCCTTCGTTCTTGATTGTTTTCAGGTTGACAAGCTTGAGAAATATTGGACTTAATGGTTTAGGTTAACTGACTTCCTGCAGATCAGGCTGCTCCTCCCTAATTCCCATCTGATATATGACCCTTGTGACATTTTTCTCCCAGGCTCCTTCCTCCATACCCAGTCCTCTTTACAGTTAATCAAATAATTATTCACTTCCTGTACACCTACTCATTTTTATGTTGTTGTAAGAAATCTCACTCTATATATCTGTATATATGTCTGTCTGTGTATGTATGTATGTATGTCTCTATGTGTATATCTCTATGTGTATATGTATGTGTATGTGTACACATACACACAAAACATACACATACATGTACGCACACACACACACACAAAGGTAGTCCTCGCCGTACGACCACAATCTAGCCCAAACGTTTATGCTGCTGAGACATTTGTTAAGTGAATTTTGCCCCCATTTTATGACATTTCTTGCCACAGTTGTTAAGCGAATCATATTTATGACAGTCATTAAGTGAATCTTACCGATTGACTTTGCTTATCAGAAGGTCACAAAAGGGATCACATCACTTTGGGTCACTGCAACTGTCATAAATATGAGCCAGTTGCCAAATATGCTGAATTTTTATCACATGACCATGGGGATGCTGCAAAAGTTGTAACTGTGAAAAACAGTCATACGTTACTTTTTTCAGTGCTGTTGTAACTTTGAACAGTCACTAAATGAACTGTTGTAAATCAAGGACTACCTGTATATATAAATTTGATGAATCTTATTTTCTGGTTGATTACTTATCCTGCCCCATTTCTGGCCACAGAATACTAGGCCTCTAGGCCTGGGGCTCAGAACATGGAGGATGACTACAAAGGCTGCGGGTGGATCCCTGCAGCTCCTGGAGGCTTCGAGTGCTGTTTCCGGCGCCGCTTGGTTTCCCACCCCATCCCCGCCAGGCTGATCTGGTGGGCAGGATTGCCTTCTGCTTCCCCCGCCACTGCATTGGTGGCTGACGCTGCCCTCCTGAAAGGCAGCGCGGTGATTGGACGGCAGCCACGCTACGAATGGGGATAGACCATTCCCCAAACCTCAGCCATCCTCTCTATGGCGAGCTGATGCCAGGCAGCCGGCCAGGCACCGAAGCGCCGGCGAAGATCTGTGTGCGTGTCTACCTCTCAGAGGCGCCCAAAACAGTGCTCGGAGCCTCCAGGAGCTGCAGGGATCCGCCCGCGCCCTTTGCAGTTGTCCTCCTGCAATGCGCAGCCTCTCCCTGTAAGCAATCCGGCTTGCCCAGGGTCAGGTTGGCCATCGCGGGAGGCTCGTCCCGCATGTACGGCGGAGCTTCCCGCGATGGCTACTGACCCTGGGCGAGCCGGATTGCTTCAGCTGCGAGGAGCCTGGCCTAAGGTTTCCATCGCCCAGGCTTTCTGAAGGTGATGGGAACTGCGACCCTCCTCAGCTGAAGAGTTTAGCCGAGCCACAAAGTTGAACGCGCCTGCAAAGCAATTGGTGCGCCCCAAGCAAGGAAGCATTGTGAGCGTTGAGGCTGCGAGTATCTGTATTTCCGCGGCTCATGCGCAGAATTCACACCGTGCCTTCCCATTGGCATTCAAGGAAGCTAATCTTGGTAGATACAAATCTTTTTTTTTTTGAAAAATAAAGGAACGGATTACAGTATTGATAATAATAATAATAATAATAATAATAATAATAATAATAATAATAATAATAATAATAATAATAATAATAATAATAATAATTTTATTTATATACCGCCCTTCTCCCGAAGGACTCAGGGCGGTGAACAGGGCAGATATATAAAAAATACAAAAATACAAAAGTTAAAAGAAAATTAAACATATGCCCAACTAAAAACAGTAAATACATATATTAAAAATGACAATAAAAACCCAACCCATCCCCCATCAGGCCAGGCCGGCTTGTTCAAATAAGAGTGTCTTCAGATCGCGACGGAAGGAGCGAAGGTCGGGCGCCATCCGGAGCTCAACCGGCAACCGATTCCATAGCTCCGGGGCGCCCACAGAGAAGGACCTCCCCCTGGGGGCCACCAATCGACATTCTCTGATCGGTGGCACCCTGAGGAGGCCCTCTCTGTGGGAACGCACAGGGCGGAGGGAAGTTGATGCCGGCAGCAGGTGCTCCCTAAGGTACTCCGGACCCATGCCATGTAGGGCCTTAAACATGTAATGTAAATGAAAAGGCAGTTTCCAAAGCCTTCGTTCCCCCCACCGAGGGAAACCTGACTCGCCTGGAAGGGGGGGGAGGCCCGCCGGCCGGGCTGGACCTTGTGATGAAAAAATAAGACATTCCCCGAAAATAAGCCCTAATGGGTCTTTTGGACCAAAAAATAAATATAAGACCCAGGCTTAGTTTCGGGGAAACACGGCAGCCCTGATGATATTACCTAGTTAGGGTAATGAAACGCCTGCAAGAAGCGAGCAGTGATCCCGCAGTTCAACCCTGAGCTACAAATATTCTCCTTCACATGTTACTGACTGCACACTGCAACGTCTCCCCCAAAAGTTGCTGCTGTTGTCGTGATGTCAATTCCATCTGGTAAATATTTTGTCCCCCTACTTTGAGGGTGTGTGTGTAAGACTTTAAAGGGAACGTTAGAGGCAAATATGTGCTGTCGTGCTGCAACTTTTCATTTTCTGATTTGGCCTGGCCTTTCTGCTAAGGTGATGTCATGTTACATTTCTTTTGACAGATTCTCTGCGCAAATTAAGGAGAGCCTGCTTTCTTTATTTCAAGCTTGGGGGCAGGTGTCTGTCTGGTCCAGTTGGATTACTTTCCATGTAAGTTGGGGTAGTTTCCCCCCACCCCACCCCCAGTGGTGGTTCAACCTTGCAATTGTAGATAGCATAGCCCATGACTTGCCTTAGGAGCCTTTAGAGCGAGGGACACGTGGAGGGAAATGATGATTTCTCTGGCTAGCCCAGGGGTAGGCAACCTTGCTTCTTTTATGACTCATGGACTTCAACTCCTGGCTCAGGAATTCTGGGAGTTGAAGTCCATGAGTCATCAAAGAGCCAAGGTTGCCTACCCCTGGGCTAGACAATTAGGGTAAACAATCCAAGTCATACACCACATTTTATTTAATCATTATTAAGAGAGCGTACGCCCCAGAGACAAATTCCTTCTGCGTCCAATCACATTTGGCCAATAAAGAATATTCTATTTCATATTCTGCTCTATAAAAGAAAATAGTAAAGCGAGAAAGAAGAACTCAGCAGGAAAAAGTAGGATTTCAGGAAGCTGAAGAATGGAAATGACCAAAGTGAGCTTATTGAACAGTCAGAAACTAGTAACTTGTTACACGACTCCTCTATTGAATTATCCTGTATTTTAAAGAAAGTTTATATGGAAAAGCAGAGAAAACTGACACTGTAAAAAGTTACATGGATTCTCAGCTTTCTGTGGAAAAGTTTAAAGGGAGAAAAAAGCAATATTAGTCTGCTAAATATGTTTAGTAATTTAAATATTCTATTTAATTAATATTTAGCTAAACCGACTATTTAAAGTATTCTAGTATCCTGCCATTTGAGTGGATGGTCTCTTCACAGTTTCTAGTATTTTGCTCACAAAATATATGTTCCTCGTGGTTTATTTCTACCAAATCTTTCTTTTACAGTTTGTCTCCAAAGCCCATTGTCCTGATCGGCCACTTCTTCGCCGTGGCCCTCTACGCCACTTACTTTTGTTTCAAATCCGAGTCGTGGATCACCAAACCACGGGCCATTTTCAGCAGCCTCGCAGTGATGTACCGAGCTTGCTCCGTCATAGTCCCGCTTATCTATTCTGAAATGAAATACCTCACCTACTGAATACAGAGGGGCAAAGAGGCAGGCAGGAGGTGCCCTGTCTCTTATTAAGTCGAAAAGACAACAGCAGCGACAAAGCTGTTGGCCCGAGATCTTGCGGCTGGCGGCGCTTTGAGGTTTATAAGCACATAATCTTGTCAAACAAGGGTATGTTGGAAAAAAAACAAAACGCCAAAACATTTTAATCCAAGGGAGAAGGGAGGTCACAACAGCTACTTCTGAGAGCAAGTGTCTAGCTAGCATAATTAGGGGATGGGGGGTTATTGGCAGATTCCCTTTCCTTGCCCCCTCGGATTTTTGCACCCAGGACTTACAGAAGAAGTTAATGACATTTCTAGAGCCACTGGTCTGAACTACGAGTGTATGTCCAGAGATCACAGCTTAGAAACCTCCCAGACTGCACTTTTTTTCCCCCCTAGTCCTACAGAATTTGCTTTTATTTCCTCCCTCCCTGACCAAGCTGCTCTTCTTCTATTTCCTCCTACTTTGGGGGAGGGGGGGGGAAGAAGCAGGAGTTTGTTCATCCCCTTAATAGGGACTCACCAACAACGGCAATCATAGTTCTCCTGCCAGGACGTGACAAATCTAAAATGAATGGTGTTGGCTTAGGTTGGCACAGTAAACCAAGCATGGCCACAGGTAAAACCCGGGTTATTTAAATGACCTTCCAAACCAAATTCACTTTGTAGAGAGAAACGGGAAAAAGTATTCTCCCTAGCCTTGCTTTTTTTTAAAAAAAATGTAGGATTTTATTGATTGATGGAGGAATGCTTGTTGAGCTTCCGCTGTAGCCTGAAATGATACAGCCCAGGGCGTGCCACTTTCAGGGAAGAACTAAGCCAATACTGAGATTTAATATGTAAGGACTGCAAGGAATTTTAGATGCCTTCAGATTGCCGGCTTCATTAGAACGGAAAGGTTAGAGGTAGGGAACCTATGGTCCTCAAGGTGCTGTACTAGAGCTTTCATAAACAAGCGGTGGCTGGGGCTGATGGAGCTTGGAATCACAGCGTCTCATTAAGGCAAGGTGGATTGCAGAGGAGGAATTAGTGCAGAGGGAGTAAGATGTCTGCATGGCACTGTCTCCATTCGTTGGATTTCTAGGAGAGTCAAGTATCATGATGAACGGAAAGATTTAGCTACTGGGTATACTGAGATGAACAGGGTATGTGCCTGTGTTCACATACATAAAACACACGTACACACACACACGTTTGTCTATGTTGCCTTGTACAAATAAGGTTTCTAAGAGATACTTGCAACAACCCTTTTCAGCTATTATAACAGAGATAGCTAAAATGGCAGCATAGGTGGCACTGCTTTGTTACACTGAAAATAAATGAAACTAAGGTCAGCTCAATGATTTTTTTTTAAAAAAAAAGCATTCGCAGCTCTTTCATGTATATTTCTTCACTGATATTTTCTGGTGTTGAGCTTTTCTGTCAAGTAACATGTAAACATATATTCCATGAATATGCTGTTTTTTCTTTATGTTCTGGCACATACTCTAGGGATTGTTTCCATTTTCTTATCCGTTCAGTTGTAGAAGGAAGGGGAACACTCTTCTGACAGGTCCAAAAGCAGATTTTCTTTTTTTTTGGGGGGGGGGGGAAACTAAGAATCTTGCTTTGTTTTTAAATGGGGGACAGGAATAGGCAGCACCAAGACAACAATTGATTCAATTAGAATAAAACAAACTAGTAGCGCTATGGTGGTTATCCAAGTTCTTAATGTATGTTTTGCTGTTGCATTAAAGTGCGACTTTTAACAGGACTTTTTTGGGGGGAGGAGGTGTGAACATCTATATTCTTGCTGTTATTATTATAGCCCAGAACTTATAATAAATACTTGCTTTTCTGATCATTTTTGTCAACTCTTAATTTACATTCTCACATTTTATAAATAGTTGCAAATTAGATGTCCGGAAATGGATATGAGGCAGAAAAACCCTACCTTGATTTTGTGTAATGTAAGATGGGACAGAAAAAGTTGGACAGACTTTTTAAGAATTTGTTATTATATCTTAATATAATATTTAAAGTAGCATTCCTGGAATCCTTGCAGTGTGTTTCCTGACTTAGCGTACCTTGAAAGCCTATCCAAGTTTCTCATCCTATGCTAAACAAAATTGAGAAGGAGTTATTTTGATATTTTCTGTGTTGTCCAAGTTTTAAAGCTGTGTAATTCTATGGAAGGGGCTACCTCAAATTGTGGATGAGAGAGACAACAAACAGGAATATGACGTGTTAGCTAAATTAGAAATTTAATTAGCTAAAGTAAAACATGAGAATTAGCAAGTAAAAAATTGTTGAAATAAATATGCTGACTTATGGTCCAGCCTTACCGTTAAGACATTCTTTGAATAGCATGGTCCATTACAAGCATGGCCGGTTTATTTGGCTAAGGGGACAATGTAAGCTTGCTGAGACTAGCAGAAGTATATGACAAGATTAGCCTTGGTGGAGCAGTGGGCTAATGCCTCCTTAAGTAACACCAGCTGCCTGCAATTAGTGCAGGTTCGAGTCCCACCAGGCTCAAGGTTGACTCAGCCTTCCATCCTTCCGAGGTAGGTAAAATGAGGACCCAGATTGTTGGGGGCAATAAGCTGACTTTGTAATAATGCCGCTTGGGGGGGCGGCGAAAGCCCTAATAAGCAGGCATATACATAGAATGAAGGCTATTGCTAAGCACATTGATTTGTGCTGCTTAGATTGTAAGCCGCCCTGAGTCTTTGGAGAAGGGCAGGATATAAATGGGATTAAAAAAAAATTGCTGTGACTTCTGGCATTTAACCAGGTAACAGGAGAAAGATAGCATCAGTCTTAATATCAAATAATTCAGTAAGTCAACAAACCCCGGATCAAAGATTTAGCATGCAAGCTTCATTAACTGTATATTGTATACAATTGTATATTAACATTGCATGTTATTAACAGAGGGACTGAAGATCACATGAAATATTAGTACTACTTTATAATGCCTTGGTTAAGACCACACGTGGAACGTTGCTTCCAATTTTGGTCTCCACAATATAAAACAAGATGTCGGGACTGTAGAAAGAATGCAGAGAAGAGCAGCAATGATCAGGGGACTGCAGGCTAAAACATATAAAAAACAGTCGCAGGAATTGGGTGTATTTAATGAAAAAGAGGTCTAGGGATGACATGACAGCAATGTTCCAATGTCTAATGTACTGCCACCAAAGAAGTGGAGGTCAACCTATTTTCCAAAATACCTGAAGGCAGGACCAGAAGCACCAGATGGAAACTAATCAAGGAGAGAAGCAACCTAGAACTAAGGAGAAATTTTCTGACAGAACAATTAATCAGTGGAACGGCTTGCCTTCAGAAATTGTGAATGCTCCAACACTGGAAGTTTTCAAGAAGAGTTGGCCAGCCATTTGTCTGGAATGGTATAAGGCAGGGGTGTCAAACTCAATTTCATTGAGGGCCACATCAGCATTGCGGTTACCCTCAGGGGGCCGGGTGGGTATGGGCGTGGCCTACTGGGTGGGCGTGGCCAGCTCTACATCGTTTGCATCAAGGGTGCCTATGGGGGCCCGGGCAGGAGTGGGACAGAACTGAGGGTCTCTGGCAGAAGGAGGGTCTCTGGGCCAGGGCCAAGGCAGTGGGGGCCGTTCCCTCACTGTTTCCAGGATGGCTTCGTGGGCCACATGAAACCACTTCGCGGGCCGGATCCGGCCCCCGGGCCTTGTGTTTGACATGTCTGGTATAGGGTCTCCTGCTTGAGCAGAGAGTTGAACTAGAAGACATCCAAGGTCCTTCTAACTCCGTTATTCTGATTCTGATTAACATAAATAATGGTACTACGTAAATAATGCACTGATGAAAAAAAGTCAACATTTACAATCTACTCGTTTCACTGTTATTGTTTTTTAGTTGTGTTACAAAAAATAATAGTTCCATATTTACATGCTGTTCTCTAGGAACAGAAATGATTTTTGTAAAGGAAATGTGTACGTCATAGATTAAGTACAAAATACTGCTTAAATTTAATGATCCATTGGCTATGATACCATGATTTCAGTTATTTTTATAAGAATATTAATGTTCAGTGATTATGCAAACTCATACATTTTTAGACACTTTTTTTCCTTCCTTATCAGTTATTGAGGTTTCTTTCTTGTTTCCATTCAGAACCACCAGTTGATATTTCATAGAACTGTCCGAAATTCGTCAAAAATGAAATTAGGCACGTGGGCCTCGACCACCTAAGGAAAGAAAGGGCTTATTATTCCTGTTAAATATTTGTTTCTTTACTTTTTAAATGTTCTTATTAAAGTTAACCGTAGGGTAAAATGCAAATAAAACAAAAAAAAAACCTGAGAAAGTTAAAGAAAAGTGCAGAAAGAGGCAAAAGGAAGAAGAAAAGTACTGATTTTCAAGTTTTTTCAGTGCAGTAAAATATAAAAAAAAGTTCCAACCTCAACCTTTTCCTTTACATTTCCAAAGGTTTCAAACTATTTCTATATTGGAGACTGGCTTTCCGAAAATAAGCACTTAGGGATGATGTGGAAAACTTGCAACTGTACAAGAATCATTAAGGCGTAGCCGTTGGTATTTTTGTTAAATCTATACTTAATTGTTTTAGTTTTGGTTAAGCTCACCATTTGCAGATCAAATTTTATTTTCAGAAAAGATGAGCCTTCTTCCTAATTAATGGTAAACTAAGTTATTCAGAGTGTGATGTCCAAGTTCCAAGCAAGCAAGCTTTGCCAAGGAAACTGCTCAATTATTCCTTTATCTTTCTCAGCTGTGGCTGCCTTTTAAAACCAGAACGATTTTCCCAGGACAGGGGTAGGCAACCTTGGCTCTTTTATGACTCGTGGACTTCAGCTGGCTCAGGAATTCTGAGAGTTGAAGTGCACGAGTCATAAAAGAGCCAAGGTTGCCTACCCCTGTCCTAGGAGAAATGATCATACTAGCTGGGGAATTCTGGAAGTTGCAGTCTACATATCATGAAAGTTGCCAAGGTTGGGAAACACTGCTCTAAAGCATATCTAAGGGTGACCTGAAAAATACAGGCATAAATGCTGGGGTTTTTTTTGGTCTGTTCAGTACATTGGATTCATTCTCAAAAAAAAAAAAAAAACTTGTTACTTACCCTTCTTGGTAATTTTGTGTAACGAACATAATCTTCTAAAAAAAGCAGGGCGCCCACAACATCTGCTGGCATTTCCGGGACCTTCTGGCTGTGAAGCACAAAACCACAACATAAGATGGTTTAATTTTGGTATATCTGATGGGCCAGCTAAAAAACACATCAATGTTGTAGGAAACGCTTCTCACCTCCACCTGTGTTCAACTTAATTTGAGGATAATTTAGAATGGAGCCATTCTATGTCACAGAACAACAGATGCCGAAGCTAGCTGAGACTGGCTGATTTCCCTTCCCACCTCATTATTTTAAGAGGGATTAAACCTGGTAATTATTTGACAGAGAGACAAATCCCAGGCCTTTAAGCTAGACACGAATTAAAAGAAGAGCCGGTGCTACAAGTTCCACGAAGGACAGGATTTAAACGCTGTCAATTTGTGGTTTGACTAATTTTGACTTAGCACGTCTTGTGAACTCATGCTCCCTGTGATTTGTTAACTAAACTGTGCCTTGAGAATATGTGAACTTAGCCATTGACAAAAATTCAACCTTACGGGGTGGACTGTTGGTGTACAATTCTGTGCCTCTTTGGCCCGTCACATTTCAAATAGGTGAGTTGGAAACGGTTTAGAAAAGGGACAAGGGAGACACCAGTAAACAAACTTTTAATTTTATTGAGGGTGGGGAAACTATGGCCCTCCAAATATTGGTAAGCTACAACTTTCAGAATCCCTAATCATTAGCCAACCTGCATTGTTGCAAGCTGTAACTCAGCAACATCCAAAGGCCAGATGTTCTCCACCCTCTACTGAGCAGCTCATGTCTTCTTAACTATAGAGTGTAACTCTCAGCTCAGAAACTCAAAACTTCTTGGACAATGGCTAGCCAGCTGCGATTTGAAGGGGAATCCAGTCCTAAAACCTTTGATTCAGCTGCTGTGTTGCTAAGGCAAGGCAGCGAGGGCTTTGTGAAGGAGAAGTTGATACCTGGTGCACTGTTCCATTGTGGAGCGAATAAACTGACCGATCAGAGCCAGAAATTGTTCAGTGTAGCGAGAATGAAACTGCTTCAGCAAGGTCAGGAGCCCCAGTACCAGAGGTGGCCAGTCGATGGAATCAGCTGGCTTCCGACAAACCATCCCTGAAGGAAAACAAAACCCAACCCAATACATTTCCTCATAGTTTAGGGCAGGGGTCTTCAAACTCGGCCCTTTTATGACTCGTGGACTTCAACTCCCAGAATTCCTCAGCCAGGCATGCTGGCTGAGGAATTCTGGGAGTTGAAGTCCACGAGTCATAAAAGGGCCGAGTTTGAAGACCTCTGGTTTAGGGGGTTGCAACATAAGGCAAAGCTGGTGGCAGCAATTCAGAACACTATGGAAAATCCGTGTTACATGATGGTCCCCATGGCTTGGGAATATGTGGCGAAATGGATTCCCTCTGTAGTATTTACCTTGGATTATAGTCCATCTTAATATTTGCAATCTGCATCCAAGGAACAATTCATTACTCAAGGACAACCATCCCACAAAAGGAACTTAAAAAACAGAATTTGTACATGAAAGGTTTTCCTTTTCCAGTTGTATCCAATTCTAGGGGTTGGTGCCCATCTCCATTTCTTAGTAGAGGGAGCCAATTACACACACACACACACACACACACACACACACACACACAAAATATGTACATATATTTATAGATATACTCATATCTATACTGATGGGCAAAAGAATATATCCATATTCTGTATGTATGTATGTATGTATGTATGTATATATGTATGTATGTATGTATATGGTAAGTTTTTCCCCGATACATTATATATATTTTTTTTGCTGACAAAGAGTTAAAGAGTTAAATGGGAGACTAGAATAGCTATTTCAAGCTTCTTAGCTCTCATCAGCTAGCCATACCCTTTGTGGGATTCGAACCTAGGCAGCCTGCATACTCTCTCTGTGTGTGTGTGTGTGTCTGTATAAATGTGTGTATATATAAAAATGTGTGTGTGTGTATATGTGTGTGTGTGTGTGTGTACACTATATTGAAATATAATGCAATAACCCAAGTCATATAGTCATGTAATCATTCAAATTATAGAGTCAAATCTAGTCATCCTTCTTAAGGTTTTGCCTTAAAATTCCAACTATCTTTGACCACTGGTCATCTCACCAGAACTCCTAAGAATTATAGGACAAATTTAGAGCAATTAAATTGTGTGCAATTCTATCTGCAAGGAAATTTGAATGCTGGTAATTTTGATAAAGTGAAAATACTTTTCTAATCACCTATGCTTATAGTTAAAGGATACAGAAAAATTAATACTGTACCTAAGTTTTTACTGTATTGAAGTTTTGGCAACTGGGAAATCAGAAACAGAAAATTCACAATGGGGAAATAGGGCAATCGTTTTGTCGTAATGTAGATCTGGGAAAGAACATTTTGAAGGAAAGAATGTATTAATTTTTTTAAAAAAAATCCAATTATTTTATAATCACCATTTTAGACAGCAAAGCCATGAAATTCATAGTTTTTTTTTCTAAAAAAAAATCACGCAATAGAACTGGAGAAAAAGAGATTATGCTATGCTAAATCAACGAAAAGAAAGAACAGAGGGAGGAAAAATAATCTATTGAACAAAAGAAAATAATGCGATAGTTCTACAGTTGAGAAACTAGACCAGGCATGTCAAACTCGCAACATCACGTGACGTCACGCGACGTATCGGAACTTTTTCCCATTGCCGAAAATGGGATGGGTGCGGTTTCTCCGTGACGCGACACCCCTGAACTAGACAGACCATCAAGTTGAGAATCAGAGAACTTTTTCTGAAGATGCTGTTTAATTAAGACACCATCACTAAAGAAGCCCTTTCTACCCACAACTTCTGAAAGTTTGATGGGGCTTTTGAAATAAAAAGCTTGAAAGGATGACAAATACATGGTCTATTTCTGTTTGCACTGCTGGCCCACGGTTTCTACGCTGTCCAGAGTAGTTGCAGAGTTCGGTGATAAATTTAAACCAACCAACAAATGATTTTTTCGCATTTGCCTCCCCCCCCGCTCCGCAATCCCCCCCTTCCAATCTGAGCTCTGCTGCCTCTTTTCCCAAGGAATGAATTCCTTTTCCTGCCGGATTCACAGTTTTTCCACTGTTAAAAACAGAACTGAGACCTCTTAGCAAAGATGGTGTCGCATAGGTTAGAGGGCCATGCTGATTAAACAGGCCAGTGATTGGTGCAACAGATTGGGAGGGCACCAAGCATTGTGCTGTGATTCAGCGTCAGCCTGTGGTTTCGGCAGCTGAATCGGACAATTCTGAGGAGGAGGAGGGGGTTTGGAGAGACTTTGGTTGCAGATGCATCACAGAGCTCCCAGCCACGCCCCTCCTGTCTTGTTCCTCCTCAGACCCAGCTGTGTGAGCCTGAAAGATTAGACGAAGACGATCCACAGCTGGCTTTGTTCATGTTGTGATTCAGGGTCAGCCTGTGGGTTCGGCAGTTGGGTCGGACGACTCAGAGGAGGAGGGGGGTGTTGAAGAGCTTGCTGAGGGGGTTGAAGATCTTGCTGATGATAACCCCCAGCAAGGCCCCTCTCATCTGGTCACGACGCAGACCCAGCTGTGTGAGCCTGACAGCGTGGATTTATTTATTTATTTATTGATGGGATTTATATCCTGCCCTATCTCCCGAAGGACTCAGGGCAGATGAAGATGACCCACAGCTGGCCCTGTTCAAGGACGCCCGACGCAGGAGGCAGTCAGTCAGGAGTAAACAGAGGGAGGCAATGGGGCACCTCGGAAGGAGGCACAGAGAGGCCACGCCCTGAACTGTACGTATTTAAGGGGAATGTGTGGGAGGGCTGGTTTGCTGAAGGCAACCGCTTGGATTGTTCCTGCGTCTTAGCTCGTGTTTTATGGTTGGTGTCTTGTCTTGCTCTTGTTTTATGTGAATAAATTTGGCAGGCTTTATTCCAGCCTCTTGCCGTTTGTAAAGGGGTCGTCCCTGCTTTTGCTGCAGGGCCAGTAGCAGGCTGGTACAGAACAGTTCAAGGACGCTCGAAGCAGGAGACAGACAAGCAGAAGTGAACAAAGAAAAGCAATGAGGCACCTCGGGAGGAGGCAAAGAGAAGCCACGCCCTGAGACTGTTGTTTAAAAGGGGAATGTGTGGGAGGTGCTGGTTGCTGAAGGCAACTGTTTGCAGAGCTTCTGATATAGTCTCGGTCTGTATTTGTTTTACTCTGTTTTAAACTGTTTTGTTTAGTTTTTGCAAATAAATTTGGTTGGCTTAATTCCAGCCTATTGAATATAACAAAGGGGTTGTCCCTGACATTTCTGCAGGGCCGGTTGTAGGCTGGAACAGAACACATTGAGAGCTTAATTAGGAAAATGGCCTCACCTTATTGAGTGGATTATGGATGCCAGCAGCCTCCAGGTAAGCAGTAATTTCATACAGGAGGGTGTTATCTTCTTTGGGACAAGGCAAAGAAGGGTCCTGATAGTGGGCCTCTATATCAGCCAGGATTGCTCTAGGAGGGCAAAAGAACACCAGAGCAGCTTTAGTGAATCTGGCCAAAGGCCAACCCATTTCTCTGTATTCTACGTCCTACAGTAGTTAGAATGGATTTGAGAAGCTCAAACGTTGAGTGGACAGCAATCCCACCGCCCAGTTGCTCCCACCCTCCTATCCTTCCACAAGAGCCTGAAGTTGTGTGTTCCATCACTGGAGGTTTTTAAGAAGAAATTGCACAACTAGTCAAGGAGAGAAGCAACCTAGAACTAAGGAGAAACTTCCTGATGGTTAGAACAATTAACCAGTGGAACAACCTGCCTCCAGAAGCTGTGAATGCTCAAACACTGGATGTTTTTAAGAAGAGACTGGACAGCCATGTGTCTGAAATGGTATAGGGTTTCCTGCCTGACTAGAAGACCTCCAAGGTCCCTTCCAACTTTATTATTATAAAACTTTCTTCTTCTTCTTCTTCTTCTTCTTCTTCTTCTTCTTCTTCTTCTTCTTCTTCTTCTTCTTCTTCTTCTTCTTCTTCTTCTTCTTCTTCTTCTTATTATTATTATTATTATTATTATTATTATTATTATTAAAAACTTTTATTCATTAAACATGAAACTCAGTCAACTGAACACTCAAATTGACTGGCACTAATGGTTGACACGGGTTGCTGCCAGCATCCCAGGTATCAACCAGGTATCTCCTTAAAATGTAAGATGTTCCGAGTAGCAGTTTTTTGTAGCTTTGCTGGAGTTATTGCAGAAAGCTGCAATTTCTTGATGTATTTTGCAAAGTTTTTGGACATAGTTCCCAGTGCCCCGATGACAATGGGTATCACTGTTACGCGTTTCATCCATAATCGCGCAGTTTTGATGGCCAGGTCGCGGTATTTCATAATTTTTTCCAGCGATACAGCAATATCAATCAGCTGTACGCTTCGGTTCTCTACAACTGCAATATCTGGCGTGTTGTGTTCCAAACGGCGATCTGTCTGTATTCGGAAGTCCCACAAGATCTTCACCCTCTCATTCTCGACAACTTTTTCCACCCTATGTTCCCACGACTTTTCGGACACAGGCAAGTCGTATTTTTTACACAATGCCCATTTATTTTTATTATTATTATTAGTTTGAAACATTACAGGGTCTCCTGCTTGAGCTGGGGGTTGGACTAGAAGACCTCCAAAGTCCCGTCCAACTCTGTTATTTTGACCTGGCTCTGCCAGTTGACCTGGGGACTAGATGGGGAACTTCTGGAGGTGGCTGCTAGATTGATGGCAGACTCCATCTCCCCCACCCACCCACCTCGCCCCTTTGCTCTCTACCCATCCATCTGTTTGGTTATCATATTGATGTATTATTCTCATTGTGTTCCTTCATCATTGTTTATTTTATTTTATTGTTCTATTATTTTACTTGTTCCGTTTATACACTTTTTCGTGTAGAAGCCGCCTAGAGTAGCCCCACAGTAAGAGAGGAAATAAAGTTAACAAACAGATAGATAAATTCTCCTTTTTATTTTCCCCCAACAGCTGGTATTTAAGGATTTGTAGCTTGTAATTTTGGAGCTCAGAAAGGGTCAATGAGTTTAGCCGCCATTCTCACTTGATCCCTCACAAACGGGTCTAATTTCTTTCAAAACTGAACTGATGGCCATGGTTACAATTAAGCACCAAATAAAGGATCAGGACCTCTTAGCTTGGGTGAACATAAATCTGGAGCAGATTTCAGGAGGATTCCAAAAACTGGACCGACAATTGCTTCCTGCTACCAAGATCCTTGAATGACTAGAGACTAATTTCCCATTCTTTGTGGTGCAGCCTATTTGTTTGAACCCATGGCTCTACCCAAATTTGCTTTGCTTTCTGAGATGAGAGGAACACCTCCAACTGTAGATGCTCCTTTTTGAGGCACATGGATTTGAAAAGTTATTATTATTTATGCTGCCATCCCAGAATATAAGAAGCTATGATCATTGTTGCCATCCCAGTGATAAAGGGTAGTCCTCAAAAAGCTTGCAGTCTTACTTGTTAAGGTTCTCCAGGGCAGCTGCTAAATGCTTGGAGTCAAATCTGCAGGAATAGTTAAGTTCATTGCCTATTTGGCGTCTTAAAATTTGCATCTGGCCAACCTAGGGAAGAGATGGTGAGAATTAAAAGATCCCCCAAAATGAAAATGAATGAATAGTACAATTTATTGCCTAAAGCATCCTGTTGTTTTTTTTAATGGACACTGAGGATTACCAGTTAAAAGTTACTATTATAGCCCTAATGGAGGTTTTCTCAAGACATCCTAGATGTATTGATCCTACAACTTCCAGAATCCCATTTATCCGAAAAAGTATAATGTAGGAAGGAGTACCCTAAGGCTCTACTTTACGATTCAGAAGACTTGACTAACTTCTAAGAGGATTGCTCCCAAGAAAATAGGTACCTTATCTACTTAGTGAGAGCGTTTGATTCTGACATTAGTGAAGCATCAGCTAACCTAGCTGCTTCTTACAACAATCAAAGCTTCATGTTTTACCCTCCTGTTAAAGAACAACATGGCTGTTGCATTTTATTTACGTACATATGCACGTCTTTCCAATTTCCTGATCTCGCCAAAAGCCTGGGATTTTCTGAAAACCTCCCATCCCAGATTTAACCAGGTCCAACTCTGTTTAGCTTTCTCAACATCATGGACTGTGAGGACATCCAAGTTTTCAGAGACTTTTTAGAACATCCTCAAGGTGAGACCCATGTGGATTCTGCTGTAAGGTGCAGCTCCCAAACGTCTCTCAGCTAGTGGGCCATCCAGATGTTCCCTATCCCATGACTTATATAGCCAAAGTACCTTCATAATTGTGTCAAGGTAGGCAGCCCAGATCTTCTGTGTTTTGGTAATTGCTGTAGAATAGACTCTATTACAATTAGCTGCAACAGAACATTGGAGAGAAAAATAAGCTTTAGAAGTGCCTCCCCACTCCTCCCTCTATGATTATTATTCCGTTTCCACCACCCTGTAAAAAAAATACTCTGAAGACAGTATTTCTCAACTTGGAAAAGTTTTCAGTTGTGTGGACTTCAACTTCCAGAATTCTCCAGCCGGTATTCCAACACAAGCATTGTAAGAGCCATCCATCACTGCCAGACCCCCAGGCACGGTGCAGAGCCATGTCTTTGGGGACTTCCTAAAGGCTGGTAGGATGGGGACCAATCTAGGTTTCAGGAGTTTGGGGAAAATGATATTCCACAAGGAAGGTGCCACAGCAGAAAAGGCTCCCTTTCTGGGTCTCGCCAGATGACACTCTTTCATAGATGGGACCCATAATGTGCCTCTTCTACTGGTCACTAATCCTCAATTTATGACCATTCATTTCATGAGAGTTACAATGGCCTTGGAAAAAGTGACTTGTGACCTGTCCTCGATGTTATGATGGTCACACCACCCCTGCGGTCACATGGATCGCAATTTAGGCCCTTGGCAACTGGCTTGCTTTTACAATGGTCACGGGGTCGCCATATGCCACCTTCCCAGCCCGTCAGGTTCAGCCCTGTGATGACTCGTTTTAATTACTGCATTGCTTAGCAACCAAAACTCTGATCCCAGCTGTGGCCATGAGCCAAGGACCGCTCGTATTATTACATAGGGACAGAAAGAGAGAGAAGGTGATAGCTGGCAAGGCAGTAGATTATTCCCAGGACTTTCATTTTCCCAATTTTATCTTGTGACCGGAACTGGCTTAATACAACAGGGTTCCTAAAAGCCGTTCAAATCCTGGCCGTTTTCTAGCCCAGGACCCTGCTTTAAGAACCTTACTGTCAGAATCCATTTATATCGCATTTCATAAATGTATGGTTAGAAAATTGTGCTTATTCTCGGGATTCTGCCATCTCTCCGAGGGGGGGGGAGAGGATGGTTATTCAGATTGCAGTAGGCTGTTTTCAAAGACCAGGAAAGCTTTTGATCTGGGGGGAACAGGGGGAGAGAGAGAGATCTGGGTTGCATCTCCATTTGGAATTATTATTTATTTATTATTTTATTTATTAAATTTGTATACCGCCCTTCTCCCGAAGGAAGAAAGCAATAACAATAAACACAAGGAGATTTCCCTTTCCCACAAAAGGGCCTGACACCTAAGTAAATGATGTGAGCTGACCAAATAGATTTGAGGGGAGGGGGTTGAAACGGGAATGCTTTATATAGTATTGAAATGTAACTCAATGTCAGATCCCGTCTCGTATTGCCACAACCGATCTCATCCTAGTAAACTTTTCCTTTTGGACAAATTTGGATCCAGGAGTTTCCTAAGATGTGGATTGGGGTGGGTCCTGACACTTACCCACAAGTCCTTTCAGAGGGCTGACACTCTTCATGAGAGACTTCAATGCTTCATGGACCCCTTTATCATGCAGCACTGTTTTCTGAAACATGATGAGGAAATTCTGGAGAGAAAAGAAAAAGTTTCTTTGGGATATTCTGCAGATATTCTGCCACACCTGGAATATTGCATCCAGTTTTGGTCACCACGATGTAAAAAAGATGTCGAGACTCTAGAAAGGGTACAGAGAAGAGCAACAAAGATGATTAGGGGGCTGGAGGCTAAAACATATAGGGAACGGTTGCTGGAATTGGGTATGTGTAGTCTAATGAAGAGAAGGGTGAGGGGTGACATGATAGCAGTGTTCCAATATCTCAGGGGCTGCCACAAAGAAGAGGGAGCCAAGCTATTCTCCAAAGCACCTGAAAGCAGGACAAGAAGCAATGGATGGAAACTAGTCAAGGAGAGAAGCAACCTAGAACTAAGGAGAAACTTCCTGACAGTTAGAACAATTAACCAGTGGAACAACCTGCCTCCAGAGGTGGTGAATGCTCCAACACTGGAGGTTTTTAAGAAGAGACTGGACAGCCATTTGCCTGAAATGGTATAAGGTTTCCTGCCTGAGCAGGGGGTTGGACTAGATGACCTCCAAGGTCCCTTCCAACTTCTTCTTCTTCTTCTTCTTCTTCTTCTTCTTCTTCTTCTTCTTCTTCTTCTTCTTCTTCTTCTTCTTCTTCTTCTTCTTCTTCTTCTTATTATTATTATTATTATTACCCATTGCGGTTGCACATACTGTGTTTTGTGTGGCATGAATAACCTAGAATGGAACCCAAGATCTTGTTTGCAGCTGTGTTTTTCAACTATGGAAATATTAAAATGTATGGACTTCAAAAAGAATGCTGGCCAGGGAACTCTGGGAGTTGAAATCCACAGATCTTAACATTGCCAAGGCTGAAAAGATACTGGTTTTAGTGTGTTCTGTGACCAGGTCCAAAGTTGCCGGCTCTGGAGAAAGAAAATTGAGAATGTTGAAAATTGGAATGGCTTGCCTCCAGAAGTTGTGAGTGCTCCAACACTGGAGGTTTTTAAGAAGAGTTTGGACAACCATTTGTCTGAAATGGTACAGGGTTTCCTGCCTGAGCAGGTTGGACTAGAAGACCTCTAAGGTCCCTTCCAACTCTGTTATTCTTCTATTTGTTATTCTATCTTGTTTTCTAAGTTACCCTGAGCTTCTGAGAGAAAAGTAGGACATAAATAAGTCCCAATTTAATCCCACTATTAGCTAAGCTGGTTAGGAATTTGGGGATTGTAGTCCATCATATCTGGAAGTGTCAGTCCTTTGAGGTAGTCCAGATAAGAAGCACAAACGATAAGTACTAAAATTATCTTCATCATAAGGTTACAGTAATAGAATCTTGCAGGTCTGAAAACCTTTCTTCCCTCTTTTATTTTTATTTTCCAAAAAACTAGGGAGAATCCTTTCTGAGACATCCCCCATGTACTTTTCCTCCTTCTATCTACCTGTCGTGTGACCGTTGTCTAGGCTGCAGCCCATCTCCATCCTTAAGGTTTCAGGTAGTCCTCGTTCAACAAAGGTAATTGGGACCAGAATTTCCGTCTCTAAGTGGTATAATCATAAAGCACAATGTCAAGTGACCGTGCTGCTTAGAAATGGCAGTTGCTGGTTATCACTGATGGACATTAAGCAAGTTCATGGGACTTCATGCCAGCTTCCCCGGTGACTTTGCTTGTGGGAAGCTGGCAGGGAAGTTGCAAACACTATCATGTGACTAGACTATGATTGTCAGAAATAAGGACCAACAAGTGCTCAGATTGTGATCATGTGACTGCAGGGGGTGCTGCCATGGCCTTAAGTATGAGCACCGGTCAATGCCATCATACGTTTGAATGGACACTGAATGAATGGTTAACTGAGGACCACTTGCATTTTCACAACTGATTATAGGAGGCTAAAGGGACGCGGTGGCTCAGTGGGTTAGGACGCTGAGCTTGTCGATCGGAAGGTCGGCAGTTTGGCGGGTCGAATCCCGAGTGCTGCGTAACAGAGTGAGCGCCTGTTACTCGTCCCAGCTTCTGCCAACCTAGCAGTTCGAAAGCACGTAAAAATGCAAGTAGAAAAATAGGGACCACTCCGGTGGGAAGGTAACAGCGTTCCGTGCGCCTTTGGCGTCTAGTCATGCCGGCCACATGACCACAGAGATGTCCTCGGACAAGCGCTGGCTCTTCGGCTTTGAAACGGAGATGAGCACCGGCCCCTAGAGTCGGAAACGACTAGCACGCATGTGCGGGGGAACCTTTACCTTTTTTATAGGAGGCTAAGGGAGAGAAAATGGCACACATTTCTTAGTCCAGGCGGACTTGTTTTGTGATAGTCTGGCTGAACTGGAGCTGGGCTAGGGCCTGGTTACCTGCAACTCTTTGACAATCATGAAGCAGAGAAGACGGTCTAATCCGTTGAGACCAAAGGTACCCAGAGTGTTCTGGATCTCGGCAAACAAGCGACTGTTGGAGACTTCCTGGTGAGTTTTCATATCATACCAGGTGTTAAGCTGATCAATATAGCAGGCAGACCTTTTGGGAAACAGGTAAAAAAGGTAAGTAGCCATCACTGAAGGAAGGATCTTATCTGTGAGCAAGCTGGCAAGGGCGAACAATCTTTAAGCAATCAGATATTGAGTAAAGTTGGCCAAACAAGAAACAGGAAGATCTGCGATAATAAAATGTAGATTCATTAAATTATGTAATTTTTCCATACCGAGAGTCAGAATCAGTTCTGGGCTAAAACCTCTGCAGGTTTGGAATGAGATATAGTTACGAGTTTTTGACTAGTTCAGGCAGAAGGGGGAGGGGGAGGGGAAGAAAGGAGGAAGGAGGAGGAGGAGGAAGGGGGAGGGAAAGGAAAAGGAGAAAAAAGAGAGGGGGAAGAGGAGAAAAAGGAGAGGGAAGGATGAGAAGGAAAAGGAAAAAAGGAGGGGGGGAGAAAGAGAGGAAGGAAGAGGAGGAGGAAAGAAAGACTTTTTCCTCTTAAGATACAGACTCTGTAAGAGATGAAGGGGTAGGAGTTTTATGAAACTTGTCTGGTTTAGTCTGCTGATCGTTATGTGAAGATGTCAAGAAACAGCCCATTTTCTGCGGGAATATGCAAATTATGTAGTCTGCTTACTTTGGGTCAGTGATTCTCAGAATTTCTCTGCAGAGGCGACCAATAAAAGTAACAGATTCATCTGTAGGTGCAAATTTGGGTATTGGAATATGGGTGGATTGGTAGATGCTTTGCCAGTCTTGAATCTGAAAGACATGCACAGTGAAATCATTCTGAGTTATCTCTGATTATACGTAATTGCATTCCCCCCCCCCCAAAAAAAAATATCAGGCTGTTTTTCAAGACTACAGTATCCTAGTGGTGAACTGGTGTAAGGAAAACAGCCTAGTTTTAAATACTGGAAAAAACCAAAGAGATCATTATCCATTTCAGAAAAGGCGGGCACGGCCACACTTCTCTGTGCATCAATGATTCACCTGTGGAGATGGTTACCAGCATCAAATTACTGGGTGTGCAGCTAACAAGTAGGCTGGCTTGGTCGCTCAACAGCGAGACACTGGTGAAGTGGGCACAGCAGCGCCTGCATTTTCTGCATCGCACGAGAAAAGCACATCTTCGTTCCCCTGTCCTGACCACTGTCTACAGAGGGACGATCAGGAGCATCCTGTCATACAGCATCACAGTCTGGTTTGGAAGCATCCCTGCTCCAGACAGGAAGGCGGTGCAGAGAGTGGTGAGGATGTCAGAAAAGATTATTGGCAGTTCCCTCCCTCCCATCCAGGACATGGCATATGAGCGTTGCTTGAGCAGGATCCGTAAGATTGTCTGGGACACGACTCATCCTCTTCATGACCCGTTTTCCTTGTTACCTTTTGGGAGGAGGGGGCTCCGTGGTATCCGAAGCAGAACATCCAGATTCAGTCAGTTTTGTTCCATACACTATTAACCTTGTGAATTCTAAAGCTTCCTCCTTCCACTATATATTCAAGATGGACAGTGACTAATATTTATATGATACTTATATGTAAGGGTGTAGGTCTATACATATGTTGCATATAGTATTTAATTTAATTTAATTTTAATCCCATTTATATCCCGCCCTTCTCCGAAGACTCAGGGCGGCTTACAATCTAAAGCACAATGTGCTTAGCAATAGCCTTCATTCTATGTATATGCCTGTTTAAATGTGTGTTATGTATGTGTACACTTTGAGAGCAAGCAACTAAATTTCATTTTTAATGTGTGCCATTGTGCCCACAGTAAAAAAAAGACAATAAAGGTTATCTATTTAGTGTTGTCTATGAGTGGTGTTGGTTTCAAGGCTCTTGATGGCTGCTCTTGGTCTGTCCACATCATCTACCAGTAGTCCTCGACTTATGACTGGTCACTCAGTGACTGTTTGAAGTTTTGACAGGCACCCCTCCACACCAGGCACTTACAACCTGGTTTCAAAGTTTTGTTCTCCCCCCCCTCCCCGCCCATAGCCATGTGTGCCATTTTTGACACATTTTCCAGAAACCAGCATTTGTTTACAAATGTAGGCAAAAATAGCCCATAGCAAAAAATGGTGGCCGTGGTGACTTGGCCGCAATGAGTTGGCTGCGGTGAGTTGTCCCATTCCGAACAACAGATCTGCTTAACAACAATAGCGTTCACTTAATGATTGCAGTGGCTGCCTTACAACCATTGCATTTGCATTTGGACCGTGTAACTTTAAAACGTAACCTTTGAAGAAGTGAGTGAAACAATTCTAGTGCAATAAATACCGGGGCTGGATTAACCCACCATGCTAAACTTTAGCTTACTCAATCACGATCTACTGACTAAACCACACTTGGCTGGGTTCACACAACACATTTAAGGTGGACTAAATAAGGAAACAATGTCTTAGTGAAATGTGTGAATTCAGTCCCGATAACGTCTTGTGGCTGATTGGTTTTACTCACTCCTTCTGTCCAGTTTTCTGTGAAGAGGTTTGGGGAGATGTTTTACAGCTAGCAGAGTATTTCCTCAAGTCATTTTTGGAGTTGAAATGGAGGGGGAATTCAGAGGAAGACACGAGGGCTCTGAATAAGCAGCATTAAGAATAAGATAGAAAGCCAGTAACCCCATGGTGGGCTCCTTGGTGCTCCCTGAGCTTGATAGCTTTTTTGCAGACGCTTCATTCCCCATTACCAATTAGGTAACATCAGTACTAGGAGGGCTTGTGGTTTGTTCTCGGCAAGCTACTTTTCCTTCTAGCAATGAAGCGTCTGCAAGAAAACAACCAAGCTCTGAGTGCACCAAGCACCCTGTAGTTGAACCCTGAGCTACAAACATTCTTTTCTGTTGACATCTATACATTCTACAGCTTTTTAATAAGGATGTTTAATACCTTTGTCCTTAAGAAGTTGTTGCATTCCTGCTCCACGTTGTAATTAATAATACGGGATACTTCTTCCTGCCAGATTTTTAATCCACAGATGTTAACGTAGTCCTGGATGTACTCAAAGGAACGGTGGAACCCATCCATTGTGGCTGCCATATCTTTCAGTCTGGGCATCAGCTCGCTGGGCTGTGGAAATAGGGAAAAATCAAAAGGACATTCACCATCTTTGCCTTCTTAAATTTATTATTCCTCCATTCAGGGATGTCTACAGAAGGGCAGGTTTAGGAAACTCACGATGGCAGATGCTAAGAAAGGGTTTGGACTGCAAAGTCACAGCTGCCATTTTGATCACTTTAACCCAGGGGCCTTCAGACTTGGCCCTTTTATGACTTGTGGACTTCAACTCCCAGAATTCCTCAGCCAGGTACTCTGGCTGAGGAATTCTGGGAGTTGAGGTCCACAAGTCATAAAAGGGCTAAGTTTGAAGACGCTTGCTTTAACCCCTTTGTGCACATCCCAATAAAGATAGTCCTCAACTTACAACCATTCATTTAGCGGCTCTTCGAAGTTACAATGGCACTGAAGAAAGTTACCTACAAACAGCTGCCACATTTACAACTGTTGTAGCATTGCCACAGTCATGTTATAAAAATTTGAGTACTTGGGCAGCCTGCACGTATTTACCATGGTTGCAGTGTCCCAGGATCACGTGATCACCATTTGCAATCTTCCCAGCCGGTTTCCGACAAGCAAAGTCAATGTGGAAAGCCAAATTCATTTAACAAATGCATGATTCACTCAACAACTGCAGTGATTTGATTAACAACCGTGACAAACCAGGTTGTAAATCAGGCATTACTTGCTTAACAACCGCCATGCCTAGCAACAGAAATTTGGTCTCAATTGCGGTTGTAAATTGAGGACTGCTTGTGGATTCCAGAATTTCCTCTTTCCTGGAAACCTTCTCCCTCCCTACCTAGGAGAAACAATTTCACCATTGCAAGATGGAGAGAAGCAAAAGCTTCTCTGCCTCCAAGTTTTTTTTTAATATATATTTGCAAACTGGAACACCCCTGTTCCTCCAGCTTTTTCAAGAGTTGCCCATGCATCTGAAATAGAATTTGAGACTGTGTAATGTGCGAAACCTCTCTTTTCATGAAGCTGTAGGGAGATGACTTGAAGCATTTAATTTCTAAAAGGGGAACGAGGATGAGAATTTTACCGTAACAGTTGGTACTGTTAAGGAATTTGTTGTGCAGAGATCTCCTTGTGCTACCAAAGAGTTGCATAGACTGTACTGAGAGTTAGTACACACAGTATTCCTAGCTGAGTTTGTGTTAGCTAATTGGTGTAAAATGGCACAAGAACTGTTGTCAGGCATCTCCTGGATAACCCGGTTGGATGGTACAAACTATGTTTCCTGGTCCACAAAATGCTGCTTGCTTTTGTGCAAGGAAGGACTATGGACTGTAGTTAATAACCCACCAGATACTACTGCTTGGGATCCAAATAACGAAGAGGATGCAAAGAAGATAGACGACTTTAAACGAAACAATGAGAAAGCTCTTTGCATTATTGGACTAACACTGAATGACCAGCAGCTTGTCCATATTCGTGGTGAGGAGTCTGCTGCTAGGTGTTGGGACGTTTTGCGAAGGCTTTATGTTCGAGACAGTGTGGGTGCACATATACACCTTACACGTAAGCTGTTTAGGGCTCGTCTGCAGAAGAATGGAGATATGCTGACCCATTTAAACTACATGAAGACAACTTTTCAAGAGCTTCATGAAAAGGAGCTGATTTTTTCAGAGTACTCTTGTATTTACTGTGTGACTCTTACCATCCAACCGGGTTATCCAGGAGATGCCTGACAACAGTTCTTGTGCCATTTTACACCAATTAGCTAACACAAACTCAGCTAGGAATACTGTGTGTACTAACTCTCAGTATAGTCCTGGGCCCATAACCAGTGTTAAGGAATTTGTTGTGCAGAGATCTCCTTGTGCTACCAAAGAGTTGCACAGACAAAGAAGGGTACTGAGAGCAGTAAGAGTCACACAGTAAACACAAGAGTACACTGAGTTGTAAAAGCAAAAAGTAGTTTACTTTTGAGGTGGTGTAAAAACAAAAATGCACGGTCAAAAATAAACAGTCCAGGTCATACACAATAGTAACAGTCCAAGGAGTAATCCAAAATACAAAGTCTTCTTACCACAGTTCAGGTTTCACAGTAACAGAGCAAAAACAGTAATAGTAGAGAGCAGTGAATTCAGAGAAAGAAGCTACGTTACTAGCTCCCTCTTATGGCCATGAGAACACTTACACACCCATTGGCCAATTAACATCTTAAAGATATAACATCATGGTTAATATATTTTCAACCCAACATTGTAGGCTAACACCATATGCCTAACAGGTACGATGACAAAGAGCTAGGCTAAATGAATGTAGGCAATCAGAAAGAAAGAAAAAAAAGGGGGGGGGAAGACCACCTAGTACCTTAGCTCTGGGGTTGAAGGTGAGCCCTCGGTGTAGGGCAAAAGCCACACGTTTGACCAGCTCCTTCCTAATTCCATCTTCAAGCAACTGCTTTGGGTCAACCTAGAAAACCCGCAGGAGAGAGAAATGATCATGTGCCCATATTTTCTCTTCATGGGCCTTTCTGTTTGTTGGATACGTGTTTCCTACTCTCTATTATGCTATGGCTGAACTGAACATTTTTTTATCTCGAGGAAGATCAGACAGTCTCCAAGTTTTCTAACTTTTGCAGAACAGAACAAGCCCAAAGGACATCTAGTGCCAGAATACTGAGTGTGTAGGTGCAGAACATCTACACGCTCAGTATTCTGGCACTAGATGTCCTTTGGGCTTGTTTTTCATCCTACTGTGGTGATCGCGGAGGACTAAGGAGACACCCTTGAAGATGATTATGTAGAAGCTATAACCGCAGGGACTAGTCCAGGCAGTCACCAGGAATCAACACTGATTTGAAGAAACATGTTGTTATTGTTGTTAGTTGCAAAGTCGTGTCCGACCCATCGTGACCCCATGGACAACGTTCCTCTAGGCCTTCCTGTCCTTTACCATCTTCTGGAGTTCATTTAGGCCAGACATGTCAAACACAAGGCCCGGGGGCTGGATCCGGCCCGCGAAGTGGTTTCATGTGGCCCACGAAGCCATCCTGGAAATAGTGAGGGAACGGCCCCCACTGCCTTGGCCCTGGCCCAGAGACCCTCCTTCTGCCAGAGACCCTCCGATTTGTCCCACTCCTGCCTGGGCTCCCATAGGCACCCTTGATGCGAATGATGTAGAGCTGGCCATGCCCACCCAGTAGGCCATACGCACTCTAGCCACGCCCACCCAGTAGGCCACGCCCACCCTGGCCATACCCACCCGGCCCCTTGAGGGCAACCGCAATGCTGATGCGGCCTTCAATGAAATTGAGTTTGACACCCCTGATTTAGGCTCATGCAGAAACATACGTGCACATAAACAGCCCTTGAAGAAATGTTGGAAAATGGCCTTCAAAATGCAATTTTTGTTCCTTTGGGTGAAGCTACTGTACCATTCTCACATACTTTTTGGACCTCACTTATTTCAAGATTCATGAAATCTATCTTTGGGAATCAGCAGGTTTCTAGATTTTTCTGTCCACTGCAATGGAAAATGTTACCTTGATGATGCCAACCAATGTTGTTTTCATCATCAGGATGCCTTCCGTGAAAATGGAGATGGCGTGTGTAAGTTTAGCAACCTTTGAGAAGGAAAAGAGAGGTTGGTAATTAGAAGGCAGCTCCAGAGCATTGGGGAGGTGAAAAGAACATCATTGATAAGGAAGCTCTTTTCTTCTTTGACCACATGGGACTTCTTTCTCCTTAATTTCATGTTTTAAATGACATGCCCAACTGTCACTTCCTTATGACAAGAGGAACAGAAATAAGCTGCTTCCACTTTTTGTGATAAATATTCATTCCTTGTTACATATGATTTACTATATGTCAAGTTTCCGACGGATGAGCTCTTCAAAGAACTCTGAGGCATTGTTTACCTTCAAAGTCTTTTATTACAGGGCTTTTCAACCAGTGGTACGGGTACCACCTGTGGTACATTGGCACCTGGCAGGTGGTACGCGACCATCCTAGAAAAGTGGTAGCGGGGGAGGGGAATGAGCTGAACCAGTGGCAGCACCACACAAGCCTGAGCGAGAGACGGCTGGAGCTGCAGGGCTGTCAGTGTTCAACAGAAGCGCCAGGATCAGCGCCAGGATCCAGCTGGAGCTCAGCGCTTATCCCGGCGTGTCTACTGATCCAAGAAGAAGTGCCGATCAGCTGGAATGTTGCAGCATCTCCAGGGTCTTGTGATTTACATTCAGATGCTTGGCAACTGATTCATATTTATGACAGTCACAGTATCCCAGGGTCATGTGAAGTGACCCAAACCTGCTGCAACCACCCAGCAGATGGGGAGAATAAAAACCAAACACCCCCCATCCCAGCCCCGCTGCCAATCCTCAACAGAAATGCTCACAACAATGAAAACCTCGGACAGGAGGAAGAGCGCTGCCAGGCGGGCAGGCAGGCAGGTGTCTTGCTCGTCTGTGGCTTGGGGGGGGGCACTTTTTTCAGTGCCATTGTAACTTCGAACAGTCACTAAGCGAACTGTTGTAAGTTGAGGACTACCTGTACTTCCTTTTTTTTTTGGTCATTAAGTTTTTGACACCTTGCTAGGCGACTGGTGGACTCGGATGTTGCCATATCTTAAAAGTGGTACAATGGGTGAAAAGGTTGAAAAGCCCTGTTTTATTAAAGCAATATAATATCGGCAATGCTTGGGAGAAGCTGGAATCTGGATTCCCCTCCCCTAAGCACAATAATATTGAAACCCAATTCCCTCCTTTTGTTGCTGTCATAAATCACATTCTCCAATTAGTTTGAAGGGTAAGTTCTCCCTCTTTAGCTTAACCCCCCCAGTTCTTTCTTATCGCCTCTTATTACACTTAACCTTGCTACTGTTATTATGTCTAATTCCCATGCATTCTTCCTTCCCCCTCCCTTCTTCATCTAACTTTAACTCTAAAAGTGATACACAAGTAGAAATATGAAATAGCTGCTTCTTCATCTTTTGTCAAAGCAAGAACATCCAATGTTAGCAGCATTGACATCATAATCTATAGTGTCTCTATCACCCAGGAATATGACTTCATACCCAATTCCAGAAGTGCACCTAATCTCTCTAACACTGTGAACTTTGATGCACCTCATAGCGGGGTCCAAGTTGAGCGTAATCTCGCAGCTTGTCCTTGTCCAAGCGGGTTGGCACCTCAATGATATCGTGAGTCTGCAGTTTTATAATCTTCAGGAGAGAAGTGAACATGCTTTCTGGAATGATCTGTAAAACCTTTTCTCCCAAAATGGAAAAATACAAAATGCAAAAATATTGATTAGTGAGTGAAAAGTAATAGTACCTTTAAGGGTTACAATACCCCTCTAGTTTTTAGCATGGTAGAACAATACCCCTTGAATTCCAACGAAGGGAGACCTGAATTAGCAAAAGTTATTTTTTGTTATCCCCAAGTAAAGCCCTTTTCAACTATTATTTAGGGGAGGGCAGGTTATAAATCCTTTTGTTCAGTGCTGTTATAATTTCAAACGGTTGCTGAACAAACGGTCATTAAGCAAGAACTATTTGTATACCAAACTGACTTTCTAGCCACATAGATAGGTGTGATCTATCCCAACGGGAATAATATGTTGTTTGGCTCAACTCTGTTATTTACAATGTGGTGAATGTGCTTACCACCTACCCTTTCTTTCTTATATTTCCTTTCTCTGCTAAATTCATTTTTTTATCTAGAGATGAACTTTCATTGATTTAAACAGAGAATGTTCTCATTATAAATGTCATCATGTTTAAGGCTGCATGATTATACACTTACTATTAATCTAATCTAACAAACTCTTAGGTGGTTGTTCAGTTCTTTATTACTGGATTTAGGTAGGAAGATCCAAATCTTGGGTTGGGCAAAGGAGACTTATCTTTGGTTCAAAGATCTAGAAAGTTCTTGGCTACAGTGACCAAGAGGTTCAGCTTGAATTGTGACAGTCCACTGCAGCGTTTCTCAAAATCAGCAATTCTTAAGATGTGTGGGCTTTTAATTTCCAGGCATTATGGGAGCTGAAGTCAACACATCTTCAGTTGGTTGAGAAACACCGGTCTATTGTAAAGCTCTTCCAGAGGGGAACTCTTGAAAAACGGCTTTCCCAGTTTGTAATAAGGGGAAAAATTATCTCCAAAAATGATCTTGCTCACCTTTCTTACATAGGATACCAGTTCTCCAGAATAATACTGTGATACACTGAGAAGATCAGGACTGTTTGCTTGATTGATGCGAAGAAGTGGCATGTCAAGAGCTGAAGCCAGCTGGAAGCAAGTGAATAGACACATCAATAAAGTTCCCAGCTATACTTTAGGTTATAATATGGTTTCTATTGACAGTGGCTTAATGCAAGGAGTGAATCTGGCTACTGTGGCTTGTAAATCATGCTTTGTGGCTTAAGTCTACTGTACGGACTCAGCCAATTATTTAACAAGCTGTGACTAAGCAAACTTTGTCTTTGGTGTGTAAACTTCCGACGTGACTTAAAAACCTACCTATTCCAGCAAGCCGGCCTGGCCTGATAGATTTTGGGGTTTCATTTATTTTACTATTGTTTATACTGTATACTTACCTTGCTCTGTACACCGCCCCGAGTCCTTCGGGAGAAGGGCGGTATATAAAAACAAACAAATAAAATAAATAAATAAATAAACTGAGCCTCAGATTTTCATGCCCGAGATTGAAAGTCATTAGAATTACTATGTAAGTGAAATATATTCTGAGTAAAGTAAATCCTTAATTATTTTTGAAAGGCCTAATACCATTCTGGAAAGAATCCAGAATAAAATGGATCAGTTTTACGGTCTTGGAAATCCAATTTGTCAACTTGGGACAAAGGATTTCAAGAGAGGCAACAAATAGGTGCCCCCCCTAAAAAAAAACACCCATAAAGGATTCCCAATCCGCCTTCCCAAAAGCTGGATTGTTGCTAATGAACTAACCAACTCACCTTTAAAAAGGTGGCCCGGAGTTTGGTTACCATAGATGGGCTGACTCTTATACTTTCCTGCATGATAGAGGTGAAACTGGAAAAAGGGTGGTGGAAGATAAATAAAGCCATGATAGAAATAAAATCTGAAATCAATATTTGGTCTAAAACAGACTTGTTCAAGATTTAAATGTAAACATGTTTTAAGATTTAAATGTAACTAACAACAACAAAAGGGACGCAGTGGCTCAGTGTGTTAGGACGCTGAGCTTGTCGATCAGAAGATCGGCAGTTTGGCGGGTCGAATCCCGAGTGCCGCGTAGCAGAGTGAGCGCCTGTTACTCGTCCCAGCTTCTGCCAACCTAGCAGTTTGAAAGCACGTAAAAAAATGCAAGTAGAAAAATAGGGACCACTACGGTGGGAAGGTAACAGTGTTCCGTGCGCATTTGGCGTTTAGTCATGCCGGCCACATGACCACAGAAACGTCCTCGTACAAGTGCTGGCTCTTCGGCTTTGAAACGGAGATGGAGCACCGGCCCCTAGAGTTGGAAACGACTAGCACGCATGTGCGGGGGAACCTTTACCTTTACAACAACAAAATAGGACCATTCATATAAATGCAGAAACAAATATGAAAAATTGTAAACTAGACCGGTACATGATATGATTCTGCATATATATTATTATACTTCTTATTGTGGTCTTCACTCCCGTTAAAAGTGGTGGGGCGCCTGGTCTCCTGGAAAGTTCTCTGTCCTTCTTTTAAAGCCTTGTTCGTGTGAAGATTGTCAACCAAACAAGGCAGCTACATTTACACTCAAATAGATCTGAACTTCTCCATAGAAAACAAACACCTTATGCGGCAAGCAGGTTTAGAATCCGCTCCCTAAAGTGATCAGAAAACGAAGAGCTAAGATAGGAATGCTACAATTCCTGTAGAAGAATTGTAGCTCTACAGTAGAACACATGCTGTTCATGTAGAATGCACTGCAGGTAAGTCCTCAATTTACGACCAGTTGCTTACAACCCACCTGGGGGGGCTACTTAGGACTCAGATTTAACATTTCAATGGTCACCTCCACCCCTGCAGTCACGTGACTAAAACTCAGGTGTTTGGCATCCAAGCTGCATTTATAGCTGCTTGCGGTGTCCCACGGTCATTTGATTGCATTTTGCAAGGGTTTTGCTGAATGTATTTCCTGTTTTCAGCAAAACCATCTCATAAACACTGGTTCGCTTTGCAATTGTGGCAACTGCTTTACTAGGAGTGTCTAGACCAGGGGTAGGCAACTTTGGCTCTCTTATGACTTGTGGACTTCAACTCCCAGAATTCCTGAGCCAGCACGGCTGGCTCAGGAATTCTGGGAGTTGAAGTCCACGAGTCATAACAGAGCCAAGGTTGCCTACCCCTGGTCTAGACTTACAACTGTGATGGGCAGGCTCCATTGTGATCATGAGTGGAGGACCATCTGTACTCTTAATCTACGTAGCAGCGTTTTCCACCCCTTAATTGACAAATTATAAGAATCAAAAGAGGTTCCAACTCTCAAGGTTCATTATTTAGATATGATTGCTTCTACAATAGGACACTGAACATGCTACTTCATTCGGGGAAGCCAGCCTACTCAGCTAATCAGTCCTGGTAAGAAGAATTCAGAATGTCTTTGGAGTCATACCTGTCAATGAGCTGCCAAGCGTAGGAAAGGTCCCCTACTATCTGCATGGTGATTAAAACCTCTTCTTTAATGTTGATGGTTCGGATCATTTGATGCAGAAACTTACGAGAATCTGCGAGAAACTGGCAAACTTGCAGATTGGACTCCAGTTGGTGAAATTCCTGGACCTGCGTTAAACAGCTGAATGAATGCAGCTCATTCACTGAGGAGATTTTCAATCATATTATTCCACCAAGAAAATGAGAAAATGTTTAGACAAGGACTCCGTCCTTACCTCTTCCAAAGCTTGAATTAGCTGCACTGTTTTCCTGCCTGCTGCAGTGGAATCATTGTAGTTCAGGGACATGATTTGTTTGGAGATTTCTCTAAACCAGGCTTGCAGATTTTCTGTCCAAGCAGGAAAAGGAATAAAAGAGATCAACTTGTTGTGGCAGATCTGACTGTCAACGCCCCTGAAATCACTTAAACTCTCTGTCTACAAATGTTGTGTTTCCAAATATTGACTAAAATAGGAAAAATACTTAAGAATTAGATGATTGTTTTCTTTCATTGGCAAAAATGCTAATCTTTATGTGCCACTACAATGCAAGACTTAGAAGCCTAACTTGTGTGGGAGGGAAAAAACAGAGCCAGGATACTGGCCACTTTTAGCTTTGAGAAAGAAGATGTTATTTCTGCATGTGACTTTGGATTTCCCCCATTCACTTTGCTTGTGAGGCGCCAGCTGCAAAAGTCACAAAGGACCCCAGGATGCTGAAACTGTCATGTCATGTTTCCATCTTACTGTTGGAAATTCTTAATTTATTGAATATGCACTTGCCATGAAAGGATTCAACTTGCGATATTTCAACAGAAGTTGTTAGAGAACATAGGTCTTAATAGCATGTTTCACATCTACCAAATCAATAATGAACACAGCCCATCATTTCCCTTTATTGATTCGCTGCAGAAATTCAGCCCTCCATTTTTTCTCCTCTTAAAAAGAGCCAACAGCATGAAGACAATGACCACATCTGCTGAAAACTAACAACCACACACACACGCACACACACAAAAGAAATGTTGGCGAAGCCAGACTGGTGGACCTACGGTAAAATATCTTTTAATCTTGGTGATCCTATCCTCAAGCCTAAGGGACAGCTAAAATCAGAAGGACATGTCTGCCGTTGGTTTACATATTTACAATTGGAAGAAAGATTTAAATTAGACAAAGAGTTACGGGTTTGACTTGGTTAAAAATGAATTGGAAATTCATTACTCTTCATGCTAAAAGTTTTTAACAAGATTCCTACTTGTTTTTCTGTTTCAGCCTACCGTTTTTCTCCACTCTGGTTAATGGTTTCACGCCTGAAAAGACATCTGCCAATTCAGCCATTCTTTCTGATCCTTCTGTCTTGTAGCTCTCCCACTTCGTTTGCTTTTCTGACAACATCTGTTTGAACATCTAGTAGAAAGACAGACATTTCTCAGATTGATTTACTAAATTTAAATGCCACCCATCTTACTATCCAGAGCTACTCTGGGAGGCTTTGATTAAAAGACAAGTGGCCCAAACCCAAAGCTGTTAACGATACACTTAGGGGTCAGTGAATCATTGCAAATCCTATTCAAATCACTGACCAAAAAGTCAGCTAGCTGAGTTGAGTCTACGACTAAAAATATATGATTAGGAAGAAGAGCTATATGTCAAAATGTTGATCAAATAAAATTAAAAGCACTCTATTCGATTAACCATACATTAAAAATAGACATTTGATAAATAAATATATTTTGTTAACTTTGTTTTTAACTATGCTTGTACAGGTAGACCACAACTAACACCAGAACCTCTGTTGCTAAGTGACAGGATTGTTAAATGAGTCATGACTAATTTTGCAACTTTTGGCCACGCCTGTTAGGTAAGTTGCCCCAGTTGTTAAGTGAATCACACGGTCACTAATGCTTCCCCCATTCACTTTGCTTGTGAGATGCCAGCTGCAAAAGTCACAAATGACTCCAGGAAGCTGAAACTGTCATTAACATATGCTGGTTGCCAAGGACCCAAATTTTGTTTCATGTGACTGTGGGGACATTACAACAGTGGTTGGTGCAAGAACCGGTCATAAGTCACTTTATTCAGTGAGGCAGTAACCTTGAACAGCCGCTAAATGGATGGTTGCAAGATGGGGACTACCTCTATAATGGTTTTATTGTTTTATTTGTAAAATGCCCAGAGTCATGCAAATATAATGGGCAGTTTAGAAATGTGATAGACAGACAGACAGACAGACAGATAGATAGAGCATTAATAATACATTTTTCAAAGATTGTCCGAGAAAATAAGAAAGGACCAGGCCATCTTTAAAAAAATATTTTTTTAAATGAAATTCTCCTTCAAGGATTTTAGAGAAAACAAACTCCTGAAGCTGTTTCTCTGGGTTCTTGCAATGAGACATCTATGAGCCCAGGAGAACAATTAACATGACACTCAAAAAAAAAATAGCCAAATCTGAGTTTTCAGCTGTTATTATTTTCGGATGACCCATCGCTTCTTGTGAACTGTGACACACACACTCCCTCCCACCTCAGAAATGAGCCCCCCGTTTTTTATTTACCTCTTTCAAAATGAATTCAAACTGGGCTGTATCCAGGAGGAGCTGGAAAAGAATCTTGGGCTTGAATCTGGAGTCAGTGAGAACTTGGTCTTTTATCTGGCGGAGGCGCTTGTTATTTGGATCATAAGCTAGGGAGGGAAGGAAAAAGAGGGCACTTTTTTTTATAGAGGTAGCAAATTATTTAAAATCATTGTTATAAATGAACTTGTGTTAAGATATTTAATAGCTGGAACGGTAAAGAGTATAATGGGCCAGAACACACAGTTGTGGTTGATTGGTTGGAGACTGCGGGCTCCGGCATGAAGCAATCTATGTTATGATTGGTTGCTGGATGTAAAGGCGGAGTTTGCCTGCCCCCCCCTTTTCTTCTTCCTGGTCTGTACGCGGTTCTATGATTTACCTGATGATTTAGCTCATGATATAGTGGCGTGCCTATCTTGTTTGCTCTAAATATAGATGTTAAATATATTTATTTATATAAAACTAAAAGTTCGTCTGACTCCGTCTGGACACCAACTGAGCAATTCCCTGGCAACTTGAAGCAAGCACCACATTTTTCAGTAGGAGCAAGAGTTTCCATTCCCATGAAAAATTCCAAATGGGGTCTGAAGATGATGGCATACACTGATCCTGAATATGGAGACTGCACATGAATTACAGATGGTCCTCCACTTACGACCGCAGTTGAGTCCAGAATTGAGGGGACTTTTAAGAAGGGAGTGCTTCTAAGCTAAGTCATGAAAAGAAAATGTGACTTGCAAACTTCCCCTTCTCTAGTTGGATCGCCCGTCCTTGTTGTGAAACGTCACTTCTTACCCAAGTCTGCAGTATGAAGCATCAGCCAGCGGATCGCCACGTTACAATCTCTTAAGCAGTTCAGCAGTTTTGGGATGTTGTCAAGCACCATCTCTTCTCTTAAACAACCTTCCTTAAGAAATTGTTGCACTTGGCTGTGAACACGCTCAGTGACAGCAGCAGCTCGGCTGGCCTTCAAAGGCAGAAATCAAAGCATTAGCATAACAGAGGAAGAGCGAAGCCCTAGGGATGAAATGGCCATTTTAAAATTCGTGGGCCTCTAGCAAAGGCTAAACTACATCTTCCGGCATCTTTCATGCTTGGCTAAATTGTCTTAACACACCTGGGAGTTGTAGTTTGTAATACCCAGAGAGCAACAGGTGCAGACTCCTGGTATAAGTGATACTAACAAAAACCTATTAACGCTCTTCAAGTTTTCAAACGTAGGAGTTACATGTTACTGTTGTTCCTAAACAACTTAAACAACAACCCTTACTTTACAAAAAGCAAAAAATAAAAAAAATGCAGATGTTGAAGATATTCCAATGAATAAGTTACTTTCCAATTTATGGAAAAAAAACAAAAAAAAAACTGTCATTCCCCACCTTCCCTGCCAGGATTTGAGAGCAAATCATTATTTTTCTGTTTAATGTTAGTTCTGGCGAAGTTGCTTTGCAAAGTTTCCTTTCTAATCAGCAATCTATTTGTGGTTGGTCTCAAAAAGTAAAACGGGGTCAGATCTGGTTAGTGCTTAAATGGGATATATTAGTACCTGGCAATCTCAACCACAGATGATTGTTCACAGAAATTTAAGGGATTATATGACCAGAACAAAAGGATTTAATTTAATTAATTTCTCTACTTTCATTCCTGCTCTGCCATGTAACGCCATGGTTACATGCACTCTTCAGTAGGATTAATTAGTTTCATTCAGATTTATTATTTATTTGCCTGGGGAATTGAAACATATCCTAGGAGAAAGAAGTGTCGAACTACTTTTTATCCTGCTGCTAAGTAAGCAACAGATTTTCCATGAAGTCACCCATCGCTGAATTGGACTCAGAGGAGAGATTAGCTACCTCTTGTGAATTCTAAACAAGTACATTTGACTCAAGCTTGCTAATGAGTATGCCACAAGGACACAAATGGTTAAGTGGGAGTTTCAGAAGTCCACGAGGTGTGCAAAAGTGGGTCCTGACATTCCAGCCACAGTCAACTACACTGTAGATCTAGGTGTCTATTATTCTTCCTCAGAGTGGCTGAGACCTTCCTTTCCTTCCTCCCATTTTAAAGTCTTTCTGATGTAATTCTACACTCATGGGAAAAGGCCCCCACTTCCCATTTAAATCTGCTATCTCTCCTTCCTTCCTTCCTTTCCCCGCTTATAATGTGCAAATTAAGCGGTGGCTCAGTGGGTTAGGACGCTGAGCTTGTCGATCAGAAGGTCGGCAGTTTGGCGGGTCGAATCCCCAGTGCCGCGTAACAGAGTGAGCACCTGTTACTCGTCCCAACTTCTGCCAACCTAGCAGTTCGAAAGCACGTAAAAATGCAAGTAGAAAAATAGGGACCACTACGGTGGGAAGGTAACAGCGTTCCGTGCGCCTTTGGCATCTAGTCATGCCGGCCACATGACCAGAGACGTCCTCGGACAAGCACTGGCTCTTCGGCTTTGAAACGGAGATGAGCACCAGCCCCTAGAGTCGGAAATGACTAGCATGCATGTGTGGGGGAACCTTTACCTTTACCTTTAATGTGCAAATTCAGGTTGCCAAGGGTAACAAGAGAATAAGACCTTAAGGTAGGAGACCCTTAAAAAGCTCTAGGTTTGGTGAGATCACAAGTTGTTAAGTTTAATGAAAACACTTAAATCAGATTCTAATAGAACTTCACTCATCCTGCTAAGCTCACATTTCCTTACCTGCTCCTTAACATTGGAAAGATCCAATGTGTAGTTCAGAGCTGTTTTGGCAGCCTTGTATGGCTCCCAGGCGTCTCCCAGATTGACTGATATTCCCATGTAAATGCTAATAACCTGTGAACAGAAGCCAAAATAAAATCACTGAAAATTCCAGTTGTCCAGGTATTAACGGAGAAAGGAGGGCATCAGCAGGTCACAAAACAGATTTACGCCTGGTTTGCTATGGAGTTGGCTAACCATGGTTCCAGTGTTAGCTATGGTTATGGCTATACATGGCCTTAGGTAAAGGTAAAGGTTCCCCCGCACATGCATGCTAGTCGTTTCCGACTCTAGGGGCCGGTGCTCATCTCCGTTTCAAAGCCGAAGAGCCAGCGTTTGTCCGAGGACGTCTCCGTGGTCATGTGGCCGGCATGACTAGACGCCAAAGGCGCACGGAACGCTGTTACCTTCCCACCGTAGTGGTCCCTATTTTTCTACTTGCATTTTTACGTGCTTTCGAACTGCTAGGTGGGCAGAAGCTGGGACGAGTAACAGGCTGTTACGCGGCACTCGGGATTCGACCCGCCAAACTGCCGACCTTCTGATCGACAAGCTCAGCGTCCTAACCCACTGAGCCACCGCGTCCCTATACATGGCCTTAGAGACAGTTAACTATGGTTATGCATGTGGTTAGCCATGGTTGAAGGTGTCACTAGCTGTGGTTGTGGATGTGATTAGCCCTGGCTGTGGATGTAGTTAGCCATGGTTGTGGAGGCAGTTTAGTGGCATCATTTTAAAACTAGTGGAAAATCAATGCTGGACATGGTTGCAGGGTTAGTTATGGTTATGGATACAGCTAGCCATGATTGTGGAGACAGCTGGCCATGGCTGTGGAAGTATGTAACCATGGTTATGTAGATGGCTAGCCATGGTTGTGAAGACAGTTATTTATGTTTATGTGGTCAGTTAGCCACGGTTGTGGAGACAGCTTAGTGCTCTCTGGCAGGTAACATTTTAAGACTAGTAAAGAACAATGCTGCTCCGTCTAACTATAGTGGGAAAACCTAAGTGTGGCCTTACCAAGGCATTGTAAAGTGGTATTAACACTTCATGTGATCTTGATTCTATTCCTCTGTTAATGCAGCCTAGCATTGTGTTGGCTTTTTTTTGGCAGCTGCAGCACACAGCTGGCTCATATTGAAGTGATTGTCTACTAGGACTCCGAGATCCCTCTCACAGTTACTACTATTGAGCAAGGTACCACCTATACTATACCTGTGCATTTGGTTTTTCCTGCCTAAATGTAGAACCTTACTTTTTTCACCACTGAATTTCATTTTGTTAGATAGTACACAATGTTCAAGTCTGTCACGATCCTTCTGTATCTTAAGCTTATCTTCTGGAATGTTGCCTATTCCTGCAAATTTGATGAGTTCCCCATCTATCCCCTCATACAAATCGTTGACAAAGATGTTGAAGAGCACTGGGCCCAGAACAGAGCCCTGGGGCACCCCACTACACACTTCCTTCCATGTAGATGCAGTTCCATTGAGTACGCTGAGTACGGCCTGTCAGCCAGCTACGAATCCATCTGGTGGTGATGCTGTCTAACCCACATTTTTCTATCTTATGAAGTAGTAGGTTGTGATCTACTTTATCAAATGCCTTACTGAAGTCCAAGTCAATTATATCCACAGCATTCCTCTGGTCCACTACTTTTGTCACCTGATCGAAGAGGCAAATCATTCATTAATAGCAGCACTAACAATATTATACTTACCCAGTTGTCTGGAAAATATTTATCTACTATTTCTCTCATCTTTGCTTGTTGGGTGTGAAGGATGGAGGGATCGAAGTAAAGCGTCACATACAACATGGCTGCCTGTGTCGCCAGAGCTGTACTGCGATGCTCTGGCAGTGGATATGCAAAAACCTGAGAAGGGAACAGAGTAAAAGGGCACCTTATGAGTCTGCTGGCCATTTTTCCTACTTCTCCCCCACTCCCATAGCCTAGTCCATGTTGGGCTAACCTACCTGGTTATAGATATCATCTGACCTCAAGCGGCCAATCACCATGCTGATGAATATTTTGTTGATGGGCACTCTGCTGAAATAACTCTCGGGATAGTTTGCGGGCCTTTTCGCTCCGGGCTGACTTGAATACCCCGTGCTCCGAAGCAGCTTACATATATCATCCATATTGGAGTCAGCAGAGCGAGCAGCACTGGATGGAGCATGACAAGCAAACGTCACCAATGGAGGATCTTATCAAAGTACAAGTGGTACTTGTACTTGTAGCTACTTAAGATCCGAATTTAGCGTTCTGACATCCATTCCCACCCTGCAGTCACATGATTGCATTTTAAGTGCTTGGCAAGCAGCTTACATTTACAGCCATTTGCTGTGCCCACAATTAAAATATTTTTGAAAGAAACTAGCGTTTACTTCCATTGTCCATTAATGGCTATGGCATTTGCTTGATGACCACCACAAAAAAGATAATAAAAAAATTGGTCGCACAGTGGGCTTCCGGTGGCAACGCCGCGCTGATGGCAGCTTTTTTTGGCTGCCCGTCCTGAGGTTTCGTCAGAACCGCAGAGACAGTGAAAATCAGCTGTCCCGCGGCTTGTAAACCTCCCCCTCGGGAGAAGAATGGGAGGTGAACTTTCCTCGGGTAGAGGTAGAGCTCCCCTAGACCCCCAGAAATATCTGGGGGTCGGAGGGTGAGAGCTCCCTCGGAGCCCAAGGTTGCTCCGAGCTGATGGGGCGAAGCTAGACGCCGCATCCACATCTGCTGATTATAGTGATCTGTGATTAATTTGAAAGCAGACAAAGCTGATCAGGAGGAGTTAAATTTGCAAGTATTTGGAACTTTAACTCGGGGAGTATTAAGGGAAAAGGGAAAAGATGGTGCCGGAATGTTTTTCTTTTGTTTTTTGAAAGAATAAAGCGTGAAGAAGAAGGAGATATATTATATTTTGTAACAAAGTTTGAATAACATATTGGATTTTTGTGTATTTGAGAGTTTTTAAGGTTTTTAAAGATTTTTCTGGGACTTTATCTTGAAGTGCATAGGGAAAGTGAAAGCGATAAGGGAAAGTGAATTTTAACAAGCGGGGAAATGGCTTCAAGACGGAAGCGAATTCCTGTTGTTCCTAAAAGTTCAATTTCCTCTCCTGTAATACAGCCTGCAGTGCAATTTACATCGAAGCCAAAATCTCCTCCACCTTCTCCCCCACCACCTGCATTTACACTTAAGGATTTTCAGGATGCATTGAAGCTTCAAGCTCAACAAACAGCTCAACAAATAAAGGAGGAGATGGCTGATCTTTTTGAGAGTAAAAATAGAGAGATGAGAGAAGACATATTGCTCGCACTCCAAGGGCTGGCCACACCCATTGAACGTTTAGATGATCGTGTGGATGAGGTTGTGGAAAACAGTGCAAAATTAGACAGTAGAATTGCCACAGTTGAAAATAAAATTGATAGAACAGAGGATGAGGTGACTATCTCACAATATAGACATGGAATTTGCCTTCAGAATAAGAGGATTGAAAGAGAACCCACGTGAAGACTTGAAGGAGGAGGTAGCAAAAGATATAGCTCCCGTTTTGGGATGTGATCCTGAGGAATTATCAAGAGAGGTGGATAAAATATTTAGGGTTAACTCTTGGATTGCGAGGCAGAAAAATTTACCTAGAGATGTGGTGATTTATTTTTCTAAGAGGTCACTCCGAAATGCAATTATCCAGGCCTTTTATCAACAGAGATTTCAAATTGCAGGTCAGGATATTATAATTTTAAAAGAAATAGCTCCAAAAATTTTGAGAAAGAGAAAAGATTTTGGTTTCCTGTCTGAGGAGCTTAAAAATCGACAGATTCAGTTTAGATGGGAGATACCTATCGGAATGGTGGTGAATTATGCAGGGACATGATATTGACTCAACACGATTTCAAAGGCAAAAGATTTTTATATTCATATCCTGAAAGAAGGTTCTCTACCATCTCCACGACTTAAGAGAAAAGAAGAAAAGTTGGAAGATAAACAGCAAACTGAAGGTGCAATGTCGTTGGTTGCTGGAGAGGCACAGCAGGCTGAGTCTACTGAACAGTTTTTGGTGTTAAAGGATGATCCAAAGGAACAGAGAATGACACGGGCTGAAGTATTGGTGAAGTATCATCAATATGCTGATGATACCCAGCTTTTCATCTCCACCCCGAACCAACCCAGTGATGCCCTCGATGTGATGTCCCGTTGCCTGGAAGCGGTACAGATTTGGATGGGAAAGAACAGGCTTCGGCTCAACCCGGCCAAGGCTGAGTGGCTATACATACCGTCATCTTGTTTAGTCCAAGAGGTTCCATCTTTGATTATAGGAGGAGAGATGTTACCTCCCATTGATAGAGCACGCAATCTGGGCGTCCTCCTAGATTCACGACTCAGTTTTGAAGATCATATTGGAGTCGTAGCTAGGGGGGCATTTGCCCAGATTCGCCTAATATACCAATTGTGCCCCTTTCTGGACCGAGATGCCCTACGTACAGTCACCCACGCACTCGTTACCTCCTGTATAGACTACTGCAATGCTCTCTACATGGGGCTGCCCTTGAAAACCACCCGGAGGCTTCAGCTGGTGCAGAATGCGGCTGCACGGGTAGTGATGGGAGCTCCCCGATACTCCCATATAACACCTCTGCTCCATGAGCTGCATTGGTTACCGGTTGCCCTCCGGGTGAGATTTAAGGTGCTGGTACTTACCTTTAAAGCCCTACATGGGCTGATGGGTGACTGGAATGGTGTTTTGGACTCATGTAAGGATAAGAAGGGTTCTTTTAAAAATACCCCTAATCATTCTAAACTGCCTAAAGCCTTTTTTGATTTGAAAGATGATTTGGAATTAAGAGATATTTGGCAGAAGCGAAATTTGGAGGACAGAGATTTTACCTTCTTTTCAGACAGGCATCAATCGTTTTCCAGAATTGATTTTTTAAAAAATTACTAATGATCTTTTTTCTAGGGTTAAAAAGGTCAAGATTTTTTCCAGAACACTATCGGATCATAGTCCAGTATGGATGGAGTTGTTTAATGAAGATGGGATTAGAAGATCTTGGAGACTGAATGGAAATTTATTTAGATATGATGAGTTCTCGGAGAAATGTAGGGAACATTTGAAAGAATTTTTTGCTTTGAATATGCATAAAGGTACTTCGATTGAAATGGTTTGGGATGCTAGTAAAGCTTATATGAGAGGGGTTTTGATTTATATGCATAATAGACATAGGCGTAAGCAGATGCAAAAACGTAAAGAGTTGGAAGAAGAAATTAAGTTGAAAGAGAAAGCTCTTATTTTGAACCCATTAGATAAGAGAGTAAGGGACTCAATAAATTTGCTGAAAGAGCAATTTAATATGTTAATGGCGGATCAGGTTGCAACTAACTTGGGGTATGCGAAACATAATACTTTTTATAATGCAAATAAACCTGGTAGGTGGTTAGCTTATCAATTAAGGAAAAAACAGAAATTATGTACTATAGAGAAAATAGAATATAAGGGTAAAGAGGTTTATCAACAAAATTTGATTAAAAAGGGTTTTTTAGATTTTTATGCACATTTGTATGCTAGTGAGAATATACAAGCTTTAGATATAGATAAGTATCTACAGGGAGCACATATTCCTACGCTCTCAAATGAGCAACGGGAGGAGACGAATCGATTAATCACTTCTGAGGAAATTATTTCAATAATTAAACAGTTAAAAGGCTCCTGGTACAGATGGGTTATCAGCAACTTATTATAAATTATTATTTGCAGAGATGGTAGAACCGTTAAAGAAATTATTTAACAATATCCAGGCTGGAGGGGTGGTGCCTCCGTCCTGGAGAAGGGCTTTTATATCGCTGATTCCAAAGGAGGAGCAAGATCCCACCCAACCAAAGAATTATAGACCTATATCGCTTTTAAATATAGATTATAAAATTTTTGCAAAAATATTGGCAAACAGATTAATGCAGGTTTTGAAACAAATGATTCATAGTGATCAGTCTGGATTTATAACTGGAAGACATATGAAATATAATGTAAGACAAATTGTAAATTTAATAGAGTATTTGGATAAGAACAACCAAGTCCCTGCGGCACTGATATTTTTAGATGCTGAAAAAGCATTTGATCAATTGAATTGGCAATTTTTATTGAAAGTTGTTGATAAGATGAATTTTGGGGATAAATTTTTGCAATCTATTAAGGCTATATATCAACAACAATCAGCACAAATTATAATTAATGGGGGATTAACAGATGCATTTAAAATTGAAAAAGGTACAAGACAGGGATGCCCCCTTTCAGCATTGTTGTTTGTTTTAACATTGGAGATTTTATTGATTAAAATTCGTGTATCAACTAAAATAAGGGGAATAAAAATAAAGCAGAATGATTATAGGTTAAGAGCATTTGCGGATGACTTGGTTGTTACACTATCTCAACCGACTCAATCGGTTACAGATTTAATGGAAATTATAACTCAATATGGGAAAGTTTCTGGTTTTAAGATAAATAATTATAAGAGTAAAATAGTATCTAAAAACATGACTATGAATGAAAAAGAAGAGTTAGTAAAACTAACGGGTTTTGAAATAGTGAAAAAGGTTAAATATTTGGGAGTATATATTTCAGCTTCAAATGTGAAATTATATAAGAACAACTATGAGATATTATGGCAAAAAGTACAAAAGGAGTTAGATAGTTGGAAAAAATTACAATTATCTCTGTTGGGGAGAATTGCAGCTGTTAAAATGAATGTTCTACCGAAGTTTCTTTTTTTGTTTCAAATGATACCTATATTGAAAAAGGATGCCAATTTGGATGAGTGGCAGAAGGGTATTAATAAATTTATTTGGGCAGGGAAAAGACCGAGAGTTAAATTTAAGATCTTACAAGATGTACGGGAAAGAGGAGGACTTAAAGTGCCTAATTTGAAATTATATTATGATGCGGTGGTTTTATCAGCGGTTAGTGACTGGCTTAATTTAACAAATGAAAGATTACTTTACCTTGAAGGATGGGACTTACTATATGGGTGGCATGCATATTTAGTTTATGATAAAAAAGTGGATAAGGCATTTATATCTCACATTTTAAGAAGCGCCTTATTGCGCGTATGGAAAAATATTATTATAAGTTAAATTATAAAATACCAATTTGGGGGATTCCTAGGCATGCGATAGAGGGTGTATCTCTGGGTGTGAGCTTGGATATGACTTCATATAAGGAATTACTTGGATGGATAGGAAATGGTTGGCAATTAAAATCATTAGGTGAGTTAAAACAAGAAAATATTATACAGTCTTGTTTTCAATATACTCAATTGCAAACGAGGTGGAAGATAGATCAGAAAATTGGTATTACATTAACTGATGAAAATTTGGTAAAACAAATTAAAGATCAAAACCGAGCGCATATAAAGAGAATATATAATGCTTTATTAGAATTGGATTCTGAAACAGAATTAGTTAAAGATTGTATGATAAAGTGGGCTCAAAATATTCAAGAACCAATTTCATTGGATATATGGGAGATAATTTGGGTTAGAATGTGAAATTTACCCAGGCTCAAAATTTAAGAGAAAACTTTTATAAAATGTTTTATAGATGGCATTTGGATCCCAAAAAATTGTCCTGCATGTATCCTAACTTACAGCCCAAATGTTGGAGATGTGGTAGTTTGGATGCTACCTATTATCATATATGGTGGACTTGTAGAAATGTTAAAGCTTTTTGGATTAAAATTTGGTGGAATATTCAAAAGATTTTTAAGAGAAAGATAAAATTTTCTCCACAATTGTTTTTATTGGGTATTGTTATAGATTGTGATACTAAAGAAACAAATTTGATGTTGAATTTGATAACAGCAGCAAGGCTCTTGGTAGGTCAATATTGGAAGATAGTTTGCCTACTATAGAAGATTGGTCACTTAAGGTGTCAAATTTGGCAGAAATGGCTAAGATTTCTGCTTATTTGAAGGATCATTCACAAGAAAGATACATTTTGGTCTGGAGAAGATGGATAGATTATATTCAGAACAAATATGTATTGTATTGTAACTTTTATAAAACCTTTTAATAATAAAAAAAAATTGGTCACACAGTGAGCCATTTTCTAACCGCCACAACTTAAAACCAAAATTGTGTGGTTCTACAATTGTAAGTTGGAGGTTCTACAATTGTAAGTTCTACAACTTACAGTAAAAGGGTAAATTTGCATTACTCTGATTTCATAGGTACTAATTACTTCGCTAGCAATATGAAAACAGTTTTTCTCCCTCTTTCCAGTATATCTTTTTTTTTCTTTTCAAATTCTCAGTTTGGCTTTGAGCCCTGGTATTTTCTGAATGTCTGTCATGGAAATACTAGCCAGGCCAGATTCTACTTACCTTCCGAGGCCAGAAAAACTGGTTCAATGTTGCAGTGTAGCTCGAGATCAATGAAAAAGTGCTTCTCCACCTCTGGAACTTTTAAGATGAGTTAATTTCAACTCCAGAATTCACCTGCCAGCCATACTAACTGGGCGATTCTGGGAGTTGAAGTTCACACATTTTAATTTTACAAAGTTGAGAAACAATGAATTGGAGAGAGACGTTCCTTTAAAGGCATTGCAAACTATTCTTATTGATGCAATCAAAACAGTGCCTGAGTTTGCATGAAATAATCAACCACAAAATAGCCAATTGAGCATATCCTAAGTCAGAGTTGTAATACCTGTATCGATAATAGGAAACGAGCATTCTCTCTCGGACTTCACCTTCAATTTTCTGATCAATGACAAGGAGCATGACACCATACAAATAAAGGGCTTCACACTGCAGCAAACAAGACAGACACAGAGAGATTCATAATTAAAACTGCAACGATATTAAGTGTAATTTCCTGTTACATCAAAGTCATTTATTACAGTCTTCTCCATCACAGTGTTATTGTGATGTGTTTAATTACAATTCTCTAATTCTTAGGTGAAAGCAGTTTGAGAAGACATTGGGTCAGAAATCAGGAGATTAAAAAAATTAAAATATATACATACAATAAATAAACAATGCTATATGGTTAGATTAAATTTACCAATAGTTGTTTCCCATCCTCATTCAGCAGCACTGTTTCCAGAGTTTGCTGAATGTAAATTCCTTCATTGAGATCATCCAGGTATCTAGAAACAATAAAAATATAAATTAATCTTTTGCAAAATCTCCTGTTCATCCACAAATTTATTCTCTGCATTAATTTAATTGGACTGCCAAACCTTTTGACATAAAATTCTTTCCAAAGTTCCTTTGCGTACAAAAGAATAAAAAGCTGATGCAGTTGAAGAGAAGGAAGACTTGGTAAGTAAACAATTCATTACCTGGATGTCATTTATGGCTTTATACTCAAAGGATCTCAATGGATTTTATTACCTTTTAGTTATGCGGCATGTTAAGAATTATTGATCACTATCAAACTGTCCCTTGGACTGCAAGGCGTTCAAACCGGTCAGTCCTAGAGGAGATCAACCCTGACTGCTCTTTAGAAGGCCAGACCCTGAAGCTAAAACTCAAATACTTCTCAAATACTTGAGAAGGAAGGACTCACTGAAGAAGAACCTAGTGCTGGGAAAGATTGAGGGCAATAGAAGAAGGGGACGACAGAGAATGAGGTGGCTGGATGGAGTCACTGAAGCAGTAGGCATGAGCTTAACTGGACTCCAGAAGATGGTAGAGGACAGGAAGGCCTGGAGGAACGTTGTCCATAGGGTCGCGATGAGTCGGACACGACTTCGCAACTAACAACAACAACAAACCGTCTTGGGAGATGTTTCTCTTAATCACACAGTTTTAAATCATTCCTTGATATAGTGTCTTTCTCTTTACAGGTAGTCCTCGCTTAACGACCAGTTGCTTAGTGACCATTTGAAGTTACAACAGACCATCCACAAAACCTACTTAAGATACAATTCTGATTTTCTGATGGCTGCACACATCCCATGGTCACATGATTGCATTTTGGCAACCAATTAGCTTTATGGTTGATTGGATTGTTCCACAGTAACATAACGATTTGTTTTTTTGCCAGTTTCTGATCTTTTTGACTGACTTCCAATAAATAACACCCATAGGAATACACTGATTGCTTAATGACTGTGGCGTTTGCTTAATGACTGCTCTAAAAAAAGCCATAAAGCTCTAAAAAAATCGGTTTCAGTCATGTGGGTGCCTCAATTTATGACCATCATGATATACAACAGAAATTCCAGGCTCCATTAAATTAAGGATTACCTGTGCTAAAGTATATTACAAGTTTAAAAAGACTAACATGTCAAAATTTAATGTCACATTTTTACATCAGTATCTTATTAGGTCTATCTGAACCACATATAATAGGAACATTGAGGAAAATTTTGAAATAGCTTCTGTATACATTCTCATACTTTTTTCCTAGTTTAATTATTTACTTAATTCATGTTTCATATCTGACAAATATATCATGGCTGGTAATCCTGGAAAAATAATCTGAGATAATGCCATCTTCTTTCCTAAATTTTAAAATCTTCTATGTTAAACATTTTTCTCCAAACAAATAAAGTGAATATGAGTGAATTCATATTTACAGATTCTGAGTTTTGTATGTGTGTGTGTGTAAATCTGCTGTGTTTCTGTTCTGCTCTGAAAAGATCTGAAATCTAAGCAAGAATGATTTAATGATATTTCACATAACCACAAGCTATTTCCTTGGCTGTAACACATTCTGTTCCAAATCAGTTATGCTATTTCAATTGCATGAATAATTGCTTACCTGTTTAAATCAACAATATATTTATGAACACTTTGGAAAGCCAAATAAAATCTGGTCAAGATTTCTATGTTGTTTTCACGAAATTCATCATCTAAATCTTGCAGTTCAGGTTTGGCTTCTAGCTTCCCTTCACATAATTCGGGCCCCTAAAATAGGGGGGGGGGGAAATCAGGAACAAAATTAGTATGTTTCAGACAGAACATTAAACATCAAGACTTCGTTCATTAGTACCTGGCAGAGCTGAAATTAACTTTATAGAATGATTCAGTACAGCACAATTCTTACTTTGAAGTAGCTGAAATCAAATATGATATCTCCATATTTTTGCTGATCGGCTTTGTCTTTGAGGCGGAACACAGGTGGGACAAACTCCGACAGTCTCAGCAATTCAGCAATGATAGCATTTCCACAAGACACAATCCGAAGAATGGCTTGTCCACAAAGATTATTTTCCGCTAAGAAGTCCAACATGGCGAAGAGGAAGAAGGCGGTATTTTTTCCGTGCAGATCTATATAGTTGTCAAAATTACCTGAAGAAAAATCCTTTGCAATTCTTCCATTAGCATTCCTGAAAAAGGTCATAAAACCACAGAAAGCACATTTTAATATTGTTGCTTTTCGTGCTACAGTTTTATTTATTTTTTTTAAACTGAAGGTTGAATTTAAAGATTTATCCAGATTCCGTTTCTCTGGGGTCTTTTTCTGGCTATAAAATGGCTCCATTCCTATGTTGGGTGATGGTATGACACAGTTGGGCAAATTGTCTGCTTAACACATTCATTAATGAATAGAATTATTAAAATGAGATTACTGATGAAGCCAAATAGAGCCTTCATGTGCCAGCCTAATATAGCTTCGGGAAACCAAGTGCTACATATTTTATTTTTAAAAAATCCATTACTTCTCTTGTGTGACTAACTTTCACAAAAACCTCCAGCTTTTATGGAAATGAATCTGAGCAGGAAGCTAGAAACATTTTGGCGATGTGCCAAGTTTTTTAAGAATGAAAAGTATCCACGTAATTTTGAATTTGAAACCATTCTGATTAAAAAAAACACAATTGGATGTCAGGGTGAATTGCAACTGTTTTCAACCGGAGAGGAAAACAAATTCCCATTTTCAGTATAAACATTTTTAAAATGAATCAAAACATTTTCTACAAACATCATCATCATCATCATCATCATCATCATCATCATAATAATGATGATGATGATGATGGAAGGGACCTTGGAGGACATCTAATCCAACCCACTGCTCAGGCAGGAAACCCTATACCATTTCAGACAAATGGCTGTCCAGTCTCTTCTTAAAAACTTCCAGTGTTGGAGCATTCACCGCTTCTGGAGGCAGGTTGTTCCACTGGTTAATTTGGAGATCATAACACACTTGCAAGGTAGGCCAGATTGACAATGACAACTGAGAGGTGGGAATCTACCACTGGGCCCCCAAACAACTTTGCCCTCCACATTTAATTAATAATGAATATTATTGATTAGGCCCTTTATTAAAGGCCAGAATTATAAGCACTCACATTCTTGTTATAGTTTTTTAGCTGCTTTCAATTGAATTTTAATGCTTTGAATGTAGCTAAATTCTGCTATATTGTCTATATAAAATCATGCAGACTTTGATGATCCATTGACGACCTCACCACTAAACTGTAATATACTATTATGTCTTGTTCCGTTCGTTCTGTTGCATTTTATTTTAATGTTTTAATTTTTAATTCTGGCTTGCGATTGTAATAAAAAAAGTGACTGATTAGCGATTGGGCTTTTCAACTGTGTCGATTGCTTGATTTTTGTTAGCTAAACCCTGCGCGCTGCCCAAATTCCCATGTGTGAGATGGGCAGCTATATAAATGTAATAAATACGTTTTACAAAAGGCATTGAACTGCGCTTCGGTATTATTGCGTTATCAATAACGCTAAGAGCCTTGGTGGAGCAGTGGGCTAATGCCTCCTTAAGTAACACCAGCTGCCTGCAATTAGTACTGGTTCGAGTCCCACCAGGCTCAAGGTTGACTCAGCCTTCCATCCTTCCGAGGTAGGTAAAATGAGGACCCAGATTGTTGGGGGCAATTAAGCTGACTTTGTAATAATGCCGCTTGGGGTGTGTGTGAAAGCCCTAATAAGCAGGCATATACATAGAATGAAGGCTACTGCTAAGTTTGTAAAGCCGCCCTGAGTCTTCGGAGAAGGGCGGGATATAAATGGAATTAAAATAAATAAATAAATACTCAATATTTGATCGTGAATGAACAATTGCACGAGAGTATTTTCCGTGCCGGACTTACTTTCTCCTCGTCGGCTGTCCTCTTGCTGAGAGGAAGAGAAGAGAGATGGATGGAGCCTTCTTTCTCTTTCGCTCCCTTTTTCAGACCGGAGGTAGACCCGCGGATCAGGTCAGGACTCCCGGGGTGCACGCAGCTCGTCGGAATAGGTGCAAACTTGAGTGCAAGTCGAAAAATAGCCGGCAAAGAGAAAAAACAGGGCCGGAAACCGAGGCTTGGCTGCAGACGGCCATCAAGGCAAGGGAGGGTCGGGCGAGCTTCCCTTCATCTTGTGTCACATGAGGGTTTGCCCGGTCATGTGAAGAGGCGCCGGCGTATGAGAAGCCTCGCCGCCCTTTCGACTCGTCCCGCCTTCTCTTGCAAGCATCTGAGCGAAGATTCAAAATAAGAGGAAAAGAGAAAATAAAGAGTTTTCCCCCCCCCACCCAAGGAAACAAGCCCCAGGTAAGGGGGAAAGGGCTGCTTCAAGTAAATGCTGGTGAAATAACTGCATCGAGGCCCCGCGCTTGACCCGCTTCCTGGATGAACCCGTTTCTTGCATTCACACGACGGGCTGACTTTGCCCAGGACTCGGCTTCCGTGCAAGCCTTGGGAGCTTCGCTGGCTGTATGGATGTAGTCATGACTCCTTGGGCGTGTTGTGCGAACGGAGCCAAGTTTTCTGTGGAAAGAAAGCGGGGATTTCTGGGAGTTGAGGTCCACACAACTGAAAGTTGCCTAGTTTAAAAAACATTGATTTATATCAGGGGTCTTCAAACTTGGCCCTTTTATGACTTGTGGACTTCAACTCCCAGAATTCCTCAGCCAGCTTTGCTGGCTGAGGAATTCTGGGAGTTGAAGTCCACAACTCATAAAAGGGCCAAGTTTGAAGACCCCTGATTTATATCTTACTTTTCAACAGGTGATTTATATCTTACTTTTCCCTGATGTGTTCAATTGCACTTCGTTGAGTTCTAGCACACTTCAGGTTTCTAAATCATTTTTTTAATTTTTCGGCAAGTGGTTGTTTTTTTCTTTAGCCACAATCAAGTGCATTAAAAATGTTTTGTTGTTTGCCAAGCAAAGAAAACATAAGCATACTATTTTCCAGTAAGAATAATTCATCATCGTTCAAGAGCTGTATTGGATCAAGCCAGCATTCTGTGTTAAAAGCGAATGAAATGGGCATATATGAGAAACCACCATCTCAGGTGCTGGAGTCTATATCAAGGTATTATAACAGCAGACCCATGGCTAGATTAACTTCTGGTGCTAAAACATATTTGATTTTGGTTTGGCGTGATTGCCAATTAAATCTGGTTTAGCATGATGTGAAATCCCAGGTACATTATTGTGCTTCATTCAACAGGTGGGAAAGGTGGGAAAGAAAAGGTCTCAATTTCAAGCGATCTTGCATATGCTCTAATGTAGCTTCTCAAGAACAGTGTGAAGTGGCTGGTGGTATTATTATTATTATTATTATTATTCAAAATTGAGAAGACAGCAACAGACAGTAAGTGCCGCCTATGCAAAGAAGCTGAAGAAACAGTGGACCACCTGGAAAGCTGCTGCAAGAAGATCGCACAGACTGACTACAAGCAGCGGCATGACAAAGTAGCAACAATGGTGCATTGGAAGATCTGTAAGAAATATCATTTGCCTGTAAGCAAGTACTGGTGGGATCATAAAATAGTGAAAGTCATAGAAAATGATAAAGTTAAACTGCTCTGGGACTTCAGAATTCAAACAGACAAGCACCTGCAACATAACACTTCGGACTTAACAATTGTCGATAAGAAAGACAAAAAAGTCTGGATAGTGGACGTGGCAGTGCCTGGAGACAGCAGAGTAGACGAGAAAGAACTGGAGAAGATAACAAAATACAAAGACCTACAAAGAGAAATAGAAATAGACTGTGGCAAAGGCAAGCAAGGGTAGTACCAATAGTAAGAGGCGCCTTGGGTGCAATCCCAAAACAACTGGAGCACCACTTGAACACCATTGGCATTGACAAATTCGCCATTAGTCAATTGCAAAAGGTGGCCTTACTAGGAACTGCTTCCATCCTGTGACAATATGTATAATACCATCAAACATCCACATCTGCCTATCCCAGGTCCTTGGTAAGGACTTGATAGGTAGACAAAAATCCAAATCCAGTCTGAACATCTGGCTGACTGTGGGATGAATAATAATAATAATAATAATAATAATAATAATAATAATAATAATAATAATAATAATAATAATAATAATAATAATAATAATAATAATAATATAATAATAATAATAAAATAAAATAATAATAATAATAATAATAATAATAATAATAATAATAATAATAATAATAATGTTGGAAGGGACCTTGGAGGTCTTCTAGTCAGGCAGGAAACCCTATACCAGTGATGGTGAACCTTTTAGAGACCGAGTGCCCAAACGGCAACCCAAAACTCACTTGTGTCATCGAGTGCCAGGTGGGCGTGGCCTTTTGGGTGGGTGTGGCTGCAGTGGTAACGGCAGACTGGGTGGAACAAAAAGTTCAATCAATCAATTCCAACTTTGAGAGATTTTTTTTCCCCGCGAGGTGAAATTGATTGATTGATTGAACCTTTATTTTTTTTCTTGCACATGGTGGCGGAGGCCTAAAGCGAAAAGGTTTTATAAAACCCAGCTGAAGGCCTAGGACTGGGGCGACGGTGTGCATACCCACAGAGAGGGCTCTGCGTGCCACCTTTGGCACCCGTGCCATAGGTTCGCCACCATGGCCCTATACCATTTCAGACAAATGGTTGTCTAGTCTCTTCTTAAAAACTTCCAGTGTTGGAGCATTCACCGCTTCTGGAGGCAGATTGTTCCACTGGTTAAGTGTTCTAACTGTAAGGAAGTTTCTCCTTAGTTCTAGGTTGCTTCTCTCCTTGATTAGTTTCCATCCTTTGCTTCTTGTCCTGCCTTCAGGTGCTTTGGAGAATGACTTTACTCTCTCTTCTTTGTAGCAACCCCTGAAGATGGTGCTTGCCATCTTCTGAGAGAATTCTGGAGTCTAGCTTAGGGGAATTTCTTAGTGGTGTCCCTCCCAAATATTAATTGGTAGGTACATGAAAATGACCTTAGGGGACTGATGTTCTCTAAGGAATGGTCAGATAAGAGAGAGCATAGCCCACAGTTATATAGTGGGTGCAGCAAGAGGAAACCCTTTATAGTATTTTAGAATATAAAGTAGATGGTGGGAGATTTTGTATTTTCAGACTTGCAAGATTCTCTTAATGTAGCCTTACAATAACTGAATTAGCTTATCTGGCCATGTTCCTGTCTGGTCTACCTAATAGCCTTGGTGGAGCAGTGGGCTAATGCCTCCTTAAGTAACACCAGCTGCCTGCAATTAGTGCAGGTTCGCATCCCACCAGGCTCAAGGTTGACTCAGCCTTCCATCCTTCTGAGGTAGGTAAAATGAGGACCCAGATTGTTGGGGGCAATTAAGCTGACTTTGTAATAATGCCGCTTGGTGTGTGTGTGAAAGCCCTAATAAGCAGGCATATACATAGAATGAAGGCTACTGCTAAGCTTGTAAGCCGCCCTGAGTCTTCGGAGAAGGGCGGGATATAAATGGAATAAAAATAAAAATAAAAATAAATAAAAATAACGCATTCATGTCATATTTTACTTAGATATGTGTGTGCAAGATTAATTGACTGCTGCCATCTTGTGAGATTTATTCAATAAGCAATGGTTGGACCAGGGCTTAGGGAATCATTGCTTAAATACAGAGGTCCTGCTAAATTGCAGTAACATTTGTTTGACTCATTGTTGCTGTAGAAACTAAGCCCTGACTCTTCACAAACACAGTGTAGTATCTGGTATGTCAGTATTTCCCATAAACTAATTAATGACGTAACTACAGTCAGAATGAACAAGTAAAAATTAGCTGCAGTTAAAATTACATGGGAGCAATAACATCACGATATGCTTATAGTGACAGTAAAAATGGCACTTGTACTCCTGTATATCTATGGAGATTTTCAGTCATCCAGCTCATGGTTGTCCCAAAGGTGCTTTTTAAAGAGGCAACTGGACTTTCTTGTTTTTCTTTGAAGACGTTTCGCTTCTCATCCTATAAAATCCTAAATCTAGAATTGTCCAAGTTAGGGATGGATGTTATTATTATTAAATGTATTTGCTGCCCATCTTGTTTCGAAGTGACTGTTCTTAAACTTGTTAAGTGGAGATGCTAAGGTTTGGACTGCTAATTTGGCACAAGGTTTTCAGAAGTTATTTACCTCAGTAAATGCATCTAACAAAGTCAGGTGTGTATTTTTTAGCTGTTGTTTTCTCTGACGTTGGAAAAATTCAGTTGTGCGAGGAGAGCTTTACACAGCTTTGCGTTGTGTGCCAGTAACACCTGATACTCATGCCTTAATCTCCCCTCCACCCCGATTGGATTACCACAGTGCGATCTACATGGGGCTACCCTTGAAGAGTATCCGGAACTTCAGCTGGTACAAAACGTGAACAATCATGTGTGCTTCCAAAACATGATGAGTTAATACCTCTGCTTCTGAAAACTGCATTAGTTGTCAGTTTGCTTCTGGGTCTAATTCAGGATGTTAATTTTGACCCTTAAAGCCCTTTACGGCTAGGTTGTTTGAGGGACCACCTTGCTCCAGTTTGATCTGCTCATCCTCTCAGATCTGGCAAGAAAGACGAGGACCATCTCTCTCAGGGAACTACACTTGGTGGGCCTGAGGAGGTGGGCCTTCTCCGCTATGCTGCTTCCCTAAGGCTGTTTATAAAGTTCGGTCTTCTTTATATTTAATTTTGGGCCCTTTTTTCTCTTTGCTCCTTAACTTTAGCACTAGAGCTTGCAGATCCTCCTTGGTGGAATTTAAATTTGAAGGTCTGAGGCAAAATGGGCCATTTCTGCCTAATAGTTACTTGGCCAAACCCTTTTTGTGACTTGGTTTGTTTATAATATTCTAAAACACATAGTACATGAAATGCAATGAAGTAGCAAGTTGGGTTTATTTCTGACCTGTTTTTAATCCAGGTTTTGATTGGGAAAACATCAAGAAATCCTGGGACAGAAAGAAAACTGGAAAGTTAAAAACTTGCTGGGGAAAAAAAAGAAACTATTTCCATATTATCGCCAACAAAACTATGCAAAGTTTCCCTTTGGCTGTAGTGGTTGAGTCTGAATTGAAGGATTCTTCAGCTATTATACAAAGAGAACTAAAAGTCTTTAAGCTTTAAAAGCTTAAAAGAACACTACAATTTTTAGAACACCCTGTATATATTTTATTTTGTTGTCTGCAATATTTGGATTAATATACAAAGTTGTTTTCTGTGTATAGCTGAGGAATAATTTTCTCTCTCCTTACCTTGTTTAAAGCAAAAGCATGTACATATCTTCTTTGAGAGAAAATCTAGTTTAAAATTCATTTTACTTTTCTCTGTTTTGAAAACTGCTCATCAAATATCCTTTAGTGGGTTTAAATTCCCATTTTTCATTCTTTGCAAAATATTGTATTCATTATTTTTATTTATTTTCTTATGCATATTTTATTATTCTGCTAGTCAATGGAAAGGTTTTCATAGCATCTGTGGTTTAGGAGGAGAAAAACACCCCATATTTATTAAAAGCCTTTACACCAACACCATCCACTTAAAATGAAACAAATCTCCAGATCAAAATGAAATAATAGCAGACGTTTGAACGGTGTAGAGAAAATATGTCAGTGGGTAATTGACTTAAAGCCAATGTGATTTGCTCTATATGCCTGTTAGACCCAGCTAATATATTAAGTAATTTCTTCTTCTTATGCCATATCTGTTATTGGAAGTTGGTGATTATGTTGGCGATCCTTTTTTTATCAGCAGCCACACGAAAAAGTGCTGCTGAGTTGTCCAAACCAGTCCCTTAGATTTTGAAGCCATAATTTTATTCTGCCTGGACCTCATTTGCCTTCAATCTTTCCTTAGAGGATTAAATGGTGTGTGCCGTATTTTTCTGGGATTAAGTGACTGCATGTTCAATAAAGTGTATATATTGTGCATGATCCAACCTCAGGTGGAGAAATGTCATCAGGTGTGATATAACAAATGGTGTTATGTCACCAGGCCTGGGCCTCCTGCAGAACTGGAGAGATGGTTCCATTATTGAGGTGGATATATACTCACTTTCTCCGTGCCTGAAGTTTGGACATAATTTTAACAATATTTAATTCTATTTAAATATCATGTAAATAAATATAAATATTTAAATATTTAATTTTATAACACTGACTTTTTAATATATTTATATAATTGCTTTTATATTTCACTGTTTTATTTGATTATTGTACACAACACAGAGTCACTTTCAGTGAGATGGGCAGCCATATAAATTCAATAAATTAAAAGACGCTTGCTCCTGGGGAGGAAAGCCATGGCAAATCTAGACAGCACACTAAAAAGCAGAGGCATCACCCTGTAAAGAAAAGTGCGTATAGTCAAGGCTATGGTCTTCCCAGTTGCAATGTATGGCAGTGAAAGCTGGACCATAAAAAAGGCTGAGCGCCAAAGAATTGAGGCCTTTGAACTATGGTGCTGGAAAAGACTCCTGCGAGTCCCTTGGACTGCAAGGCGATCAAACCGGTCAGTCCTAGAGGAGATCAACCCTGACTGCTCTTTAGAAGGCCAGATCCTGAAGCTAAAACTCAAATACTTTGGCCACCTAATGAGAAGGAAGGACTCACTGGAGAAGAGCCTAATGCTGGGAAAAGTTGAGGGCAAGAGAAGAAGGGGACGACAGAGAATGAGGTGGCTGGATGGAGTTACTGAAGCAGTAGGCGTGAACTTAAATGGACTCCAGAAGATGGTAGAGGACAGGAAGGCCTGGAGGAACGTTGTCCATAGGGTCGCGATGGGTCGGACATGACTTCGCAGCTAACAACAACAATAAATCCAATAAACAAACAAATTAATGTCACATGTATATGCTGTCCCTTAATCTGCCAGATGAACATGCAAACTTTCATTCGGTAGGAGGACATTGAATGCTTGCTTGTTTTTGTGATTTTTGAGTTGATCTAAGAAAAGTTTTGTCCTAAAGATGGACATTGATTGCAGGTTCTTGTTCCTTCAAAATTAGGTTGAAATAGATAAGCCAGTTCATTCCTTTACAGACTTGGAAAATTGTGTTATTTTATTTATTTGCTGTTACTGTTTTTGAGCTTGCTTTCTGTTTAAACCACATTAAAAAAACCAATGGGTTAGCTACAGTATATGTCATAGTATAATACAACATGTTAGCATTAACCATTGTTGTTGTTGTTGTTGTTTTTAGGGAGCTTGATCAGAATGTCTGGGCGTCCATTGATTTCCTTTAGTGGTGTGGACACATGTCTGACTTCTCTGAAAACCTGCAAGACCTACATAAACACTGGCATGGATATAACCACAAACGTGGCCCTTGACCTTGTGGAAAATCACAGTGAGTTCAATTTTGGAATCTATTCTTGCTTGCTTTTTAAAGCTTGCAAAGTGTCTTGGGATCCTGCCACACAGGCTTCAGCCCTGTCGTTCCATGGTGTGATCCAATATAGATATCCTTTTAGGTATTTTCTGTCATCTTGAGTTTGGCTATCCTGCAGCATAATGGGGGGAAAAAATCTGATTTCCAGTAGGAGTCTTGAGGATGGGCTGTTCTCTCTTGCAGCCTTAACTCTTAAGACCTTCATAAGATCCTTGTTCTTTCGATTTATATCCAGCATCTGGGCTCAGAGGATCAGTACACCCTTTCCAGGTACTAAACTGCTTTTTATGGGTGTGGTTGCAACTGTTGGGGGAGAGCGGTGAGTTACAAATTGTGCGATGGCATCTCCAGAGTGTTCAGTGGCATTTAAATGAAGGCCAAATGCCATCGTTGAGAGCCAGGTGGCTTCTTCTTAGATCAATAGCTCAGTTTTGGGGTGCACGTTGCCCAATGAAAGTTCAGAAAGCTTGGAGGGTGGGGAAAACTAAGACCATTGATCTTCTCCTTTTCTGACTATAACAGAAGCAAAAATATTTGTACTATTCCAGGAGATGGCTAAAATTCAACGCTGAGTGCAATTGTTTGCCTTTGTGGGTATGAAGCATACCGTAGCTGGGGAGCCCTTGGGTTTATTTATTCTAATTAATTTTTACAATATTTGTAAAGTACCTTAATCCAAAAGATGATAGGGCATGTACTAAAAAGAGAAGAAGAACATACTACTTTCTGATGGATACAGCACACAGGCTCACTGAAATAAAAGAAAGTTGCAGCCCTGCGTTTTGGAGGTGGGAAGTATGTTTTGGGGCTGCAGGCAAAATACCCATCATTAAACCCACACTCTTCTTAGATCACATGGAAATAGGACTCTAGTAGACTTCCTCTTGAAGTTTAGACCAGATAGGCAGAATTATACTTTTTTTTTAATCCCATTTATATCCCGCCCTTCTCCGAAGACTCAGGGCAGCTTACAATCTAAAGCACAAATCAATACTTGACCTGAAGAAGGCCATGTTAGGGTAAAAATACGTCTTGTGATTCTGCCCATATGTTCAACATCTTGTTCCAAATTCTGGAGATTCCTCTTAGTTTTCATGCATTGGTTCTAGTCCTCTTTTCTGGGCCAATCTCCACCCCTTCTTTTATGTTACTACACTTCAGATTTGTGAAGACTATTTCCAGATCTCCCCAGTTGTCTCTTTTATTGGCTAAACATACCAAACTTTCACTGATCTAACGCCAAGATTTAAGATTAATTGTTGTTATTTATTTTTTATAACGCTTGAGAAAACATCATAACACTAAGATCGGTTTAACAATAAATATTCACTGGACACCACAATCCTTCAATATACGTTGGGCTGACAAGAGAATGATTGGCCCAAAGTCATCCTGCAATTTTTATGGTGAAATAGGAAGCTGAACATGGCTCTCTCTTGTCAAGATTCAAGTCCCTAACCAATGCACTCTACTGCCTCTCAAAGCTTTCTCTCTTTTTGGCATCTCCCAGATAGGATCGCAGTTCTTTTATTCCCTAGGTGTTATTTGGATTTGTAGTTTAATATCGTGGATGAAGAATTGTCCTTTGAACAACTATGGGAAGAGCATACCATGAGATGGCAGCAGAGACTTCATATTGCATAACTCATGAAGTTATTTGTGGTCATACTTCTGCTAAATCTTCTACAGGTCCCTCGTATTGAAAGGCAAGAGGATTTTCTTTAAGACCATGTCTTAAAGAAGGTCTGAATAAAGAACTCCAATATAAGGGTTAACAGATCAAACCGGTCTTTTAAAATAAGTGTAAATCAAGACTCTAACATGCCTTTTTGTCCTGGGAATGTCACATCTTCTTGCTTGGCATTACCTACTGATTCTCAACTGGTATGCCAGTGATGACATGAAATGATCGCATGCCAGTGATGGGGAAACAGTGATTCTCTGGATTAACAACTTTTAAGATGTATGGATTTCAGTGACCAGAATTCTCCAGAATTCCCCATACATCTTAAGACTGGGAAACACTGCTCTGAATGTTATTGGACTCAACTTCCAGTCAGCCAGTGTAGTCATGAAAATGGGAATTGCAGGACCACAGTTTTCCTCTCATTTACCTTGTGCTATTAAGTCCTTCTTGATATGACTTTCAGTATATCTTTCAAGGTATAAAGGGTATAAAATGGTATAAAAATGCATAATGATATTTTAATTTTTTTTGCAGGTTTGCCTGGCAATTTATTTACTGTACATGCTAACTTTTTACAATTTTGCTCAAAGTCACTCATAAAAACAGTTTAGGGGGTCAAGTAAAATAATTATAAATTGTTAGCCCTAGAAGGTAGGCCAGGTCACAAAACTGATCCTGCAGATATTTTGGGAATTGTCCTTTTGCATATCAATACTAGAGAACTGCAGGACAATTAGCAAAGCCATGGAAGATGAAATAATAATAATAATAATAATAATAATAATAATAATAATAATAATAATAATAATAATAATAATAATAATAATAATAATAATAAAGAAGTTGTTGGAAGGGACCTTGGAGGTCATCTAGTCCAACCCCCTGCTCAGGCAGGAAACCCTATACCATTTCAGGCAAATGGCTGTCCAGTCTCTTCTTAAAAACTTCCAGTGTTGGAGCATTCACAGCTTCTGGAGGCAGGTTGTTCCACTGGTTAATTGTTCTAACTGTCAGGAAGTTTCTCCTTAGTTCTAGGTTGCTTCTCTCCTTGATTAGTTTCCATCCACTGCTTCTTGTCCTGGCTTCAGGTGCTTTGGAGACTAGCTTGACTCCCTCTTCTTTGGGGCAGCCCCTGAGATATTGGAACACTGCTATCATGTCACCCCTCACCCTTCTCTTTGTTAAAGGGTGAGGGGTGACATGATAGCAGTGTTGCAATGTAATATATAATATATAATAATATAATAATAGATTCTACGAAGCCTGTCCAAGTTTCTCTGTGTTACCATTTATACTGAACAAGATCAACATGGGGTTATTTTGAGTTTCTTTCTCATGTTGCTGTCAGTCTCTGGACTGTTCAAATTCTTTTATCTTCTCCAAATTAACTCTAAATTCCTTTGTATAAATAGGCCTTTTGTGATACAGAATTGAAATCTACATCAGCCAAGTAATTTTACCATTAATTAGTCCCTAAGAATATGAAAAACTGTCGCTCTCACACAAACATCTATATTTGATGAAGGAACCCCTTTTTAACAACTTCAAATCACCAAGGCCATTTTTTTCTACCTGATGTCCTTGAGAGGTTTTGAGATTTCCAATTTCTGCACTCGGTTAGGAGATACGGAAAATGTCGCTCAGCAGATCTGAAAAGGCTCACTGAGGAAAAGCTGCCCAGTTGTTAGCAAAAAAGAAGCCTGGTTCATATCAAAAGCAATTAATAATTTGATATGTTGACTACGGTGGGAAGGTAACAGCGTTCCGTGTGCCTTTGGCGTCTAGTCATGCCGGCCACATGACCACGGAGACGTCCTCGGACAAGCGCTGGCTCTTCGGCTTTGAAACGGAGATGAGCACCGGCCCCTAGAGTTGGAAACAACTAGCATGCATGTGCGGGGGAACCTTTACCTTTACTATGTTGATTATTAATATAGCCTCATTGTGACAAGCTAGAAACACCAAGCCCCATCAAGCCTTACAAGATGGATCTATCAGAGTCCTGCTAATAGGAGGCTCTGCCTGGATTCAGGTCCTATTTTTTCTAAGAGGAAAGGAGATAGGAACCAAACAATGTGAGGGCAGATTTTGAAAGTATTTTGGCTATGAATGATCTTGTGCTTCAAGGACACCAATCTCAAACATAAATATGCAAGGGCAGTCCTTTACTAAGGCAACCAGCTAATACAGAAAGATACATAGGAGCCAGTGGGAACCCGTGGCATGTAGGAGTTGGACTAGGAGTGGGAAGAGCCAGAAACATTCTCTAAAATCCTCCCTGCCTGTATTAATTTTTTTAAAAAAAATTCTACTGTTTAACTCTTGAAAGCTAAGCGGTTAAAAATAGTGTTTCTTGGTTTTGAGACTCTAGAAGCAGTGCAGAGAAGAGCAACAAAGATGATTAGGGGGCTGGAGGCTGAAACATAAAGAATGGCTGCAGGAATTGGGTATGTCTATTTTAATTAACTAAAAAGCAGAGACATCACCCTGCCAACAAAAGTGCGTTTAGTCAAGGCTATGGTCTTCCCAGTTGCAATGTATGGATGTGAAAGTTGGACCATCAGAAAGGCTGAGCGCCAAAGAATTGAGGCCTTTGAACTATGGTGCTGGAGAAGACTCCTGCGAGTCTCTTGGACTGCAAGGCGATCAAACCGGTCAGTCCTAGAGGAGATCAACCCTGACTGCTCTTTAGAAGGCCAAATCCTGAAGTTGAAACTCAAACACTTTGGCCACCTAATGAGAAGGAAGGACTCACTGGAGAAGAGCCTAATGCTGGGAAAGATTGAGGGCAAAAGAAGAAGGGGACGACAGAGAATGAGGTGGCTGGATGGAGTCATTGAAGCAGTAGGCGTGAGCTTAGATGGACTCCAGAAGATGGTAGAGGACAGGAGGGCCTGGAGGAACATTGTCCATAGGGTCGCGATTGGTCGGACACGACTTCGCAACTAACAAGAACAAGGAAGGAGTTAAAAATACAGAAAAAACTGGAAAGTTCTCCCTACACATACCGTTTTTTGCGGGGTGGGGGCACACTTCACAAGTCCAATATTGCAGTAATATCTTTATTCTCTGCTTGCCTTGTCATTATTCCTCAGAGAACTTTTGTTATGTTGTTAACCTGATATTGTCTGGAGAAACTGGACAGACTTTACATATCGGGGTTTCCCCTTCTATCAATTTCCTCGTTTGGAAATGTCTCTTGCAAAGGTCAAAGAAAGGGGTTTTCTTTCTCACAATGTTGGAAGTTGCTTCATTTGACTTGATTGTAATTTAAAAAAAAATCAGTTTCCCAACTGACACTTGGGAAATTGTTATTTTTTCCCCCCAAGCATCACCAGGAGACCCATAACCCATAATTCTCTCTTTTAAAAGATGGATTTGCCTCTAGTGTAGCTCCTTGAAAACCACCTGAATTGAATAAAATTGCCATTTCTAGCAGTGCTTGGGATTTTCCATCCAAGGTTTGGATTGAGGAAGGTGAAGGGTTTCAGCTGATTTCACTGAGCACAGTCAGTTTTAGGAGAAAACTAGACAACTCATGACCCTGTGGCTCACCCTTTCAGAGATATTTTTTTACGAGATTCTTCACTTTCTTCAGTAATGACTAAAAGTTCTAATATATTGCCTTCACTTGAAAAGTTGTGATACATTCAGAAATGTATCTGCCGTGAAAGTAGCCCATGTTGAACTGTCTGGCACAGTCAAACACCAGTACAGCAAACGTTTTGTGATGTTATGTCCCAAGACTGTTTCATGAGAATTATTATGTCATAAAAGTTTATAAAAAATGCCCAATTTCAATTCCACAGGAGAAATGGCTCCTGAATTTTGGACACATTCAGTAAGTTAGTCCATTTGAGTTCCCTTGGTTCAAAACGTTTTGCCCCATATGCCACTGTTTTGCTCAGTGAAAGGTTATGGGAACAAGAGTTTTAATACATGTAATTCTCAAGTTACAACCACAGTTGAGCCTAAAATTTCGGTTGCTGTGCAAGATAAGTGTGTTTTGCCTCATTTCACGACCTTTCCTGCCACAGTTGTTAAGTGAATCACTGCAGTTCTTAAGTAACATGGTTGTTAAGTGAATCTGCCTTCCCCATTGACTTTGCTTGTCAGAAAGTTACAAAAGGTGATCACATGACCCCGAGACACTGCAGCCTACATAAAATGCATGCCAGTTGCCAAGCATCTGAATGTTGATCACATGACCATGGTGATGCTGCAATGGGTCCATGCATTAAAATAAGCCATATGATGGTACAACAGTAACTTGTTCAACAAATATTGGCTAAGCATAATGCATGAATCTTGACACGAGCTGGGTTGATACATCATATTATAAGTCATACTATTACTTATTTAAGTTTACTTTAGTGTGATATATGTATCGCACCAATGGGCTATGCAAACAATATTGAGTGGACTGTTGTAAATTAAGCTAACTTGGCATATTCAACCAATCCTGGCTAGAACAAACTTAGTAGTATGATAGTTGAACATAGCCAGTGGTTGGATCCCTAGATCATGTTAAGCAATAATATTGTTTGTTTAGAAACTCAGCCACTATAGTCTTATTAATCATGGTTGTTGCTAGTCCATATGATATGCCATATGCTAAATAAAAATATGGTTAATGACTTACTGAATGATGCAAGACAAGCCAGTTCTAGCTTATTTAACAAACGATAGCTAGTTTGTGCACTCGTATAGTGTGTTTAGGCTCATAGTGCATTTTTTTTTTAAAATGGAGACTCATAATAACATGGAATTATAAAATCAGAACTTTGGAAGCGGCTATCCAGGCCATCAAATCCAGGGCAAAAGTCCAAATTAAAGCATTTCTAATTGTTTAGTTGTCTAGCTTGAACACAAAAAACTGCCATTCCATACTGTGAATTCTGAAATAATGGAGAATCGGTCTGTTCTATGATACCTTCCCAAATTCTCCTCTTCTGAAAGCTAAATACGGCCATTTTATTTTGTCTTTCTCGTAAAGCTTAGCTTCTTGTCTTCTGAGCATCCTTGTCTTCTGTAACCCTATTTGTAATTTCTCAAAATTCTAATAATAATAGTAATAGTAGTAGTAGTAATAATAATAATAATAATAATAATAATAATAATAATAATAATAATAATATAATAATGATGATGATGATGATGATGATGATAATGATGATAATAGTAGTTGGAAGGGACCTTGAAGGTCATCTAGTCAAACCCCCTGCTCAGGCAGGAAACCCTATACCATTTCAGACAAGTGACTGTCTTAAAGTGTGATAATTGTAGAATTGGACATAGTGCTTGAAATGAGTTACGAAAACCCTGTTTGTTCTTTAATTCCAGTTGGACAATTCATAGTTTAGACTGGAGAATGGTTGATTTAGTCTGTTTTGAAAGAGAACTGGCAGCAGCTGTTAATTCCCACAACACTTTTGTTGAGATTACAAATAGGAATTGAAGAGATAGCAAGCACTGCTTACTTATTCACAGCGTAAATACAATGGGTAACCTTTTCTTCCTGGTTAATCAGCATATCCTTTGATTTGTCAAAGCTGGCAAGTGTTTATGATTTTCTGTGTTCGCATCATTGCACACTTTTGAACTTGGAAGAACAGGAGTGGCTTACGTCCATAGAAAGCATAACCAAAGAGTTATTATAATACATGTGCCGGTGTCAATTTAAAGTGATGTCAGTAGAAGCTGTGGTCATTAAGAAATATGTGGAAAAAACTGCAGGACGATACAGTAAACGTGTTTTTAAAAAATCTGACAAAAAGACAATAGTTATTAACAGAGAAAATCTTATTGGGAAATTTCCGGTTTATCTTCTAGTTTAGGGTAGCCTATAGCTTATCTTGGCTGATCTCATAATTTTAACAGGGTCACTCACACCTGATTAGCACCATACGATGTAAAAATGATTGATGAATACCAGAGCCATAAACTATGAAAATACACCTCAGAAGAATGCAATGGGACACCAATGGCTTGCTGTGACCTATGAAGTCAACAGAGTCGAGTTCAGCTCAGAGGAACTTCCATAAACGCAATTTGCTGATGTGACATTCTGCAATATTTCATTTTAAATTCCTTCCAAGGTCTTTTCTTGCAGAAAAAAAGCTTGTAAGTTCAAAATCATGGGCTTCTTTTTCAAATGAACGAGCCTCCTCAAAATACAGAACATCAGTGGGTTTTTTTTATGGGGATAGTTTGATGGAGGTAGTAGCCCACAAGCATTCTTCTCTTTCTTGAGACCAAGCATATTGGCTGAGTAATATTGGCCAAGGCCCGGGGTAGACAACCTTGGCTCTTTTATGACTCGTGAACTTCAACAACTGGCTCAGGAATTCTGGGAGTTGAAGTCCACGAGTCATAAAAGAGCCAAGGTTGCCTACCCCTGGCCAAGGCTGTAGGCTGCTGGATGATGATGAAGAGACATCAGATCCTGTCACATATGTAGGAGGGGGACTTAAAATTTCCTATTTTTTATGGTTCTCTGCAGGTGGTTTCCCAGTTTTAAAAAATAATGTTGCAGCTATTTTCAAATTTACTGTACTTCTGCATTTCAGAATAGTTTTAAGTGTTCAAAGGGGTAGCCTCTATAAAGGAATGTAGATCTGATTTGGGGAAGAGGGAAAGAATGAATGAGGAGTGAAAGGAGAAGGGACTGACTGAAAAGATTGCACCCTCCTGTGAAAAGGAGAAAGAAGCACGTCTGCGATTTTGTTTGGCATAAGGTGGGATGAGGAACATCTCTCAATCATAATCATAATCATAATAGTAAAGTTGGAAGGGACCTTGGAGGTCATCTAGTCCAACCCCCTGCTCAGGCAGGAAACCCTTGTACCATTTCAGACAAATGGCTGTCCAGTCTCTTCTTAAAAACTTCCAGTGTTGGAGCATTCACCACTTCTGGAGGCAGGTTGTTCCACTGGTTAATTGTTCTAACTGTCAAGAAGTTTCTCCTTAGTTCTAGGTTGCTTCTCTCCTTGACTAGTTTCCATCCGTTGCTTCTTGTCCTGCCTTCAGGTGCTTTGGAGAATAGCTTGACTGCCTCTTCTTTGTGGCAGCCCCTGAGATATTGGGACACTGCTATCATGTCACCCCTCGTCCTTCTCTTCATTAAACTAGACAATACCCAATTCCAGCAGCCGTTCCTTATATGTTTTAACACCTGGAGATGTTTTCAAGATTCTGTTAGTCTACCTTTCTACAAGTTGCCAGCCCTACAAGGTAGACTAGATTGGGAAACCAACACCTTAGAACAGAGGTCCCCAACCTTTGGGGCACCGGGGACCGGTTCTGTGGAGAGAGGTTTTTCTGCGGATGTGGTTTTGTGTGCTGCCTGCATCCCACGGATGGGGTTTTCTTTGTGTGGACCAGTTACTAGCATGCCGCGGCTGGGTACCCCTGCCTTAGAAGCCTCTCGCTCAGGGGTGTCAAACTGGTGGCCCACGGGCTGGATGTGTCAAGTGCAGGCCACACCCACCCCGGCTCCGCAAAGGTAAAAAAACATCAAGATATGTCACGTGACGCAATCGAGTTTGACACCCGTGCTCTAGCTGTACTTCACTGAGTTAGGCTGTAGTAATAGAATCTTGCAAGTCTGATTATGCTTTACCTCCCCTTCTTTTTATATCCCAGTGAATCAGGGTGGTATTTGCTGGAGCTGTTTATGAATATAGGTAGTTCTTAACTTACGACTGGTCACCTAGCAACCTTTCACAGTTACAATGACACCCCACCCCCCAAAAAGGTACTTTTGACCTGGATTTGATGTTCCAAAGGCCACCCTTTGGGATCACATGATCGCACGTTGGGCACTAGGCAGCCTTATCAATAGTACCACGAAGCACAACTTTGCCCTGGGGTAGCCCTTCCAGATGTGTTGGATCTCTTTCCATAACCACCAGCTGGCAAAAGATTGTAGGAGTTGAGGTCCAGCACATCTGGAGAGCATCCACATAGAAAAAAGCTGACAGACCCTTGTAGGAATAAATTTTCTCATAACTTTCTTTGGATTTATCTTCTTGGCAGCTGATAGAAGGGAGCAGACTGTGTTATAAGACTCTCAAATATTACTTTTATTCCAGCCCAGCCCAGCTTCAGTCAGCTTCCCAAATTCAATACGGGATGACTCCTGATTTTACTTGCCTCGAGACGACTTCGCAACTAACAACAACAACTGCCTTTTTACTACAGGATGGTGCAGTTTGTGTCTTCCAGGATCCAAAACACGGCATGCCTATTTACTTGTAGCTGCCATCAGTTCCTTACTATTGAGGTCTTTCTGTTTGTACTAACAGAGAACCGATAGGTGAATTAAATTTGATGCTTAATGCAGACTCAAATTCCAGAATGGAATAGATAGATAGCGCAGAATCATAGAAGTACAATGTTCAAAAGGCTTTACCAGTCCATTTGAGGGTAGGGGATGTAGATCAGAGAAGGCTCATAACTCAATGCTAGGACAAACAGTTTGTCTGCAGAAGGTTGTAAGTTTACACGGTGACATCTCTATATTTAAATAACATTTCCTTCATATCAAATTTGACGCTTGGTAACCTAATAGGGACACTCATTCTTGATACCAATATAGAAATGCTTTACCCTTGCAACTTTTGGGATGGTTTTTCAACACGTCGGTTTACCTTTCAGCTTTTCCTGGTGGCTTCCCATCCAAGAACTGATCAAGTCTGACCCCTTTAAGGTTTTTGAGCTCAACCAAGGTCAGTTAAATTTACCGCATTGCTTTTCCAAGCAAGTGTCTCCAGAGCAATTCAGCAGATGTTTTGAAGATTACTTTAGCAATTCAAACGAAGAAGAAAGCACCAATAAATAAAGAAATAATAAAGTAAGGCACATCCTAAAAACAGCTGAAAGAGCAATTATGTGATGAATGAAAAGGTCCTTTTGCATGATAATTCACACCAATAGGTTTACCGCTGGTTCTATTTCCTTGCTAGGCCCACATTCCTGGAGGCGATTCTTTGTGGTCATCCTGAGCTATAATAGAAAGTCAAAATGGCTGGTTTCCTTCTAATGTGAGGTTGTATTTATGCAGGTTTTAGTTGCCATTTTCTCCTTTTCTAGTGAAGATGATGGAGACATTTCCTTGAATGCATTTGAATTTGAGGATTCTGTTTTCAGGGACCCATCATTTATTGATTGATTTGCAATAGTTGCAAGATGCCCTAAACGATGGCCAGCAAACGACACAGTTGGAATCATACTTCTAGAGCAGACCTTGGCGTTTTATACCGGTGGGCCACATCTGGTCTGGGGCTGCCCTGTTTGGCCTGTGATGGTGGTGGCAGGGTGGCATCAGCAGCAGTGGCAGAATGTGGTCAGGGACATAGTATTGGCAGGGGATGGGGTATTGATGGTGAGGGGATGGGGTACCAGAGACCCTCAACAGTCCCAATTTATTATGTGGTTTAGTGGCTTAATGACACTGGAGATAGTCTTTGCTCCAGCGGTTCGAGCCCTAGCACTGCATAGCGGGGTGAGCTCCCGTCATTTGCTTCAGCTGCTGTCCACCTAACATTTCAAAAGCATATTGTATGTGAGTAGATAAATAGGTACTTCGGTGGAGAGACGAGCTGGTGCTTCATACAGGCGGGCAGGTTGCTGCTGGCTCTGAACCTTCCCAGTTGCAATGTTCATTTGCAAGATGGCTCTGGTGAAGAGAGGGAGGCTTTGGATCATGCTGCAGGAAGAGCCACTCTTTCTTTCTTTCTTTCTTTCTTTCTTTCTTTCTTTCTTTCTTTCTTTCTTTCTTTCTTTCTTTCTTTCTTTCTTTCTTTCTTTCTTATCATAATCATAATAGTAAAGTTGGAAGGGACCTCGGAGGTCATCTACTGCAACCTCCTGCTCAGGCAGAAAACCCTATACCATTTCAAACAAATGGCTGTCCGGTCTCTTCTTAAAAACTTCCAGTGTTGGAGCATTCACAGCTTCTGGAGGCAGGTTGTTCCACTGGTTAATTGTTCTAACTGTCAGGAAGTTTCTCCTTAGTTCTAGGTTGCTTCTCTCCTTGATTAGTTTCCATCCGTTGCTTCTTGTCCTGCTTTCAGGTGCTTTGGAGAATAGCTTGACTCCCTCTTCTTTGTGGCAGCCCCTGAGATAGTGGAACACTGCTGTCATGTCCCCCCTCGTCCTTCTGTTAGACATACCCCGTTCCAGCATCCGTTCCTTATATGTTTTAACCTCCAGTCCCCTAATCATCTTTCTTTCTTTCTTTCTTTCTTTCTTTCTTTCTTTCTTTCTTTCTTTCTTTCTTTCTTTCTTTCTTTCTTTCTTTCTTTCTTTCTTTCTTTCTTTCTTTCTTTCTTTCTTTCTTTCTTTCTTTCTTTCTTTCTTTCTTTCTTTCTTTCTTTCTTTCTTTCTTTCTTTCTTTCTTTCTTTCTTTCTTTCTTTCTTTCTTACCATAATCATAATAGTAAAGTTGGAAGGGACCTTGGAGGTCATCTAGTCCAACCTCCTGCTCAGGCAGAAAACCCTATACCATTTCAAACAAATGGCTGTCCGGTCTCTTCTTAAAAACTTCCAGTGTTGGAGCATTCACAGCTTCTGGAGGCAGGTTGTTCCACTGGTTAATTGTTCTAACTGTCAGGAAGTTTCTCCTTAGTTCTAGGTTGCTTCTCTCCTTGATTAGTTTCCATCCGTTGCTTCTTGTCCTGCTTTCAGGTGCTTTGGAGAATAGCTTGACTCCCTCTTCTTTGTGGCAGCCCCTGAGATAGTGGAACACTGCTGTCATGTCCCCCCTCGTCCTTCTGTTAGACATACCCCGTTCCAGCATCCGTTCCTTATATGTTTTAACCTCCAGTCCCCTAATCATCTTTCTTTCTTTCTTTCTTTCTTTCTTTCTTTCTTTCTTTCTTTCTTTCTTTCTTTCTTTCTTTCTTTCTTTCTTTCTTTCTTTCTTTCTTTCTTATCATAATCATAATAGTAAAGTTGGAAGGGACCTCGGAGGTCATCTACTCCAACCTCCTGCTCAGGCAGAAAACCCTATACCATTTCAAACAAATGGCTGTCCGGTCTCTTCTTAAAAACTTCCAGTGTTGGAGCATTCACAGCTTCTGGAGGCAAGTTGTTCCACTGATTAATTGTTCTGTCAGTAAATTCCTCCTTAGTTCTAGGTTGCTTCTCTCCTTGACTAGTTTCCATCCGTTGCTTCTTGTCCTGCTTTCAGGTGCTTTGGAGAATAGCTTGACTCCCTCTTCTTTGTGGCAGCCCCTGAGATAGTGGAACACTGCTGTCATGTCCCCCCTCGTCCTTCTGTTAGACATACCCCGTTCCAGCATCCGTTCCTTATATGTTTTAACCTCCAGTCCCCTAATCTTTCTTTCTTTCTTTCTTTCTTTCTTTCTTTCTTTCTTTCTTTCTTTCTTTCTTTCTTTCTTTCTTTCTTTCTTTCTTTCTTTCTTTCTTTCTTTCTTCAAAGCTAGCTTGTCCTCCTATGGCGCACCTTGGGAAGCGCACAAGCTTGTACTACAATAGAGCTAGTAAATTGGCAATCAAACTACTACTCTGCGTTAGCATTGTAGTCTCCTGGCTAATTTAACAACACAAATAATAATAATAATAAATAATAATAATAATAATAATAATAATAATAATAATAATAATAATAATAATAATAATAATAATAATAATAATAATAATAATAATAATAATAATAATAATAATAAGGCTCCTTGGGAAAATTAATTACCCACCTCTGCTCTGGAGGAAGTGTCTTCCAAAGGGGAGCATGGTAGTGAAGATTTGCCACCTATCCCCCACCCCCACCCTCAGCCATGTAGTTCTTCCGGTGGGATATTCTCAACATGGTCTCTTTAGGTCAGTGATGGTGAACCTGTGATGCATGTGTCAAAGGTGACATGCCATAACATTTTAGGTGACATACCAGCATTCAGTAACAACTATTCTCAATAGCACACCCTCTTTTTGAGATATTTTCGGAGGCTGTGCGAGAATGGAGTACGCTTTTGCACAACCTCTGGACCCTCTGAAAATGAGTTTGTTGCTTGTGATAAGGAATTTTTGACATGCCAACCCCAAAATGGTGTGCCACCACTATCTTAGATGGACAGCAAGGTGGTGCCTGAGGCCATTTCTGGCTAAGTCATAAAAAGCCCTCACTTGGAACCGATTCCCTGAGCCCACTTAGAACTGGTATCCCTCTGCAGTGGCAAGCTTTGTTTGTTTAGTTGTCCAATTTATGTTAGCTCTCACCAGAAGTGATTCCTGGTGGTTCTGCCGGCAGTCTGGCTGCTGTGTTGTGGACCGGCTGCAGCTTTTGAGTCATCTCTAAAGCAGGGAATTTCAACCTTTTCACCCATTGTACCACTTTTAAGATATGGCAACTTCCGAGTCCACCAGTCACCTAGCAAGGTGTCAAAAACTTAATGACCAAAAAAAAGGAAGTACAGGTAGTCCTCGACTTACAACAGTTCGCTTAGTGACTGTTCGAAGTTACAATGGCACTGAAAAAAGTGCCCCCCAAGCCACAGCCGAACAAGACACCTGCCTGCCTGCCCGCCTGGCGGCGCTCTTCCTCCTGTCCGAGGTTTTCATTGTTGTCAGCATTTCTGTTGAGGATTGGCAGCAGGGGTGGGGTGGGGGTGTGTTTGGTTTTTATTCTCCCCCCCCCTCTGCTGGGTGGTTGCATTAGATTTTGGTTACATCAGATGACCCTGGGACACTGTGACCATCATAAATATGAATCAGTTGCCAAGCATCTGAATGTAAATCACAAGACCCTGGAAGATGCTGCAACATTCCAGCTGATCGGCGCTTCTTCTGGGATCAGCAGACCCGCCGGGATCAGTGCTGAGCTCCAGCTGGATCCTGGCGCTGATCCTGGCACTTCCGCTGAGCCCTGACAGCCCTGCAGCTCCAGCCGTCTCTCTCTAGGGTTTGTGCGGTGCTGCCACCGGTTCAGCTCATTCCCCTCCCCTGCTACCACTTTTCTAGGATGGTCGCGTACCACCTGCCAGGTGCCAATGTACCACAGGTGGTACCCGTACCACTGGTTGAAAAGCCCTGCTCTAAAGTAGCCCATGTTGAGTGTGCTGGAGGAATCCACCTGAGTGGTGACAGAGGCCTGAGGGGTTAGCTTATGCTGCTTGAAAGGAATGAAAGAATGAAGCTGATGGAAGTCAACAGAGTACTCAGGCACTTAATCCTAACCTCATGCTAAAAGTGCCCTTCTTTTTAATTCTGCAGTAATGCGGGGGTGTGGAGTGAAATAATAAAAGGACAGACTTCACTTACTCCCATTAGTTCCAAGGCTTCTCACGGGGTGCAAATTTGACCTTGTTAATTCTAAAACTATTTGTCTGCGACAGTCTGTGGGAGTTGAGTAATGTATTAAAAGTGTATTAATGTATTAAAAGAGGATACTTTATCCAGTCTCATTAGTTTCAAAGCACCTTGGGAGACTTTAATGAAGGATAAGAGAAGAAGCTTTGGAACTACCTAGGTCTAGAGCAGGGGTAAGCAACTTTGGCTCATTTATGAGGCATGGCTGGCTCAGGAATTCTGGGAGTTGAAGTCCACGAGTCATAAAAGAGCCAAGGTTGCCTACCCCTGAGCAATCTAGAGGATTCTGGGAGTTGAAGTCCACACATTTTAAAGTTTCCAAGTTTGAAAAAAAACACCCCACTGTTCTACAGCAGGGGTAGGCAACCTCGGCTCTTTTATGACTCATGGACTTCAACTCCCAGAGTTGAAGTCCATGAGTCATAAAAGAGCCGAGGTTGCCTACCCCTGTTCTAGAGCAGGGGTGTCAAACTCAATTTCATTGAGGGCCGCATCAGCATTGCGGTTGCCCTCAGGGGGCCGGGTGGGTATGGCCAGGGTGGGCGTGGCCTACTTGGTGGGCGTGGCTAGAATGCGTATGGCCTACTGGGTGGGCGTGGCCAGCTCTACATCGTTTGCATCAAGGGTGCCTATGGGGGCCTGGGCAGGAGTGGGACAGATCTGAGGGTCTCTGGCAGAAGGAGGGTCTCTGGGCCAGGGCCAAGGCAATGGGGGCCGTTCCCCCACTCTTTCCAGGATGTTTTTGCGGGCCACATGAAACCACTTCGCGGGCTGGATCCGGACCCCGGGCCTTGTGTTTGACATGTCTGTTCTAGAGGATCTAGAAAGAAAGGCTCTTTTTCTCTTCTACCCTGCACTCATTTTGGGCACAGGCTGAATTCCCCCCTTGCACTTAGCTATACAGGTATGACATATGATCATTCATTTAACGATGGCTCAAAGTTTAAGAAAGTCTTGAAAAAAGTGATTTGGGACCTGCCCTCCAAGTTACAATTATTGCACAATCCCCATAGTCACATGATTGCAATTTGGGTGCTTGGCAACTTGCTCAGATTTATGATTGCAGTGCCTTGCAGTCTCGTGATTGTGATTTGCGACCTTCCCAACTGGCTTCCAACAAGCAAAGTCAAATGGGGAAGTCAGATTTGCTTAATGATTGTGCGATTCCCTTAACAATCATGATAGAATGGTAGTCAAATTGGGTCTGATCATATGATGTCTTGCTTAAGGACCACATCACTTAGCAACCAAAATCCTGGTCCTACTTGTGGTTGTAAGTCAAGGACTTTCTATCACCTTATCTCCTTCCTTCCTTCCTCCCTCCCTCCCTCCCTCCCTCCCTGGGTTTTGATACGTGTTAGTACCCTTAATTTATCAGCATCAACAATTATTTTCCATCTGGGGAATTTGCAGGGTAAATGATGTTTATGGAACTGTTAATTCTCAGATGGAAGCAGGACAAAATACCCAGTGTTCAGAAATAGTTTTAGTAGAGGAAGGATAGGAAAAAAATGAGAAAATGACCCAGATAGCATCGGTGTGAGAGGAACAAGAAAGGTCATAGCTGAATGCATTCTGTATGGTGCGTTAATGCTGATGACAGAAGTTCACATTTTCAAGCTTTGCATTAGAGTGGGTTATGTTTATAAGTAACAATGAATAACTTCTTGGATAAATAGGGGAGTGGGAAAGGTAACAAAGTTGAGAAGAAGACATTGCCAAGGCAGGAAAAGAGAAATGTTTATGTCCTTACTTAAAGGTCTGCCTTCCAACTTATTTTCTTTCTTTGCTACGTACTAGTGTCATCTTCAAAATTATTACTTTCCTTTAACCAATGGTAAGTGTTCCTCATTTTGGGCCGCTTGAAGATGTGTGGACTTCATGCTGACTGGAAAATTCTGGGAATTGTGAATCGCACGTCTTCAAGTTGCCCAGAATGAGAATTTTTTTATTTTTTTATTTTAATTCCATTTATATCCCGCCCTTCTCCGAAGACTCAGGGCGGCTTACAAGCTTAGCAGTAGCCTTCATTCTATGTATATGCCTGCTTATTAGGGCTTTCATACAGCCCCCAAGCGGCATTATTACAAAGTCAGCTTAATTGCCCCCAACAATCTGGGTCCTCATTTTACCTACCTTGGAAGGATGGAAGGCTGAGTCAACCTTGAGCCTGGTGGGATGCGAACCTACACTAATTGCAGGCAGCTGGTGTTACTTAAGGAGGCATTAGCCCACTGCTCCACCAAGGCAAACTTTAACTCAAGGACTTGCAGATAAAGTGCATATTTTTTGAAGCAACTCTACTATTCAGCTACAAGTAGTCTTTGACTTACAATCACAATCAAGCCCAAAGTTTATCTGGCTAAGTAAGACGTTTGTTAAGTGAATTTTGCCCCATTTTATGACTTTTCTTGCCATAATTGTTAGGTGGATCACTGCAGTTGTTAAGTTAGTGACACAGTTATTAAATGAATCGGGTTTCCCCATTGACGTCGCTTGTCAGAAGGTCACAAAAGGTGATCACATGATCCTGGGACACTGCAACCATCATAAATATGAATCAATTGCCGAACATCTGAATTTTGATCAAGTGACCATGAAGATAACAGCAACGATTGTAAGTGTGAAAAGTGGTCATTAAGTCACTTTTTTCAGTGCTGCTATAACTTTGAATAGTCACTAAATGCACAGTTGTAAGTCGAGGACTACTTGTATTCTGCAAAGTTTCCATATCATTGCTTTCTCATATTACCTTTTCTACTTGGGCTAACCCCATGCCATAAAATTCCACAATTTTCCCCATAAATAGCAGGGGTGTCAAACTACCGGCCCATGGGCCGGATGCGTCATGCCAAAACTGCACCCACGCCATTGCCGGCAATGGGAAAAAAAGTCACGATCCATCACATGATGTTGCGAGTTTGACACCCCTGCTGTAATGGTTTGTAAGGGTAACTTTGGGAGACGGAGAAAAAGCTGCAGCTAAACAATGGTCTGATAAGAGAACTCTGAACCCAAAGCAGGGATCAGGGTGGAAAAAACATCTCCCCAGTTCTCAGGAATATAATGAAGAGAGAGGGGAAGCATTTTCAGATTTGCAAAATCCTATTACTGCAGGCTTACAGTAAAGGTACTACTATGGGAGGGGACGTGGTGGCTCAGTGGGTTAGGACGCTGAGCTTGTCGATCAGAAGGTCAGCAGTTTGTCGGGTCAAATCCCGAGTGCTGCGTAGCAGAGTGAGTGCCTGTTACTCGTCCCAGCTTCTGCCAACCTAGCAGTTCGAAGGGACGTAAAAATGCAAGTAGAAAAATAGGGACCACTACGGTGGGAAGGTAACAGCGTTCCGTGCGCCTTTGGCATCCAGTCATGCCGGCCACATGACCACGGAGACGTCCTCGGTCAAGTGCTGGCTCTTCGGCTTTGAAATGGAGATGAGCACCGCCCCCTAGAGTCGGAAACGACTAGCACGCATGTGCGGGGGAACCTTTTACCTTTACCTATGGGAGTACTCATGGTTTTGGATTCTTGTCTAGACTATCTTAAGGGGCAAAGAAGAGGGGAGGGGCGTCAACCTATTTGTTCTGTACCAGCCTGCTACCGGCCCTGCAGAAAAGGCAGGGACAACCCCTTTTACAAGAAGGCAAGAGGCTGGAACTAAGCCTGCCAAATTTATGGACACAAAAGCAAACAGAACAAGACACGAACCATGAAACAGGAGCTATTCAAGCGGTTGCCTTCAGCAAACCAGCCCTCCTACGCATTCCCCTTTTATACAGTTCAGGGCGTGGCTTCTCTCTGCCTCCTTCCGAGGTGCCCCATTGCCTTCCTCTGTTTACTCCTGATTGACTGCCTCCTGCGTCGGGCGTCCTTGAACAGGGCCAGCTGTGGGTCATCTTCATCCACGCTGTCAGGCTCACACAGCTGGGTCTGCGTCGTGACCAGGTGGGAGGGGCCTGGCTGAGGGCTCTCATCAGCAAGCTCTCCAACCCCCTCAGCAACCTCTCCAACACCCCTCTCCTCCTCCTCTGAATCGTCCGACCCAACTGCCGAACCCACAGGCTGACCCTGAATCACAACACTATTCTCCAAAGCACCTGAAGGTAGGACAAGAAGCAATGGATGGAAACCGATCAAGGAGAAAACCAACCTAGAACTAATGAAGAAGAGAAAGATTTTTTTTCTGACATTGAGAACAATAAACCAGTGGAACAGCTTGTCTTCAGAAGTTGTTGGGGCTCCATCACTGGACATTTTTAAAAAGAGACTGGACAGCCACTTCTTTGAAACAGTAGGGTTTCCTGCTTGAGCAGAGGGTTGGGACTAGAAGACATCCAAGCTCCCTTCCAACTCTGTTATTTTGTGATCAGTTGGGTTAACTGAATCTTCTTCAACATGTTGGTTTTGCTGTACCCATTCACTATGTCTCAGCAGGTGGCAGCATCTAACTGTCCTTGGCTACTCTTGAAAAAACTAAGCAGTGTTGGTCTTGATTAGAAGTCTCTGGCTATATTAGTAGAAGACTGGCTACGAAATCCTAGGGATGTAGCTAAATTGGGAAATTCGGGGAAAAAAAGGCAAGGGGAACAGAGAATTGAGCTTGAATTAAGAGAAACTTTCCTTTAACATCACCAGGCAGCTTTTGCTTATTCATTTATTTTCCAAATTTCCTTTTTCCTCTTAGTTGGGAAGTCAACTTGATTTCAGCTTTCTCCAGTTTGCTGTCTTTTGAATATTAACTTCAGCTTCTGACACACTAAATTGTAGACACAATTTTTCTGATTAATTTACTGAGACCGTTTTCTTCTGAACTTCCCACTTGGAATGAATTTTCTGGGTTGGGGACAGAGGTAAGCAGTAAGGTGAAAAACTCTGCAAGAAATATAAATGTTGTCATTAATCAGTTGCTAAAAGACACCAATAATCCATTTGTTCAGAAGGTAGCAAGCAGAACGTGCAAAAATTTAAATCTTAGGTTGCTGGTGATACTTTAAAAGCCCTTGGAAATGCTAAGGTCTTTTCATCGTAAGGCAAGGAAAGATGTAACGAAACTGGTTTGCATTTCTCTGGAACAGTTTCAATGTCCACATGCCTGGCATGTTTTGCTAAAGATGGCCATAGTCTCACACATTATCTTGAGAAGTTAATGTTATAATTGGGGAAGCAGCATTCTTTTCAGATGGAAGGTGTTTAAGGGAAGAGGTTTCTAGGTTAGGAGTTTAGTTTTGCAACAACCTGCAGCTGTGGACAAGTTGTGGCACAGACAGTCAAATAGGTCACAGGCTGGAAAGCAAGCAATGGATGGGCCAGTTGTCCAGGAAGACAAATAAGATGACAGGAACATGATAAAGGCCAGATTGGGCAGAGAAGTTGAAGACAGGAAATCTGTTCAAGTCTGATTATGTCTTCAGTGGTTGGTGAAGTTCACTGACTTATAGCTACCAATCTCACAAACAAGTGGCTCTGGGAGGCATACTGATGGTCCTCAAGGCAATCTAGACCGGTTAGTAGAGCTCTGAGCAGCAGTGAGGCATCTCTGGCCTTCAGGGATTTGCTCAAGTCTCATGTGTCTCTATTAGTTGGTGAAGTTCACTGATGGTCCTCAAGGTAGTCTAGCCCTATCAGTAGAGCAGGGGTCTTCAAACCTGGCCCTTTTATGACTTTTGGACTTCAACTCCCAGAATTCCTCAGGCACGCTGGCTGAAGAATTCTGGGAGTTGAAGTCCACAAGTCATAAAAGGGCCAAGTTTGAAGACCCCTGCAGTAGAGCCTTGAACAAGAGTAAGGAATCTCTGGCCTTCTAGATTTTGACAAAATATAACTTTCAACATTTTTCAGTATTGGTTGTGTTATTTGGGATAACTGTGAGTTATAATTCAAGCCATCCCGAAAGCAACAAATGTCTTTTCATAAGCTTAGCAGATACCCTACTTATTCTGCCTGCATAAGGAGAACGGATGGTTTGGCTTGATGGGACTTTATAGAACTACAATTCAATGGGACCTGACAATACAGTAGGAAAAATCATTGTGATAAGGTACGGTGCATACTTTGCACTTCAGAAGATTCTAGCCAATGAACAGGTTAACTTAAAAGATTCTGCTTTGTGTTATATTATAATTGTAAACTTCTGGTATAAAAAGGGCACTTCTGCTCGGGGCATATCATCTGAGAATTATTAGTGCAATGTTAAAAAGAATGATAATACACAGAAGAGATAAGGTAAAGGTTCCCCCACACATGCGTGCTAGTCATTTCCGACTCTAGGGGCCGGTGCTCATCTCCGTTTCAAAGCCGAAGAGCCAGCACTTGTCCGAGGACATCTCCGTGGTCATGTGGCCGGCATGACTAGATGCCAAAGGCGCACGGAACGCTGTTACCTTTCCACCGGAGTGGTCCCTATTTTTCTACTTGCATTTTTACGTGCTTTCGAACTGCTAGGTTGGCAGAAGCTGGGACAAGTAACAGGCGCTCACTCTGTTATGTGGCACTCGGGATTCGACCCGCCAAACTGCCGACCTTCTGATCGACAAGCTCAGCGTCCTAACCCACTGAGCCACCGCGCCCCATACACAGAAGAGATAGCAAAGCACAAACAGCTGTGTTCCTTCTTAGTATATAGAACAGGACACCGAAAACATTTAATATTCTGCTTGAGCGTAAAGTTCTGTCTTGCAAGCATCCAAGCTGTGATAGGTAGGGGTAATAGGAGTTGTAATCCAAGCACATTTGGAGAGCAGCAGGTTGAGAAATAGTGCTGTACTATGGAAAATGGTGTGCACAAAGTGTACATACACATGCTAAAAAATTAGAGGCCTATTTAGTCTCTGTTGAGCATCATTATTAAATTAGCAACAGAGGCACTGTGGGTGGATTGTTGAGCCCGGAAGAATAAAGTGTAAGAGATAATTAGTTAATATCCGTCTTGTCTCAGTTGGGCTCCACCTGTTTGTTAGCTCCTTTTAAAAAACAAAAAGTCTTGAAGTTTCATAACAATTAAGCCATTCTCAGCAAGTCTGAGGGTTTTCAGCTCTCAAATCACTTTCTCTGATGTGAATGCTATTGTTGCAATTCCTTGCGTTATCAATGTTCTGATGTATAGCTCAGTGGAGATTAGTATTGGTTGGAAGTATGATTCATTGGGAGAGGAGGGTGACATGTGTTCGCCAAACAAACTTATGATTCGTGAAATGTGATCCATATCAGTTCTGAAGGAGAGAAGGTCACTGGTCACCTGGATGGTAGTGGGGTTGCTTCCCAAAGGATCATGGGAAAATAACTGCATGAAAGGTAGGTGAGAACAGGAGGAGACAGGAGTTTGTTCCGGAGACTGATGTCTACAACTTCATCTGGATGCCAGTGAATGACACTTTTCCCAAGTCTGAGAATTGGATACGCTTTGGAGAAAAAGAGTTCTAGCCTTTCACTTATTACATTCTTGTTCTTTTGGCTGTGTGCACAAATTAGGTTAATCATAGTTTGCTTCAAGTGTTATGTTGCATAATGGGTTTGCATGCCCCATTAATCCATAAAATACAGTTTACAAACCACAAAGCCGAATTTTCTGTAACGAGCTAAAACAGATTGGAGAAACATTGCTGTAAAGCATGCAGCCTTCTTGCCGCAAATTGACAATGCCCATATAAATACAAAACAATACAATTGACCAAGTAGGTTTGACAAAAGAAAACTCTTCACTCGACGCATAATTATGGAATTTATGTTTGTACAGTGTTCTCATAGCAGGTTTGCTGAAGATACTTTGATGTCTGAAGCAAAAGACAAGATGACATCCCTTCTCCATTTTACATACAGAAATGGACAAAGTTGATGTCTTCAACTCTGCCTGTTTCAATCAACTAAGATTCACAGTCCATTTAAGAAGAGAAAAGAGACTTAGGATTTTTTCCGAGATTTGGTTATGCAGTTGTGAAGCTACCTTGGAGAAGACTCTTCTCTGTAGCAGTAGATGAACTTAAGACTCAGGTGTACACTTTTCATCAATGAATGAAGGCGAATGTACTTGTCCCTGGATAATGTTGCAGGATCCAATCTGGGTCAGTCACTGGGACCAGAAATTTTGTCTTCCAAGTTTTCGGACTCATGCTGGAGCCTGTCCTCAGGGAACTTCTCTCCAGCAGAGTTTGTGTGCTCACACTCGGTCTCCAGCAAGAGTCCGAAAGCTCAGAAGACAAAAACCTCTGGTCCCAGTGACCGACTCAGATTGCATCCTGCAACTTTCTACCATGTAACATGCTTAGACACCAAAAAAATCTTCAGTGGCTTGCCATGACTAATTCATAAGATCATGTTTTTCTCCCGATAGTTTATTCCTTGTTTTGTTCATTAACCCATTTCCTTTGCCCAACATGCTGCACTGTAAACCAACTCTATGGATTGAATTAGCACATCCTATGTTTAAAAAGTGATTGACAGCTTTGTGGCCCAGCAGCTTGTGAGGACCCTAGCCCATCACTTTAAACTGGGTCCAGAAATGTATGTGCAAACAGTTTAAAAGCAATGAGTCCACCTTACTGTGCAAAAACCTGAATGTTTGTGCTACGTTTTGCATGATTTGAATGCTTCCAAGTTGTTTCTATTAAGTTAGCCCTAGTTAGAAAGAATTGCTACAATCCTGTTTTGTAAGTGAAACCAGGCTTGTTTAAGATAACTCATCTGAGAATTTGACCTTCCAGGAGGAACATTAGATGAGCAGGCAGTAAGGTAGATTGCTATATTACAGTGTTTCTCAACCTTGCCTGTGAGATGTGTGGACTTTAACTCCCAGAGTGCTGGCTAGGGAATTCTGGGAGCTGAAATCCACACAATTGAAAGTTGCCAAGGCTGAAAAATATTTCTGTTGTTAATATATGAGGCACTGAATCTATGTTTTGCTTGGGATGCTGTAGCTAGTTAAAGCACTGAAGAGTCCTTTACCATCCTGGCTAGGAAGTGGCTTGTTTGTATGATGCTGTTCATGGACTCTACCGAGAAAAGAAATTGCTCAATGGGAAAGGAAGCTAACTCTGGACTTTTGTACCGTTTACATGCCTTTTCCATGAAAAACAATACCAAATTATATGTTGCAATGGAGAAGGGGTTTATTTGGAGGAAAGGTGAGAAGTCAGCTTAAAAGACATGTATTTGGATTTTTAAATAATAGGTTTCTCCTTTCTTGTGGAAAAGATAAATCTTATGATTTGCTTCAGTTCTGTGGGCAAAGCACAGCTTCTGGTTCGTGCTGTTCCAGTTTGGATAACCCTTTATTATTTTTGTTGGGTTAGAAAATGCTGACTCAGATTTGATTTTATAAGGGATGACATTTAAAAGCATGGGGGCTAATTATAGTTTCAACCGTAGTTCCGCAGGAGAGGGCATTCATATTTCTGTTAAATATTTCTGGAGCAATATGATGAGTCATTAAATACAACTTCTGCACTAAATACCCTGATTGCCTAACGATTAGGTGTTGGTAACTGAAATCACACGCACTCACACCATTCTTTCTCTCAAAATCTTTCTTGCATAAAACCAAGGAAATGTTGTTCTGAGTAATACATTAGCTGGGGTTGCCCAAGAATTGTAAAATGGCCTTTGGTTGCACAACATGTAAAAATGCAGTCTGGAAAATGTCTGTTATGCCTATGACAGAAATGTTACTTCTGTAAATACATAGACAAAAATAATAAAGAAAGAGGATAATATTTTTGATAGTGGTGAACAAAATATATGGAAGCTGGCAATGAATCAAAAATATTTCATAGCCAGCTGGGGGAAAGCTTGTGTAGTACAATGGGCATAGATACCGAAAGACTCAAAATTCAGAATTAAGTTAGTTTGCTTCTCTTCAGACCATTGTGGATTTTTAACCCATACTCTCTTGTGGGGTTAATATGAAGATAAAGTGGGAATGGTTTTCAAAAATATAGATGGTTTTCTTCCAAGTAATGGCTTAGATTAGTGTAACCTGTTAGGAAACAGATCTTATGATCACCCCAGTACTTCACATACCTCTACAATTCAAATGCAAAAATGTGACTAAAAATTCTTTCTTTCTTTAGTTGAAAAAAAAATTAGTTCAAATAACCAAGACGTTTACATACTCAGTAAAAAATTGTATGCAAGTAATAGTAATATAGATTGAATTCTGTCCTACCCTTGGCTCATATTAAATGTTGCTACTTTAAAATTAAGAAATCTAATTTTATTTTATTTTTTATTTATTTTTATTTTAATCCCATTTATATCCTGCCCTTCTCCGAAGACTCAGGGCGGCTTACAATCTAAGCACAAATCAAATGTGCTTAGCAATACAAATGTGCTTTTGCATACAAATTGGAAAGAAAAGTCTTCTTTCCATTTCTTTTTTTTTCCAATCAGATCAGGAGAAATAGGGGCTCCTGTAATGGTGCTACTATCAACCTTAGTTTGATATAAGAGGCTAAAAAAGAAATGGGAATATATCAAGCCATAAATAATGTTGAGCAGATGGATAATTCGGAGTCAATCATAGCTACCATAGGAAAATAATAATTAGCCAGCCCATCTGTCCTGCATTCTAGTAAAAAGAGGTTCAAGCAGCTTTGAAAGGTCCTGCTTTAATTGATTTACCGGTACTAATAAATGAGCTTTAAGAGTTTTGGCTTGTTTAGTTTCCGAGATTCTGTGTATTAACTCCTTAGCTTCTTGACAAAAAGCTGAGCTAGAGAAATTCACAGTAAATCTTTCTGGGTCATACTCTGCTGTTAGAGATTTGATGGTTCACAGAGAGGAAGAGAAAGATTTTAAATCTATACTCATTTGTGAGTTACAGGCTCATTAACTCTTATTTCCTGGAGAGCAGGTTGAAGATAATTTCTATAGGGGCAGATCTTGTCCTCTGATTAACCAACCGAATTGGGAGCAGTATATCTTGGCGCAATTGGGCATTTCCTATTAGTTGAAAACACACTGTTGTTAAGCCTTCTTCAGGCCTACCACAGGCAAACCTATTGTGGTATAAGAATTTAAGAGGAGGCTTTTTTGTTCCATATTTTGTTCCCACAGGGAAAACCAGATGTCTGTTAGGAAGTCCACAAGTTGGAAACTCATTTGGGCCCCATAGTTACTGAAATCTACAGACTAGTAGTTACTGTTAGTTTAATCCTTCATGAATGGTCTAACCCTCTTCTAAAGTCCTTCAATCAACCTCTGGAGATTACAAGTAAATATCCAAATATATAGGCAGTTCATGACTTAACAACCATTTGTTTAGTAACCTTTCAAAGTTACAGAGATTTTAGACCAAATTATGTTATAAGTCAAAGATTTATACTTGGTATTTGGTAGCAACATGGAGGTAGTTATTGTTGCCATCTTATGGGATATACTTTCAACTTTTCAGTCTAGCTCATAACTTTTCTCTGGTGGTCCCCCATCTTAGTACTAAACAGGTCTGACTCTCCTTAACTTCCAAGCCCCAAAAAGATGGTTGGTGATATTCATTGGATCTTGTAGTGCTGAGTTCCACAGTTGAACTGTGCCGTCTTTACGGCAGCACTTTTGAGTGCTGATGCTAATGGTATGGAAAGTTGAATTGCCATATTTACATGTACCTTGAAAAAGACAATTGATTTCCTCGAAATGCTTAACCATAGTAGGCCATAAATTGCAGTTGTGATCCTGGCACAGCACTAAGGTGATTTAATTAATTAATTTATTTAGGGCTACTAACTTTAATCTTAATGCAGCGAGCCTCTACTTGATGTCTTAGATTACATGAAATGACTCTAAATACAATTTAAAACACAAATACACATTTTAAATTATAAACAGACATTTAGTAGAAGAATTCAGTAGAGCAAGATAGGCAAATGGCTTTTGAAACAGAGAATCCATCAACATACAAGTAGTCCTTGACTTACAACAGTTCATTTAGTGACCGTTCAAAGTTACAACAGCTCTGAAGAAAGTGACATTTTTCCCACTTATGACCATTGCCGCATCCCCATGGTCATGTGATTTACTTTTGGATGCTTGACAACTGATTCATATTTCTGAGGGTTGCAATGTCCTCAGGCCATGTGATCACCTTTTATTTATTTATTTATTTAATTGGATTTGTATACCGCCCTTTCCCGAAGGACTCAGGGCGGTTTACAGGGTAATTAAAACAAGAAATACAAAAATTAAAAACAATTAAAAAGATTACAACAGTCCCTGAAAAAGTAAAAAACCCCAATTAAAATTAAAATTAAAATTCTCAGCCTGGGCCAGAGAGCTCAAAGAGCCAGGTCTTCAGGTCCCGGCGGAATGAATGGAGGTCGGGGGCAGTCCTCAGCTCCACGGGCAGCTGGTTCCAGAGGGCAGGCGCACCCACTGAGAAGGCCCTCCCCCTGGGTGTTACCCGCCGGCAATCTTTTACCGGCGGCACCCTGAGAAGACCCTCCCTGTGGGAGCGCATTGGACGAAGGGAACTTGATGCTGGCAGCAGGTGTTCCCTCAGATATCCCGGACCCAAGCCATTTAGGGCTTTATAGGTCATTACCAGCACCTTGAATCTCACCTGGAGGGCAACCGGAAACCAATGCAGCTCGCGGAGTAGAGGTGTTACATGGGAGTATCGGGAAACCCCCATCACAACTCGCGCGGCTGCATTCTGCACCAGCTGAAGCCTCTGAGTGGTCCTCAAGGGCAGCCCCATGTAGAGAGCGTTGCAGTAGTCTAAACGGGAAGTCACAAGCACATGAGTGACTGTGCGTAGGGCATCTCGGTCCAGGTAGGGTCGCAACTGGCGCACCAGGCGAACCTGGGCAAAAGCCCCCCTGGTCACGGCTGCTATATGGTCTTCAAAATTGAGCCAGGAGTCAAGGAGGACGCCCAAGTTGCGAGCCCTATCAACAGGGGGTAACACCTCACCCCCCATCGTTAAAGGTGGAATGGTCTGGTTAACCCGACCTTCTGACAAGCAAAGTCAATGGGAAAGCCAGATTCACTTAACAAACAACTGCAGCGATTCACTTAACAAATGTGGTAAGAAAAGTCATAAAATGGAGCAAACCTCACTTAAGAAATTTCTTACTTAGCAACATAAACTGGTGGTTGTAAAGTCAAGGGCTACCTGTATTTGAAATTCACGAGGGAGAGAACGTGATAATTTCCCTCAAACCATCACTAAAAAACTCTGTGATCGCTATCAATGATGGTTAGATCTGGTGGTCTTTAAAAGAAGCCACTCAGTACAGTTTTCTATCCATGCAGCATTTAGGGAAATAGCTTTTATACATTTAAATCAAACTATGTTGCCCCCTGCCATTTTCTTGCATACATTTAGTATGTTTTGGTCTCTTTAGTTCTCTCTGACATCTTCAGATCCTAGTCATGTGAAAGAGCGAATTCTTTTTTTTTTTAATGAAGTAAACTTTTTATTTTGCAGATGACCGGAAAGAAATTGACACAATGGAAGAAGTGATGTTGGAATATGCTGTAATGAACAGAGAACTGAGTCATTATGTGCAAGCTGTTGAAGATACAGTAAATCAGGTAAATGTGGCTGATCCTTAGTACAGCTTTTATAGCTTTCCCATGTCATGGAAGCAAACCGGAGTTTGAAACACTCTAATGATTAACGAATTGTATGAGATCACTTTTCTTCTCTTGACATGTGACAGATAGTGAATTAGGAACTGAGTCACAGAAGCCAGGACTGTATTCATATGTACCTTTTGTCTCTTAGAAGAGTGGCCAGTATCTGCCCTGCCCATGTGAGAACCATTTGTTTTTCAACTGCTTCTTTCAGGGTTTTCTGGTGCCCTGTTTAATTTTAAAGCCGCTATTAGTAGTGACTAAGGAAGATGTGGGAATGCTCTTATTTTTCCTTCCCTGTAACTTGGAATAAAAGGGACCTCCCTTGGAAGTGTATCTAAAGCACTTTAAGTCTGACTTTTGCAAATTTTTTAAAGTCACAGAACCCATTCATTGAAAAACAAAAGTCCTTGAATTCCAGCTTAAGAGCTAAAGCTGTCGTGATGGTAAATTGGCTGACTTTAAATGAAGGTAGGTGGGGTTTGCTCTTAGTCTCTCACAGGCCCCCATCAAATCCTCTAATCTTAATTGTAGGAGTCGGTGGAACACAATTTGGAAAATGTCCTTTCAGTTACTCAGTATGTTATATGAGCTCAGCATTTGTTTCTGTACCAACCCCCTGGATTTTAACAAGTGACATGCTTTTGCAACCTTCCATAAAATTCTGGAACTGTTTCAGGTATTTCAGTGGAATTATGAAGTGTTCGAAATTGTGCAAAAAAAGAAAAAAAATCCTTGAGGAGGGGAAGGAGAGGTTATGAAAGCTATATAGCTATATATGGAAGATGAGAATTTAAAGAGAAGGAAAAAAATTCTGTAGAATAAAGGGAAAGGTCAGTGACAGTGCTAAGAAACTTTTAAGACACACCCAACTCCATCCATTCCCCAACCAGGACCATACTACTGTGAAGGGACTACAATTCACAGCCAGGAACCTAAGGAATTCTGGGAGTTGTAGTCTCAACACATCTACAGGGAACCAAGTTGGGGATGTCTGAACTATTTAATGACATGCAATTATAATATGTGGAAAGGAAGGTTAGAGTTAGGGGGAGGAATATTAACAATTCAGAGACTTTTCTGATGAGTTATAGCACCAAATTTGTTAGGGGCTTGGGTTTGGCCAAGAAGTTTGGGTAACCTGACATATTAGCAACCAGGTGGTATAGAAAAAACTGTAGGATTGATTGAAGCCAGAGATCAGAGAGTTGGGTTGGATAGATCAGAAAGCAGTGAGAGGCATGGAGTTGGGTTTGACATGGTGAAAAGAGCTGTAGCATGAAACATGCCAAAACTGTGTCTTCAGATATACTTCTTCAAAGTTTTACTGGCAACTGGATTAGTCCTTTCTTCCAGAGTGTCTTAAAGATTAAGAGATGAATAAATTAAAAACTGGAAGTTTTTAAGAAGACACTGGACAACCATTTGTCTGAAATGGTATAGGGTTTCCTGCTTGAGCAGGAGGTTGGACTAGACCTCCAAGGTCCCTTCCAACTATTATTGTTATTGTTATTATTATATTCATTCATTCATTCATTCATTCATTCATTCAATATGAACTTCAGTCAACTGAGCATTCAAATTGACTGGCGCTGATGGTTGACATGGGTTGCTGCCAGCATCCTAGGTATCAACCAGGTACCTCCTTAAAATATAAGATGTTCCGAGTAGCACAGTTTTTTGTAGCATTGCTGGAGTTAGTGCAGGAAGCTGCAGTTTCTTGATGTATTTTGCAAAGTTTTTGGACATAGTTCCAAGTGCCCCGATGACAATGGGTATCACTGTTGTTGTTGTTGTTATATAAAGGAGCACATTTGTAGCTCAGCCTTGAAAAGATGGGTCCTTGATACTCTCTGTCAGGGACGCGTTGGCTCAGTGGTTTAGGACGCTGAGCTTGTCAATCAGAAGATCGGCAGTTTGACGGGTCGAATCCCGAGTGCCGTGTAGCAGAGTGAGCGCCTGTTACTCGTCCCAGCTTCTGCCAACCTAGCAGTTCGAAAGCACGTAAAAAATGAAAGTAGAAAAATAGGGACCACTACGGTGGGAAGGTAACAGCGTTCTGTGTGCCTTTGGCGTCTAGTCATGCCGGCCACATGACCACGGAGACGTCCTCGGACAAGCGCTGGCTCTTCGGCTTTGAAACGGAGATGAGCACCGGCCCCTAGAGTTGGAAACGACTAGCACGCATGTGCGGGGAAACCTTTACCTTTACCTGATACTCTCTGAACTTGGTTATTTTCTTGCAGAAGTTTCATTACCCAACTAGGTAACATGCATCAGTGAACTGTATTGACGATGTTGCCTAGTTTGAGTAATGAAACTTTTGCAATAAAAGTTACCAAGCGTAGAGAGCATCAAGGACCCCTCATGATTAAGTCACTTAGCCTCTGTTCCATTGCACTGACTGAGAGGAAAGCTCATGACATTCTAGTTAAAGATACAGTTGCCACAGATTGAAAAGGCTTTGCTGTTCGGTCAATTTTGGAAGCAAGGCCTTTGTCCTATAACATAAGGGGGAAGTGAAGGCCAAAGGCCCATGGGCTTGTAGAAAAGCAGAACTGGCATTCCTGCTCTTTCATAGCTTTCGGCAAGGGTGTTGGCAGAAAATGCCCTTTCTCCCTTGGTAATAAAAATCCTAGGCAGAACACTTCAGATTGGTGTATTTTACATGGATGGTGATACCCAGGCTGTTTTGATGAAGAGCTGACCTTGGATGACCCCGTCAGCACAATTGCTTTACAGGAATCACATTTAGTGGCATTCATAGTGAGCAGCCGCAGTAGCTGTTTTTGGCAGATTGGTGGGTGTTGTGTAAGTAATCATGAGATCACTTGCTGGTTCCCGGAGCTGTGGATTTCTTTCTTTTTCTTTTTTTTCCTTCCCTCTACCTCAAATAATCCTTCACCCTTGCTACTTATAAAACAATAAAAGGGTCTGTCGAAAATGAAAAATTGGTAGCAAAATGTATAGGTGCGTAGCTGAGAAAGCCAAGTTTTTGTTGACTTAAGCTGTTGTAAGAGCAAAAGGGCAGGTGAATCACACCAACATCCTCATTTGATTGACTCAGCACTCATTGAATAAGAAACAAGCAATTGACTTTGGGAACCCCGTTGTTTAAGCAGAAATGAAAACTCCCTTCTGTGCACCTTTTAGCTTACCTGGCAGGTAACCCTAACCTTGTATTACTTCTCTTTTTCGGTGGGCTTAGGTTATTTTTATTCCTCCCTCCCTTTTTCTTCAGATTAGGTAAAGTAAAGGTAAAGATTCCCCGCACATGCATGCTAGTCGTTTCCAACTGTAGGGGCCCATGCTCATCTCCGTTTCAAAGCCGAAGAGCCAGTGCTTGTCCGAGGACGTCTCCGTGGTCATGTGGCCGGCATGACTAGACGCCAAAGGCGCACGGAACGCTGTTACCTTCCCACCGTAGTGGTCCCTATTTTCTACTTGCATTTTTATGTGCTTTCGAACTGCTAGGTTGGCAGAAGCTGGGACGAGTAACAGGCGCTGACTCTGTTACGCGGCACTTGGGATTTGACCTGCCAAACTGCCGACCTTCTAATCGACAAGCTCAGCGTCCTAACCCACTGAGCCACCGCGTCCCTTTTTCTTCAGATTGATCAACATTAAATTAATAAATTTAAGCAATGGGCTTAAGAATATCTTTATTTAGTTTAATTTTTAAAAAGAAGGAAACGTTTATGTTTTATTTAAAACGTCACAAAGTTCAAACAAGCCAAGATTATACAGTAGTCCATTTTGCAGATGGACTGCTCTATAATCCGGACTTCTTCAAGGGCGAGCAGTTGTCTGAATTTTCAACCTATCGTGAGAGCACCAGATTGGGTAAGTGTGGGAAATATACAGAGATTTGGACACAGCTCTTACTATTCCGATAACCAGTAGCAAAAATTATTTTCATTTTTTTCTTTGTCATGAGGCAGCATAAAGAGCAGGAATAAGCTCTGGATAGAGGATAGAAGACGGGTAATCCTCGGCTTATGACTGCAGCTGGGACCAGAATTTTGGTCGTAAGTCATAACAGTCATAAGTCGAGGAACCCATGTAACTAGACTAGATTTTACGCCTGTTTTTACAGGTAAATGATATCACATATGTGAACCCATTTCCCAGATGGGCATTTTTTGCTGGAAAAATGCTGCAAATCAACAAAAAATGTCATAGATTGTGGCCATGTGGCCACAAGATGCCACAACCAGTTGTAAATGTGAACCAGTTGTCACGTGCCCAAAATCACAGTCCTGTAAACACGGAGGGAGGGGGGGGGAAGACGCCACAACATTTTATGAAGGCTAGAAGTACTTTATGGGCCATAAAACAACCTTTCCAAGGCTGCTTTCCCCTATTTGTAACTCCAAACAGTTGTTTAATGATAGGTCGTAAGTCAAGGAGTACCTGTCAAACATATGGATTTTTTATGCAGCTGTTAGTTAATCAGAGATAGCTGAGATCTGTATTAAAGATCCTATACTTGAAGAAATCTGATTGTAGCATTTTTTCAAATTAAGATTTTGTTAAGGAAAATCTACTTTCTCTGATAATGACCAATTGGGTATAAGGGTTATAGTGTTCACTGCCCTCCATACAATGTACAGATAGTCTTCAACTTAAGATCACAGTTGAGTCAAAAATTTCTGTTGCTAGGTGAGACAGTTGTTAAGTGAATTTTGCCCCATTTTATGACCTTTCCTGCCATAGTTGTTAAGTGAATCACTGCAGTTGTTAAATTAGTAACATATTTGTTAAGTAAATCTGGCTTCCCTACTGACTTTGCTTGTCAGAAGGTCGCAAAAGGTGGATCACAAGACGCCAGGACACTGCAACCGTCATAAATATGAGCCAATTGCCAAGTGTGTGAATTTTGATCACATGATCATGGGGATGCCGCAACAGTCATAAGTGTGAAAAACAGTCATAAGTCACTTTTTCCAGTGTCCTAACTTCAAACAATCACTAAATGAACTGTTGTAAGTCGAGAACTACTGTATTTGCAAGTATATTTTCATACTGCCAACGGAACTCCGGACTGCCCCCGACCTTCGTTCATTTCGCCGGGACCTAAAAACCTGGCTCTTTGAGCTATCTGGTCTGGACCGAGGGGTTTAATGTTTTTAAATTGTGATTTTATTTTTTGCGGTTAGACTTAATTTAATTTAATTTTAATTTTATATTGTATTGTTTTTAAATTTTGCCTTGTAAACCGCCCTGAGTCCTTTGGGAGTAGGGCGGTATATAAACCGAAATAATAATAATAATAATAATAATAATAATAATAATAATAATAATAATAATAATAATAATAATACTGTTTCTTTTATCTGTCATGATATCAACCAGTAGATGTAGCAATAGTGATTTTGCCTGGCAGCATGGCTTCCTCTTATGAGTACTAAAATCAAGGCTTTTATTATTTATTTTTTACCACCCTTGAAATGAATTGTGTGTCTTTACGACAACTTGTACTGAAACATCCTAAAATTATAGTAAAGTTACTAAACTAAAAGAAGTGGGCAATAGTTTCATAATGTAATCGATGGGGTACAAAGAGAATTTAGATATACAGGTAGTCCTTGACTTACAACCGTTCATTTAGTGACCATTCGAAGTTATAATGGTACTGAAAAAAGTGACATGACCGTTTTTCACTTATAATCACTGAGCATCTTCATGGTCATGTGATCAAAATTTGGATGCCTGGTTCATATTGATGACAGTGGCAGTGTCCCAAGGTCATGTGAACACCTTTTACAACCTTCTGACAAGAAAAGTTAATATGGGAAGTCAGATTCATTTAACAATCGTGTTAGTAACTTAACAACTGCAGTGATTCACTTAACAACTGTTGCAAGAAAGATTGTAAAATGGGGCAAAATTCACTTAACTGTCTCGCTTAGCAACAGAAATGTTGGGCTCAATTGTCGTAAGTTGAGGACTACCTGTATTATTCTACAGATAAGAGCAAATGCTTGACTGTGAGGAAGGATTTATATGCATTTGAGTTGCAATAGTACAATTTTGAATAATGTAATATTCAAATTACTGCAGCCCAAAATTCAGTTAAAAGTGAGGCTAACATACACAGTTGTGGTTTTTGACAATCTGTGTGCATAATGGAGACATGGAAGGTTCCGTCGAAATATAAATTTTAAAAAGAAGTATATATTTTATAAAGAATATACTCAGTGTATTAACAAACAGTATAATTTGTAAAAAGAAGAGACTTGCTATTTACTTTAGAGCAAAAATGTAATGCAATTGAATAACATGAATGTGGTCATAGCAGCACTAAAAGGGCAAGATTTTGGAATGCCTGAATGTATGGCAACCTTTTTTGGTTTTTATTTTGCTTTCTATACTCTGATTTTGTTAACCATAAATTTAAATCATAAGCACACTCTCTTTATCCTTTACTGTATTATTTCATTAAAATACATATTAATGAAAGGAATTACCAATTAGATGTTTGAATATGGTTAGGAATAGATTGCTAGAAATAGAAGTATTATTATAACTAGCCAGATAGGATTTATAATCAGAATATCATATCTTGGTATGAAAAGGGAAATAAGAATATGTTAAGAACTTTGAATAAGGGAAGCTTTTGGTTACCCAAACATAACTTGTTCTGAAATTAAAAATGTTTGGGATATTTTGAACATGGATGGGGAATTAAAATTTAAAAAAGCGAAAATAGGATATAGACTGAATAAATGGATATTGAGTGCAACTGCAATTAAGATATGCCTTGGTTAGAAAAGATATTCAAAACTGATATTATTGACACTGTTAGAAAAATGTAACAAATGTTGATAGGCAATTGTATATTTATTCACAACAATTAGAATTGTATTTGCTTAGTGTGGAAAAATGTGTGTGTGTGTGTGTGTGTGCGTGTGTGTGTCTAAGAATTCTGCTTAAAAATTCTGTTTAAAGCTTTTCATTGCCTATTTCCGTTGAGTTGGAATCAATTTTCCATGGAATTATCACTTCAAATGGAGCAATTTGAATAATGCAACCATTTTGTAGGATCCATTAATCACAGTAATCAGGACCTACCTATAATCTGCAAGCAACTTTCCCTCTTTGCGCATTGGGAATTGCAATCCAAATACCTCCAACAGTGCCAGAGTTTTAGTGTCTTAAAACTGGACACGTTTGAGGTTTTTAGGAAGTTAGAAGATATCTTATTAAAAGGTGCAACAGTTGACCTTCTCTCTCTCTCTCTCTCATTATTGACTAGTTCAGACATGTCAAACACAAGGCCCGGGGGCCGGATCCGGCCCACGAAGTGGTTTCATGTGGCCCGCGAAGCCATCCTGGAAACAGTGAGGGAATGGCCCCCACTGCCTTGGCCCTGGCCCAGAGACCCTCCTTCTGCCAGAGACCCTCAGATCTGTCCCACTCCTGCCCAGGCCCCCATAGGCACCCTCCATGCGAACGATGTAGAGCTGGCCACGCCCACCCAGTAGGCCATACGCACTCTATCCACACCCACCCAGTAGGCCACACCCACCCTGGCCATACCCACCCAGCCCCCTAAGGGCAACCGCAATCCTGATGCGGCCCTCAATGAAATTGAGTTTGACACCCCTGGACTAGTTAATTACAAAGTGTGTTACTGGAATCAATTTCCTATCATTTAATTGGAGACGACAATATTCCATGTCTGGGACATGGAAGGGACAAGAAGAGCATGTTGTTAAGAAGTGCTGATGCCTTTTTGATGTTAGCCGCACAATTTGCCACCCTGTGGGTGGTGTGTGTGTGTTTGTGTGTGAGAGAGAGAGAATATGTAAAAGTATGAGCAATCAAATGATAGGGTGGTGGTATGATGCAAGAGATTGGTTGGTTGCTGAATGGGCAATAGTTTGCATGGTGTTAGGATTCTTCATGCAAATGTAACTTCTGGTGGGAAATTTGCTAACACTTCCTCAGTAGTCTTTGTTGTATAACACTTGGAACCTGGAAGTTTTGCACAACGTATCCAGATAGGAATCACTGTTGCACGCGGAGGAAGAAGACCAAAAGGGAAGCAAATGAGTGATACAGAGGAACTCATCTTTGAACAATTGACTGCTCATCTGGAATCCCCCCCCCTTTTTTTTAAAAAAAAAAGATGTTTGGTCATTTAAATCAGAAGTGGGCAACCTTCAACTCAGAGCCACATCGGATCCCTAAATCATTTTCTGTGCTCCTAACTGGTTGCTGTTAATTGACAGTACAACCTATTCCTATTTTAAAGTAAAAAAAAAAATAGCTGGAAACTCTAAAGTAGACGTAGCACACTTTAAAACAAAAACAAAAACCCATAAACTCCCAAAATGGTTCCCCAAACCCTAGATTTCTCACTTCTGATTTAAATGCCTCAGTATACACGTGTATAATGATTGCAACCCTTTTGGGTCAGTGGACACGGGCTGATTTGGTTTGTGGACGGCCTTCCCCATTAAAGGAAGGATTGCTTGGGTCTCAAAACATTGGTTTATCGCAGTGATTTTCAAACTTGGTTCCTGAAAGATGTGTGGACTTCAGCTTTCAGAATTTTCCGAATGCATGGTGACTGGGGAAATTCTGGGAGTTGCAGTCCACACATCTTCCAGTTGGCAAGTTTGAACAACACTGGTTTACGAGAAGGCAAGCTGGATAGACTTCATCACGTTTTGTCGCTTCTTTGGAATGCAAGGAAAATCTTGGAAGGAAAATTGTATCAGAAGCTATTGTTTCGCTTGGCAGTGTGCTTGGTTTTTTAAAATTTAGTTTAAAATTATGCAAGCTTAAAAAAGAATGGGAAGGGATAGACAAAGACATAAAGAGAGGGTTTTTTAATGAGCACAGGGGGTTTAGAAATGTGAAAACCAAGAAACAAATTACCGTAATACCACCGATACAATGTTGGAGATCTCAGGTTTGCCACTAAGTTAAATAGTAGCAGTAAGTGGAATTATGCAGAAAATATTGAAGATTTTCCTGAGATGTTACTGTCTCAAATTCTGGTCTGGTGCTTTTATGGTTGGTTTAATGGCTGTAATAGCCCATATGCTATTCCCACCAGCTTTCCCAGTCCTAAGTAATGTAAAGACTTAGAGATGATTTTATTTTAAGATGCATTTTTTTCCAGGTTGTTTTTTTTTTTTTGCTTTAACATTGAGTAGTAACCTTGCTTTGCATCCTTACTCTCATTTTTGAAAATGGGAGAGGGATACAACTGAACTTTCTATTACCGTTTTCCTTTTTATGCAGGGGAGCGTTACAGCTTTTTTTTTAAATAATCCTTCAATTCTTCAGTAAATGTACATGCTGAAAAATCTTTCCAGCTCTGAGGCACTAAAGCTGCTTTCACAAAAAGTTTGGCTCCTTTTGTAAACTTAAAGCCCTTGCAAGCTTCATTTTCCCAATCTGGTTTGCCTACATTTCTGAATTCCTAAAGCTCTGAAAGAGGTAAAATCCCTTCCTGTCCTTATACAGCCTGAGTAGCTGCTCTTATTTATTTTAAGGTGGATGTTGGTGAGGAAGTTCTGCAAACTGAGACTTGCATTCTGAATGTTTCAGCATTTGCCATCTCCATTTGGAAGATGGAATTTTTGTTGTTGTTAGTTGCGAAGTCGTGTCCGACCCATCGCGACCCCGTGGACAACGTTCCTCCAGGCCTTCCTGTCCTCTACCATCTTCTGGAGTCCATTTAAGCTCACGCCTACTGCTTCAGTGACTCCATCCAGCCACCTCACTCCCTGTCTTCCCCTTCTTCTCTTGCCCTCAATCTTTCGAAGATGGAATCAGCAGAAATGGTTTAATGGCGGGAGAAGCTATCCTGAGACAATCCAGCTGATATTAAAGAAGAGGTGGCAACTGAATAACCTACCCTATGTAATTGCAGAGATATTCTTAGGAAATCCATAGAGATGCTATTGGAGATAGCAAAGGCTCTCCGGAGCTTCTTATCTGCTCCTCCAAGTCCTAATTCCCTCATTAGGAAAAGAAAAATGATTAAGAAAGTAACATCACAGTAGATTACAGGTAGTCCTTGACTTACAACCCTTTGTTTTGTGACCATTTGAAGTTACAGTGGCACCAAAAAAAAGTGTCTGTGTCTGTTTTTCACAGTTACTGATGTTGCAGCATCCCTGTGGCCATGTGATCAAAATTTGGATGTTTGAAAACTTGACTCATATTTATGACAGTTGCAGTGTCCTGGGATCATGTGATCCATCTTTTGCGATCTTCTGACAAGCAAATTCATCGGGGAAGCCAGATTCAATTAATATCTGTGCTACTGGCTCAACCACTGCAGTGATTCACTTAACAACTTGGGCAAGAAAGGTCGTAAAATAGGACAAAACCTATTTACTGTCTTGCTTAGCCACAAAAATGTTGGGCTCATTTGTGATTGTAAGTCGAGGACTACCTATATGTTTGACAGGTGAGTTGGGCCAGCTTTGCCAAAACTGACTACCCCTGAATTGCTTCTCAGCAGTGTTAGGAGCATTTTATCATGTATTTATAAAAGTTTGATAAAAAGGGAACAATTCTGATAAATTGAGAAAATAGAACCTTACATTACCTTCTGTACAAACATATTTTCTGCAAACCCTTAGCACACTGTTTTGTTGAATGACTAACACATATTAGTGGATTTGTATTCAGTTGTGAGTCACCACTTTGTTTTATTATGACTGAAATCCCTATAGAAATGAAATATTGCAGAGGACTTTAACCTTTTGTTCCAGGGATGTATTTTGACATAGTGGTTCTGTGTCAACAATGCTTCTGTTGTGGGACAAACATTTTAGCTGGTGAAAAAAAAGAACATTTTTGTAATAGTTTACTTTTACTTTTTAATAGAAAAAGATGACCCAAGCCATATGGAATTGTGGGAGACATATTTGTTTTTACATTAGCACTAGCCCTGGAATACAGCCCACTTCTGATAATTTAGTTTCAGACCAGGATTTAGAAAAAACATGTAGCTCATTTAGCACACCTACAGATTGACTTTGTATCTTAGAACCATAGCTTTTCCCAGCCAACAGGTGTCTGCTTTTCTTTGGCTATATTAGGAAAACAGCCTCTTAAAAATACTGTTTAAAGTCTTTAAAAACATAGCAAGCAAGGCCCTGGGCTCCATTAAAAAAGAGTTTCTATCCATGACAAAGTTGGGTAAATATGTGATATGTCAAATGTGTGATATTTCATGATAAAAGGCAAGTTATCCATTGAAAGGTATTGGGTAATTCACAACAATAATGAATGGGGTAAACCTATGTGTGTGTGTGTGTGTGTGCGTGTGTGTGTGTGTATATGTATATGTATGTATGTATGTATATATGTATGTATGTACTGTATGTATGTATGTATGTATATATATATATAACCTAGGTAAATATTAGTTAATTCAGTTCTTTTTCATAGTCATTCATTCATTATTCATTCATTCATTCATTCATTCATTCATTCATTCTCTATAGAGAATGTTGCCCCTTGGAATTATGCATTATAACATTGGTTGTGAGTTATGTTAAAGACATAGTTTGTACCAGATTTCATAGTCCCATCCATGTAGTTTTCTTGGAAATGACAGAGAAGTGGATTTGTTTGAAATTTTCTGATGGCCTTCAATCTAAGAATTAACCAGATCTGAGCATGCTTCGTCTTTTGAGATCAGACTGAGTAGTTAGGTGCTACCATCCAGTTGGGCATGACATAGGGTGAGCTAGAGAGACAATTTGCTGATGTGGCCAGGTGAGCCAGAGAGTTTGATGTGGTGGTTAAGGCATCAGCCTAGAAACTGGGTGACTGTGAGTTCTAGTTGTGCTGTAGGCACAAAGCCAACTGGGTAATTTAGGGCCAATCTCCCTCGCTCACTCCCTCTCTCAAGCCTGGGAAGAAGACAAGGACAAAACACTTCTGAAAATCTTGCCAAGACAACTGCAGGTCCAGAGTTGCCAATAGTCAACAATGACTTGAAGGCATGTGTGTGCGCTCACAGTAATGGTGAGCTAAGTAATTATCACTTACCCATTGAATGTTATGCTAAATCCCTATTGCCATTCTGGACCAAATTCAGCCTCCATATATATATATATATATATGGACAATGTTCCTCCAGGCCTTCCTGTCCTCTACCATCTTCTGTAAGCTCACGCCTACTGCTTCAGTGACTCCATCCAGCCACCTCATTCTCTGTCTTACCCATTCTTCTCTTGCCCTCAATCTTTCTCAGCATTAGGCTCTTCTCCAGTGAGTCCTTCCTTCTCATTAGGTGGCCAAAGTATTTGAGTTTTAGCTTCAGGATCTGGCCTTCTAAAGAGCAGTCAGGGTTGATCTCCTCTAGGACTGACCGGTTTGATCGCCTTGCAGTCCAAGGGACTCGCAGGAGTCTTCTCCAGCACCATAGTTCAAAGGCCTCAATTCTTTGGCGCTCAGCCTTTTTTATGGTCCAGCTTTCACTGCCGTACATTGCAACTGGGAAGACCATAGCCTTGACTATACGCACTTTTGTTGACAGGGTGATGTCTCTGTTTTTTAGTGTGCTGTCTAGATTTGCCATTGCTTTCCTCCCAAGGAGCAAGCGTCTTTTAATTTCTTGGCTACAGTCCCCATCTGCAGTGATCTTGGAGCCCAGGAAAATAAAATCTGTCACTACCTCTATTTCTTCCCCATCTATTTGCCAGGAATTGAGAGGGCCGGATGCCATGATCTTGGTTTTCTTAATGTTTAGTTTCAACCCACATTTTGCACTCTCCTTCTTCACTCGCAACAAAAGGCTCTTTAGTTCCTCTTCACTTTCTGCCATTAGAGTGGTATCATCTGCATATCTTAGGTTGTTGATATTTCTTCCGGCAATCTTAATTCCAACTTTTGATTCCTCTAACCCTACCTTTCTCATGATGTGCTCTGCATATAAGTTAAATAGGCAGGGCGACAGTATACAGCCTTGCCGGATTCCTTTCCCAATTTTGAACCAATCAGTGGTTCTGTGTCCAGTTCTCACTGTTGCTTCTTGGCCCACATATAGGTTTCTCAAGAGACAAATAAGATGGTCTGGTACGCCCATCTCTTTAAGAACTTGCCACAGTTTGTTGTGATCCACACATGATATTCAATGCTATTCCATCTAAATCCAGACTATTTTTGTATAAATAGATTCCAAATACAGGTAATCCTTGACCTACGACCATAATGGACCTTGCCCATTATAGTCATAAGTTGTGATGGTTGTAAAATGGGTCACCTACACCAGGGGACCTTTCCCCACGAAACCAGTCCCTGGTGCCCAAAAGGTTGGGGGTCGGTGATCTACGTGACCAGCCCAATTTTATGATCTTTTCTGCAGCAGTTGTTAAGCAAATGCTGCAGTCAATAAGTGAACCTATTGTTCGCTGTGGGATGTTTTGCCAAAACCCAGAAATAAATGCCATTTTTTAACCAAAGGTTATAAAATGTCGTCATGTGATTGCAGGATGCTGCAAATAGCCATAAGTGTGGGCTGGTTGCTGAGCACCAAAAATGCAGTCACATGACCATGGATGAGAGCGGCTGTTGGAAGTTCGGAAGTTTGGCTTGTAAGTATCCCAGGAGAGGTCCGTCATAACTTGGAACGGTCTGTAAGTGACCAATTGTAAGTCGAGGACTACCAGCACCATGTTTGTATAAAGTATTCTGGAGGCCTTGAGACTCAGGGGATTCAGAAACCCTCTGCAAAGAGTGCTCAGGTCAAGCAAATACTAATTAAACTGAATTTTAAGCTTGAAATTTAAAATTAAATAGTTTATTTTTAATTCATGTATTGAATTTATTTGCTACCAATCTCATTGTTGAGCACGTCTGGACTCATCTGATTAAACACATGATTATTCCATAAGGATTTAATGATTTTATGCCATCCTAAAAACTACATTTTGTTGGAAATTTTTCAAGGAATTCTTGGTGTCAGGTCCAAGATTTGGAGGTGGACACATGTAGTTCTATCCTACATCTATGTAGACTGATACTGCACATCCAAAATTATAGAAACTAATAGGTCACATTGAAGAAGTTGAGGATGCTCTCTACCATGGATATGTTTGAGGCCAATATTTGGCTTTTGCTCATTTTTCCTTTCTCTTCCCTTATTCCCTGGGAATAATTTTTTAATCTGAATTTTCCCAATGCTGAGTTTACCACACATATTGAGAAATTCAAGGGAAGGCTGATATAATGCTATCTGGAGCCATCATGGATTTCAACTTGCATATGTTTTGCAAGAATTATTGCTTAAAGTGTATCACGGATTATACTTATATGGAGAAGATATTTTCTGGAGAAGAAAATAGATAAGAGGATGAATAATAAAGCAATTGACCAAACAAAAAAAAAAGAAAGGAAAGGAAAGGAAAAGTTGGAGAAACATAGCATAATGCAGGAAAAGAAGATTCTGTGGAATCCTTGATGCTTCCTGAACTTGCAGACATTTTATAACCCAACTAGACAACATGGCCTGGGTCCGGGATATCTGAGGGAACACCTGCTGCCGGCATCAAATGCCCTTCGCCCAGTGCGCTCCCACAGGGAGGGTCTGCTCAGGGTCCCGCCGGTAAGAGACTGCCGGCGGGTGACACCCAGGGATAGGGCCTTCTCGGTGGGAGCGCCTGCCCTCTGGAACCAGCTGCCGGTGGAGCTGAGAACTGCCCCCGACCTTCGATCATTCCGCCGGGGCCTGAAGACCTGGCTCTTCGAGCTCTCGGGCCCAGACTGAGGAGGAATTTTTAATTTGGGGTTCTTTTTAACTGACTACAGGGTTAATTTAATATTTTTTAATTTGGTTCTTAATTTTTGTATTTTGGATTTTTAATTCCCTGTAAACCGCCCTGAGTCCTCAGGGAATAGGGCGGTATATAAATATAACTAAATAAAAATAAAATAAATCAGTGATATAGAATAGAATAGAATAGAATAGAATAGAATAGAATAGAATAGAATAGAATAGAATAGAATAGAATAGAATAGAATAGAATAGAATAGAATAGAATAGAGCCGGAAGGGACTTTGGAGGTCTTCTAGTCCAGCCCCCTGCTCAAGAAGGAGAACATATACTATTTCAGTCAAGTAACTGTCTAGTCCAGGGGTAGGCAACTTTGGCTCTTTTATGACTCATGGACTTCAACTCCCAGAATTCCTGAGTCAGCTGACTCAGGAATTCTGGGAGTTGAAGTCCATGAGTCATAAAAGAGCCGAGGTTGCCTACCCCTGGTCTAGTCTCTTCTTAAAAGACTCCAGTGATGGAGCGCCCATGATTTCTGAAGGCAAGCTATTTCACTGGTTAATTGTCCTCACTTTCAGGAAGTTTCTCCTTCATTCCAGGTTGCTTCTCTCTTTGGTCAGTTTCCAACCATTGTTTCTTGTCTTGCCCTCTGGTGCTTTGGAGAATAGTTTGATACCCTTTTCTTTGTGGCAGCCCCTCAAATACTGGAATACTGCCATCATGTTGCCCAAACAAATATACGTATATTGTTACCTAGTTGTCAGATCAGTACCAGGACATGTACTGATGATGTTACTTAGGTAATGAAATGCCTGCAAGCAAAGAACCAAGAGAGCACCAAGGATTCCACAGTTCAACCCTGAGCTACAGTTGGTGTTATGTATGCAGGCACCTGCATAGCAACAGCCACCAGGGGGCGTTGGCCTGAACGGTTTTGGCGGGAAACCCAGTTTTGGCGGGAAACCTAGGGCCAACCCCATTGGCTGTCCGCTTACTGGCTAGGTATTTAAGGAGGCCAGGTAACCCTCATCCCTCAGTACGCTACCCCCCTTCCAATAAAGAGCTGATCACGTACTCCGGCTGGCGTCTCTTCCTTGCGTCGGACTCACTACACAATAGTTATTCTCTTCAATTGATTTGGGGCCTCCTGCATGTGTGTGTGGTGAGTGTTTGTGTGTGTATGATTGTGGTTTTCTAAAATGCATGTGCATGTTTGTATTGACTGAACACAAGCAGCCAAAAGATGTCTGTTGGAATATAAATACACCTGGACCACAAAGAGATAGATGATTGCAGTGAAGTGTTAGGAAATAGATACGAAGAGAGCATTAGTAAGTCAAGCTGAAGACCTTTCTCGCTCAGCATCCTGTTTTGTGGATGCTTCTGGGAACCAGATGCTTCTATGATTTTTGCAAACAGAGCAGTCTATAATAGACGGTCCCAACATTTTTGGGTTCACAGCACCTTTAGTGGCTCAGTAATTTTTTTCACTGGTTCCTAGGTCAATACCTAACCGTTCCATTTGTAAAGGTCCAAATTTACTATGACACCCCCCCCCCCAGTGCCCCTGTGAGTTCATGTGAAATACAGGTCCATAAGGTATTTCTCTGCCTCTGAGATTAGGAAGTGCATATTGTTACTGTGCCTTGTACTTGGCTTAATCACTTTAGACCACTTAAGCCAATAATTCTCAATTGCTATCTAGTGCCTTTTTGGCATTTTCAAGAAATGGAAAGTCCTGGAGCTTTGAAAAGAAATTCTTCTCATCTCTCATCTCTCCAGCTGGCGCTTTTAATTTAATTTCTTTTTCTTCTCCACTTGAAAATATAAAATATTACAGTATAATACTATGGCACAGAAAAAAAAATGAAATACATTTATAGATTGATACTATTCAATGTCATTTTTAATGCAAAAAAGGTATGAGAAAAGAGATATACGCAGAAGGAAGGAAGGAAGGAAGGAAGGAAGGAAGGAAGGAAGGAAGGAAGGAAGGAAAGGATTATATATAAGGATTATTATATGGGGCTTTTATAATATAGAGCTACCTTTTCTGGTTGGAGGCTGAGGGCTACATGGAGAACCACAGTGCAAATTGACTAGAAACTTGTTGTGCATATAGATGGAATGTTCAGATTTTCCATGGGTTGGAATTTCATTTCCCTCCCTTCATTTTCTTTTTAAAAAAGTCTACTTAAGACTTTCTGTCATAGTTTTATCCAGGTGGGGTTGGAAAAGGTTGTGGGAGGTTTGAGGCCTCAGATGCCAGTCTTAAATCTTACAGTCTTTTGCTATACTGTATGTTAATGTCGATATTCCTAGACCAGACAATATATTTTGCCTTTTGGCAACAAGCTACATCTCTTAATTAGTTCTGGCTTTTTTAATCTTGAAGTTTGTCTTGTTTGAACATCTTCCTTCAGGGTTTGGGTGAGAATCTTGAAGATGAGAATGTCAAAATCTCACGGAACCTCTGGGTGAAAACATGGAAATCTCGAGTTTCAGTCATTTAACACAATCTTATATATATAGGTCTTATTGGAAGGATAGCTGCAGTAATTGAGTAATGGCGCTTGCATTTTAGGAAGCTCCTGGCTACCTCAAAAGTACATATCAACGCATATGCATGACTCCAGTTTCATACCAAGGAGTATTACTCCTCCCTCTCTGCATATCTGACTTGTAGATAATTATAGAAGAGTCATTAAATCCTTTGTTGATGCCAATCAGCAAGTGGAATTGAAAGCTATACACTTTTTCTTATCTCTATTTTATTCTGTACATTCCCTTCCTGCTTTTGTATACCAGCAGGAATGAGAAACAAATTAATTAAAACAGGAAATACGATTGGGATCTACTGGTAGCTCTTTGAGTGATTCACAGCAGATCAGCAAAGATTTGTCATTCCCAGTTGTAGGACAATGTGATGTTCCCTTTCACCCACCTTAAATTATACTGGCTGATGGGGTGAAGAGTGCGACATAGTGATCTGGTCAGATAGATGCAAGTAAGGAGTTAGAACAGGATTCTTGAAGATGTAATGAATAAAAAGGAAAGAAAAGGAAGAGGGTGGCAGTCAAACTCAATAGAGAGATACCGAACCAACTCTTTAAATTTATGGCTTTCTGCACCTGCAGCAATCTATCCCATAGAAAAATGCAAATGGAGGTAAGCCTTGTTGAATTCATGAGTCCAAAGCAGTTGAACTGAGCTGGCATTACGGTATCCCTGATGTATGAGTGTAATTGAGCCTGAAATTATGATCATAAGCCCTTATGATCCTATGTTGAGGCATCCATGTGACTATAAGTATACAAACATTGCAAATTGTAGTCATGTGACCATGTAATGCTGCAATAGGTTATAAAGCTGACCCATCTTATATGCCGTGTGACCTAAGAGGGGAACAACCATTTTATCACCATCGGAGGTGCTTTATGCACTATAAGGCACATGTTCCGTGGTCATCATAACTTTGGATGGTTGTAAAATGACCAGTAGTTAAGCGAGGACTACCTAGAGGTAGGGGGATGTGATCCATCTTGGGAGGCAAGTTAAAAAAGAGGGCACATTGCAAACTCCTGGCCTCATATCTGGGCAGACACCCAGGTCTTCAAGGACTTAGGAAATGCCAGCAGGGCCAAGCCAAACACATCAGGGGGTATTGAGAGAAAAGATCCATTTCCTGGGTTCTGCCAAATGGCCCTGTTTAATGGATGCCAGATCTAGTGGGTTAGGCAAAACTAATTGGAGAAAAGCAATCCTGTTAAGTCACCTGAGCCATACCAAGACCTTGGTTGACTTTGGGCCAATCATTCTGTCGCAGCTCAACCTCTACATAGCAATAGACTTTATATACCACTTTATAGTGCTTTACAGCCCTCTCGGTTTACAGCCCCCAACAATCTGGATCCTCCTTTTACTGACTTTGAAAGGATGGAAGGCTGAGTTAACCTTGAGCCAGTCAGAATTGAACTCCTGGCAACCATGGGTCTTACATCCCAACTTGTTGATCATGTTTTGATGCTGCTCTGGGAGAAAATCAGGCTGAGAAGTGTAGGACATATATAATCAGAAGATGGAAGCAACATTATTAGAAAGTAGATATACAACTCTGACCCGAAAATGGGGGAAAAAGAAATCTGCAAATTCAACTGTATCCACTTTCAAAACATCACAACATAACAGAGATGAGACCAGCCCTAACCATGATTGTCTCACTGGACCTAGAGATCAGGAAGTGTGATTGATACAATAGTTGTGTTGTCTTTGCATTGATGAGTTTTTCACATATCTTGTGTTTTTAGATTTATATTCAGTTTTTTAAATTATTGTTAGTCACCCGTAGTCACCCGCAAAGATACTGTTACTAGACCCTAGAACAGTATTTTTCAAACTTGGCAGGTTTAAGATGTGTGGACTTCATCTTCTAGAACAGGGCTTTTCAACCTTTTCACCCACTGTGCCACTTTTAGGATATGGCAACATCCGAATATCACCAGTCGCCTAGCAAGGTGTCAAACACTTGACCCCCCCCCCCCAAAAAAGGGAAAAAAGTGATGAAGTACAGGTAGTCCTCGACTTACAACTGTTCGCTTAGTGACTGTTCGAAGTTACAGTGGCACTGGAAAAAGTGCCCCCCAAGCCACAGCCGAGCAAGACACCTGCCTGCCAGCCCAGCAGCACTCTTCCTCCTGTCCGAGATTTTCATTGTTGTGAGCATTTCTGTTGAGGATTGGCAGCGGGGGTGGGCTATTTGGTTTTTATTCTCCTCCCTCTGCTGGGTGGTTGCAGCAGGTTTTGGTCACTTTACATGACCCTGGGACACTGTGATCGTCATAAATATGAATCAGTTGCCAAGCATCTGAATGTAAATCACAAGACCCTGGAGATGCTGCAACATTCCAGCTAATCAGCGCTTCTTCTGGGCTCAGAAGCGCCACAATAAGCACCAAGCTCCAGCTGGATCCGGGCACTGATCCTGGCGCTTCTGCTGAGCCCTGTAGCTCCAGCCATCTCTTGCTCAGGCTTGTGCAGTGCTGACACTGGTTCAGCTCATTCCCCTCCCCCGCTACCACTTTTCTAGGATGGTCGCATACCACTTGCCAGGTGCCAATGTACCACAGGTGGTACCCGTACCACTGTTTGAAAAGCCCTGTGCTAGAATTCTGGCTGGAGGATTCTGAGAGTTGAAGCCCACAGGTCTTAAACTTGTCAGGTTTGAAAAGAAATGGTCCTAGAACAATAGAGTTCCAGTAATACTTGCCTGTCTGTTCCATGACCTGGTCTACCTGAAGGGCTTAGGAATGCAGAGTGTTCATCTATGACTTTCCTCAAGTCACAACTACAATTGGGACTGTAACCTCAGTTGTTGAAAGAAGCAGTCATTAAGCAAGATGTCATGAGATTGCTCAATGACCACAACCTTGGCAGTCCTGGTTGTGGTTGTTAAGTGATGTCACATGTTGCTAAGTGGACAGAGTCCCTGGTTAGAAGTGTAGGGTGCCTTGCAGGTAGGGGAGGCCTTGGGAGGCCTGGCACAGGACACATGCGAGTGACTCTCTACTCAGGAATTGAAAATTCTCCCTGCTGAAATCTAAGCAGGCTTTTCAACCTCTGGGTAGGGAGGTATATCGTGTGTGGCCTACCCAACACTTCTGAGGCATCCTGTGCACCTTACCTCACCACAATGTCTTTGTGCTCAGGGGCTGAAAATCCTGCCTGGATTTCAGCTCTCTCTGATCTCTGGCAGGAGGTGGAAGAGCTCCCTGCGTGCACAGAGTTGAAATCTTTCAGCAGGTAGCTCTTTCACCCAGCCCCCAGAGACAATAGGGAGGTCACTGCAGCTTTGCAATCCTCCCTGCAGGCTTCCCCAGTGACTTTCTGGGGAAGCCAGCTGAGAAGATTTTAAATGGTGATTACGATACATGATTGCAGGACGTGTGGCCAACAGGTCATAAGTGCAAACAGGTTGTCAGGCCCCCAGATCATGATCACACATGGCTGCGGAGGGGGGGAGGAGTATGTCTGATGTTTTGTGATGGTCCTAAAGTGCTTTGCCAGCCATAAAATCCTCTTTCCTGCAGCCATCATTAATTTGAATCATTGTTACTGTAAATGAGCGGTCATACATCAAGCACTACCTGTACTTTTCTTTCACTATACTTCGCTACTTTTTACTGTTGCTACCAGTCCTCATTCCTCTGCTTCCCTTCATTTATTTTTAATCCTCTTGGAGAGAGAACGTAATCTGTATGTATTTTAGGAATGAATAATTTCAGCCTGCTTGAAGCTTGGCCCAGAGGCTGGAACCTATAGAGAAGCTGACTAAGAGTCTTGTCTACCAGCGAAAGTAATTAGGGACTTCCCCCTAAAACACTTTCAGGCAAGAAAATGGTATTTCTGGAGTTCAGGAACAGAAGTTTCCTATTTTGGAAATTCCATTCTAAGAGTTAACTGAGGCAACACAGTCTCAGAGGTCCATGTTGTTGGGAAGAATCTTCCACTCGGCTTGTCTTTTGAAGCAGGCTCACCACACTACGAGAAATGTGGAACAAGCAGAGTGTCAGAATCCATTTATATCACATTCATAAATGTATGTTTAAAACATTATCCCCCCCCATGGATTCTGCCATCTCCCGAGGAAGGAGGAGCGCATGTGGATTCAGCCTGCCTTAGGTTATTTCAAAGACCAAGGGAAACCTTTTGAACTGGGGGGAACAAAAGGGAGGGTTAGGGAAGAAGGCATCTGGCCTGTGTCTCCATTTGAATCTGTAGAGGAAGAAGGCAATAACCATAAAGATTCGAAGTTCCCTTTTTCCCACGAAAGGGATGACACGAAGTAAAATGATGGGGGGCTGACCAAATGGGGTTGAGGGAAGGGGGGTTGAACCGGGAACCCTTTATAAAGTTTCAATTTGTAAAACAATACCAAGTCCTGTCTTGTATTTCCACAACCAAGCATGTCCTAGTAAAAATTCCTTTTGGACTAGAACTGACTCCAAGAGTTTTTGTTTTCCTAAGACGTGGATTGGGGTGGGTCCTGACACAGAGCTTCTGAGCAGTACAAGCTGCCTTAAATGATGTCTCATCCTTAAGCAGAACAACCTCTTCAGCTAAATTTGCAACTGGCAGGCATGGAAACTGTAGTGAAAATGACACTTGCTATTTTCATGCATTCCCCAAGTTTCACTGAAGTAAATCTTGCTATTGGTGCCTCTACCTGAGCAATTAAGAGAGGGAGGATATTTACCTGGTGTTAACTGTCTTTGGATCTGTATTTTTAAGGTTGGAAAAAGCATTTCCTTTTTGAAACAGACAAATGAATGTCAGTGCAGATATTCCTCGACTTACGACTGGTTCTTTAGCAACCACTTGAAGTTAGGACAGATCTCAAAAAAAGATACTGCCAACCTGGATTTAAAGTTCAGATAGCTGGGCCTTCCCTGTGGTCCCATGATCGCATTTGGGTCGCTCAGCCTGCATTCACAGTCATTTGCAGCATATCATTGTCATGTGATCATGATTTATAAGGTTTTATATTGGAAACTGGAGTTACCAACTACGGCATTTGCTTAATAATCTTAGCAAAAAAGGTATAAAATTGGTCATGATCACATGATGAACTTAATGACCCACGTGAGTTACGAACTATACTTATGGCCTCAATTACAGTCACAAGTCATAAGGACTACTTGTATACATTGTGTATATTTGTGCATGTGAGTGCATCATTTTTTAAAGCACAGTGAGATAGATACGAGTTGATTTGTTCCTTTCCAGATGAAAATCTATTGAAAACTCACCACTCATTTTCGTCAGTCAGCATTACAATGTGACTTGGATTATTATTATTTTTTTCAAAAAAAGATTGCCTGTAATTTCCTGTATTTGCTTTAAAGAATTATCTCCTCCCTCCTTACAAGTCATCACAGAAAGAGTTCAGTAAAGGTGAAATATTTTGTAGGGGGAAAATATCTAGCTTGACGATGGGCTATAACTTCACTGCAAACTAGAAAATAAATACGAAACATTGTGTTTACTTGCATTTTCCTTGTATGTGAAATTTCTGGAGTTGACACCCGTTATAATAAAAGTAAAATATTAATTTTAAATTTTAATTAAACTGATGAAGTCATATGGACTTTTATATGGAAGGAAAATAAAGACAATGATGCATTTATCCAGCCTAAAGGTAAAGCTAAAGGTTCCCCCGCACATGCGTGCTAGTCGTTTCCAACTCTAGGGGCCGGTGCTCACCTCCGTTTCAAAGCCGAAGAGCCAGCGCTTGTCCGAGGACGTCTCCGTGGTCATGTGGCCAGCATGACTAGACGCCAAAGGCTCACAGAAGGCTGTTACCTTCCCACCGTAGTGGTCCCTATTTTTCTACTTGCATTTTTATGTGCTCTTGAACTGCTAGGTTGGCAGAAGCTGGGACAAGTAACAGTCGCTCACTCTGTTACGTGGCACTCGGGATTCGACCCGCCAAACTGCCAACCTTCTGATCGACAAGCTCAGCGTCCTAACCCACTGAGCCACCGTGTCCCTTTTTTATCCAGCCTAGTGCTTCGCTTAAAACGGAACTGTTTGTACCAAAATATTTAACTGTATTTAAAAGACAGGCTTGTAAAACTATTTCCAATTCACAAAGAATCATTATTAATACATGGGGTACAGATAGTCCTTGATTTACAACCATTTGTTTAGCAGCCATTTGAAGTTACAACAGTGACTTACAACCAGTCCTCACATTTACAACTGTTGCCGCATCCCACACTCATCTAATCAGAATTCAGGTGCTTGGCAACCAGCCTGCATTGATGACAGTTCAGCACCCTGAGATTGTAAGACATGATCACCATGTGTGATCTTCCCAGCCAGCTTCTGACAAGCAAAATCAATGGGGGAAGTTGTATTCACTTGACTGCAAATTTCACTTAATGACTTCAGCAATACGCTTTTGCCACAACCATGGCAAAAGAGGTCATAAAATCAGGTGCAACTCACTTAAGAACTGCCTTCCTTAGCTATGGAAATTCTGGTCTCTAATTCAAGTTTAGATTTGTATTTCTTTCTGCAGGTCATCCCAGAACACGGGCTTTAATGGTTAACTGGGCATTCTTCTTGAGCCACTGTTTTTACATTCTTATGGATCTCAGGGCTTGGTAGAAAATTAAACAGATTGTAACTTTTGGTGGAGGAGATCAACCCTGACTGCTCTTTAAAAGGCCAGATCCTGAAGTTGAAACTCAAATACTTTGGCCACCTAATGAGAAGGAAGGACTCACTGGAGGAGAACCTAATGCTGGGAAAGATTGAGGGCAATAGAAGAAGGGGATGACAGAGAATGAGGTGGCTGGATGGAGTCTAAATGGAGCCTAAATGGACTCCAGAAGATGGTAGAGGACAGGAAGGCCTGGAGGAACGTTGTCCATGGGGTTGCGATGGGTCGGACACGACTTTGCAACTAACAACAACAAACTTTTGGTGGTGTAATAAATCTAAATAAAAAAAATAAGTATTCTGATTCAGGCTTCCGTGACCTTTTGCTCTCTAATACAAGTTGGCCTCAGCTTACAACCACAATTGAACCTAAAATTTATATTGCTAAGCGAGATAGTTGTTAGGTGAGTTTTGCCCCATTGTATTGTTAAGTGAATCCCTGAAGTTGTTAAGTTAGTTATTAAGTGAATCTGGCTTCCCCACTGACTTTGCTTGTCCGAAGGTCACAAAAGGTGATCACATGATCCTGGGACACTACAACCGTCATAAATATGAGTCAGTTGCCAAGCACCCGAATTTTGATCACGTGACCATGGGATGCTGCAATACTTACAAGTGTGAGAAATGGTCCTAAATCGCTTTTCCCAGTGCCATTGTAACTTGGAATGGTCACGAACTGAACTGTTGTAAGTCAAGAACAGCCTGTAGTGTAGGAGTACGTGTCCCATAATTTCTGTTGAGAGTAGAATGGCTTTAGGTCAATATATCTAGAAGAGGCCAACTTTATGAAGATTAGGGAGCCTTCTTCCCATTTATTGTACAGGTATTCAGCTTTCACCTAAAGCTGATTCTTGGGCTCAAGTATTTTTATTTATTTATTTATTTATTTATTTATTTATTTATTTATTTATTTATTTATTTATTTATTTATTTATGGGATTTGTATGCCGCCCTATCTCCCAAAGGACTCAGGGCGGCTAACAACGATAAAAACACAAAATACAAACATTAAAAGGTATTACATCAAATTGTCCCATAAATAGTCCAATTAAAAACACAATAAAACAAAATTAAGAAAACCTCCCTTCCATCAGTCCAGGTCGGCCTGTTGAAAAAGCCATGTTTTAAGGTCGCGACGAAAGGAACGGAGATCCGGGGCCATCCGGAGCTCCAAAGGGAGTTGATTCCAAAGGGCAGGTGCCCCCACAGAGAAGGCCGTCCCCCTGGGGGTCGCCAGTCGACATTGTCTGGCCGACGGCACCCTAAGCAGGCCCTCCCTGTGTGAGCGCACCGGGCGATGGGCAGTCGTTCCTGGCAGCAGACGGTCCTGCAAATATCCCGGACCTAAGCCAGTATACTTAAACTAATACTAAATTAGCCTCCAACAACACAGAAAAAGCCCGAGCAGATTGTGTGTGTCTATGTGTTTTGACTACACAGCAAGTGAATAAGTTGCAAAGTGCAGCGTTAGGCTTCTTTCCTTTTGAAGAAAAGATAAGAAAGGCCTATTATATATATCAAGGTGATGAGGAGAAGGAGATACTGAAGTAAAGAAATATCTTGGAAAAATCAGGTTGATCTGGTGCTACCTTGAGGTGTAGGATTAGAGTCAGATGAGTCAAGTTTTTTTGTGGGATGAGAAAAGAGACAGATTTGCAGATAGGGAATCAGATGTCTTCTTTAAAGAAAAAAATTCTTTGAACTGAAAATGTCAGCCTGTTGTATTGCTAAACCCATTTGTTCTAAACTGCCTGTGCAAGTATTATTACTTTCATAATTAGATAGAAGAATACTTACTAACTTAACAGAACAAAACAGAATAACTCAGTTGGAAGGGACCTTGGAGGTCTTCTAGTTCAACCCTATACCGGTTCAGACAAATCTCCTCTTAAAACCCTCCAGTGTGGAGCATCCACAACTTCTGGAGGCAATTCATTCCACTGATTGTCACTTTTGAATGGGATGTCGTGGCAACCTCCGCATAAGCTGCTAGCAGGATATGAGAGTGTCTGTTTGAAAGCAAAGCTCAAAGAGATGTGAAATAATTCTGCATTGTTAAAACAGGTGTTTCCTGAGGAATCCCTAAATTTGCATTTTGAGTTTTCTGAAGAATCCCTAAACTCATGACGGATTTGTTTTCTGGATGTTGAAGTGAAGTGCACCTGGTGAATATTAAACTGAAGAAGGCTGAGCTAAGCCTTTTAATAATCAACCTGCCTCTTCTCTATCAACATACTCAAGGCTCAGTTGAATATTTTGTGGGGGGGAAAAAACTCTTAGCATTTGTTGTTTTCCATCTGAAAAGAAGGGGAAGATGCCCCACAAAATCTAAGTAACAGTTCATTTAGAGACCATTCAAAGTTACAATGGCAATGCCTCCTTAAGTAACACCAGCTGCCTGCAATTAGTGCAGGTTCGCATCCCACCAGGCTCAAGGTTGACTCAGCCTTCCATCCTTCCGAGGTAGGTAAAATGAGGACCCAGATTGTTGGGGGCAATTAAGCTGACTTTGTAATAATGCCGCTTGGGGGGGTGTATGAAAGCCCTAATAAGCGGGCATATACATAGAATGAAGGCTACTGCTAAGCTTGTAAGCCGCCCTGAGTCTTCGGAGAAGGGCGGGATATAAATGGAATTAAAATAAATTTAAAAAAAAATAAATAAACTTTTTTCACACTTAAGACAGTTACAACATCTCCACGGTCACGTGATCAAAATTCAGATGCTTGACAACCGACTCTCATTTATGACAGTTGCAGTGTACTGGATCACGTGATCACCTTTTGCAAATTTCTGACAAACAAAGTCAGTGGGGGAGCCAGATTCCCCCATGTTATTAATTTTAAAACAGTGATTCACTTAACAACTGTGTCAAAAAAGGTTGTAAAATGGGACAAAATTCACTTAACTCTCTTGCTTAGCAACAGAAATTTTGGGCTTGGTTGTCGTAAGTTGAGGAATACCTGTATTGTGCAAACATAGAAAATAGAGTAGTTTTGCCAAACATTGAATTAGTATCTGCCTTTCTGTAACTTAAGACTACACTACCTTATGTAGGTTACATGGCCAGCCTTGTCTGGTCCTGCAAGCTAAATAGGATGCATCCTGTTTAGTGTTTGGATAGAAAAACAACTAGGGAATCGGAGTCAGGCACCATTGGAAAGTTGAAAAAAATAATTCTGGAAAAAAATCAAATCATTGCCTACAAATAATGAAAGGATGGGGTTATTTAGCCCTGCTTACTTAAGTACTCCATTTTTTTCTCCTCCATCTTATATTTCCAAACTCTTCTGATTTATATATGCTGAGGAAGAGCTGGACCAAATGAAATTATGATTAGCACATCTGTTCCTATTCCATCTGCAATTTGTGATTTTTTAATTGCCCATTAAAGGTTTGTTTTGAGAATGGAATTGAGATTTCTGGAAACTAATATGCCATTTAGACAAGTGAAGAGACTTGGCTACTCCAAGAAGAAATTTTGCATACACTAATAAGGTATTATCATTAGATCTTTAAGACTGCCTTGACATAATAACATGCATATGTTCCTTATGGTGGTTTCTCTTGTTGCAGCCTTTGTCAAATCTCATCAGATAATTGCTGGAAATGGTAGCAAATTAATTAAGATAACTAGAGAAAAGCTCTTATAAAGTATCCCATTGTAAGCATAAGATGCAAGCAAAAGTACCTTGGCAAAGCAACTGTGTTTCTCTTCCAACTAATGTGTACGTTTCAATGGCTAGGTTGATTGGGGGTGGGTGGGTTGTATGATAGAATTTATAATCCAACCCAACTGGAAGGAATTGGGGAAGCCTGTTCTGTCCAGACAGATGTGGGGACTTATGATTGTTTGCTTAGCAACCAGTTAAAGTTATAACAGACCAACCTTGGAGCTACTGACAACCTGGATTTGAAGTTCTGATGGTCAGGTCCCATCCACAGTCATCTGACCAAACTTTGGGCTACATTTATGGCTGTTGCCGTATTCTGTAGCCATGTGACTTTCAGTTTTGCCCAAAATTGGCACTTCTAGTTTTCAGCAAAACGGTGCCCATAGTGAACCATCAATTCATTTAACAATTGCCTCATTTGCTTAATGTCCATGGTGTCTGCTTTATGGCTGTGGCATTCTTTTCATGATCACCAGACAAAAAAGATTGTAATTTTTTTTTTGTAACATGCCTCTTACAACTGATGACTATAATGGGAAGGCTCCATTAAGGTCATATATTGTGGAATGTTTGGTTTGTTGTTAAGGGTTAAGACATCTCTGATATTAGGTTCATTTTGTAAGGAGGACTAAGGTTCCTACTTTTTAGAATACCACCATTGTAACACTTATTTTGGGGTATGTAAGGTACTCTGAGTTTTGACACAACCTTTTCGCAGCACAAAGTTGAAGTTGATTTGTCATTATATCCTCCTTGAGAGTTAATAAGCTAATAGTAAAACACTACACCTCCCCTTCAGGTATGAAAGGAAGTTTTATTTTATTTTTTAAAAAACTCCAGCAAATTTTAGAGCAATTATTTAATTATGTTTAATTGAAAAGCAGCTTTTCTCCCAATTAACTTTAAACTTGCGCATATCTTTTCCTGGGTCAAGAATTAGCTAATGTAATTTTGGATTTGCTAAGCTTATCTGTAGGTAATAAAGCCCTCAGCTTTGCTTCTGTTTCTTGCTACTTGCATAATTATAACTCCAGGTCAGAAATATAATGCAAAATTATTTTCTTCTGCACTTGTATCTATTATAGGCTGAGGACTCTCAGATTCATAGCTGAATTCCTTCACTTATGGTTGCCATAATACAGCAATTTACATCCTGACTTTCATCTGTGCTTTTTCATCTCTGCTTCCTTGCTATAACTCCAAATAAAATCTATGCAAGGAAAAAAAAAGTTATCTCTTGTTAAACAGGACTCTGTTAGGCAAGTACCATCACAGAGACAATGCATTTATGGCCTAACCATAAATATTGACATATGAAAACAGGGAAACTGGCAAGAAGCCCCAGGCGTGATTTTCTTGAGAAACTTCCAGTCCAGTCATTCAGAAATTTCAGAGCGTTCCAATAATATCATCAACTTAGTCTGTTTCTGGTTAAATGTGGCTGTATGGTTAGATAGAAAATAGGGAATAGGAGAAGGTGATCAAGATTCTTTGAACTCTGGAACGGTATTAAGACGTGTCAGTGGTTGTTAACTGAAGTTTCAGCTTCAACTGAAAATAGATTCACAAAAATGTGGGGGGGCACAGAGCACCTGTTGGCAACTCATTAAAGTAGCTGTGTCTGTTTCTAGGAATGTGGGTCCCTGACAGGAGCTTCCGTGTTGCAGTTTGTGAACCTGAGAAATTGGGTTGCTGTTTAATGAATGGCAAATAGGTGCTGGGTTTGCGGTCCATGTGTTTTGAAGAACCTCTTACAGACTAAATCTGAAATATGTCCTGCCCTAATCAATATGGCTGTACAAGAATAGAAGCCGTGTGTTTCTGAATTTCAGTTGCTGTAGAACTGTGATGGTGAACCTATGACATGCGTGCCAGAGGAGGGTGGTCAGAGCCTTCTCTGTGGGCACGTGCGCCTCGCTCTTTGGCTAAGTTTTCACAGGAAAAAGCCATTTCTCAAGCCCCTTCCTAGCCAAAACAAGCCTCGGGAGTGCGTGCACTGTTTTCAGCTTTGAATTATATCAAATCTGACACCAGAAACAGACTAACAGATGAACTGAGTGCTGCACGTGTTGCTCTCAAACTTACAAAGTATAAGCCAAGGTTAGACCAATTATCAGCTTGCATACAACAGCAAAAATCACATTAATTGTTCAAAAGCATGCCAAATGCAAACTTTTACCTTTCAGTAAAAAGTTGTTTGTATCACTGAAAGCTTTGTTATTGTGTTTTTCTTTTCAGACAAAAGTTGCTAATGTATGAGTTGTTTTTTCTAAACCAAAACTTCAGTATTCAGATTAAATTGCTGTGTTGGCACTTTGCGATAAATAAGTGGGTTTTGGGTTGCAGTTTGGGCACTTGGTCTCTAAAAGGTTCGCCATCACTGCTGTAGAATATGACCAGAGGAATCCCTTTGCCATCATGTCCTACTGCATAGTCTTCTCAATATAATAATAAACCTTTATTGTCAAAGTAAAACATGTGTACATTGAGATTAGCTGAGCCTCCCCCCCCCGTGCTCTCTCCCCCCCAACACACAGTGACAACAAACCCTCCATCCCACCACACTATGTGAACCAACTACACCACACACCGGCCTCCCAAGTCAATTCTGCATAAGATTATGTCCCATTTAAAAGCCTAACAGCCCACGGATAAAAGCTATTTTTCAGCCTGTTGGTACGGCTGGCTATATTCCTATATCTCAAAAACACGAAAGAGAATATTTGTAGCTCAGGGGTTGAAGGGAGGGGCCCTTGGTGCTCTCTGAGCTTGGTTGTTCTCTTGCAGATATTTTATTACCCAACCAGGTCACAACATCAGTGTTAGTAGTCTGGTTCAGCTGATGGTTCGGCCTTCTTACTTTCTGGCTAATCCAGGGGTAGGCAACCTCGGCTCTTTTATGATTCATGGACTTCAACTCCCAGAATTCCTGAGTCAGCTATGCTGACTCAGGAATTCTGGGAGTTGAAGTCCATGAGTCATAAAAGAGCCGAGGTTGCTTACTCCTGAGCTAGTCCTTGCTGTAGTTTCTAAAGACATTTGGATTTATTTATACATAGAATCTATCATAGCTCTGAACACTCTGCAGGTTTTGAGAAGAACTATTCAAGGCGGTGTCTCTTTGAATGAATGTCACTTCTGACAGAGCGCATGCTGAACCGCTGCTACCCACATTGTAGCTTCCTATACTGCTTGCTCTGAAGATTACATTTAGCCTTAACAAGAGAGGACAATATGAGTCATCCAACCAGTTTGCAAAGCATGGAAAAAAGCTGTCTGAGAACAAGAATCTCAGTGGGTGAATGAAATAATAATGAAGCCAACAAAGGGAAGTATGATAGGAGGAAGTGTTGACTTTGGTATTACCTTATGCATGAAAAAAAGATAATTGGTTAGTAGACATTGCTGGGTATTTGCATATGTATATATGGCAACTGGCATGGATCATGTGATCACCTTGTGCGACCTTCGGCAGGCAAAGTCAATGGGGAAGCCAGATTCACTTAACGACCGTGTTATAAACAACTGCAGTGATTCACTGAACAACTGGGGCAAGAAAGGTTGTAAAACGGGGCAAAACTCACTTAACAACTGTCTTGCTTAGCAATAAAATTTTTGACTGAATCGTAATTAAGTCAAGGACGACCTGTTCTCAAGACTCTCATGTCAGAGATAGCTGCTTGGTAATCGGGACTGGTGACAAGGAGCTTGAATGCTGGGAAAAGAATAGACCAAAGCTCATTGGCTGAGAAGCATTTGAATACAGGAAGTGGGAGCAGGTTTCTTGCATTTTCTTGTGGAACATTTCTTTGTATGAATGGCTTCCTAATTCTCTGCAAAACAGCAATACAATTACTTCTGCTTGGGAATGCAGAAATTAGGGAGAGGATGGAGTATGTGCTTTATTGCTCTACCAGACAGGAAGTCCTGCTAATACTCAGTTGCAATTCCTCATTACTTCCTTTCACGCTCACACAACAGCAGTAAAGCCAAAGCCCAGATTACAAATTGCAATTGCTTTATTCACATGACACGTACCTAAGCTTAATATAAAGGTCAGGTTTGCACAGCAAGCCAAGATTATAAGTTCCCTCAATACGGTGAGGTTCCCAAGCTCATTTTATTTCATGTGAATCCAGTCATTGGCTCCTTCTCAGCTAGGGAGTTGACAGTATTGTTTTAATGAGAAAGAAAATGAGTGTGGAGTTAAAGTTCTTAACAAAATATGTAGTATTTCAGCTGCTTATTTCGTATCCTTTTTCTATATCCCAAGTAAACTGTACAGATAGTCCTTGGGTTATGACTGTTTCTTCAGCAACCATTCAGGTTTTGGTGGTACTGAACAACCAGCACTTATGATCAGTCCTGTGAGTTCTGGCTATCTCAACATCCCACAGTCACATGATCGCGAAAAATCAGTGGGGAAGCCAGCTGGAAGTTGGAACTCACAATCAGATGATTTTTATAGGTACAATAAAACTTACAAAAATATGTTTTACTCCAATTAACGGGTAATATAATTATTTACAATTATTGTGCTATTATCAGTATGTTTTATTTAGAATATTTGTAATTATCAAGATATTAAGAGCTATGGTGGCACAGTGGTTAGAATGCAGTACTGCAGGCTAACTCACTGCTCACTCCAGGAGTTCGATTCTGACCAGCTCAAGGTTGACTCAGCCTTCCATCCTTCCAAGGTTGGCAATATAAAGATACAGATTTTGGGGGACAATATGCTGACTCTGTAAACTGTTTAGAGAGGGCCGTAAAGTACTGTGAAGCGATATATAAGTCTGAGTGCTATTGCTATATCAGATTGTTCCCTTATGCTCTATCTAGAATAGTTGTAAAAATTGGTACACCTGGATAAAATAGCTTAGCTACGTTTAAACTTCAAAAGTGTTGTTGTTGTTGTTTTTAGTTGCGAAGTTGTGTCCGACTCATCGCGACCCCATGGACAACGTTCCTCCAGGCCTTCCTGTCCTCTACCATCTTCTGGAGTCCCTTTAAGCTCACGCCTACTGCTTCAGTGACTCCATCCAGCCACCTCATTCTCTGTCGTCCCCTTCTTCTCTTGCCCTCAACCTTTCCCAGCATTAGGCTCTTCTCCAGCCTTACATTAAAAGTGTTACATTAAAAAAAATCCTTAGTAATTTTTCATTCACTGTGTCAAGTAGAAACATTTAAAAATATATTATTAAATCAAAGTCATTATGTAGTTTGCCTTGAGCATTTTTAATAGTGCAAATATTATTATTATTATTATTATTATTATTATTATTATTATTATTATTATTATTATTATTATTATGTTGCTGTTTCATTTGAGAAACCAATAATTTACCAACTCTTGCTTACTTAATTCAGTGAATATTTAATATCAAACATATAAAGGGAGGTAAGTTCCAATTTTACAACATAAATATAAATATATGATCCCAGTATGGGTTATTTTGCATAAGTATTATTCAAAATTTCCATAACTTTATTTTCCAGCTTTTAAAAGCCTTTCTTTCTTTTAGGAAGCATATGCTGTAATGGAAACATGAATATATTCCAAACAACCATTAATTTTTCAGTTTGGCTGTTTATTAAAACAAATCTTCAAAGCAATATTTTACCTGTTTTACTTGTTTTATAAAAAGTGGATCTATTAATAACATGGATTTAAGTATCTTAAAAAAATAACATTCTAATAGTATTTGATCATATTGAAAGATGATCAAATAATACAGTAGAACCAATATTACCTTCATTGATCTAGCCAGGATATTAACCATAATTAAATCAGGAGCAAATCTGACGTAGAGATGAGAAGAAAACATACTCTTGCTCTAAAATATTTAAAATTTGTTGTATAACCAGTATGAGTGGGTAGTACTTTCCATATACAAGAGATAAATTAAGCTGGGGCACTGTTAGACGCTCACAAAGGATCTAAAACTTGTTTACAATCTGCAACCAACGATTTCTGTTCAAACTAAAAAGAGATTGAAAACCCCTAAGGACTTGGATGGCCCTTTGTATTTAAAATTACACATCTATAATAAATGAATACAATATGATTAACACTGTTATTTTAAAAATACTTTATAACTTATTTCTTGTCCCGCTACAGATTTTGAAGATGTTGTTGTTGTTAGCTGCGAAGTCGTGTCCGACCCATCGCGACCCTATGGACAATATTCCTCCAGGCCTTCCTGTCCTCTACCATCTTCTGGAGTCCATTTAAGCTCACGCCTACTGCTTCAGTGACTCCATCCAGCCACCTCATTCTCTGTCGTCCCCTTCTTCTATTGCCCTCGATCTTTCCCAGCATTAGGCTCTTCTCCAGTGAGTCCTTCCTTCTCATTAGGTGGCCAAAGTACTTGAGTTTTAGCTTCAGGATCTGGCCTTCTAAAGAGCAGTCAGGGTTGATCTCCTCTAGGACTGACCGGTTTGATCGCCTTGCAGTCCAAGGGACTCGCAGGAGTCTTCTCCAGCACCACAGTTCAAAGGCCTCAATTCTTTGGCGCTCAGCCTTTCTTATGGTCCAACTTTCACTGCCATACATTGCAACTGGGAAGACCATAGCCTTGACTATACGCACTTTTGTTGACAGGGTGATGTCTCTGCTTTTTAGTGTGCTGTCTAGATTTGCCATGGCTTTCCTCCCCAGGAGCAAGCGTCTTTTAATTTCTTGGCTACAGTCCCCATCTGCAGTGATCTTGGAGCCCAGGAAAATAAAATTTGTCACTACCTCCATTTCTTCCCCATCTATTTGCCAGGAATTGAGAGGGCCAGAATTTTGAAGATACGGTATGTTAAACAATTACACAATCTTGGCAAATGCTGAATTTCTACTAACACATACTTGACCAACCTATCTTCTAAATATAATATTTTTGTCTTGTGTAAGTATACAAGCATCTTGTACAGTCTGGGAAACTTTTTAACAAACTTAAAAAAAAAAAAATAGAAAAAAGAAGATAAATTGAATAAGAATTTGAATAGCAAAATACAGTAATACAAGAACTATGTCCCCCAAAGCTTAGATTGGCCCATCACCCTAATTAAAAAATGTTAAATAGAAAAAGAATACTACTTATTTATTTTAAATGATCTCTGATCAATAAATTTCCTGCAGCTTCTGGAACAAAACAGTTGCTCATACCAGAATTCAAAGGATAAGCAAAATCTTGCTAGAAAATGAACAGCTATTCACTTTTCTTCTGGTCCTTTTTTTTTTTTTAAAAAAAAGTCCATCAATTAACTGTTGAATTGCTTGAACCTTTTTTTTAAAAAAAATGTGGCCCCTGTGAGAAATAAACAAAAGTAAGTCATTTTCAGATTTTATAAATCTAGGCTCAGGGTGAAATTGACAAGAGTTTGCTAATTTCTCCTTTTACTTCAAGCCTAGCAAGAATGATAAAATGATCCATGGTTGAAATACTTAAACTGCAGAAAAGGGTATTTCAGGGAAACAGAAATAATAATTTAAAATTATTATTTTTCTGTCTCCTTTTGAACTGGAAACCCTTTACATGTGAGGCAAACATGATCACCACTAAAGTTCTGGAACCTTACTATATCAATAACTGCTGTAGCATTTAGAAATACAAAGTTGTGAAAATGAAGATTTTAGAGCTGGTCATAATGTGTGCAAATCTTTGTGTTTTAATGCTTTAATTTTATAAATAGCATATTCCCCCTCCCCAAAGATCAAGAGTCCTTTAATACCTGCACTCTGAAAGGAAAGTGATTGATTAATTTATTGAATCTACTAATGAGAGGTGATATTAACTACAGTTTAAACTATCCAAAGTTCATGTAGGTAGGGGGTTGGTGTGCAAAAAGGGATTTTTTTAAAACTCAGTTTATGTGTGGAAGAGAAGTTGCTGAAGGCTGCCAGACAGAAGAACCTCAACAGCAGCTATGGGAAGCAGAGCACAGCAATGCGAGATACTTCATTGTGGAACTGAATTTTTCCTTACGTACCATTTTCCTGCTGAATCCCCTGTTTGCTGTGGCTTATTCCTGAAATAGCTACTGTCAGGACCCACCCCAAACCACGTCTTAGGAAGACAAAATTCTTGGAGTCAAATCTATTCCAAAAAGAATCTTTACTATGACATGCTTGGTTGTAGGAAAAGAGACAGGACTTAATATTCCCATGAAGTAAACCCTTATAAAGAGTTCCTGGCTTAACCCCCCTTAACCCCATTTGGTCAGTCCCCCATCCTTTCTCTCGTATCATCCATCTCGTGGGAAATAGGAACTTAGGACCCTTCATGTTTATTGCTGTCTTCCGTGACAAAAGCCAGATGCTAGCCCCCCCTTTTGTTTCCCCAGTTCAAAAGGCTTCTCCTTTCCTTTGAAATGCCTAATACCGGTTCAATACACATCTATCCTCTTCTCTTCGTGAGATGGCAGAATCCATGGAATAATGTTTGAAACATTCCATTTATGAATATGATATAAATGGATTCTGACAGCTACCAAATTCAACTTTAATTTGCTTGCTTCAACTAAACAAATCTCTTACAAATACATTTATTAGTGTAGGAATCTTATAGAAGCATCTAATCCCATACTCTACCTTTAGTGAAGGTCTGTCTATGTGTAAACTGAGTTTTTGGTGGGACTCACTTAAGGGCATTCAGAGTGCAATTTGTAGCAGACCGTCTGTTGGTGTAGATTCGTGTTTATTGCCCGAATTTACCTTAAATTACTGTTTCCTCATCTTTTATTCTGCTTCCCTTTTCTCTTTTGCCGGATAGAGACTTCTTCGAAATGGAAGTTTGCATACTCATAGAAATACTTACCATATTATGTAACTTATGTAACATTTCCAACCAACAGCAGAACTTGCATACTGAATTTGGGATAGATTGCCATATTGATTTTGTAGAAACATAATAATTGTCAGCTGAAGCTTCTCAATTTAAATTTTAACACTGTAATCTAACTCCATAGATAAAGTAACCTGTTTTTCAGTTTCTATCCCTGTAGCTGATAGGGAGAATTAAATTACATTTGGTTTAGTGTTGGCTGACCATTAAGATTGTAAGAGCTTAAGGTTGACCCAGCCTTCCATCCAGGTCAGTAAAATGAGGACCCAGGTTGGCTAACTCTTCGAGAGAGCTGTAAAGCACTATGAAGCCTTGGTGGCGCAGTGGGCTAATGCCTCCTTAAGTAACACCAGCTGCCTGCAATTAGTGCAGGTTCGAGTCCCACCAGGCTCAAGGTTGACTCAGCCTTCCATCCTTCCGAGGTAGGTAAAATGAGGACCCAGATTGTTGGGGGCAATAAGCTGACTTTGTAAAAATGCCGCTTGGGGTGTGTGTGAAAGCCCTAATAAGCAGGCATATACATAGAATGAAGGCTACTGCTAAGCTTGTAAGCCGCCCTGAGTCTTCGGAGAAGGGCGGGATATAAATGGAATTAAAATAAAAATATAAATCTAAGTGCTATTGCTATTGGAATAATATGAAAGTATTTAATCTACTTTACCAGTAGTCCTCAAGTTACAATCATTTCAAAGTGGTTGTTGAGTCATGACCAACTTTATGACCATTTTTGCCATGGTTGTTAAGTGACTTCTTGCAGTTCTTAAGTGACTCATATGATTGTTAAGCAAATCTGCTTTCCCCATTGGCTTTGCTTGTCAGGAGCTGGCTGGTAAGGTCACAAATTGGAGTTACATGACTCCAAGATGCTACAAATGTCATAAATACAGGTGGGTTGCCACATACTCAAATTTTGATCATGTGACCACAGTGATGTTGCAGTGGTCATCAATGCGAGGACAGGTCATAAGTCACTTCTTTTAGTGCTGGTGTAATTTTAAACGATCACTAAGTGAATGGTTGTAAGTCAGTGACTACCTGTAGACTTGAAAGACTGTCTATATTTCTTCCGTTATTTGTTTTTGATCTTAGATCCTTCTGTATATAATACGGTAGCATCATTGATCTGGATGGTACTTTTCAAGTGAAATACTGCTAAGCTTGTAAGCCGCCCTGAGTCTTCGGAGAAGGGCGGGATATAAATGGAATTAAAATAAAAATAAAAAATAAAATAATCAAACTGAAACAAACAAGCACCTTCCCTGGAAAACCGAAAGTGATGTTTGGTACCAAATGTAAATGACAACTCAGCCTACATCAGACATGTCAAACACAAGGCCTGGGGGCCAGATCCGGCCCGCGAAGTGGTTTCATGTGGCCCGCGAAGCCATCCTGGAAACAGTGAGGGAATGGCCCCCACTGCCTTGGCCCTGGCCCAGAGACCCTCCTTCTGCCAGAGACCCTCAGATCTGTCCCACTCCTGCCCAGGCCCCCATAGGCACCCTTGATGCGAATGATGTAGAGCTGGCCACGCCCACCCAGTAGGCCATATGCACTCTAGCCACGCCCACCCAGTAGGCCACGCCCACCCAGGCCACACCCACCCAGCCCCCTGAAGGCAACCGCAATGCTGATGTGGCCCTCAATGAAATTGAGTTTGACACCCCTGGCCTACATGAAGTCTGGCGCAAATATAAGGAATATAAGCAGAAAATACATTCATTAGTTATATTTTATATTTTTTTTTTGATTAGGAAGGTCTTTGAAAGTGTGTAGGGCGGTCAGAGGAAGGACAACACAGTGTTCTCAGTGACGTAAATGTACCGTTGCTTCCTTCCAACACATCAATTCACTCCTTTGCCACTTAAATTAAAGCTTCCAAAATTCTGCTCTAGAAAACTCATTGCTAGGCTTGCTGTCAATTCTGGAGTTCACATCCCAGTTTATCCATCAATGGCAGTGAGTGAAATTCTAAACCTACTTTGCCTGCCAGGACTTGCTGGTGTTGTCAGGTTAATTACATCCCAGGATTGGTGTGGTTAAGATGGCTAGCAAGGTAAGGCATAATTCTTGATGCTTTCAATGAATAAGAGTTGGGGTGCCAAGAGAGAGATGGAAAGCTGCCAAATGGTGTTCTGTGGATATTTGCCATTAACTTAGAAACACCGCCATTATTTACACCATCTTTTATTTATGCCAAGTCTGTGCTAATATATACACATTGGAAACTAGGACTTGGATAATTCATTAGGCAGCGTTGTTGAATATAGATTTTAAGTCTACTAAAGGTAAAGGTTCCCCCGCACATGTGTGCTAGTCGTTTCCGACTCTAGGGGCCGGTGCTCATCTCCGTTTCATAGCCGAAGAGCCAGCGCTTGTCCGAGGACATCTCCGTGGTCATGTGGCCGGCATGACTAGACGCCAAAGGCGCACGGAACGCTGTTACCTTCCCACCGTAGTGGTCCCTATTTTTCTACTTGCATTTTTACATGCTTTCGAACTGCTAGGTGGGCAGAAGCTGGGACGAGTAACAGGCGCTCACTCTGCTACGCGGCACTCGGGATTCGACCCGCCAAACTGCCGACCTTCCGATCGACAAGCTCAGCGTCCTAACCCACTACTACATAGCCCCAAATTTGCATGGCATTGCCATGGCAGGCCCAGAAGTAGTAGAAGTAATTAGTAAGTTAAAGGTTGGCATTAGCAGGAGCTGGAGTCCATTAGGACAATGAATATTGTTGGTTCATGTCCAACTCCATCCAGCCAACCTCTGAGCAGATTCAGATGTTAGCTGAGCTGCAGTAGGATTGTCAAACCACACAACTTTCAGACCATTCTGATATTTGTTCCTTTTTGTTTTGCTTTTCTCCTTAAACCTACCTTTAAGAATTTGTAATTTATAGGATGAAAACCATACCTGGAAGACATAATTCTCCAGATTTGTATTTTAGTTTTCAGTCCACCTTCAGTGGAAAAAAATGGGCGAAATACTGCAATATATTGGATTACTTGCATTTATTTAAAAATACACTTTGATACCTAGATGTTGATATATTAAGTGACACAATTTTCATTTCAGTTTTGGAGGCATTAAGACTTTTTTTTTTAACAAGGAATAATGTTTGCCCCTTCAAGGAATGACATGCAACTTCTTGTTGTGTTCCTGACCTCTTTGGAATCATCCTGGTTTCCTTGAGAGATTTCATCCATCCCAAGTTGGTTTTATCTGATATAGTTTTCTTAGTGTAGAAGTGCAGGAAGTAAACATTATGCTTTAGCTGCAACTGCAGAGTCATTTTTGGTAGTAGGATGGGTGGCCTATAAACTAACTAACTAACAATGAATGAATGAATGAATGAATGAATGAATGAATGAACGAACTTCTGTCAACCAGATCTTGCTTACTTAGCCATTAAGGCTGTGTCTCTTGATGGACTTTCTCAAAAGTTAAACTAACCCTGTAGGCTTTCTGCCATGCCACCATCAAGAGCCTCTTTCTCCCCCCCAATAATGAAGGCTTAGTTTGCATAAGTCGTGTGCCATACATATGGGTCGAGTCCCACAAATGTGACTCATTTGGCATTGTGGGTCCTCAATGCTCACTGAGCTTGGCTGTTTTCTTGCAGATGTTTCGTTACCAAACTAGGTAACACTATCAGTGTTAGTTAGGGAATGCAGTTCGCTTGCCCTAAAACACACATGTCAAACTCATGATGTCATGTGACGTTGCGCAATGTATTGGAGCTTTTTCTCCATTGCCGGCAATGGGGTGGTTGCGGTTTTGGGATGACACGTCTGGCCTGCGGGCCGGTGGTTTGACACCCCTGCCAGAATAGAATAGAATAGAATAGAATAGAATAGAATAGAATAGAATAGAATAGAATAGAATAGAATAGAATAGAATAGAATAGAATAGAATAGAATAGAGCTGGAAGGAACCTTGGAGGTCTTCTAGTCCAGCCCCTGCTCAAGCAGGAGAACCTATACTATCTCAGACAGGTGAATGTCTAGTTTCTTCTTTAAAATCTCCAGTGATGGAGTGCCCACGTTTTCTGGGGGCAAGCTATTCCACTGGTTAATTGTCCTCATTGTCAGGAAGTTTCTCCTTAATTCAAGGTTGTTTCTCTCTTTGATCAGTTTCCAACCATTGTTTCTCATCCTTCCCTCTGGTGCTCTGGTGAACAACCTGACCCCTTCTACCTTGGGGCAGCACCTCATATACTGGAACACTGCTATCATGTCTCTCCTACTTCTTCTTTTCTTTAGACTAGCCAAACCCAAATCCCGTAGCCGTTCTTTGTATGTTTTAGTCTCCAGGCCTTTGATCATTTTTGTTGCTCTTCTCTGAATTTTTTTTCCCAAACTCTCAACATCTTTTTTTGTGATATGGTGGCCAAAATTGGCTGCAGTATTCCAGGTGTGGCCTCACTAGGGTTTTATAAAGGGGTTCTAATACTTCATGTGATCTTGATTCTATGCCTCTGTTTATACAACCCAGGATTGTATTAGCTTTTTTGGTTGCTGCCGCTCCTGTCGGTGTCATTTGGCCTTTTCCAGTTCCCTGGGAATCTATTGCTCAACCGTCCCTTAAGTCATGATATGAAGCAGTCTAAGCCGGTCTCAGGGTCAGATATTAGCCTTGGGAAAATTGGGACTTCTTTGTAGTTGGAAGTCCAGCCACTCTACTGATTTATTACTGTTTCACATTTCACTTGGTCTTATACCTTATTTAATTTGGTACACAGAGAAGCCAGCTTTTAATTCTATCAGCAGAAGATTTGAGTGCCTTCTTCTTTTGAAGGCAAGGTTTAGCATTGTCAGCCTGAAATGCTTGAAACAAGGAGAAGGCATATAAAATAAATAAATAAATGTATTAGCTGGGGGTCATTTCTTTATTTTTCCTTTTTTTAAAAAAAAATTGGGGTGGGTGGGGTGGGGGTGGAGAGAGCAGAAACCTTTCAGTGAATAGAACATGAGTCATTTCAAAGATTTGCTTCTCAGATGATTCAGAAAGGCCACATGTGACTCAACTTGCAAATTTGCTCTGCTCTCATGATTTCTTTCTCCCATCCCAGTGAATAATGGTTGTCCAAGTATAAATAAATTAATGATGGAGGGAGAAATTATTTTTTATTTTGCCGCGGGCATGAAGGAAATGCTTTCATAATTTTTCTCAAGTCGTTCTGGAGAAGTAGAAGGCCAAGAGAAGAACATCTACTTCCGTGCCCAACCGCAACACAAACATATTTCATTTTGTTGTTGTATTCTAATAACCTCTGTTGTTTCGCATCCTTCTGATTTTTTAAAAAAGCATTATGCAAGAGTAGAGTCCCAATTAAATGCCATAATATGAATAAATCATTCGATTTAGGTGCAGACTTTCTTTTCCTATACGGTAGTCCAGTTTTTCTCAACTTTGGCGACTTGAAGATGGGTGGACTTCAATTCCCAGAATTCCCCACCAGCAATTCCCCCCCCCCCCTCAGGACTACAGTTTGATGGAAACTCTTTCTAAAAACATCAGGCCACTCAATATAATGTGGAAATCAGAGAGGATTGATGGAGTAGCAAATTATTTGCTGACCTGAAGAAAAGGGATTACTTATTTAATAACAAATACTGTTCTTTATTATTATTTTAATCATCTTTGTCCTTTAGAGAATCTATATGGTAATTAGCAACTATTTTATCTTGTGGAAAAAGGTGACATTCTTCTAATTACTGAGCTGATTGCACAAGATTATGCCTGTAATGGGCTGTTATGTTCTCTTTCATGGGATAACCTCACTTTCCTTCATTTTTCATAAACCGTCATATTGAGTCATTTGCTTGATCTTCCACATTTTATTCAAATCCTGGCAGAAGGTATTAGTTCAAAGCCCACCTTATTTTCCCTTGTGTGTCAGTGAGTAGGCCAAGAACATTATTTTGATTCATGGGGCATCTCGTTCTGATTATTTTTCCTGTTGTGACCAGGATGTTAGTGTGCCCAACTCTACATTAATTTGAGTACAGTTGGCTCTCAACTTATGAACACAATTCTGCCCAACATTTCTGCTGCTAAGCAAGACAGTTAAGTGAGTTTTGCCCCATTTTATGACCTTTCTTGCCATAGTCGTTAAGTGAATCATTGCAGTTGTTAAATAACACAGTTGTTAAGTGAATCTGGCTTCCCCGTTGACTTTGCTTGTCAGAAAGTTGCAAAAGGTGATCACATGACCCTGGGACACTGCAACCATTATATATACATGCCAGTTGCCAAGTGTCTGAATTTTGATTACATGACCACGGAGATGCTGCAATAGTAGTAAATGTGAAAAATGGTTATAAGTCACTTTTCCCCAGTGTCAGTGTAACTTCGGTTACTAAACAAGTGGTTGTAATTCTAGGACTATCCCTATGTCAGCTTCATCTTGTTTGGTTGAGTGGTCTTTTTGTGGTCCTGTCAACCAGACACCTCCTTCATAGGTTGGAGAAGATGCCATTATACATTGTGGTCTAATATATCTTGGGCCCCTGGATAATAGAAGGACAGAAATGTGCACATGTATGTGCTTGTGTGTCAAAGGATGGAGACAGCAACACAATGCACTGTATACTCTGCCCCTTTCAGATGTGCGCCATGACATCACAAGACTACAAGAAAGAGAAGGAGCTTGCATTTCAATGGTGCAATGTTGCCTTTGCCAAAACGAAGTGCGAATCTGATCTTGTAGACACTCCCTGAGTCTAAGCTAACCTTCTTTACCATTTAGAAATAACTGAAGTGTTAAAATATCAGGAGTTGAGGTGAATTACATAAGTGGTCCAAGAAAGAGAGTCAGCATTGTTCCAGATAAATGCTCATCCCATGTTTCTCTAGAAGTATAAAGGTAAAGGTAAAGGTTCCCCTGCACATGCGTGCTAGTCGTTTCCGACTCTAGGGGCCGGTGCTCATCTCCGTTTCAAAGCCGAAGAGCCAGCGCTTGTCCGAGGACATCTCCGTGGTCATGTGGCCGGCATGACTAGACGCCAAAGGCGCACGGAACGCTGTTACCTTCCCACCGTAGTGGTCCCTATTTTTCTACTTGCATTTTTACGTGCTTTCGAACTGCTAGGTGGGCAGAAGCTGGGACGAGTAACAGGCGCTCACTCTGTTACGCGGCACTCGGGATTCGACCCGCCAAACTGCCGACCTTCTGATCGACAAGCTCAGCGTCCTAACTCACTGAGCCACCGCGTCCCTTCTAGAAGTATATAAATGTGTAATTGTATATGTACTTCTGTGCAAAAGTTGAATATTCATTCGATCTTGGAATGGGCAAAGAAAAGTTTGTTCTTTTATTACTAGGATCCCATATACATAAATAAATGCATTACTAATAATATTTGGTATTTTAATACCTCTTTTATTTGTTATGCAAAGACCAAGTTATTTCTGGGTTTCGAGGGAGGAATGGTGGATTGAAGATATCTCTGTGAAAGTGGAACTGATGATCCTGGCAAAGACTAAGGAACCAATAGCAATAGCAATAGCACTTAGACTTATATACCGCTTCATAATGCTTTATAGCACTCTCTAAGTGGTTTACAGAGTCAGCATATTACCCCCAGTAATGTGGGTCTTCATTTTACTGACCTTGGAAGGATGGAAACCCGAGTCAACCTTAAGCCAATCAGAACTCCTGGTTCTGTGTACAGTTAGCCTGCAATACTGCATTCTAACCACTGCACATAATGGCAGAAAGTGAAGAAGAACTAAAGAGCCTCTTGTTGCAGGTGAAGAAGGAGAGTGCAAAACATGGGTTGAAACTTAACATTAAGAAAACCAAGATCATGGCATCTGGCCCTCTCAATTCCTGGCAAATAGATGGGGAAGAAATGGAGGTAGTGACAGATTTTATTTTCCTGGGCTCCAAGATCACTGCAGATGGGGACTGTAGCCAAGAAATTAAAAGACGCTTGCTCCTGGGGAGGAAAGCCATGGCAAATCTAGACAGCACACTAAAAAGCAGAGACATCACCCTGTCAACAAAAGTGCGTATAGTCAAGGCTATGGTCTTCCCAGTTGCAACGTATGGCAGTGAAAGTTGGACCATAAGAAAGGCTGAGCGCCAAAGAATTGAGGCCTTTGAACTGTGGTGCTGGAGAAGACTCCTGCGAGTCCCTTGGACCGCAAGGCGATCAAACCGGTCAGTCCTAGAGGAGATCAATCCTGACTGCTCTTTAGAAGGCCAGATCCTGAAGCTAAAACTCAAGTACTTTGGCCACCTAATGAGAAGGAAGGACTCACTGGAGAAGAGCCTAATGCTGGGAAAGATCGAGGGCAATAGAAGAAGGGGACGACAGAGAATGAGGTGGCTGGATGGAGTCACTGAAGCAGTAGGCGTGAGCTTAAATGGACTCCAGAAGATGGTAGAGGACAGGAAGGCCTGGAGGAATGTTGTCCATAGGGTCGCGATGGGTCGGACACGACTTCGCAGCTAACAACAACAACAACAACAACAACAACCACTGCACAACCACGGCTCCTTGACTGAGTGAGAAGACTGGTTGTTGGAATTTCTTCGGATAAGGAGAGATCAGGAGATCATCCACATATGTTCTGAATGGTTGCGCCTCATGAGGAGGCCACAAGACAGTGGGCTCCTGCTGGTGTAAGTGCTGGGAGATGATGGGAATTGCCATCTTCTCTGCAACTGAGGTCAATTGTTTAAAAACACTAAATTTGCTAATCTCACTTGCTAATACTTTTGGAATTTGATTATTAACTAATTTTAAGTTAGTCAAAACCTTTCCAAGTTTGAAAATGCCAAGTGAGTCTGCTTTCAATCCTGAATGAAAGAAATTTTTAAACATAAACTTAGGAATTTAAAGAATCTGATATAAACAATAAAAAACTAAGTAAGATTTTTATCTTAGGCAGTTATAAATGGACTAAGGGTCCAGATAAAATTGAAATGTAGAAATTTTTACAATAAGACTTTGAAATTAATCACAAAGAACAAACAGCTTCTCAAGGATTGTGTAACACTATAACACTGAAGATAGCAAAGGAGATATTTGAAGAATGGAGCCACAAATTAGTCACAATATTAACAGTTTCACTCAAGTTGTCTACCTCTATGGATATGCTATGTCCAGATATGGAACAAATTTTGTAGGATCCCATTTGGGTCGGTCACCGGGCCAGAGGTTTAATCTTCCAAGCTTTCAGAGTCGTGCTGGAGCTCATGCTCAGGGAACTTCTCTCAATAGAGTGTGTGCTTTGGACTATTTTGTGTGTGGTATTTATATGGTGCCTAGTTGTGTGTGGCTTTTTAGCTGTTGATTGGGGTGTTAATGGTCAGATATTAAGTTGTTGGCTATTGTTTCCTTGTGCTGCCAAGCCCGTGCCTCCTAAGTACTTGATAAGCTGGTGGCAAAATCAGCATTCCTGCTGACTGACAAGGGGTCTGTTTACCAGGCTTCAATAATTCCCCTGGCTGTTTTTGTACCTGCTCATCCAACAATCTTAGTAGCTGCAAAATTGAATGTATGTCCTTGTTCACTGCAGTGCGAGGCTACCAATGAGTTCAGGTCTTCTCATCTGACCGCTCACTTGTGTTCTTGCAATCTGGTGGTTAGCTTCCTTCCCGTCTGTCCTTCATAGTGACAGGGGCAATCTATGCAGAGGATCTGGTAGAATACATTGCAAGTATCTCTCACTTCCAAGAGATCTTTGCAATGCATAGTTGTCCTCATATACAATGCCCACTTACAGATCTCAGAAGCTGTGTTTTATGGTTTTGATGTATGGCAGGGTGTGTTATGTAGTTGGTCTTGTACCTTGTTTCTTCTTTTCTCTCCACACCATGTTGTACAGACTTCTTGTAACAAATGCTTGTGGGTACCTATTCTGCCTGAATTGTTCACATAGGTACCCGCTCTCCAGTTGTTTATCCATATGGTGTTGCAACAACAACTTGCACCTGAACATCGGCAAGATGAAAGAGATGGTGCTAGACTTCCGGAGGAAAAAGGAGGAACCTGCCCCACTTTACATCAGAGGGGACTGTGTGGAGAGAGTTTCCTCCTTTAAATTTCTGGGAGTCTACCTCTGCGAAGATCTTACCTGGAAAGTTAATACAACCCAGGTGGCCAGAAAGGCCCAATAGAGACTTCACTTTCTCAGGGTCTTGTGGAAGAACAGGGTAGAACAACGGCTAATGACCCTCTTTTACCGGTCTACTATAGAGAACGTCCTCTTGTATGGTATTGTGGTTTGGTATGCTGGTCTGACAGCCGCGGACAGGAAAGTATTACAGAGGGTGGTGAGCACAGCACAAGACATTGTGGGCTGCCCCCTGACACCACTGGATGACATCGCCAGGGCTCGCTGCCTTGGAAGAGTGAGGAAAATTCTCAGGGATGACTCACACCCTGGATGGTACCTCTTTACTCTCCTACCATCCGGTAGGAGATACCGGAGTATAGCCAGCCACACCAACAGGCTGAAAAACAGCTTTTATCCGTGGGCTGTTAGGCTCTTGAACGGGAAATAATTTTATAAACTTTATGCATGATTGACTTGCGAGGCCGGTGTGTTGTGCAATGAGCTCACATGGTGTAACAAGATGGCGGGTTTGTTGTCACTGTAAGTTGGGGGTGGGGGCACAAAGGGAGGCTCAGCCAATCTCAATGTCTACATGGTTGTACTTTGACAATAAAAGGTTCATTCATTCATTCATTGTTTAGCTTGTTGGGTTCTACAGCGGGTTCTCAGGCATCATACAAAAAGAGTTGCATTGGCATACTGTAACCTGAGAAATAGCTTAGAATTCGGGATAATTACAAGAGAGCAAGTAGGTATACATGTAAGCTTTTGAGGGAAGCTGCCAGATTTCAGTTGCAGCCTCTTAAGGTAAGAAATAGTACTGCTATGTGCTGTTCTCATTTGGGGGAGCTGCGTTTTCCAAGTTGCAAAGGGAAACATATGAATCATAGGAATTGTATTATGGGAGGTGGACGCTATTAATGGGACAGCAAACCATCTGTTTGAGAGTCAACTGTAAACTTTGTTTGGAAAAAAAACTGCTTGTGGTATGTATTGAATGTGGGCTGGTTTTCTGAAAGGAATCTGCCTGTTGGAAGGCCAAAACAACTCTCTTGCAACCCCGCAAAAACATGGAAAGTGAAGGAATTCATTCATGGAAACATCATAGGGGGTTGAGGGCACCTCTGTGCTTCTTGACTGAAACCACAAAGCTGGGATGAAAAAGCATCCAGAAGACTGTAGAGGCAGAGCATGCACGGATTAGTCTATTTCTCATCCAAATCACTTTTACTTATTTTTAAAATGCTATAACACTCTTGAAAACAATTTTTTCCTACAGGGGGTGGAGGTAGCTAAGCATTGCAGACTAAAAATAGCAAAATGTAAGAGGGAAACAATGAAAACACATTCTACATAGCAGCAATAAGATATGATATATGGCACATTTTTTTCAAGAAGCAAAAAAATCTTTTAAAAGGCCTTTTGCACGAGCCAAAGTATAAAGCTGTTTTGTCCTGTATCCACTTGAATTAGTAAACTATTTTTAAAATGTCAATGTGAATTCATGCTTAAATCCACATTTATCTCAAAATCTGTCATTTAATGTCAAAACATGGCTTAAAATTGTGTGTGTTCTACATATTTGTACATACCCACAGGGGAAACAAACCGCATTGTGGGGCTCAGACTGCCGCAAAATCCATTGCACAGCTCTCAATCTTGATATTTGCTTAGGAATTCAACATCAGTTCAGTTCTTAATAGAATTTACAAATGTGAGTTCCTCAAGCATCTTTAATTTGAAGAGCTTTGCTCTTGAATGATGAGTCTGCAAACAATGAGTTTTATTTTTCAAGAGCCAGATCCAGAAGTTGGACATAGAGAGCAGAATATTAACTCCAGTCAAATTACCCTTCTGCAAAATCTGGGAAGAGCAGCTAAAATCCTGACCTTATGAGAAATTAAAAGTTCTCTATTGTATCCTTCTGAGGGACGCGGTGGCTCAGTGGGTTAGGATGCTGAGCTTGTCGATCAGAAGGTTGGCAGTTTGGCGGGTTGTGTAACAGAGTGAGCGCCTGTTACTCGTCCCAGCTTCTGCTAACCTAGCAGTTCGAAAGCACATAAACATGCAAGTAGAAAAATAGGGACCACTACGGTGGGAAGGTAACAGCGTTCCGTGCACCTTTGGCATCTAGTCATGCCGGCCACATGACCACGGAGACGTCCTTGGACAAGCGCTGGCTCTTCGGCTTTGAAACGGAGATGAGCACCAGCCCCTAGAGTCGGAAATGACTAGCATGCATGTGCGGGGGAACCTTTACCTTTATCTATTGTATCCTTAAGCTTATTTGTGTTTTGCTGATCTTTTATAGGAAAAGTAAGAGGACCAGGCTATTGTCTATGGAGATTCTCAGTCATTCAGGTCATGATTGTCTCAAAGGTGCTTTTCAAAAGGCAACTGGACTTTCTTGATTTTTTTTCCTTGAAAATATTTCGCTTCTCCTCCAAGTAGTTCTTAGGCCCATTACTCTTCAATATCTTCATAAATGATTTAGATGAGGGAATAGAAGGGGAACTTATCAAATTTGCATATAACACCAAACTGGCAGGAATAGCCAACATCCCAGAAGATAGGCTCAAGATCCAGAAGGATTTTTTTAAAACTTGAACACTGAGCTTTATGTAACAAAATGAAATTCAACAGTGAGAAAAGTAAGGTTTACACTTAGGCAAGAAAAACCAAATGTACAGCTATAGAATTGGTGGAACCTAGCTCAATAGCAGCAACTGCGAGAGGGATTTAGGAGTCCTAATAGACCAAAGCTTTTCAACCAGTGGTACGGGTACCACCTGTGGTACATGGGCACCTGGCAGGTGGTACACGACCATCCTAGAAAAGGAGTAGCAGGGGAAGGGAATGAGCTGAACTGATGGCAGCACCGCACAAGCCTGAGCGAGAGACGGCTGGAGCTGCAGGGCTGTCAGGGCTCAGCGGAAGTGCCAGGATCAGCACCAGGCTCCAGCTGATCGGCGCTTCTTCAGGACTGTCAGGGCTCAGGGGAAGCACCAGCATCAGCTTCAGGCTCCAACAAGCTCGGCACTGATCCTGGCACTTCTGCTGAGCCCTGAAAAAGCACCAATCAGCTGGAATGTCGCAGCATCTCCAGGGTCTTGTGATTTACATTCAGATGCTTGGCAACTGATTCATATTTATGATGGTCACAGTGTCCCAGGATCATGTGGTGAGGCCCCTCCTCAAGATGCCTGCCCTGGACCCGGCCATTTTGAACAACTATCATCCGGTCTCCAACCTTCGCTTTTTAGCAAAGGTTGTTGAGAGTGTGGTGGCACATCAGCTTCCTCTGTTCCTGGAGGAAGTGGATTCTTTGGACCCCTACCAATCGGGCTTTAGGCCCGGGTACAGCACGGAGACGGCATTGGTCGCACTGGTGAATGATCTCTGGTGGGCTCAGGACAGGGGTTGCTCCTCTGTCCTAGTCCTATTAGACCTCTCAGCGGCTTTTGATACCATCGACCATGGTATCCTACTGCGGCGCCTCAGGGGGTTGGGAGTGGGTGGCACTGTTTTACGGTGGTTCTCCTCCTACCTCCTGGGTCGTTCGCAGTCGGTGTTGGCAGGGGGGCAGAGGTCGGCCTCGAGGCCTCTCGTTTGTGGAGTCCCTCAGGGGTCGGTCCTCTCGCCCCTTCTGTTCAACATCTATATAAAGCCGCTGGGTGAGATCATTTGTGGTTTTGGGGTGGGGTATCATCAGTACGCTGATGATACCCAGCTTTTTATTTCTACCCCAGATCAACCCGGTGATGCCCTCGACGTGATGTCCCGTTGCCTGTAGGCGGTGAGGGTCTGGATGGGGAGGAACAGGCTTCGTCTAAATCCCGACAAGACTGAGTGGCTGTGCATACCGGCATCTCGGGTTGTCCACTCTATTCCATCTTTATCTATGGGGGTGAGGTGTTACCCCCCGTAGACAGGGCTCGCAACTTGGGTGTCCTCCTTGACTCACAGCTCAGTTTAGAAGATCATATAGGAGCTGTGACCAGGGGGTCTTTTGCCCAGGTTCGCCTGGTGCGCCAGTTGCGGCCCTATTTGGACCGAGATGCCCTACGCACAGTCACTTATGTGCTCGTGACCTCTCGGATAGACTACTGCAATGCTCTCTACATGGGGCTGCCCTTGTGGACCACCGAAGGCTTCAACTGGTGCAGAATTCAGCCGCGCGAGTTTTGATGGGAGCTTCCCGATACTCCCATGTAACACCTCTGCTCCGCGAGCTGCATTGGCTTCTAGTTGTCTTCTGGGTGAGATTCAAGGTGCTGGTGATGACCTATAAAGCCCTAAATGGCATGGGCCCGGATTATTTACGGGAGTACCTTTTGCCGGAGTTAACTTCCCATCGTCCTGTGCGCTCCCACAGAGAGGGCCTCCTCAGGGTGCCGTCGGTCAGGGAATGTCGACTGACGGCCCCCAGGGGGAGAGCATTCTCTGTGGGCGCGCCTGCCCTCTGGAATCAGCTCCCTGTTGAGCTCCGGATGGCTCCCGACCTTCGCTCTTTTCGCCGCGACCTGAAGACTTGGCTATTTGAACTTGCCGGCCTGGACTGAGGGACTGGGATTTTAGATTTTAAATTTTAAATTTTAGAACGTGTTTTATTGTTTAGGGTTACTTGGTTTAATTTATTTTAATTTTTGTATATTATGTGTTGTATATAGTGTTTTAATTGCCCTGTACACCGCCCCGAGTCCTTCAGGAGAGGGGCGGTATATAAATCCTAATAATAATAATAATAATAATAATAATAATAATAATAATAATAATAATAATAATAATAATAATAATAAAATCCTAATAATAATAATAATAATAATAATAATAATAATAACAACAACAACAACAACAAAACAACAACAACAACAACAACAACAATAATAATAATGTGAAGTGACCAAAACCTACTATAACCACCCAGCAGATGGGGAGAATAAAAACCAAACACCCCCACCCCACCCCCGCTGCCAATCCTCAACAGAAATATTCACAACAATGAAAACCTCGGTCAGGAGGAAGAGCGCCGCCGGGCAGGCAGGTGTCTTGTTCGGCTGTGGCTTGGGGGGCACTTTTTTCAGTACCATTGTAACTTCAAACAGTCACTAAGTGAACTATTGTAAGTCGAGGATTACATGTACTTTTATCACTTTCCCCCCTTTTTTTGGTTATCAAGTTTTTGACACCTTGCTAGGCGACTGGTGGTACTCGGATATTGCCATATCCTAAAAGTGGTACAATGGGTGAAACGGTTGAAAAGCCCTGTAATAGACAACCACTTAACTATGAGCCAACAGTGTGCTGCAGCCGCCAAAACAGCCAAAGCAATTCTAGGCTACGTTAACAGAGAGATAGAATCAAGATCATGTGAAGTGTTAGTACTGCTTTATAATGCCTTGGTAAGACCACGCTCGGAATACTACATCCAGTTTTGCTCACCACAATATAAAAAAAAATGTTGAGACTCTGGAATGAGTTTAGAGAAGAGCAACAATGTAGATTAGGGGCCTGGAGGCTAAAGTAGATGAAGAATGGTTGCAGGAATTGGGTATGTCTAGTCTAGTGAAAAGAAGGATTAGGATTGACATGATATTTGAGGGGATCAACCTATTTTCCAAAGCAGCAAAAGGCAGGACAAGAAGTGATGGATGGAAACTAATCAAGGAGAGAAGCAACCTAGAACTAAAGAGACATTTCCTAACAATGGGAACATTTAGTCAGTAGAGCAGCTTGCCTTCAGATCTTGTAGGTACTCCATCACTGGAGGTTTATAAGAAGAATTTGGACAGCCATTTGTCCAGGATGGAATATGGTCCCCTGCTTGTGCAGGGGGTTGTACTAGAAGACCTCCAAGGTCCCTTCCACCTCTATTATTCTATTTTCTTTTATTATAGTGGTAGGTTAGTTGCTGGATATACTACCGGTAGTCTTTGATTTACAACTGTAATTGAAATTGGAATTTTGATTGTATGTTGTAATGGTTGTTAAGTCGAAACAATTTCGTGACCAGACACAATTTTACTACCCTTTTTACAGTAGTTGTTAAGTAAATCACATGGTCATATGTCTGAATCAAGTAGTTGTTAAACAAATCATGCAATTATTAGTTCGAATCCATTTTCCCATATAGGCAATTTTTGCCAGAAACCCGCAAAAAAACCATTGCAAATGAACAGTCGTATGACTGTAGGACACTGCAACCGGTCATAAATGTGAGCCAGTTGCCAAACACTTGAAATGCAGACAAGCTATCGCAGGGGGGCAATAGTTTATGATGACCGGAAGTACTTTATGGGACGTAAAGCTCCCTTTCCAAGGCTAACTCATTAAAAGTCCTGTCGTAAATCAAGGACTACCTATAAAAGCCATCAATATATAATACAGCGGCTCCCAACCTTTTCTATACCCTGCACTCCTAGAACACTTCTGATATATTCCCGCACCCCTTACAAAAGTACAAAATAACAGCAACGAATTATGCATATACACTATAATTTTGAAAACCCAAGTTTTCACATCCCCTGAAATATCGTCTCACAACCCCCAGGGGGTGTGAGCACCTTCAGTTAGGAACCCCTGATATGATAGAGTATAGTACATGACAATAAGTGAAGATCAATGAGTATGAATAAATAGAATTTCTCAACATCCAAGGAGGAGGAGGAGGAGGAGACATAGAATGCTTAACAAATGATTTATCTGGGAGTTAGGAAATAATGTGGAATGTACACTTGGTTTAATGTACTTATACATAAATGTGTAAGAAATGCCTGTCTCTGCCATAAATTTATGGTTTCTGCTTCCCTTGTCTTATGGAAGTGAGATTTGGTTATATCAGAAGAAAAATAAAAATAAAAGTTAATTACAAATGAGAATGGAGTGCCTAAGAAGTTTCTGTGGCGAAAACAAGAAGAGATGCAGCCAAGAATATATGAAGGTTAAATGAATGTGGTCAGAATACAACTGTGATTGTTTGTACAAGGATTGCAAAGGAAATATAAGAAGAAGGACAAATAAGTTGAGATTAAGAAGACTGACAAGATAATGGTTGGATGAAGTTGAGTTCCTCAAAAAGATGAAGTATATTTTTGTTTTTAAAAAAAAGGCAGCATCTAGTCTGGGAATCCAGTAAGTTGGTATAAAATCTGTAAGGTAATTACATACACAGGTAGTCCTTGACTTAACACCACAATTGGGACTGTCTCAAAACAATGCAGTTGTCAAGGTGTCACTCCCTGATTTTACAATGTTTTTTGGCACGGTTTTTAATCACCATGATTGTTAAGCAAATTGTACATGACTGTCCATTCTCCATTGACTTTGCTTGCTGGAAGCCTTTGGGAAGGTTACAAATGGTGAACACCTAACCCCAGGATGCTGCAACAGTCATAAGTCCCTTTTGCAGTGCTGTCATAATTTCGAACAGTTGTTAAATGAATTGTTGTAAGGCAGGGCTGTTAAACTCGCAACGTCGCGTGGCTTTTTCCCCATTGATGTCAATGGGGTGGGCACGGTTTTGCTATGATACATCCGGCCTGCGGGCTGGCAGTTTGACACCCCTGTTGTAAGACTTGTTGTAAGCTTGTAAGCCGCCCTGAGTCTTCGGAGAAGGGCGGGATATAAATGGAATTAAAATAAAAAAATAAAATAAAATTATCTGTAGCTATGGAAACAAATTATGTTTCATGGTTTTAGTAGTTTTATGCTTTTAACGTTTTAATGCTTTTTTTTGTTGTTAAGTTTTTTGGTTATTTATTTTACTGTCCTTTTTAAAACTTTGTTCACTGCCTAGGCAGACATGTCAAACTTGCGACGTCACGTGACGTCGCGCGACGTCTCGGAACTTTTTCCCTTGGCCGGCAATGGGATGGGCGCGGTTTCTCCGTGACGCTCCGGTCCGCGGGCCGGCAGTTTGACACCCCTGGCCTAGAGTAACATATTGGAATAGGCAGCTATATAAATGTGCCAAATGATAAATATGTACATGGGCATTGTGGAAAGAAAGATGATTGCGAAGAAGAGAAAGATATGGAGAAGTAAAGTAAACAATAAAAATTAATTTAAAGCTGTATTTTCTTTTCTTTTTCTAATGTGTATAATTTTTAATTTTTGCACTCATTGTTTACTCCAGATATAGCTAATTCTAGAAAGGGTTGCTGCCACTATGCTGCAAGAGTGCCATTTTAAGAAAGGTATTTATAAATATGCAGAGCGTATTTAGTAGTATGCAGTAGGCATGCTTCTGTAGAGTAATCATAGATAATTTGAAATATGTGTACATCCAATGCCAGTTCAGGCCTCTGTAAATGGGGTCTTTCTGAGAAAGAGATTCTGAGGGAGAAAGAGAGAAAGAGAACAATGGTTGTGCTTTGGTCAAAGAATAATTCAGGATAGCAAAGACAGCTTATATTTCCACCCCATAATGAGGCTGTAAATTGTTATGTGTAACCAAGTGATGAATCATTGCATTGTAAAGCAGCAGGCAGCAGCAATTTTGCAGTAGGTGCAGTACTGAAGTTTGATCACAAATCTTAACTCTGATTGTAGCTATGTCTGTAAAATGTGAATCAGTCATATATACTAACCTAACTTAGCCACCAGAAACATCCTTCTGCCTCTCTTCATTTTTTAGCCTCATAAAATTTGAAGACCATAGCTGCTTTTCCCCCCCCCCCGTGGTTAATTTTTCATCATTTTAGTCCTCTTCTCCCTCAGCCGTGTGCCTTCCAGTTGTGTTGCAACTCTTGCAGTTCTGTGAGAATTGTTGAATGTGCAATTCTGCATGCATACCTTGCAACAGAAGGTTTCTTAGATACAGTCAACGGTTTGGCTTCCAAATCCTTGGATATCTTTATAAACAGCACACGTGCGCACACTCAACGGAGAGTTTACCACATTCACCAAGAAACATTTTGATCTCCTGTTTAATCTAAACGTTTGGAAGTGTTTCCCAATGCTCAGATTAGCAGCAGATTCAAAGACATTAAATTGAAGTTTCAGACATGTGGCAACAACATCAAATATATTCTTAGAATTGTACTAATGATTCAGCTTTCTGGATACCACAGTTCCTCCTTTCCCCTTTCATTACACTCATGACGGTTCTACTGCGGTAAATGCTAACATTTACCGTATATAGATTAAATGTTGTTTTAAATTGTTTAAAAGCTCATGTCTAATATGCCCATGGAAAAAGCAGATGCATTTTCTGGATTGTGAAAAGCTGAGACTTTCTTTGTTCTTTGCTTCCAGGTTGAGGCCAACTGCATATTTATTTATATCTGTAAAAATTTGTACAGGTAGTCCTCGATTTACAGCCATATATTGAACAGCCATTTGAAGCTCTGATGGAACTGGAAAAAAAAAATACTTACAACTTGTGATATACATAAACAGTTAATAATACTTCATTGTATAAACCAGGGAAAGCCGCCTGACAGAAAACACGCGGGAACTTTGACAGCTGTCAAAGTTCCCCGCACTGCGCAGGCGCCACCACTGACAGCTCGCGGCTGTCAAACTCCGGACCATGTGGAAGCCTGAGCTGTCAAAGTTCCCCGCACAGCGCAGGCGCAACCACTGACAGCTCGCGGCTGTCAAAACACCAACCCATGCGGAAGCCGGAGCTGTCAACAGAAGACGACGCGGATTGGTTCCGGTTTGACACGGCGCCAAAATGAACACTCCTGATTGGCCCTCGCTGCCAGCTGCCGGCTATAAAAGCCGGACAAGTTATCCTATGTTTGCCTTGCTCTAAATAAACCTGTTGTTAACTAGCCTGTCGTCCCGAGTGGTCCTTAGGCTACTTCACTGGCGACGAGGATGGGATCGCTCCGGAGCTGAAGTCACGGCCGAGGAAGAGAGTTCCCGGCAAGAGCTGTCACGGAAGTTTTAACTTCCATCGGAGCAACCCAGGACCAGACGACATGGCAAACTTCGGGCGTGTGAGGGAGTTTGATACCCGCCATCCCGAGAGATGGCAATCACACCTAGGCCAGGTCGAGGGATTCCTCCTCGTCAGTAAAATCACTGACAACAGAGCAAAGGCCGCCGCTCTACTATACATCAGCGGACCACCAGTGTACGATGCTGCAGTTGGCCTGTTCAGCCCGGTACCCATCACCGAAGTCTCCTACGCAGACCTGGTGGACCAGCTGAACAAGTACTACATGCCGGCTCGCTCTGAACTGTACTGGCGAGTGCAATTCGCCCAAAAGAAACAGCGACTGGACGAGCCCGCCAACGAGTTCATCGCCGGGGTCAGACACGCCGCACGGAACTGCTGTTTCCCCGACCTGGAAGACCGCATCAGAGACCAGGTGGTGATCGGTCTGAGGGACGAGAAGCTGCAGAAGAAGCTGACATCCAAACCCGACATGAGCCTGGCAGAGCTGACCAGAGAAATCATGGCCTACGAGCACAGCCACAAAAAGAAGCCGACAACCACGACCCCAGAGAGCCCAGCGACCGTCTACCAAGAAAGCGCAACCTTCAGCGACAGCGGAGAGTCGGTGGATTTCACCGACGGAGAAGCCCTGCAGCGCAGGATGGAGCGTCGGCAACCGAGGAGAGGCGACACGTCGGACCGCCGTAGGTCCAGGAACCCCCCTCAGCCGCCGCCGCGTTATGAGCAACGAGCCGCCTGTGCCAGCTGCGGGGGCAATCACGCCCGAGGAAGCTGCCGCTTTAGAAATGCTAAATGCCACAATTGCGGGAAGACCGGCCACATCAAACCGGTGTGCCGCAGCAAGGGCCGGGACAACATCAATGATGTGGAGGCAAACTCCCCAGGTAGGCCAGCAACCCAGGCCAGCAGAGAAAAACCACCAGGCCCCCTGGTAGAGACAATTGACAGGGTAAACAGCCTAAGCTCAAAGGTTAAGATCTGGGTCAAAATTCAGGGGGTGCCCTGCCACATGGAAGTGGATTCAGGGTCAGCAGTCTCCTTAATTTCATTAACGACGTACCAGGAGATCTGTCAACAAGGCAAGGAACAAATTCCCCTGAGGCAAACCCAGGTACACCTAGCTGATTTCCAGAAAACCCCCATTCCTCTGGAAGGGAGGGCTAAGGTCGTAGTGCAGTACAAGGGGTTCAAGGGTCTCTTAGAGGTCTTAGTTACGCCAGGGAATCGCACCAACTTGATAGGGTTAAACTGGTTCGGACCGCTAGGAATCGCCATAACGGGGGTAAATACAATTCAAGCACCCAGCCTGGAAGCCGTTTGCAACAAGTATGCAGACGTCTTCGATGGCACTTTAGGGAAATACACTGGCCCTCCCATTTCCTTACAGTTAAACCCAGCAATCCAACCAATTAAAATAAGAGCTAGGAGGGTACCCTTTGCCCTTAAAGAAAAAATAGAAAACGAACTTGATCGCCTCATAGGTCTAGGGGTGCTGGAACCAACGGAGGGGGGAACCTGGGAAACCCCTATAGTCACCCCAATTAAACCTAATGGAGAAGTGAGAGTGTGCGCGGACTATAAAGCGACACTCAACTTAGCCCTCAGCCCCCACGCTTACCCGGTACCAGCGGTAAGGGACGTATTTGCTTCCATCCGTTCTGGCACCATTTTCGCCAAACTTGATCTCACGCAGGCGTATTTGCAACTGCCTGTCACTGAGGACACCGCGGAAGCCCAGACTATTGTCACCCACCGCGGTGCTTTTAAAGTAAAGAGGCTCCAATTCGGCATATCGGCGGCCCCGGGTATCTTCCAGGGTATCATGGAGAAGACCCTGAAAGGAATACCCGGGGTCTGCCCCTATTTCGACGATGTTCTCATCGCCGGGGAAAACGAAGCAAGCTTAGCTGACAGGCTGTCAGCTGTGCTAAGCCGGCTCAGAGAAGCCGGCCTCAAACTTAAGCGAGAAAAGTGCTCCATTGGAGTCACATCTACTGAATTCCTAGGGTACAAAATAGACGGCCAGGGCATCCACCCCACCACAGAAAAACTAAAGGCTATTCAAACCGCACCCAGCCCCAGGAATAAACAAGAGCTTCAAGCTTTTTTAGGACTATTAAACTTTTACCATGCCTTCATCCCCCATAAAGCCACTATCGCGGAGCCTCTGCATAGGCTCCTGGACAAGGGTACGAGTTGGTCCTGGACCAAGATACATGATAATAGTTTCCAATCATTAAAAAAGATTATCTGTCACAGCTCAACTATCACCCTTTTCAAAGAAGACACCCCAATATGCATCGCTTGCGATGCCTCTCCCTATGGAATCGGGGCAGTGTTAAGTCACATATTCAAGGACGGTACACAAAGACCCATAGCCTTCTATTCACGCACTCTGACCAAAGCAGAAAGAAATTACGCACAAATAGACAGGGAAGCCCTAGCAATAGTTGCAGGGGTCAAAAAATTTCACGACTACCTGTATGGAAGGCCATTTACTATATTTACTGATCACAAACCCCTGCTGGGCATATTCACTTGGAATAAAACTACACCACAAATTCTCTCTCCGAGAATATTACGGTGGTCCACATTCTTAGCAGCCTATTCCTATCAACTAATACATAAACCAGGAAAAGAATTGGGACACGCAGACTGCCTCAGCAGACTGCCCATGCAAAACAACGACGCAGACCCAGCCCCAGCTGGTCTGATTTTAGCAATCTCCCAACTTCCAGAATGCCCCCTGACTGCAAACATTATAGCCAATAATTCAGCTAAAGATAAAATACTTACAAGAATCCTCAAATGGGCCACAACAGGGTGGCCAGCTCAAAACCCACAACCCCAATTCCAACCATATTTTAACAGAAAAAATGAGATTTCCACACATAGGGGATGCCTGCTGTGGGGAAATAGGGTCATCATACCAGAAAAAAACATAGACCAAACATTACACATTTTACATGAAGGACACCCAGGCATTGTAAAGATGAAAGCGATGGCTAGAAGTTATGTATGGTGGCCAGGCATTGATAAACAAATAGAAAAGTATGTGGGAGGGTGCTATACTTGTCAGGCGACCAGAAACGAGCCACCCCAAGCACCAATCCACAAATGGGAAACTACCAGGAACCCTTGGTCACGTATACATTTAGATTTTGCAGGACCTATCCAGGGCCAAAGTTTCTTAATTGTAGTGGACAGCCATTCTAAATGGCTAGAAGTCACTCCCCTTAGAAAAACAACGTCCGAAGCCACTATTCAAACCTTAAGAAAAATATTCGCCACACATGGCCTTCCAGACACCATAGTTTCAGACAACGGACCTCAATTCACCTCTCGTGAATTTCAGATGTTCGCTATGAAGAATTGTATTAGACTGGTCACGTCGGCGCCGTTCCACCCATCGTCGAACGGGATGGCTGAAATTATGGTACGGTCCACAAAAGAAGCTTTAAAAAAATTCGTTAAAGGGAACTGGCAGAGGCGTCTCAGCCAGTTCCTCTTGTCACAACACACAACTCCATGCACAACAACGGGCAAATCACCAGCAGAATTAAGATGGGGGAGGAGGCTAATAACACGACTCGACAGATTGCACCCTGATACATATCCAGAAGAGAAAGAGCACCCCCACCCAAACCGCACACTCAACCTTGGACAATTGGTATGGGCACGGTCATACACGGATAAAAACAAGTGGGTCCAGGGGACAATATTAAAACAAACCGGACCCATCTCATACCTTATAGCCACACAAGCACACGGCAACATACGCCGCCATATTGACCAGCTTAGACCCAGACAACCACCACACAACTCAGAGCAACCAATGGATTCCGAGATACAACCCCCACAGGAAATACTGCCTATGCCAAACCAGGAAGGAGAACAGCAGAACGCACTACCAGAACCAGTCAATCCTCCACCCCTCCGCCGCTCAAACAGGAACCGAAGAGCCCCCACCTACCTAAAGGACTATCAGTGGGCGGGTTCCAACGTCCAAGAGGGAAGAAACGCGCCAGGAGAGGGGTAAGGGGTGTGATATACATAAACAGTTAATAATACTTCATTGTATAAACCAGGGAAAGCCGCCTGACAGAAAACACGCGGGAACTTTGACAGCTGTCAAAGTTCCCCGCACTGCGCAGGCGCCACCACTGACAGCTCGCGGCTGTCAAACTCCGGACCATGTGGAAGCCTGAGCTGTCAAAGTTCCCCGCACAGCGCAGGCGCAACCACTGACAGCTCGCGGCTGTCAAAACACCAACCCATGCGGAAGCCGGAGCTGTCAACAGAAGACGACGCGGATTGGTTCCGGTTTGACACGGCGCCAAAATGAACACTCCTGATTGGCCCTCGCTGCCAGCTGCCGGCTATAAAAGCCGGACAAGTTATCCTATGTTTGCCTTGCTCTAAATAAACCTGTTGTTAACTAGCCTGTCGTCCCGAGTGGTCCTTAGGCTACTTCACAACTGATCTTCACACTTATGACCATTGCGGCATCAACAGGGTCACAGGATCAAAATCTGGGCACTTGACAATTGGCATGCCTTTACAATGGTTGCAGTGTCCCAGGCTCATGGGATCCCTATTTGCCACCTCCCCATCCAGCTTCTGACAAACAAAGATACATTTGCTTAATGATTCACTTAACAACCATGGCAAAAAAAAAAAGGTCACAAAATCAGGTGCGAGTCACTTAACCACCTTGCTTTGAATGGAAATTCTGATCTTAATTGTGGTCGTTAAGTCGGGGACTGCCTGTATTTAGAATACTGAGCACAAAAACAAAAATTATGCAATTTCAGCAGACCCTGTTTTATATGTTTCTGTTTGAAGCGCTATCTTGATTTGCTCCTGATTCAAAGAAGGCATCAAGAGGGTTCAAACGCGCAAGGATTTGGGGCAAAGTTTTGCATTTGTGGAACGGTTTAAATGTTGTTCTAGCAACATAGCTAGCAGCCCCTCCTCCCCAACCTTCATTTAAAAGGAAGAGGAAAGCTGAGCACTTTTTAATATCTGTCATTTTTAATATATGCCCTCTTCACCATTCTCTTAACTGAAGAAAATGTTTAGAGGATTAGGGGCGTGGGGGTATGCGTGTGTGTGCCTGATAATAAAGAAACATTTAATTAGAATTTACAATTTGGTATTTGAAAATTGTGCTACTCCATTTTTCTTACGGCAAGGAAGGCTGGATGTAACCAATGTTCTCTCTTAGATGGCCCGGAGGAAAGGGCCATTTTTATTTTGAAATGCAGATTCTTCTTTGAAACTCTTGCAGAAACTTTCTGAAAAGCCAGAGTGTGGTTGTACGTTTTACCCCCTCTGTTCCCACAGGGTGTTTTCCATATTGCAGCTTCTTGTTGCTGCTCGTTTATCACTGTCAGCTGGCAGGATAGCTTCCTAACCTTTTCCATCTTGAAGAAGAGCTGGCTGCCTTGTTTCAATATTATATCCACCAAGAAGGGAAAAAAAATACTGGTGAAAAGTAGACTATGAGGAGGAATTTTCTTAAGAGTGTCCTCAGGATTTAGAATGCCCTTTTTTCACCTTATCCTCCCTTGGACTTTTTTCTTTTTTCTTTTTAATTTTGGAGAGCTTGGGTGGAACAAGTTATGCTAGTAAACCCTGGAATGACTAGTGTGCCTAGCTATTGCTCATGATGGGCTGATGTTAGAAAAGCAGTTAAGGATTCATTGGAGGCCATATTACCTTGTCCCTTACAAGAGATTCTTAAATCTGAAATGACCACAGGTGGCAGTTAAGTTTAATTTTTCTTTAGGACATGGCTCTTGATTTCCGATTGGATACAACTCAACGTCCGATAGTGCACTGGGCAGGGGAATACAACAAAATATCTCCCCCCCACCATGAGCGTCCAACAGCATAAATGTTGTGATGTCCCTGTCCCAATGACATGTTAAATAATTCATATCTTCTGCACGGTAACGTCATGATGCATACGGCGTCATTGTATCTTCTACCAGATGTCTATGGTGCACCCATGGATCATCATTACAATTGGAAGTCTGCGTGAGCTTCTTCTTTGCAGATCATTATTTTCATTTGGGAATGAAATAATGAATAACCTGAAATGTGAACTCTTGGATTTTTATTTTTTTTTAAAAAATGGCCCCTAATATTCTGGCTTCAGTCTTAGGCCTTGTAGAATCATGGTGGCCCAGGAGGTTGGAACATTGGGCAGGAGGCTAGCAAGCCCACATTCGAGATCCGAGAACTGCCATGGGACAGGGTTAAGTTCCCGTCTGTCTCCCGTCCCAGAGACATGAAAGGAACCCCCCACTGGGGCTCCCCAGGGCAATAGTGATGTCAACAGCTTATCTTTTCAACCTGGAAGCTCCTCGGTGCTTCTGACATGAGTGCAGCGGTCTCAGGACTGGGGTTAATATATTAATATAACGTGTTTCTCTGAAAGTAAGACCTACCCCGAAAATAAGCCCTAGCTTGATTTTGGGAGTGGGTGGGCCTAATATAAACCCTACCCTCAAAATAAGTTTTGGGGTGAGGCACACACCTAAAAATCAAGCTAGGGTGGGGGTTGAGGTGTGGAGCTGCTCCACACGCGCCCCGTACCTGTTGACCTTGTAGCCAGGCCTCTCCTCGTTGACCCACTTCTTCTGTGACGTCCCCGGGCCTGCATTTCACCATCAGAGGCCTTTCCGGAAGGACTGTGCAGCCGAGAACCGAACAGTGGATTGAATCCATAGCTCAGTACTCGGCTGCAGTGGCCTTCCGGAAAGGCCTCTGACTGCAAAATGCAGGCTGGAGCTCCTTTCTCAGCTGCAGAATGAAGCTGCTCTTTTGGTGGCAGGAGAAGTGGGCCGGCTGGGTGGGGCTGTCGGTGCCGGAGGTGCGTGGAAAAGAGCCCCCCCCTCCCAAAAATAAGACCTGGTGCCTCTTTTGGAAGAAAAAAAAAGACCGGGTTTTATTTTCGGGGAAAGACAGTTTTATTGTATCTTGGGGAGAGCTTTTTTGTGTACTTTTTAAGATCATTTTAGTCGGGACTGTCTGCGTGGTCTTATGTCTTATCTGTTTTGAATTTGTACAACGCTCAGAGTCCATTGAAGACGAGAGACTATCATGAATTTGAATGGATGGATGGATGAACGAATGAACAAACGAATGATACCTCGAAGACCATATGGTAGATGACATATTCCCACATTTGCATTAAATACAATGAAGAAAGAACTGCCAATTGCCTTCTTGCCAGCCTTTTCTTAGTCTGTCTTGAGCTTGCTGTTTGGAGTAGTCAGAAGTAGAGGACTTTACATCAGAGAAACTCGCGAGTGGAAAAACAGAGAGTGTACACTTCGTTAGTAGAAATTATCGTGAGCTGCTAGATCACAGAAGCTAAATATTAGTAAGTATGTTAATGCATGTGAAAGCTCTGAGTCAGGGACAGAGAGTATTGATAAACTGGATTGCCACAGAGGTGTTTTTTCCAATAGGTATTAGCGAAAGGCTGCTGTTGTTATCATTGCTGCAATTGCTATAAACAATTTTGAGGGGATTAGCCCATTAATTCTCCTGTGCTATGGCCACTCCCTGCTCGCACTGTTGTGTCACTGGCCAAATATTTTAGATACTCTCTGTTCCTCCACCCCCATGACAAAATAGCACGTGAATTTACAGCACGTTAGCCAATCCCAGGGAACTGTTGATCGAGGCATATAATTGTTTCTTCATTGACAGAAGTGCCATGAAGGTTGCCCTTTTTTACCTCACGCTAGTACATTTGAAGCAACAGGGCAGTATTTACTCTCAAGGTGTCGGTTGACTTCAAGCGTTTCCTTCAATCTTGACACCTGGGAAGCAGCAGCACACCAACGATGGTGCTCCCTGCTCGCTAAGAGGGGTTGCAGGATTGATGAGTTGAGTTTATCTGATTAACAGTGAATGGAATCAAGATGGCCCCATTAGCCCCATTAAAAAAAAATTAGCTGTTCAGGGTGACATTACTGCAGACCTGACAGAAATGGATCTGAACATCTCACCCATCCTCATGAACAAAGTGCCACCCATGATCAACTCTTTAGGAAGCGACCTTGATTTGGAGTCTTCTTGATAACACCTCAGGAATGGCATTTTTGAAGTACAGGTAGTCCTTGACTTACAACAGTTCGTTTAGCGACCATTCAAAGTTATAACGGCCCTGAAAAAAGTGTCTTACGACCATTTTTTCTAGTTTTATAGTTACAGTCTTTCCCAGCACCCCCATGATCATGTGATCAAAATTCAGATGCTTGGCCACTGGTTCATACTTATGACCGTTGCTGTGTCCCAAGATCACGTGATCCCCTTTTGAGACCTTCTGACCAGCAAAGTCAATGGGGAAACCAGATTCACTTAACAACTGGGTTACTAACATAAAGCAAGGACTGCTTGCATCTGCCAGTCTTTTAACTCCCCAGCTTCAATCTTTTAATATTGATAAAGGTATTGCTGTACAATACTTCATTCATTCCTCCCTGGATTTTGTCTTTCAAACGTTCTTCTTACCATGCAGCCGCAGATTCGTTCTTCCCTTTAACCCCTCCACCCCCTCGTAACTTCCGTCTTTTCAGGCTTTCATTCCTGCTTTGATGGTGCTTGTCACTTTTCTTTTCATCACAATTTGGTGCAGTAGGAACCGTCACTAAAAGATTCAACAGATTAGGTTAGCTATCATACTGGTTTGGCTGGTTTTTGAAGTTGGGGGAATCCTTTCCACAGCCTTACTAAGAAGAGAGAAAAAAATATGAAATGTTAATTACGGATCTCCCCACAACTCTTTGTTGGAAAGAAACCTATCAATTTATCTAGACCCATGGTGGCAAACAGGTGGCACGCAGAGCCCTCTCTGTGGGCACGTGCGCCCGTCGCCCCAGTCCTAGGTCTTCAGCTGGGTTTTATAAAACCTTTTTGCTTTAGGCCTCCACCACCGTGTGCAAAAAAAAAAGGTTCAATCAATCAATTTCTACTTCTTGAGGAAAAAGAAAGATCTCGCAAAGTTGGAATTGATCGATTGAACTTTTTAGTCCCACCCGTTACCACCCAGTGGGCCATGCCCACCCAATGGGCCATGCCCACCCAGCACCTGACGATACGTAAGTGAGTTTTGGGTTGCAGTTTGGGCACTCGGTCTCTAAAAGGTTCGCCATCACTGATCTAGACTCTAAATTAGCTCTTTAGAAGTGAGTTCAGCTCTAGCTGAGTCTTCGTTTACACCTGTGACGCCTTCCTAATTTAATATATTCAAAGACCACAAGTTGGTGGGCAAGACAGAGGCATCTTAGTTCTTCGCACAAGTCCTTTATATTTCAGTTATGACAGTGTATTTCCCTGTATTAGCCAGTTCAGATTCTTAGTACAGGTAATCCTTTCTATCACAACTGAGCCCAAAATTTCTATTGCTAAGCGAGACAGTTGTTAAGTGAGTTTTGTCCCATTTGATAACCTTCCTTGCCACAGCTGTTAAGTGAATCACTGCAGTTGTTAAGTTAGGGACACGGTTGTTAAGCGAATCTGGCTTCCCCGTTGACTTTGCTTGTCATAAGGTCGCAAAAAAGAGATCACATGACCCCGGGACACTGCAACCATCATAAATGTAAGTCAGTTGTCAAGCATCCGAATATAAATCATGTGACCATGGGGATGCTGCAATGGTCATAAGTGTGAAAAATGGTCATCGATCACAAAGGTGCTCACATGACCCCAGGACATTGAAACCGTCCTAAATATGAGCCAGTTGCCGAGCATCCAAATTTTGATCACGTGACCAAGGGTATGCTGCAACGGATGTAAGTGTGAAAAATGGTCGTAAGTCACTTTTTTCCGTGCTGTTGTAACTTCATTAAAAGTAACAGTTTTTATTTTTGTAACAGACGCGAAACAAATGGTTGTAAGCCAAGGACTAGCTGTACTGGTTGGGATCTTAGCCAACAAGTAGTCCTTCTGTGAAATATTGGAGAAATATCAATATAGTAAGAGAACACCAAACCTAAGGCTTCAAAATCTAAGGGACTGGTTTGGACAAAACTCAGCAGCACTTTTTCGTGTGGCTGCTGATAAAAACAGGATCGCCAACATGATCGCCAACTCCGATAATGGATACGGCAGAAGAAGAAGAAGAAAAAGAAGAAGAAGAAGAAGAAGAAGAAGAAGAAGAAGAAGAAGAAGAAGAAAAGAAGAAGAAGAAGAAGGAGGAGGAGGAGGAGGAGGAGGAGGAGGAGGTCAAGAGTTTCAGCCATAAACTCATATGTGGTGGAGTAAAACATCATCTCAGTTACCTAGGACTGAGTTTATTTAGGAGATATGGAATGTACACAGTCACTTGGAAAATCTGTCTATGTGAGGGGTGGAAAGCCCTGGCTTATTGGAGGCACTTTAAAAGGGCATATTTGAAAAAGCAGAAATCAGAAAGGAACTGAGAATAGCCTGTCGCATTTTTTGCAAGTTGCCCTTATTGAAAATTTCTTTTCAATGAATATTTAGTTTTCAATTCAATTAAAAACATTTTCAAAGCAATCCTATATATCCAAGCTAATTTGCAAGCATGTTTATTTTGAATGTTGTTTATGAACTTAGCAAGAGCTGTAAATCTTGCAACTTGGAATGAAGGAATGGATTTGCTTGCCTTACAATCATCTGTGTAAGCTAGGCAGTCTCGGCTTGTGGGAGAAAGTGAGGAAATAATAATAATAATAATAATAATAATAATAATAATAATAATAATAATAATAATAATAATAATAATAATAATAATAATAATAATAATAATAATAATAATAATAATAATAAAAAATTTGGAAGGGACCTTGGAGGTCATCTAGTCCAACCCCCTGCTCAGGCAGGAAACCCTATACCATTTCAGGCAAATGGCTGTCCAGTCTCTTCTTAAAAACTTCCAGTGTTGGGAGCATTCACAGCTTCTGGAGGCAGGTTGTTCCACTGGTTAATTGTTCTAACTGTCAGGAAGTTTCTCCTTAGTTCTAGGTTGCTTCTCTCCTTGACTAGTTTCCATCCATTGCTTCTTGTCCTGCTTTCAGGTGCTTTGGAGAATAGCTTGGCTCCACAAAGTCTACCACAAAGCACTTGTCCACTTGACTATCAAAGTTTAATATTGGAGAGGTTGATATAACAGAACTTTGAGCATTAAAACAGGATATTCTTTCTATCTGTCTGTCTGTCTATCCAGAGCCATGTACACCCCTGATAAAATAGCATAGAGGAATATCCAGAAGTGAAATCTGAACACTACAAAAGAACTTTTGGTTTTGCGTTTAAGGAATGTGGAATATTTTTCAGTCTTAGCAACTTTAATGTATGGGCTTCAACTCCCAGAATTCCCATGCCTGACTAGGGAATTCTGGAAGTTGAAGTCCACATCTCTTAAAGTTACTAAGGTTGAGAACCGTGGTCATGTGGATGTGTCCACAAATTCACCATGAGACCGATTCTCAAAATGAGTGGTGTAAATAATATTCAAAGGTAATTCAGTTAAACATTTGGCCACCACCTACTGAGACCCAGTAAGATTATCATTGTTTCTGTTCCCCAGAGTTTCATTCTTGTGTTGTATTTCTACATATCTATTAACACATTTGCAGCTCAGCTTGTGAAAGAGGTTTAGGTACCTGTAATTTTGCTTGACTTGCTCCCAAACGTCTTATCTCTTTGCTTGTCTTTGGCTCCAGTTCATAGGATGCTTGTGCAAGCTGACAGGAGAATGTTTGTTTAAAAGTAACTATATTTTATTTTGGTGTCTTATACACTCCACACTAGCGGCCCCCCAACCTTTTGGGCACCAGGGACTGGTTCCGTAGAAAAAAGATTGTCATGGTTCTGACAGATGAAACTCTTCAAAAGAACTTTGAGGCAATGTTTACCTTAAAGAATCTTTTATTCGAGAAACAAAGTATCGGTACTATTTAGTCGAAACCCAAAACTAAATTCCCCTCCCCTGGATACAAAGTATCAAAGCACAATTCCCTCCTCCAATAGGTAAAGGTAAAGGTTCCCCCGCACATGCGTGCTAGTCATTTCCAACTCTAGGGGCCGGTGCTCATCTCCGTTTCAAAGCCGAAGAGCCAGCGCTTGTCCGAAGACGTCTCCGTGGTCATGTGGCCGGCATGACTGGACGCCAAAGGCGCACGGAACACTGTTACCTTCCCACCATAGTGTTCCCTATTTTTCTACTTGCATTTTTACGTGCTTTCGAACTGCTAGGTTGGCAGAAGCTGGGACGAGTAACAGGTGCTCACTCTGTTACGCGGCACTCGGGATTCAACCCACCAAACTGCCGACCTTCTGATCAACATCCTCCAATAGACCATCATAAATCACATTCCCCAATTAGCTTGAAGCACGGGCTTTCTCCCCAGCTCTCCAGCCCGCCAAAACTCTTATCAACTCTGGGCCCAATCACCTTGGATTCCCACGGCTGAGTTATTATTGTTATGACTAGCTGGACTCTCATCCACATTCCCCCTCCCGGCGTCAACTCACTCTAGAAGCCATAGAGAAAAATGGCTGCATTTCCATCTGTTGTCAAAGCAAGAACATTTGACGTTAGCAGCATTGATAGATATTTTTCTGCAGACAAGAGGGGGAGTGATTTTAATTTAATTTAATTTAATAATTTGATTTCTATACCGCCCTTCTCCCGAAGGATTCAGGGCGGTGAACAGGGCAATACACAATAAAAATATTATACAAAAATTAAAAAGCCATTAAACATTATGCCCTTAAAATTAATACATATTACAATTAAAACTATTTATAAAAACCCAACCCCATCCCGTCAGACCAGGCCAGCTTGTTCGAAAAAGAAAGTTTTGAGATCGCGCCGGAAGGAGCGAAGGTCGGGGGCCGTCCGGAGCTCAACCGGTAAGCTGTTCCAAAGGTCTGGCGCGCCCACAGAGAACGCTCTCCCCCTGGGGGTCACCAATCGGCATTCTTTGATCGGCGGCACCCTGAGGAGGCCCTCTCTGTGGGAGCGCACTGGACGGAGGGAAGTTGACACCGGCCGCAGGTGTTGCCGTAGGTAATCCGGACCCATGCCATGAAGGGCTTTGTAAGTCATCACTAACACCTTGAACCTCACCCGGAGAGCAACCGGTAGCCAATGCAGCTCGCGGAGCAAAGGTGTAACATGGGAGTATCGGGAAACTCCCAAAACAACTCGCGCGGTTGCATTCTGTACCAGCTGGAGTCTCCGGGTGGACCTCAAGGGCAGCCCCATGTAGAGAGCATTACAGTAGTCTAGACGAGAGGTCACGAGCGCATGAGTGACTGTGCGCAAGGCATCCCGGTCTAGATAGGGCCGCAACTAGCGCACCAGGCGAACCTGGGCAAAGGCCCCCCTAGTCACAGCTCCAATATGCTCTTCCAAAGAGAGCTGTGAATCTAGAAGGACCCCCAAGTTGCGGGCCCTATCTACGGGGGGTAATAGCTCACCCCCCATGGCCAATGATGGAATAATCGGAATTTCCCGGGATGCCGGCACGAACAGCCACTCAGTCTTGTCAGGGTTGAGTCGAAGCCTGTTCCTCCCCATCCAGACCCGGACCGCCTCCAGGCAACGGGACATCACGTCGAGGGCATCGCTGGGGTGGTTTGGGGTAGAAATAAAAAGTTGGGTATCATCAGCATATTGGTGATACCCAACTCCAAAACCACGAATGATCTCACCCAGCGGCTTCATATAGATGTTGAACAGGAGAGGCGAGAGAACCGATCCCTGAGGAACTCCACAAATGAGAGGTCTCAAGGTCGATCTCTGCCCCCCTGCCAACACCGACTGCGAACGTCCCAGAAGGTAAGAGGAGAACCACTGGAGAACTGTGCCTCCCACTCCTAACCCTCTGAGACGCCGCAGCAGGATACCATGGTCGATGGTATCAAAAGCCGCTGAGAGGTCTAAAAGGACTATGACAGAGGAGCAACCTCTGTCCCGAGCCCGCCAAAGATCATTCGCCAGCGCGACCAATGCCGTCTCCGTGCTGTACCCGGGCCTGAAACCCGATTGGTACGGGTCTAGGTAGTCAGCTTCATCCAAGAACAAAGGGAGCTGCTGCGCCACCACGCTCTCAACAACATTTTGCATGCTGCCTGTATCCCGCAAATGGGGCTTCTCTTGTTTTCATGGCCCGCTTGCTGGCATGCCGCGGCCCGGTGCCAGTTCATGGACTGGAGGTTGGGGATCCCTGCTCCACACAGAATATGCTGCTGTGACATATGGAAATTCAAAAGCAACAACTTCCCCTGCGTATCTCGAATGAAGTAGGATTGGAGCAATGTTTGAGATGACTCCTTGGGAACATTTGTTGTCATAAAAGAGATTTAGCGAAAGTGCTTGTCATTATTTCAGGAACTATTGGCTGCTACCAGGATATTATTTAAAGGGTGTGTGCAAGAGTGTGTGTGTGTACATAGTCATACCTAAAAGAATATCTCAGATTGGCACTGTGAAGTGTATGTGAAAGCATTCAGGTATGGGCAGGTGAACTTTCCCAATTTCTCCTGGATTAAATCGTAAGAAATGACATCCTGTTGATGTTAATTGAGAGTGATTGCTTGGTTAAAGAAGTCTCAACTGATTAATTGCGGGGAACATGTATTTCATTCACACGTGCGCATTAACAGAATAATAATTCAGAAATGGGATCTTCACAGATTCCTCTCTGTGGGGGACAGAGTTGCAGGGAAACTTGAGTCCTTGGGTAACCCCTATGATGAAATAATATTTTCTGGTTTATGAACAATACTCTTAGGATTTAATGTGTCTGATTTAGGAGCTTAGTAATAGTGAATGAGCAACCAGTCTCCCTTTTGGTTACTGTATGTTGGGTCCTGTTGTTGCAACTCCCAAACTACTCAGCCTACACGTTGCCTGGGAAATTGGGAGAGTAACAGTCACAACCAGTTTGAAGCATATGAGGCTAAGGAAGGGCACGTATTGCAGAAAAGCTATGTATCTCACTGCTCATTTTAATTTTGTAGGGCACATCCAAATTCATTTTGGATAATGTTCTCCGATCTTTTTAGGTCAATGTTTTTCAAACTTTGCAACTTTATAATGCATGGGCTTCAACGCCCAGAATTCCCTAGTCAACATGCCAAGTTTGAAAAACCATGCTCTGGGTAAAAATTGGGCAGTATTCTCTCCCACGCAACCCCCATGGAACATATATTAGTCTTCACAGATATTTGCACATTTTTAAACAGTTCCCAAAATAATAGCATTGTTTTTCATATTGCAAGATATTCCTGTTAATTAATAGGATCTGAATAGCTGGGACTGATTAGGAAAACTTCTTTGAAGATGTGCTGGATAGCTACATGAAAAGTTTAATCCAATATGTAACTCTGTAAATGAAAAAATAAATTCCGTTCTTGTAATCATAAGGAGGGACGCGGTGGCTCAGTGGGTTAGGATGCTGAGCTTGTCGATCAGAAGGTGGGCAGTTTGGCGGGTTGAAACCCGAGTGCCGCGTAACAGAGTGAGCGCCTGTTACTCGTCCCAGCTTCTGCCAACCTAGCAGTTCGAAAGCACGTAAAAATGCAAGTAGGAAAATAGGGACCACTACGGTGGGAAGGTAACAGCGTTCCGTGTGCCTTTGGCGTCTAGTCATGCCGGCCACATGATCACGGAGATGTCCTTGGACAAGCGCTGGCTCTTCGGCTTTGAAACGGAGATGAGCACCGGACCCTAGAGTCGGAAACGACTAGCATGCATGTGCGGGGGAACCTTTACCTTTACCTAATCGTAAGGAAGACAGGGAATATAGTATCTCCCTTATATAAATCTATGGTTAGAATGCGCTTGGAGTTCTAACTATATTTTTTTAGATATATTGTATATTATTCTATATTGAGAGCCATTTTGGCCTAGTAGTGAAAGTGCTGGTCTTTACTACTGGAAACTGGGAAACCGGGAGATGGTGAGTTCTAGTCCTTCCCTAGGCATGAAAACTGGCTAGATGACTTTGAGCCAGTCACCAGGAGACTGTGAGTTCTAGTACCACTTTAGGCATGAAAACTGGCTGGGTGTCTTTTGACCATTCACTGTCTCTCAACCCATCCCATTCCACCCCACCCCACCCCACAGTTATTCTGTGGAAAATAGGAGAGGAAGAAGTATTTTTTTGTTAAATTTATTTGCTGCCTATCTCACTGTGGGGCTACTTGAGGTGGCTATATTATACATGTTCACTGCTTTGAATTAACTTATAAAGTAATAAAGACAGGATAAAAATCTAATCAACAAATAAAATTGTCAAGTCCTTTTAAACTAAGAGGAATTTTCTTCCATCATTTTTAGTGATGGTATGGTAGAGTCTTCTGGTATGGGTAGGCTGAATAACATGTCATATCTCAAAGACTACCTGTTACAATGGTATTTGTACTAGTTGATATTAAATAACAATTTAGGATATCAATATTACAAGCATAAAATTAAATCATTTTATTTTTTGAATTTGAGTAGATTGCTGTAGATTACATCAAAGCATTTGTTGTATAATAAAGAATTTGGTCTGGAGATAGTTACTTAGTATTGAAATTGATATATACCTGATATATTGTTAATAAAAGGGAAAAATACAAGCTAAACTAATTTAACAAGAATTAAAATAACAAAAAATAATTTTGAAGAAGAAAGAAAAAGGAAAAAGATTATGGGTTACTAACTTTTTCTTTTTTGTACATCTGCTAATTTGCCATATTGTATAAATTTAACAAACTCTGGATCATAACAAACTCTGGCAAGTCCTTAAAGAGATGGGCATACCAGACCATCTTATTTGTCTCTTGAGAAATCTATATGCGGGCCAAGAAGCAACAGTGAGAACTGGACACGGAACCACTGATTGGTTCAAAATTGGGAAAGGAGTCCGGCAAGGCTGTATACTGTCGCCTTGCCTGTTTAACTTATATGCAGAGCACATCATGAGAAAGGCAGGGCTAGATGAATCAAAAGTTGGAATTAAGATTGCCGGAAGAAACATCAACAACCTAAGATATGCAGATGATACCACTCTAATGGCAGAAAGTGAAGAAGAACTAAAGAGCCTCTTGTTGCGGGTGAAGAAGGAGAGTGCAAAACTTGGATTGAAATTAAACATTAAGAAAACCAAGATCATGGCATCTGGCCCTCTCAATTCCTGGCAAATAGATGGGGAAGAAATGGAGGTAGTGACAGATTTTATTTTCCTGGGCTCCAAGATCACTGCAGATGGGGACTGTAGCCAAGAAATTAAAAGACGCTTGCTCCTTGGGAGGAAAGCCATGGCAAATCTAGACAGCACACTAAAAAGCAGAGACATCACCCTGTCAACAAAAGTGCGTATAGTCAAGGCTATGGTCTTTCCAGTTGCAATGTATGGCAGTGAAAGTTGGACCATAAGAAAGGCTGAGCGCCAAAGAATTGAAGCCTTTGAACTATGGTGCTGGAGAAGACTCCTGCGAGTTCCTTGGACTGCAAGGCGATCAAACCGGTCAGTCCTAGAGGAGATCAACCCTGACTGCTCTTTGGAAGGCCAGATCCTGAAGCTAAAACTCAAGTACTTTGGCCACCTAATGAGAAGGAAGGACTCACTGGAGAAGAGCCTAATGCTGGGAAAGATTGAGGGCAATAGAAGAAGGGGACGACAGAGAATGAGGTGGCTGGATGGAGTCACTGAAGCAGTAGGTGTGAGCTTAAATGGACTCCAGAAGATAGTAGAGGACAGGAAGGCCTGGATGGGTCGGACACGACTTCGCAACTAACAACAACAACAAATAAATTTAAGCCACCTTAGAAACCAGCATGTAAATGCTTATTTTTGCAATGTTGTGTAATATATTGTATGTATGGAGATCATTCTTGCTTAAATTTGGTTAAACTATTATGTATATATAAAACATTAGTTTTGCCATTGCTACATATTCCCTAAGTTTTAAGTTCCCAAAGAGATATAAGATACTATTGGAATTGTATCTTGTTTCCAGTGGGGAGTAAAATTTATTCTTGCTGTTATAAGCATATATCACATTAAATTATAATGCTTCTGATAATTTTTTCTGAGATTATTATGCCTACTAAAAAGACTTGTAGTTTCATTTCAAATTTAAATCAATTTTTGACACCTCCACCATATATGACAACGTGTTTTTCTGATTCATGACATTTCCAACATTAATTATCATATGATTTGTCTGTGGTAAATGAATGAATGAACCTTTATTGTCAAAGTACAACCATGTATACATTGAGATTGGCTGAGCCTCCCTTCGTGCCCCCACCACCACAACTCACAGTGACAACAAACCCACCATCTTGTTACACCATGTAAGCTGATTGCACAACACAACGGCCTTGCAAGTCAATCATACATAAAGTTATTTCCCGTTCAGGATCCTGACAGCCCACGGATAGAAGCTGTTCTTCAGCCTGTTGGTATGGCTGGCTATACTCCTATATTTCCTACTCGGTGTGAGTCATCCCTGGTCAGTACCTTACTGATGGCATTGTATACCGTCTGTAGAACATTTTGTAACTTCCTTTAAGCTATAACTTGGCATACATTTTACAGATTTAGTCCGTAATTGCTTGTTCCTTTAATGACTTGGAAGACATCAGATTTTACTAACAAATTGGTTGTCTCTAGCATGAGAACCACCAGTTTAATTCCATAGATTGCTCATCAAACCTCAAAGCAGATATTGTTGAACTGAAAAAAAAGTGTGTGGGGTGTGTGTGTGTGTGTGTGTGTGTGTGTGTGTGTGTGTAAAGGTCAGTTGTAATAATGAGTAGGCTGGAACTGAGAAGAAAAGACGGTAGTGATTGTGGAATGAAAGCAAGTAAGAGGACACATGATAGAGGCAAATAAAAATTGTACAAGGTGTAGAAAACATGGATAGTGAAAAGTTTTTCATGTCATCAATATTCAGTGTTAGAACTCAGTCCATCCTCTGAAACTGCAAGGGAGATTCAGAACTGATCAAAAGAAGGAAGTATAGTTAAGTGTTCCTCAGCCTAGTTATCTTCTTAAAACAGTGTTTCTCAATCTTGGCTATTTGAAAGGTGTAGACTTCAACTCATACATCTTCAACCAGCCATGGTTGAGAAACACTATGCTTAGTGTATAGGTCAGTGGTGCTGAACCTATGGCACGTGTGCCGGAGGCGGCACTCAGAGCCCTCTCTGTTGGCACACGTGCCACCGCCACCAGCAGCAGGTCCATCAGGCCACCACCACCGCCTGGAGCAGGAGCCCCGCCCAGCACAAAGGAGGCGAAGCGGCCAACTTGCAAGCTCGAATAGAGGTGGTAGAGCAGAGGTCACTAACCATTGTCGATTGGTGGACTGGAAGAAAAGGGAGGGGGAAGCATTTTACATGCGTGCATGCACGCACGGGGCTGCGAGCACGCACACGCTGCAAATGGGGAGGGGCGAGTGCCTGCGTGATACTCACTAGCCCTGCCCCGTTCTTCCGTGGTGCAGCGTCTTGTATCTGCACCCCGCAGTGCTGCAGCGGCCGTTTTTGCCCCTTGCAGCACAGTGGACCATTTTTGTGCCCCCGGGTTTTGCATGCCAGAGGCGGCACTCAGAGGCACCTCCCTGCCCCCCCTGAGGGCACCACAATGCTGATGCGGCCCTGGCACTTTGCGATAAATAAGTGGGGTTTGGTTACTCAGTGTCTAAAAGGTTCACCATCACTGGTATAGGTCAATTAGTGCAGGTTCGAGTCCCACCAGGCTCAAGGTTGACTCAGCTTTCCATCCTTCCATGATAGGTAAAATGAGGACCCAGATTGTTGGGGGCAATTAAGCTGACTTTGTAATAATGCCGCTTGGGGTGTGTGTGAAAGCCCTAATAAGCAGGCATATACATAGAATGAAGGCTACTGCTAAGCTTGTAAGCCGCCCTGAGTCTTCGGAGAAGGGCGGGATATAAATGGGATTAAAATAAAAAAATAAATTCCCAGAATTGCTTATCTATTCTGTCTATTACTGAGAATTCTGGGTGTCGAAATTCAAACATCTGGAAGTTAGTAGGACTGGGAACGACGGGTCTAGTTATACAAGGAGTCCTCGACTGATAACTGCAATTGAGCCCAAAATTTATGTTGCTAACTGAGAAATTTATGAAGTGAGTCTTGCTCCATTTTACGCCTTGCCTTGCCTTGCCACATTTGTTATCTGAATCCCTGGAGTTCAATTAGTAACAGAGTTGTTAAATGAATCTGGTTTCCTCATTGACTTTGCTTGTCAGGAGGTCGCAAAAGACAATCACATGACCCCAGGACACTACAACCGTCATAAACGTGAGTCAGTTGTCAAGCACCTGAATATAAATCATGTGACCACGGGGAGGCTGCAATGGTCATAGGTGTGAAAAATGGCCATAAGCCACTTTTTCCAGTGCCATTGTAACTTCGAACAATCACTAAATGAACTGTTGTAAGTCGAGGACTACAAAAACTGAGGAATTTGTTGCCTTCAGTCTTGGCCACGGCCATCAATTTAGGTAGCTTTAAAAGAAGACTGGGCACATTTTAATTTTGTGCGGTATTCAAAATTTCAAAACATCTACGAACAGAGTAAAGTAGTGATCTGGCAAATCCTAAAGGAGATGTTGATACTTATGGTTGAAGCTTTACAGAGATAGGGGATGCTTGTTCTTGCACATGGTTGCATTCCTTCCTCCGTGAAGTCACTATTGATGCATTTGTAGGGAAAAATGGTAAATGTGAATCAATGTTGCTTTGGCTCTCGCTTTTCTCAAAGTTCCTAGAGTTGTGAGTTCAGTCCATTTGTTTAATTTTTCAAAGAATATTTAATTAGCATGCCTAGTTTCAATATCACTATTTCTGAGAATGCTTCATTTCTAAAGACCTTTCTTCCATTCTCTTTTACTGCTCTGGAAACTTTAAAAATAAAGACATGCTGCAATGTTATGGTACTATTTTGTGGCAGAATTTTTGAGCACATTCGTTTCAAAATTCCCCATTTGAATCGAATCAAGTCATTAATTAAGTCCATCAATCCCATTTTCATGAAAATAGTGGCATGTACTGTAAAGTTGGTGTAATAATTTCCATATTCTTGCAGTTCTGGAATTTAATGTCATTGGAGCAACGTGGATAATCTGGGAATTTTAGAAAATTCACTGCCTTTTTTTCTGATGAGCTCAGACAACTGATATTTGCTTGGGAATAACTGAGTTAAATCTATGTCTTCCTTTATGTTATGTATGTGTGTGTTTTCCTTTTCCAGTTAAAACAAGAGAAACCAGAAATTGTCCCAGATATAAGATGTCTAGTCATGGAGAGATTCAGAAACCTGGAAAGCAAGAACTGTGCTGCTGATTTACAGAGAAACGAGAAAGTTATCGTATTTAAGGAGCAGCTAACGCAGATGAAGGCTCAGTGTAAGTGTGGCTTTATTGCTAAATTCATCATGTTCTATATGGTCTCAGCACCTCGGCGACTTTTGTCTCTTAGTATGAAGCTGTGATAATTATTCATGTGTTAAGAAAATATATATATATAGCTGCCCAAGTCACGCTGACTCCAGGCAGCTTACAGAAATAAAAATCCCACACACCAAACCGAATACCTCCCCCGATGTTCCTAGCGACAACAATCAAGCAAGCCACTTGATGGGTTTTGTATCACCCTTGGGTCCCTAGGCCCATTGGCAAACACCAAGTCTTAAGGGTCTTTTGAAAGTGTCAAGGTGGGAACCAGTCTTATTCCCACGGGATTGATGTTCCACAGGGAGGAAGCCACCATGGAAAAGGGCCTTCTTCTTGTTCTGCATTAGATGAAACCCCATTGGAGAGTGGGACTCTGCCTCCCTGCTCTAGTGGGTTGGGTCGATGTAACTGAGAAACGATGCCCCTTCAAATAAGCTGGTCCCAAGCTATGTAGGGTTGTTGTTTTTTTAATTCCATTTATATCCCGCCCTTCTCCGAAGACTCAGGGCGACTTACAAGCTTAGCAGTAAAAATGCATCCAGCACCTTGAATTGGAACCAGATGCAAATCGGCAAAAGATGCACAAATCTAAATGTGGGAATGGTCAGTTTTTGGCCTCCCAACCTTCAGCTTTCCCAAACGTTTCTTATCGGCCTTTATGTGAATTACAGTGATGAGCACACTCTCCTGGTTCGCACAGGATGGCATGTGGGAGATTTGGGAAACGCTATGATAGAGCTTTCACATATATTTTTTAGTATCTTGTTTTTGTAATGATCTCATAGGCACCTGAGTAGTTCTCACTACGTATCCAATTATCACTATGTATCCTATTTTTTTTGAGATTGATGGGGTTTATGTAATGTTGTATTTAGTATTCAAAAAAAGGAGGTGAATAAAAGTTCAGCGGGCAGTTGCTCAGGGTTTTTTTAGGGAGACGAGGCTGCCTGGCTGGTTCAGAGCATCTCTATCGACCCGGGTCTGAATTCTTTTCCCTACACTAAACTTGCACAAAACCACGCAGGGCATCACATTTTGAACTAATTTAAAGTTTCTGGGTACTTTTCAAGGGCAGCCCAGGGCTAGAGAAACCCACTGCTCTGCATCTAAAACAAATAGCACGTAGATTTTTGCTCAGGCCTCCTATCCCAAATAGCCTCTTGGCTTTCAAAGAGGAGCAAAGGAAAACCAGTATTCCTGTCTAGAATGTTGGGATGAAAAAAACTGAATAGAGCTTTTTGTTGTTGTTGTTCTTTGTGTTCCCATCCATTTTTAACAACTGGTCTTTTGAATTTCTCTTATCAAGTGGGTGAGTGATGATTTCTCTGGATTCTTTCTTGGGAAGGAAAAAAAATCTAACAATTTCTCAAGGGCAGGATTCCCCCATATTAGTGACCAACTCAAAAATAACCCCTGGAGTTCCCCACCCCATCCATTGAATGGGATTGAATCATCCCTCCTTGCGACTGAATTGAAGCGTTGAATTAAATTTAAAGCTCCAGGGACCTGCAAAAAGCCCTGTAGAGCAGGGGTGTCAAACTCAATTTCATTGAGGGCCGCATCAGCATTGCGGTTGCCCTCAGGGGGCCGGGTAGGTATGGCCAGGGTGGGCGTGGCCTACTGGGTGGGCGTGGCTAGAGTGCATATGGCCTACTGGGTGGGCGTGGCCAGCTCTACATCGTTCGCATCAAGGGTGCCTATGGGGGCCTGGGCAGGAGTGGGACAGATCTGAGGGTGTCTGGTAGAAGGAGGGTCTCTGGGCCAGTGGGGGCCGTTCCCTCACTGTTTCCAGGATGGCTTCGCGAGCCACATGAAACTACTTCGCGGGCTGGATCTGGCCCCTGGGCCTTGTGTTTGACATGTCTGCTGTAGAGCAACCAAAAGGACTTCACTCCCAAAGACACACAGAGTCTTCTCATTAGTAAATAGGAGTGAGCAAACAACACTCCACGAGATTTTCACCAAAATTATCTTCTTCTTTGAAGGAATTTTAAGAGCAAATTCTCTATCATCAAACTGAATGGAAGCCAGAACGATTATTGTTATACTCTTGTTTCCAATTAATATGTACACTTAAAAAGATCCAACACTTACTTTTTACTTTCCTTTTAATTTACTAGTACCTGTAAATTGTTTTAAAACACAAAAGAGGACAGTGGAGGCGGGGGGGGGGAGGGTGAAAGAAGCCATAATTTTCATTCTACTCACTGGGCTCAAAGGAAGGTGTCCCAAGTAGTAAAAAAAAAAGTATTTTTCTTTAGTTTCATGGTGCTGGTTTTATTTACGTAAGTATGTAAGGAAAATCTTGCTCCATATCCTTTTTTAATATTTGAAGGTGAGCTTTTTAAAAAAATTTATACATATGTTACATTCTCGTTTTGATATGATCTTTTTAAACTGATTAGGTAAGCTGTTTTCATTTTGTCACTCTAACAAAATTGCTCCAATTTCACAATCCAGGCTGTGTTGCAACTCTAAAGAGACCTTTGCTATAATCATGGAACTGTATTGTTAGAAAATGCTTACGGTGTCTGTTCCCAGGTTTACAGCTTGTGTATATAAGCCCTGCAACACTGCAGTATATTAAAATCCCTATGGCCCAATTCAGTCATTTTGGGGCTGCTGTGGGAAAACTGGGATCCTTGGACAGCTTGTTTTCCAAATTTCTTCCAGGCATGCCCGGCCACAGTGCTATTGGGAATAATGCAGGCTGCATTTCCAGTTTGCAGAAGGCAAGGAAGAAACCAAAGGGCCTATTTATGGAAGTAGTTCATATCCAATTGATTTTGAAAAATTAATATGCATTTAATTTTGGTGTTCCACAAGCACTTTTTAAACTGGTATGGGGTCATTTCTTTCAGATTCTTAAGGCTAATTCTTGGCTTATTGTGATCTACCAAAGCTTGGAATGGTGAGGCAATAGTTTGTGTGAATGAAGTGTCTGGAAACTGCTTCTCTAGAGCAGGGGTGTCAAACTCAATTTCATTGAGGGCCGCATCAGCATTGCGGTTGCCCTCAAGGGGCCAGGTGGGTATGGCCTGGGTGGGCGTGGCCTACTGGGTGGGCGTGGCTAGAGTGCATATGGCCTACTGGGTGGGCATGGCCAGCTCTACATCGTTGGCATCAAGGGTGCCTATGGGGGCCTGGGCAGGAGTGGGACAGATCTGAGGGTCTCTGGCAGAAGGAGGGTCTCTGGGCCAGGGCCAAGGCAGTGGGGGCCGTTCCCTCACTGTTTCCAGGATGGCTTCGCGGGCCACATGAAACCACTTCGCGGGCCGGATCCGGCCCCCGGGCCTTGTGTTTGACATGTCTGCTCTAGAGCATGTTTTCGTAAAGTAAATATTTGTGGATAGGTAACCTTAGGTAGGCTGATATAGAAAATCTTTCGAAGATTTTTGAAGTAAGGCATCTAAGTTCTTCAGTACTAGGATACTGTGGATTTAAAGGGAAAATAAAGTTTCTCTGGAGTCAACTCCTTTTGATGGCATATAGACAAACTCATGGGATTACCTTGGTAAGAATATGAAAGGGTTTGCTATTGCTGTTTTTCAGATGTTGAGATTCTCAGTACAACTGGCTATTTACTGGTTGCCTCCTACTCAACACTAATGGCTGATTCTGCTTAGCATTTTAAGATCAGCCAAGACAGGGCTGCCCTCAGCTTAGTATAATAATTGTATTAAAATACTTAGTTGGGAGAGGAAATGAGCAATTATAAATTACAGACTAGATTTCTGTCTTTGGCAAACAAAAGAAAGAGCTCTTAGCAATATACTTCCTTAGCAAGAGAAGTCTATGCAAAGTCTGCAGGTAAGAATGCTAATATAGTGTCCAAACTCAGGGGTCCCCAATCCCCGGGCTATGGCCCACTACTAGGCCGTGGCCCATTCAGAACTAGACTGCTTAAGCGGTGAGTGAGCGGCAGGCATGTGTGCTTGCGCGCGAAACTCCATTTCTGTAAGCAGGGGGTGCACACACTTGTACACAGAGCTTCATTGCGCAAATGGAGCTGGACATGGGCCTGCCAGTCACACAGAACCATCTGCTCTCCCCCACCACCGGCCTGCCAAGCTGGAATGGTTCGGCCTGCTGTCCTAATGTACCTTCCGCAAAGGAGAACTCATTTGCTCTCAAAGCTTTGTTTCCGTATCATATAGAATATATTATTAGGAAACTGCAACATACATAACACCGGAGAGTGAGCCACTGTGGTTTGGAGAAGAATTGTTGAGGGACATAATCTTTGTAATTAAGATTGTGGGCAGAATATTTGAAATTTCAATGCCCCACTGTATAAAAAGTATTCCCTCTTCCTAGAGCATCCTGGGAAACATAGTTCTTCGATGGGGAGCGCCATAGAACTCCTACCACCATTTTGAAATTAAGTTCTCAATTAGGTTGGGGTTTCTGTGAAACCCTAGTTCTTAACTAGTGTGCAAGACCTCCATCAATCCCTTATTGATGAGTAACTTGAACTACACTGAAATACATGAACAATCTTGGTGAGTATTTTAGGAGTTGTGTAGGCTGCCCTGGCACACAGTGCCCTGAAATTTAAGTTCTACCTGGGCAGTTTGACCTTTTATGTCTCCTTTTACATATGAAGTTTATTAACCTTGGTACAATATCGGGAACATAAGAGAGTTTTGGAATAATTTCATTCTCTTTTACTGCAGCCATCTGCCACAGTTCAGATTGTAATGAACTTAATCTATAGTAAGATGGGAATTCTAGGTCTAAGCCAAGTTTATATTTTGAAAAAAGAAGCTGATGTTGGCTAGGAAATAGATCATTTTACTGATACTATATTAGTTTGGCAGTCTTTATTTTCTCACAGCCACAAAGGTTATGCTGCTAAGGTATGCAAAACAATAACCATGCAATTGTAATGGAATGTTTCTGCCTTAGCTTCAGGGGGAATACATGCCAACATGCATATAGATAATTAACACTCACACATACGTACATGTCTAACTCTTAAAACTGTCAAATATGTGCTCAAAAGATTCAGCTTATGGCAACAGCTGTTGTTAAATGCTCATGGAGGAAGAGGTAAAGTGGGAAAATCAGAAGGTGATAAGTCTTCTTCAAGTGGAGCTCGGTGACTTCATGTTTGTAGTCTTCATAGAAGACTACAAGTTGAAGTCTTCATAGTTGAAGACTTCTTGAGAGCCATGCAAAAATGGTTAGCCACTGCCTTTTAAAGGATTTTTTTTTTTAAAAACTTCCCATTCTAGTATAGAGCCTTGATATTTCTTAGTGGTGTCCTGTCCAAGGCACGACTTTGCTTGGCTCCCTCCATCACCCAGAACAAATCAACTTGCTGCTGTCAACTGCTGAGATGGGTATTATAGAAGAGTATTTAAATTCATTATTGAGTCACCTGAATAGACCAGCAAGACTGATGATCATGATGATAACGAACACAGTTGTCACTCATTGTAACAAGACTTAATCTATAAATCAAACAGAGCTTAATCTTTTGATTATTAACTGATTGGTTAAATCTGCATCAATTTGCAAATAACTAAAACAATAGATTTGAGGGAAAAGCCCACACAGTGCTTTTAGACAGCACTTGTACTTGTCAGCCAGCCAGCCACAGTCTTATAAAATGCACACATTTTTTGACTTTGGGATTTAAGGATTACACATAATTTCATTAGAGAAATATTGTTCATTGTTAAATACAGGGTTATGAATGATTTATAGTTAATAGGTTGTTCTAGGTTCGATTGAACTTAAGAATACTGTATATGAATTGTTTAACAATAATATACAATTATTAGTGTTTAAAAGGTATTGCCAGGGCTTTTTTTCTCATAGAACGCTCAGAACGGAGTGCCGGCACCTTTTTTGGATGGAACCTTGTAGGGTAGGCAAGGCGGGTTGTATGACATGTGTGAGTTCCGGCACCTTTTTCTTTTACAAAAAAAGCACTGGGTATTGCTATTATTTAGTTAAACCTAGAGGTGGTTGTTGTTTCCTGGACTGGAAAAAAAGTCAGAGGTCATCTTTTTAAATAATTTGTTGTATGTACTTTTTTTGGTCACTTATTATCTTTTATCATTTTCTTTTCTTCTTCTTTTTTTTCCCTTTTAGGATAGTTTGGGAATGGTCCTCGGTGCTTCTCTGAGTTTGGTTGTTTTCTTGCATACGCTTCGTTATCAAACTAGGTAACCTCATCAGTGCTAGTAAGGATTTGCTCTCAGTTTACATTCTAGTGCAGGGCTCTGCAACCTTGACACCTTTCATTCTTGTGGACTTCGGTTCCCAGAATTCCTCAGCCAGCTATGCTATGCTGAGGGATTCTGGGAGCTGAAATCCACAAGTCTTAAAGGTTTTGCAGACCCCTGTCAGAGTTGATGGGAGTGGGCTTGATGGTTTCTGGGTATAGCTGTTGACTGTTAACTTGTTTGGCCGTTCCTTGATTTTGGGTATTGTTTATTTTTTGACTGCTGGTCTAATGTTAATCTTAATTAATCTCTACTCATCTGGGTGTTGATTGCTGGTGGGGAGGTGTTTTGGTCTCTTTGTTTCCTTTTTGGCTTGTTGATTGTCTCTTCTGCTCAGCATGTAGATGTTGTTTACGTCTGCGTACTGTCTGTTTGATGGCTAATTTGTCAGATACCCATTCTTCCAGGAATTCTCTAGTCTTTTTTTTTTTTGGTCTAGGGTGGTCAGTTTCCCAGTTGAAAACAAGCTGTTGTGATTCAGGGTCAGCCTGTGGGTTCGGCAGTTGGGTCGGACGACTCAGAGGAGGAGGGGGGTGTTGAAGACCTTGCTGATGATAGCCCTCAGGCAGGCCCCTCCCACTTGGTCACCATGGAGACCCAGCTGTGTGAGCCTGACAGTGTGGATGAAGATGACCCACAGCTGGCCCTGTTCAAGGACGCCCGACGCAGGAGGCAGTCAAGTAGGAGTAAACAGAGGAAGGCAATGGGGCTTCTTGGAAGGAGGGAGAGAGAAGCCACGCCCTGAACTCTTTATAAAGGACTTGTGTGGGGAGGGCTGGTTTGCCGAAAGCAACCGCTCAGATAGTGTTTCAAAGCTCCGGTATCTTGGTTCGTATCTTGTTTGTTTTTGTAATAAATTTGCCAGACGTCATTCCAGCCTCTTGCCGTTTGTAAAGAGGTTGCCTTTTCTGCAAGGCCGGTAGCAGGCTGGTACAGAACACAAGCAAAGTCAGAGAGCACCAAGGACCAAATATTCTCTTCTCTCTTGTCTTTTGCTCTTTTAAAAATTGAATACAGGATTTTTAAAGAAATAATTGAAATGCATATATTAAGGTTGGAATTTGAGGGCAGTAGACCACTACCCACCTGTGGCCAGCCAAAATGCGCGACTTCCTTGGTCCCGTTTCTATCCATCCTCTATCGAGGGATCTGAGTCCTCCACGCCATTCTCCAGGTGACAAGAGAGGTGAAACATTCTGTTCAATGTTACTTTCTCATCGTTAGAAACGTTTGTTGATTCTCCATGTATCTCCAAGATTCAGTGCAGCACCAGGAGAGCTCATAAAATTCTCCCATTCTTGGAACTTAGTCTGGCATCTTAAAATGGCTTCTGATTTTTCTGGGCATGGAAGAAGAGTAAGATATTTGATTTGTGCTTTTATTAGAGTAGGTGATATTTTTTTTAACTGGCATTTGTAGACTCACAGCTATAATCCCATACTTGTGTCTAGTCCCATAGTGTCTAGTTCAGGGGTAGGCAACCTTGGCTCTTTTATGACTCGTGGACTTCAACTCCCAGAATTCCTGAGCCACCTATGCTGGCTCAGGAATTCTGGGAGTTGAAGTCCACGAGTCATAAAAGAGCCAAGGTTGCCTACCCCTGGTCTAGTTATTAAACTCAGTTGTATTAGCATCTAAGTAAAGATGCATAATTTTATGGTAGAAAGGATTTTTTTTAATAGCACTGCCTGATTAATTGGAGTACCTTTTCAGTTGATTTTAAAATAGTTTATTCAGTTAATTTAGCTGATTTGACTGAAGATTGAAGCCAGACCGTCCTTATCATTACTGGTGAATTAGTAGACTAGCAGCTAATGTCTTGATGGAGAAATTGAAGAGGGAATTGGATAGAAATCTCTCCTTTAAAACCTGTGGACATCTACTCCCAGAATTCCCCAGTCAGCCCTCCCAGAATTGGTCTTAAAGTTACCAAGAATGGACACAACTGCTATCAGTTATGCTTGGCCTTTTTGTAATACTTATTGCCCTCAAATGTGCTGTCCCTTGTCAGTTATTTGGCTGATGGAACATTGTTGTTTATGATTCTAGTTACATTGTGTTCACTGTTTCCCAAGAGTGGTACCAGAGAATTTTTCATTCCATCTCATGGTTTTTAATCAATGAAATCCTGGAGGTGCTATTGTTCCCCATGATTTCCAACCTATTTATGAACCAGCAGGATAAATTGATCTGGAGTAAGAGGGTCAACCTCATCACTGCTGAAGATAATAAAGCTTGGGCGCTCCTTTGTTTGCCAACTGATCTTCCGGAAACTGTAAAAATCTTGAACTTTTTAAAGAAACATAACAAGGGATTAGATTTGGATAAATAAGTGTGGCTTAGTCTAGAGCAGGGGTGTCGAACTGCCGGCCTGCGAGCCAGTTGCATCATACGGAGGCCACGCCCAACCCAGCACCGGCAATGCAAAAAAAAAAAAAAAAAGTCACGATACGTCTTGACATGTCACGTGATGCGGCGAGTTTGACACCCGTGTTCTAGAGCCGTGGTGGCAAACCTATGGCACGCATCCCACAGGTGGCACGCAGAGCCCCCTCTGTGGGCACGCACGCCATCGCCCCAGTCCTAGGCCTTCAGCTGGGTTTTATAAAACCTTTTCGCCTCCACCTCCGTGTGCAAAAAAAAAAAAAAGGTTCAATCAATCCATTTCAACTTCTCGTGGGAAAAAAAAAGATCTTGCAAAGTTGGAATTGATTGATTGAACTTTTTAGTCCCAACCAGTCTGCCGTTACCACCGCAGCCACGCCCACCCAATGGGCCATACCCACCCGGCACCCGACGATACATAAGTGGGTTTTGGGTTGCAGTTTGGGCACTTGGTCTCTAAAAGGTTTGCCATCACTGGTCCAGAGGTTTAAAATACAACTGATTAACAGGTGTTTGGATCTGGGCTCTTGGGACGAGGTGGTACTTGATTTATGATCAGTGACCTACCAACGGTTTGAAGTTATGATGGATTTCTCAGGTTATTTACTATCAAGATTCAAAGTCCTGGTGGCTCCCTCCCAGTCATGTGATGGAATTTTGGATACTTGGCAACCAGACACTGCAGTTTACGATTTGCAGTGTCCCACAATCACATGACCATAATTTACAATGGGGTTTTTTTGTGTTGGTTTGTTTTTTTTTGCCAGAAACCAGCATTTATTTCCAGCAAAAAAATGCCCATTGCAGACATTGGATCTGTTTAACAAAGGCAGCGTTCGCTTTACAACCATGGCCTTTGCTTAACAACTGCTGCAAACGAAAGTCATAAAATCAAGCAAGGTCACATAGTGACTCACTGAACCTCTAGCACAACTAACTGCTGTAACTCCGGGATCAATTATGGTCATAAATTAAGGACTACAGGTAGCCCTCAACTTATTACCACCATTGAGCCCAAAATTTCTGCTGCTAAGTGAGACATTTGTTAAGTGAGTTTTGCCCCATTTTAGGACCTTGCTTGCCACCGTTGTTGAGTGAATCATTGCAGTTACGTTAGTAACGTGGTTAAGTGAATCTGGCTTCCCCATTCACTTTGCTTGCCAGGTGGTGGCAAAAAAGGGATCACATGACCCCGGGCCATTGTGAGCATCATAAATATGAGTCAGGGGGATGCCGTAATGGTTGTATGGAAACGGTCATAAATCACTTTTTCCAGTGCCGTTGTAACTTTGAACGGTTGCTAAATGAACCGTTTGAAGTTGAGGACAATCTGTGCTTATGCTAATCTGTGACTGTGTTGAAGATAGATTTGATCTGAGTAGAGACATTGCTAATCATTTGCAGGAAGTGGCTGTGGAGATACTCCTGCAAATTCTTGTACCACGCCAGATACCCTCTTACCGGAAATAGCAGACAGCATGTCACAAATGTCACAAAACAGACAGACAGCATTCAGAGCATAGGAGGTGATTCTCAGCGCTCTGAGTTGTCTTCCTCGTCGTGCCCCACCTTTAAACAAAGAAACATAAGCTTGATGCACACACTTGAGAATGGAGGCTAAAACGTATGAAGAACGATTGCTGGAATCGGGTATCTCTAGTTTAATGAAAAGAAGGACTAGGAGAGACATGATGGTAGTATTCCAACGTGTGAGGGGCTGCCACAAAGAAAAGGGGAGGGTTTTTTTTACCAATTCTCCAAAGCACCTGAAGGCAGGACAAGAAACGATGGAAACTAATCAAGGAGAGAAGAAACCTTGAACTCAGGGGGGAAATTTACTGACAGTTAGAATAATTAAATCAGTGGAATAATTTTGCCTCCAGAAGTTGTGAATCCTCCAACACCGGAATTTTTAAAGAAGAGATTGAACAATCATTTGTTTGAAATGGTATAGGGCAGTGATGGCGAAAATTTTAGAGACCTACTGCCCAAGGTAAAAGGTAAAGGTTCCCCCGTCCATGCGTGCTAGTCGTTTCCAACTTTAGGGGCCGGTGCTCATCTCTGTTTCAAAGCCAAAGAGCCAGCGCTTGTCCGAGGATGTCTCCGTGGTCATGTGGCCGGCATGACTAGACGCCAAAGGCGCATGGAACGCTGTTACCTTTCCACCGTAGTGGTCCCTATTTTTCTACTTGCATTTTATGTGCTTTCGAACTGCTAGGTTGGCAGAAGCTGGGACGAGTAACAGGCGCTCAACTCTGTTACGTGGCACTCGGGATTCGACCCGCCAAACTGCCAACCATCTGATCGACAAGCTCAGCATCCTAACCCACTGAGCCACCGTGTCCCTACTGCCCAAACTGCAACCCAAAACCTACTTACGTATCATAGGGTGCCGGGTGGGCATGGCCTATTGGGTGGGTGTGGCCCCATTGGGTGGGCGTGGCTGCGGTGGTCATGGCAGAGTGGGTGGACATGGCCACCTCGATGTTGCTCATGGGGAGGGACGCAAAATCGCCCCGCGGCCATGGATCCGAGCTCCGGAGGCTTGGAAAAGGCCTCTGTCGCCCAGATTGGCCGTGAGGGGGCGTGCGGAATCAACTCTGCAGCCTGGACTCGTGCTGGCAGCTGCCTACACCATCCAGCCCGGATCCGCCCAGCTCTTGCAGCTGCTTCCTGACTCTCAGTGCAGAGAGAAAGAGAGCGAGACCGCAGGCGCATGTGGAGAGGCAGAGGGGAGCAGCCTGGCCCCACCTCCCTCTGGGGCGATGGCGCCCACGGGGACAGCTCTGCATGCCGCCTGTGGCACGCGTGCCATAGGTTCACCACCACAGGTATAGGGTTTCCTGCCTGAGCAGAGGGCTGACTAGAAGATCTCCAAGGTCCCTGTCAACTTTGTTGCTTTTTATAAATTCTGCTGTGCACTACTCAAGAGCTTTTTCTCACCTGGGAATTTACTCAGCACAACACGGGGCACGTTTTGCAATACAAGATTGCTTTGACCAGTCAACTGACTAATATTCAGACTTGCTTCACTGCTCTCACTCTTCCCCAGTCATTCAACACAGCAGTAATTTTTGTTGTTGTTGTTGTTGCTTTTGACTCCCCCAGAAGTTAGAACTTACCACTTGTGGAGAGCAAGGATGCCAACCGTCTGCCCAGCAGTGTTGCAAATTAGTGACTTTATTAACTTTGCAGAGAAGAAAACTTTGGGATCCTTTCAGATTAGTGCTGCCATTGCCTGGGCTTAGCAATTAAGCAACTGCAGCTGATTTTGGTGATATTCAGCAACATTTTTCCCCTCTTCATCAGATTGTTCGGTTCCCATAATTCGTGATTGTATAAGTAATTCTTTTGTGCAACTGAGTTGTGTTACAAAATCATTATATCTTGTGACCAGGCTTCCTTGCACTCATCAGAAATTTTGTCCCTCTTTAGGATTAGTAATGTGCATATGAGGAGGCTGTTGGATGAGTTGCAATTTGTTTATGTATTCCTTGCTGCTTTTAAGAATCATTTCTCTTGGATTTGACTGATGATGATGAGCCTTCAGTTGTTTTAAGAGTTACAGACTTCCATATACTGGCAGCAGCTTATTTCTCCAGCATTAACAGGTTGTATGATAGTCTTACACTGCTATTCATAGCCAAGATCCACTGCTTTGTGTGTGATTGTTAATAATATTACAACCAATTATTTAAATGCAACTTGGGTTGTAAAACAGCCCTCCTTAGGTAATCTCCTTTCTACATGCCTATTAGGCAACCAATGTTGAGTAGGTTTGATGGGAGTTGGAGTCTCAATATGTCTCCAAGGTGCCGTAATGTACAATTACAAATCAGGAGAAACCTGGCTAAAAAGCAGTAACTGTGAGAGGATCCTTGGAGCGCTAGTGGGCAATCACTTAAATATGAGCCAGCAATGTGTGGCAGTAGTCAAAAAAGCCAATGCAATCCTTGGTTGCACAAACAGAGCAATAGAATCAAGATCATGGGAAGCATTAGTACTGCTTTATAATACCTTAGTAAGACCAATTCTGGAATACTGCATCCAGTTTTGGTCACCTCATTATAAAAAAGGATGATGAGAGTTTGGAAAGAGGTGCAGAGAAGAGCAACTAAGATGATTAAGGGCCTGTACACCAAAACAGGGCTTTTCAACCTTTTCACCCATTGTACCACTTTTAGGATATGGCAACATCCAAGTACCACCAGTCACCTAGCAAGGTGTCAAAAACTTGATGACCCTCCTCCAAAAAAGGAAAAAAGTGATGAAGTACAGATAGTCCTCGACTTACAACTGTTCGCTTAGTGACTGTTCGAAGTTACAATGGCACTTTAAAAAGTGCCCCCCAAGCCACAGCTGTGCAAGACACCTGCCCGCCTGCCCGGCGGCGCTGTTCCTCCTGTCCGAGGTTTTCATTGTGAGCATTTCTGTTGGATTGGCAGCGGGGGTGAGGTGGGGGGTGTTTGGTTTTTATTCCCCCTGTCTGCTGGGTGCTTGCAGCAGGTTTTGGTCACTTCACATGACCCTGGGACACTGTGACCGTCATAAATATGAATCTGTTGCCAAGCATCTGAATGTAAATCACAAGACCCTGGAGATGCTGCCACATTCCAGCTGATCGGCGCTTCTTCTGGGCTCAGCAGAAGCACCAGGATCAGCGCCGAGCTCCAGCTGGAGCCTGGTGCTGATCCTGGCGCTTCCACTGAGCCCTGACAGCCCTGCAGCTCCAGCTGTCTCTCGCTCAGGCTTGTGTGGTGCTGCCATTCCCCTCCCCTGCTACCATTTTTCTAGGATGGTCACGTACCACCTGCCAGGTGCCAATATACCACAGGTGGTACCCGTACCACTGGTTGAAAAGCCCTGGACTAAAACATATGAAGAATGGTTGCAGGAATTGGATTTGTCTACTTTAGAGAAAAGAAGGACTAGGGGTGACATGATAGCAGTGTTCCAATATCTCAGGGGCTGCCACAAAGAAGAGGGAGCCAAGCTATTCTCCAAAGCACCTGAAAGCAGGACAAGAAGCAACGGATGGAAACTAGTCAAGGAGAGAAGCAACCTAGAACTAAGGAGAAACTTCCTGACAGTTAGAACAATTAACCAGTGGAACAACCTGCCTCCAGAAGTGGTGAATGCTCCAACACTGGAGGTTTTTAAGAAGAGACTGGACAGCCACTTGTCTGAAATGGTACAGGGTCTCCTCCTTGAGCAGGGGGTTGGAATAGAAGACCTCCAAGATCCCCTCCAGCTCTCTTATTCTGTACATTCTGCTGTGTTGGGGGAAATAGATATAAACTACCTGAATCAGGGCAGGATTACACTTCTACCAATGTCAGAGAGGAAATACATAGAATAGTTAGTAGTTCTTTCTCTTGGAAGCTTAAAAGAGATAAAATCCAAAGAAGGACTTTAATATTGAGACTTTTTTTTAAAAAAAATCAGTTTTGACAAATTGACTCTGGAAAATGAAAGTATTTGCAGGGGAAAATGCCAGCAAATGAATGTTAAAAGCATTTTAGAGAAAAGTTTTACTAGAGAAGGAACAGTTCTTGTTAGACAGAAAGTGGCCACCTTATGATTGACAAAAAAAACTTCAAATTTCAATGCTGGTGTTCAAGCATATAAATTATGCAATAATTTTAATATGTTTGTATGATCTATCTAACATCTTACAACAAAGACCAAATTCCAAAACTACGAACCACCAAACTTGAATTTAACTTAGTCTGTTGTGCTGTGTGAATTCAGCCAGCGACTTTCCCTTTGGCCTTGTCCTTTGAGAAGGGACTGTTGCTTATTTAACCACAGGCTTCCAAAACAAAAAAACTTCCAATTAAATATATTTTTTTTGTCCACTGGGGAGAGAAATGAGGAGGATCAACCTTGGTTGAATCTCCTGGGAATGAGCACCGTCATTTTTACCTTACATCTGCGTGGTGATGAAAAGCCGGGGCAAGAGAAAATGTTTACGGTCTTTGACTTTTACAAGTTGTGTCTGGACTCCTAAAGAGAGGTTGTGTAGGAATCCTCTTCCCACAGTCAGAAGAGCAGTAAGTAATAGCAGCTTGATTACTTTATCTCACTCTAGGCTGCAAATAATAATTACAGCAACTTAAGTCTGATGAATAAAAGCCGTGCATTAAAATGCAAAGGAAGAAAGCACTTCTTTAACAGGCAGTCATAATCATGTGTAATTGTTTGGCAATCTAATGTGGTTCTGGTAATCTATCTACATAATTACCTTTCAGGTTTTTCTTTCCCTAATATCCACCCCTACACCCGTGGGATATTACTGAAACAAAGTTACAGTATTTGAAATGATTCCTTTGAACAAGCAGAAATCAAGGGATTTTTGGTAGCTTCTTCCCATCCGTGTTTCAAGAGCCTCAGACCTACATCGCTAAAGCATCATTAATGTTTGGCAGCTACCAAGCATGATGTGTTTCAAAACATGGATATGCAGCATTGGCCTGCGTTTCTTGAGCAATCCACCTGAATTAGCTAGGGACCTTTGGGATTGAATCCGATATCTTATTGGCAGAGAGCCTCTTTGGATTTGGAGCAGCTTAGACATGTTGTTCTGTTGGCCATTCTGAAAGTAGCAGATGGCTGAGAGAACATTGTTTGTTTCTATATAAGTGGCCCACAACCTATGACTATAATTGAGCTTGCAATTATAGTTGTAAGTCATTGCAGTTGTAAGTCAAGGCTTCCCATCACCGGACCTGTTTTTTTGGCATTTTTTTGCAACGATCATTAAGCAACACCGTGGTAGTTAAGCAAACACCAGGGTTGTTAAGAGAATGCTGTGGTTGTTAAGCAAATCTCTTTTGCCCAAGGGGTGTTTTTTGGCAGAAATTGAGAGTAAATGCCAGAAACTAGCAAAAAAAATTGCAGTCATGTCACTATGGGATGCTACAAATGGTTGTATCACTTGGCAAGTGCCCAAAATGTGATCACATGATGGAGGGATATGCGGATGTCATAACTTCAAAGATGGGTGTAGGTATCTTTGGAGGGATCTATCATACCTTCAAATGATCCCTATGCAACTGGTTGTAAGTCGAGGATTACCTGCACTGTACTTTCTTCAAATTGGTACTTTCTAAATGAGCTAGATTTTAACTTTCATCGCCTCCAGCCATGGTGTCATTTTATACTTGGGTGCAACAATATTTTGAAATTATTTTTTTTTTTATGGCTAGTGCAGGCTTCTGTGGGTGGTGATGTATACAACATACACACAAACCTTTAAAATAAAGGCATATTGGACAAGAAAATCTGTAGGAACCTTGTGGTACAGGATGGATCTTATGAGGTAGATGAGTCTATACTGTTTTATGCAAACTTGATGCCGTTCAGATATGTTGAATTTCAACGTTCAGAAATCTTAGCCAGCAGTGGCATTGAAGAACGCCAGTTTGGTGAAGATCAGTTTTCATAAACCTAATTTGTTGCCTAAATCTGAAAGTTTTTAAAAATTCTGCAGAACTACTGGTAAATATGTATTCTTAATTGTATTTTTCCTCAAAAGAACCTTTATTTCTCAATATATTTTATCCAAAAATATGTACTTTTTTAAAAGCCAAAAGCTACATTGTAAAATGTGAAGGAATGTGAAATCCCAGTGATATTTGCGTTCCAATCTGAACAGCTGACCAGGATGTCTGATTTGTTAATGTACTGTTGTAGGACTGGGAATGTAAAAAAAAAAATAATTTCCCACATAAAAAACAATGCCACGTTTTGGTGGAATTGAAGCGTTTCCAGATCTGATCTGGAACCATCTTTATGGAGAAACTGGTTTGATCACAAACATTGCAGAGTTTTCCTAGGATTGGAGTACTGGCAAATGTGGACACTAGCTGAGCCAGCCTTTAGTCTTCATTTCATCAAATGGCCAAAAACAAATAGAAGCTGAAACGGAACTTCATATCCACATCCAGAACTGCAAGTGCGTCCATATAGCAGCGTTCATAAAATAAACTTATTTGTGTTAAATAAAAGCCCAACAATTGCCTCTGTTTAAGATGCTAAGATTGGTTAGATTTAATCAGGTGTGTATATTGTGTGTACATACGGTATGTTTTATTTTATTGTACTCGTAGTCTTTGTCCTGAAGGCAGGACAAAAAACAATGGATGGAAACTAGTCAAGGAGAGAAGCAACCTAGAACTAAGGAGAAATTTCCTGACAGTGAGAACAATTAACCAGTGGAACAACCTGCCTCCAGAGGTGGTGAATGCTCCAACACTGGAAGTTTTTAAGAAGAGACTGGACAGCCACTTGTCTGAAATGGTATAGGGTTTCCTGCCTGAGCAGGGGGTTGGACTAGAAGACCTCCAGGGTCCCTTCCAGCTCTGTTCTGATTTGAATTGACTATCTGCCCAGCCTATTTTATTATTTCATATTTCAGTGTATTACACAATCCCAGAAGGTAGGTTGATTCAGCAACCTGACTTAAGTATGTTGCACAAATGCAATCAACATGTGTGCTTGAGAAGGAGCTTCTAATATAGGCAGACTAAAATGTATTACGGTATTCACAATCTGCACTACAATGATGCTTACATGGGAGGAGGTTAGTTGGAGCCTTTGAAGTGTTTACCATCTCCCCTATGCACTTCAGGGATTGTCCAAGTAACTACAATAGGCAGGGTTATAGTAAACACTACCATCGATTCAAAATTTCATTCTAAAGCCATGGCAATTTAATTGTCTCTCTTTCAACCTTCAGTAGAATGAAACCCATTATCCTACAACATTGCATATCCAACTGCTGGATCATTCTCTTGATGTCTCTTATTCTCTTACTTGTCAGTTGATCTACTGTCGGTGGATTTAGCTTTCTCCAGTCTAGTCCCTTCTGATGTATGGTGGCTTCAGCTCCCAAAATTCTTACTCAGCAGAGCTGATCTAAATGAAATTGCGATTAGAGCTTGCAGGCTCTGCTTCTGTTTTTGCCTGCTGGAATTCCTCCATCTCTGTGTCTCGTTTCCACGGCTTCTGTTTATAAAATCTAACCTTGGCATCCAGAATCCTCTTCCTCCTGCTGCTGGCTTCAATTTACAGAATGGCTGGCACTAAATTCACATGAGAGACGCGATAAGCTTTCATTCACAGACACTATCTTCACATAATAATAAAGGTTTACACCACAATCGCACGTTTGTAACAGCAGTTTTATGGAAGCCAGTTGATATCTGATAGCCAAAATGGGCAGTGGGTGATCATAGTTCTCTTAATTGCTTCTAATTCCACTTTTGGCTGAGTAATTAATGAATAACTGCTTTCCTTCAATAATAAGGAGAGGAAAGAAGAAAGGAAGTGGCAGATTCCCAAAGGACAGGGAATAACATGTTTCTAACAGGGGTTTAACGTTGGGTTGAAAATTAATGATGTCTTTTTATTTGAATTTATTTGCCATAAAAAGTAGCAACGGTGTGAGTCATAAACCAAGGTACCAGCTTTGGGTTTGCTAATTAAAAATATAAGGGGGTGTTTCTAATGAATTTGGCTTAATCTTCCCAGTTTATTAGTTGCACACAAACATCATAAATGTTGTTGGGGAGCAACCATGGAAACTCTTGTTTTTCCTGCCATTGCTAAATTTACCACGGGTTGAATATTAACATAGTGCCTGGCAATACTTTCAAAGCAAAAATAGCTTTGGTGTGACTCATGGTGACTCATTTTACTGCTAGGCCTGGGACGATGCCTAGAGTTGACACTGAACAAGTTGGCTGCCTGCATTGCTGCGGATTTTTTCTCTCTCTCCTTTTCTAGGAACTGTGGACACAGCTCATTCTTGCGAATTATCTTGTGCAATACTTTGAATGCAGCAATGTGTTTGTTTTGCTTTCAAAGTCAGATGAATCAGAGGATGGTGAAAGACGTACCCATAAGAAACTTTTCTACTTTTTTTTTTTAATCTTTCCACAGTTCTAGAAAATTCAGCTTCTCTGAATTTAGCTTTTGGCTTCAGCTGTCAAGAAACAGCATTCCAATATTAAACTTTATGACCCTTTCTCCGTATTATGTAACCTGTTGCTTTTAGAAATGTTCACATCGCTTGGGAAAGGCGTTTTTCAAGAAAAGCTTTATTTTCTTGTTGAACTGTGACCCTTCCTATGACTTTGGGAGGGCAGAAGAGTTGAATCGTCATTTCCACTGTTCTTTTAATTAGATAAGTGTAATACAACAGAAGTTAACCAGGCCAAAAAAGGGGGGGAAAGCAATAAAGAGGATGTTTGGGATTCATAGAAAAAAAGAAGAAGCTCATCCAACACATGCCAAATATAAAGGATATCCTTTTTCACTATCCACATTGCCGATTGTGTGCATGAGAGATGTTAATAGTCTGTATGTGTCAGGCATGAAATACCAGGTCCTAATTTGAGGGTCCAATTAAACTGATTTTTTACTAAAACACCTATGCATAACTAACAGCTCGTGCTTGGAGTTAGGTAAGGTTCAAAGGAATTCAATGGAGGTTGGACTTAGTTTGCTTGTGGCTATGGATGGATTCTAGACTGGTCCCTCTTTTAACTCCACCACCAGGTTCTGCCACTCCTCCCATAGTAGGACTGGATTTGATACCTACAGTTCCATTTTCTAGCCCTGGAACACTTACCACAGAAATCTGCGACGTTCTGAAGCTTGCAAGCCCACTTTTTCGTATGGGTGATCACCCATATTGCTTCTGGCTTCGAAGTATGGAAGGAGTTTGAGAAACAAGCTACATAGACAGTGATAGTCTATGCAGCTAATGATGGAAGATCCACTATTGATCTGCTCCTAGATAATTTCATGACCAAATTTGAAGCATCTGAAATAAGCAACCTGGGCAAAGACTAAGATTAATAGGAGTGGTCAATGCTTTGACGAGCATACAGGAAATCCTTGACTTAGAACCATAATGGAGCCTGTCCATTACGATTGTATGTTGTGACAGTCATAAAGCAAGTTATCACATAACTGGACCTGATTTATGACCTTTGTTGCAGCGGCTGTTAAATGAACCCTTTTGTTTTACATTTTACAACATTTTCAGCAAAAATGTTATAAATTGTGGCCATGGGACACTGCAAGCATCCGTAAATGCGGGGTGGCCTTGGAATCACAGGGTGTGACCATCGGAAGTTTGGAACCGGGTTTTACCTTTTGGGTGGTCAGTCATAAATTTGAATAGACTGAAAGTTGGTTTGAAACATTTTGCTGCTTATCCAAGTAGCTTCTTCAGTCTGAACTGGTTGGTTAGGGGACTCCTTATATGTCCTCCAGCGTGGTTTCATTTCTCACCTAATCTGAATAGGTGAGTAGGCAGAAAGTCGTTAAGTGTTCTTGCTCCTAAATTCCTCTCCTAGGTGGGTCATTAAATGTGATCTCCCTGATGAATGTGTGAAGCGGTCTTGCTCTTCCTGGGGACTGATGCAAGAGCAACATAAAAAATGGGAGACAGATTGTGTCTGAGGCCTCCAGCTCTATTGATTGTACACCAAAACATAAAAGTAATAATGTAGGGTTGCAATGCAATGCAGTGAGGAATATTCAGAACTCTACATGGGAGAAATCAAGCAGCCTTTACACAAGATGACCCAGCACAGGAGAAGCCATACTACAGGACCAGAATCAGCAGTACATCTTCACTTAAAAGAAAAAGGACACTTTTTTGAGCAGCACAACGTTCACGTTTTGGACAAGGATGGATTTAGGAGCAACATCCTTAACATCTCTCTGCCCACTCACAGATGGCTTGAGAGAGGAGTGAAGGAATCCATTTATGCTGAAGTGGAAAATCCTTCATTTAAGAGAGGGGCAGGCCTCAGACGCAACCTGTCTCCCATTTTTTTTAATGCTGCTCTTGCATTCAATAAGGGACCCCATCCATCTTGATTTAAGTCTGGAGAGAAGTACCATGTCTTGTAGGTTGGAATAGAAGAGAACATCCGTAACTCAGCGTTGGAACTGTGAGGACCTTGGTGGTCTCTGAGCTGAGTTGTTTGCTTGCAGACGTTACATGAGTGTTTGTGGAGTTGCTACCTGTTTATATACAGTAGCTTGCTCTTCTAGTTTGGATAGGGGTGTGGTTTCCTTCTTGGTAGTTTTGTGATTAAGAGTATTGTTTTCTGCCTGATTGTTTGTCTGATGTTGATCCCTGTTTATCTGAGTATTGGCTGTTGAAAGCAATGCCTCCTAATCTTTTTGTTTCCTTCCTAGGTTTTACATTGTCTCTTTTAAAACCTTTTTTCTTTTCTAAATAGCAACTCATGTTAATTAGTGTTGGAGCCTAAGAATTGTCACCAGGGAAGCTCCAGCTCTAGATGGCTATTAAATCCTATTTTGGAAGACATGAGAAAGAGTAGGAACTCGTTGGAAGTTCATTAGGGTCTGGGAAGCAAGTGCAATGAAGATGCCTAAAAAAATAAATCTGCAGCATTTATATTTTCATGCTGACATTGACAGAGTAACCCAGTAAGAGGATGGCAGTTCAGACAGATTTTTTTAAGCCCAAGTTTAATATGAAATGAAATGTATCTGGATACGATATCAGTATTATCAAAAAAGCTTGTTGTTATTTTGAGCATTGTTGATGCATTTTTCTAATGCGAGTACATTTCTTGCTACTGAGAAGCATAACTTCTATTTTGCCTTTATTATTATTATTTTTTTAAAGGTGGGGTAGAAGAAACAAAGCTCCAGCTTGTTTTATGAGCAGTGATTTTATCAGGGTCACGCTGTTGTTGTTGTTAGTTGCGAAGTCGTGTCCGACCCATCGCGACCCTATGGACAATGTTCCTCCAGGCCTTCCTGTCCTCTACCATCTTCTGGAGTCCATTTAAGCTCACGCCTACTGCTTCAGTGACTCCATCCAGCCACCTCATTCTCTGTCGTTCCCTTCTTCTCTTGCCCTCAATCTTTCCCAGCATTAGGCTCTTCTCCAGTGAGTCCTTCCTTCTCATTAGGTGGCCAAAGTATTTGAGTTTTAGCTTCAGGATCTGGCCTTCTAAAGAGCAGTCAGGGCTGATCTCCTCTAGGACTGACCGGTTTGATCGCCTTGCAGTCCAAGGGACTCGCAGGAGTCTTCTCCAGCACCACAGTTCAAAGGCTTCAATTCTTTGGTGCTCAGCCTTTCTTATGGTCCAACTTTCACTGTCATACATTGCAACTGGGAAGACCATAGCCTTGACTATACGCACTTTTGTTGACAGGGTGATGTCTCTGCTTTTTAGTGTGCTGTCTAGATTTGCCATGGCTTTCCTCCCGAGGAGCAAGCGTCTTTTAATTAAGGGTCACGTTAGGCCCTTTAAATACAAGCTGCTTAAAATACCATATATTGATTATTTTCTACCGGTCTATCCAGTAAGGCAGTGCAAAATCTGTGTTGTGTGTTTACTAAAGAAGAATGTGATTTCCCTGGACTTTAAAAACAAAACAGCTTTATTCACTGTTGATACAGTTTGGATTATAATACAGAGCATTCCTGAATTGTTCTTCTTATCATCTTGCTATTGTTTCATTTCCTTAGATATTTACCCAAATTGAAACTTCTGAATTTGCCTTGAGGTTTTGCTTCAAACTCAAATCCGGATGGGTTTACATTCATTCTTGGAAACATTTCATTTGCCCCATCAAAATGCATCTCCCCCTTCGTCCAGTTCCTAGGACATTTCATCACAGAGAGCCTCCATATTACATTGTGAAATTTCACCTTGCTAATTAAAGTAGTTTCTGTGACTGGCCAATGTTAGGTCAAGTGTCATTATTTCTTAAAATGTTTGTTAGGCAGTTATTCCATAATGCATGTCTTTAGCAATCTTTTCTAAATTTATTATACAACCTTATTAAGTCATCTACTCTTTCAGATTAGATATTCTGAATGCTAGAATGTGTTTATTCATATATGGAAGATATATTGTGGTTTCATAGACACCACCCTGTGTAGGAGGTGAAGTAGCTTCCTGCCGCTGTGGCAAGGGAGACAACTGAAGTGACTTTTGACCAACATTAAGTCACATCAGAAATGGCCAACCCATCCGCTTCATGCTGGCGGACTTTATGCGTGAGAGGCTGTTGCCTAGAATTTTTCTTGCTGATGGTATATTTATCTAATTAGTGGGAGTTCTTTCTCAACAGCGTAAGATTAGTGTCCCAACCAAGAGTGAAGACTCTGTCATAATTATCAAAGTAAAAAAAAAGAACTAACTCATAATAGTCTTCAATAAATGCAGAATTAAAACCAAGACATCTCATGAATAGAGTAGCCACAATCAGGAGACAATAGTGAGTTTCAGGATCATTTTTTTCCAAATGCCATTTTATGAGTTATAATAGCAAAACTGGAATAGGCTTGGGATCTAGACTGGGTTACAATAAACCCATTTGAAAATATTACCCTGTCAGACCTGGTTTTTTTAATTGCCTATGAAGGTCTAGACTATTTATTGGTACTGTTGATTGGAGAAGATGTCATTTCAGTCCAAGATCAATTGGAGACTATTAAGATGGGCAACTAAAAAATGTTTCATCATTCTCTTAGTAAATATTGAATGCAATTTACCTTTCTTTCTGTAAATGCTTATAACACATTAGGGCAATACAAGGGCCAAATGATGGTTTGTTAGTTGAGAAGAATAAATTGCCAAAACCTGTTTTGTGGTTGTAAAGTAGGCTTTAGTGGCAGAAGTCCAGCACCAATTAGAAGCTCTTGGCTTCTTAATTCAGATGGATATTATCTGGTGCCACCTGATCCAAAACATTCATCCTTTTAGATAGAATGCATGAAAGTCTAATTTGCAATTTTCACTCTCCCAGTAATTACATGGCTATTTCTTACTAGTTTCTGCTATGACATTTAAATTAAATTTAAAAGCCGGGGAAAAAGCCTTTGTCAACAAAGATTGACTCTAGCAATGTTCATAGAGAAGGCAAGAATTTCTGAATTAGTCAGAACCCAGAGTAGATAGGATAATTGATTAATTAATCAATGACACACAACTGCCTAGGGTGAAAAATAAAGTCATACATTCAGAAAATGGTGATCCTTGGTGCATATGAGTGTTGGTGATCTGGTCACACTCTGATTGAGGATAGGCCTATGTGCTTCTTCCTCACCTTGACATTTTACACAAATAATGAAAGCTCCCCGATTTAATGTTGTTCTTTATAGTACCTTGAAGCTACAGAGAAAAAACGGGGGCTAAATTTCACTGATTTCCTGAATCCCGGCAGAGTTGGCTCGAATTAATCCATTCTGACATGAAAAATGAAAATCCCAGTCTGAATGTCTATGCTCCAGAATCCAGGTAAATGGGATGCACCTCCTCAATTAATAACCCTAATTTCTCTGAATTATTCTCATCTCCTTTTGAAACTGGTCACCACAGCATTCTCCTAACTCTCTCTATATAGCACAACTGCAATTTCCATAATTTAACCATGCAATTTGCAAAGAAGTACACCTTTTAGCCAGCTATGGTTTTTCCCACCAGTTTCATTTTAGGGTCCTGGGGTCTTATGCTATGAGAAGGAGAAAAAAAACAACTGCTCACATACTGTACTCCTCATATAAAGGTAAAAAGTAAAGGAGTCCCTGCGGTTTATAATCCGCTAGTCATTGCCGATTCTAGATGGATTGCTCATCTCCATTTCAAGACCATTGAACCAGCGCTATCCAAAGACATTTCCACAGTCATGTGGCCAGCATGACATCATAGAACACTGTTAACTTTCCACTGAAGTGGTACCTATTTATCTACTCACATTTGCATGCTTTCAAACTGCTAGGTTGGCAGGAGCTGCGGTGAGGACGGGAGCTCACCCCATCACGTGGTGCTCGGGTCTCAAACCTGGGCTGCCGGCTTTCCAGCCGACAAATCCAGCTTCTTAACCGCTGAGCCATTGCACCACCCACTCTGCATATAATCATGTAATAAATCTGCATCCTGTGTGCCACTCTCCTTTATTACTTTTCCCCCAAGTGCAGTTGTGTTTCTTTCCACTGGGGAGTTGCTCCATTGCACTCAACATGTAAGTGGTATCTTTTATAGGTGTACAGTAACCATTTTGGGATGTGGCAGTCAGAACTGTACCCTAATTACAAATACAGACACATCATCAATGCATATAGGGCATTACATACAGGTAGTTTTTTTTTCAGAAGGCTGCATACTGGAGAAGGTGAATCAGATTATCCACAATAACCTTTCCTGGTTATTAATTCTAGGTCAGATCCTATCACTCTCCGTGTCAATATTTTTTTTTACCTGCAAATGGATTGCTTTATAGTTATTATTTAATCATTGAATCACATTTAGCAATTTGCAAACTAGGCAGAAATCCGTGGTTTAAAATCTCTTCACTTTAAGAATGTTTCATTTCTCTACTTGGTTTTAGGCCTGAAGGCTATTCCTTGTGTATTGCCAAAACAAACAAACAAACCCCTTTCTCTTTTAAATGCCAGTTTTTGTTTCCATCATCTTTTCCTTGAAAAGTGTGTGTGTGTGTGTGTGTGTGTGTGTGTGTGTGTGTGTGTGGAGAATCAGCCTTTACCTTTTCTCACCCTGAGTAGCAATATAATTGGATATAGGAATAAAGATGACTGAGTAAGCACTAAAATTCAGAAGAATCAATAAAATAAGCTGATAGCCCAAAAAACAAGATGAAGTAATGTTCTCGATAGAAGAGAATATTTGTAGCTCAGGGTTGACCTGTGGGATCCTTGATGCTCTCAGACCTTGGTTGTTGTTTTTTTTTGCAGACATTTCATTATTCAACTAGATAACAAAATCAGTGCTAGAACTCCACTTCCTTCTAGCACCGATGATGTTACCTAGTTGGGCAATGAAACTTCTGCAACTTCTGCAAGCTCAGCAAAGCATCAAAGACCACAAAAATGATATTAGTATCTGCTTGTTATAGACACAGTCTAACTAATCAAGGAGAGAACCAATCTAGAACTAAGGGGAAATTTCCTGACACAACAATTATCAGTGGAATGCCTTGCCTTCAGAAGTTGTTGGTGCTCCATTACAGGAGGTTTTTAAGAAGAGATTGGGCAGCCATTTGTCTGAAATGGTATAAGGTTTCCTGCTTGAGCAGGGGGTTGGACTAGATGACCTCCAAGGTCCCTTCCAACTCTTAGCATTCTGTTATTCTGTTTAGTGATGGTGGTCTAGAGCAGAGGTCACCAACCTTTGTCGATTGGCGAACTGGAGGAAAAGGAAGCATTTTACATGCGTGTGTTTGCACACACGGGACCGCAAGCATGGGTGCACTGCAAACCGGGTGGGGCTACTGTCCGCATGATACTCACTAGCCCTGCCCCATTCTTGCATGGCGCAGTGCCTTGTTTTTGTGCCCTGCGGTGTGGCAGTAGCCGTTTTTGCGCCATGCAGCGCAGTGGTGGCCCATTTTTACACCCCCGCAGTGCGGTGGCACCCAGTTTTTGTGGCATGGCAGCATCCCATTTTGACACCCCAAGGTGTGCCAGTGGCCCGTTTTTGCACTCTGAGGTGCGGCGGTGACCCGTTTTTGCACCCCGCGGTTGCAGCGCTAGCACAAGTGAGGGGGTGTGCGTGCACACTGGCAGTCTGTCCCGCGGCCCGGTGGCCAGTAGGCCACGGCCCACTACCAGGCCATGGCCCACAGGTTGGGGACCCCTGGTCTAGAGGACAGATTTCCTGATGTTGCTGGCAATCGTGGCTGGCATTTTGAAAAGCAAAGTAGTCTGGTTTTCAGCTATTGTTGAAATGGTTGTGAAATCTTTTGAAAATCTAATTCAACTATATCAGATCCTTCTTAACTAGATATCTAGAGTTTTACAGAATTCATTTAACAGTTCCGGGATGTTTTCCAGGTAAAATTTAGCACATATTTTAGTATGTTGCATGTTTTAATTTGTTAATGTTTTAGTTAAATGAGCGTACTTGATTTCCATTGTTACTTTAAGCTGTATTGGTGAATTTGCCTTTTTGCATTTACATTTTTCTGAGAAGGAAACCCTAAGTTTCATCAGATTCTCCAAGGTGGTCCATGGCATTAAAAGACTAAGAACCTGGTCTAGCCTATTCTGATGATACTCTTGATTGTGTGGATAGCAGAATAAATGATAGTTTTTAGCATCCTACTTTCCCTTAATCAGGTCTTGGGAATCTAAGTCTTGGGGGGGGGCAGGATATTTTAAAAATTCTTCCACCCTTATCTGCTATAACTTTCCTCCCTTGAAATGATGTCACAGGTGCCCCAGAAAGGGAAGGAGGGAGAGAAATTTTTATTGAGCTCTCATTCCAGCAAGATCTACTGTATCGAATTGAGTACCCATCTAGTTTCAACTGGTTCATGGCACACTTCAGCCTCTTTTATGGCATCCCACTGTAAAAATCCCATTGGACTCACACGAATAATCCAAAACTCCTCGACAGCATTAGTGTAAGGAAAACCTCATGGACTGTCAGCAATTTGAGCCTCGTTCTTTCAGTTTATAGTAACATAAATCTAATACGCTAGGGGAGTCAGTTGATCATCGTAATCAACTAGCAGGTAAACAAGTGATTTATTTCCCAATAACATTTTTTTCCCCTCATATGATGGTGACAAACTCCATTGCACAAGAACAGTCATATTCCAAAGTTGCAATCAGGTTCTGGAGTACTTAATTGCACAATTGCTTACTGTGTCATGTCGTAGTACAATGACCTTGGCTATGGGAAGGGACACTGTTTTCCTTCTCCTCAAACTCTGTTTGTCTTCATCTGTGTAGACTAAATACTGATATTCCCCCTGTTTTTAGTCAGGTGAACTCAGTGATTGGCTGACTTGTGTGAAGTTTTTGTATTCACGTATTTATAAATAAATGTCCTTTATCAGACTTGGTAATGGATACGGTACTAGCAGTGTTAGCAATCCATGAGTGTCGGGGGGTGGGGCGGGATTATTAAAAACAAATTTCTGTTTTATGGAAAAGTCTTGATAAAAGTTCATTCATGTTTCAAATCCCAGCCTGTGCTGTTTGCATTGTTTTCATATGCTTAAAAGGGAGATTTTTTTTCCCCCAGGGATGAATAGATCGACATGCAAGTTCAGTGCTAAAGCGCCCCTTCATTTAGTCTTAACGCTTAGGGCCAAATGCCCCATTGTGTCAGAACTCCGATCAATGATCTTGACAGTTTAATTTTTTATTTAACAATAGCTCTGTGGCCCTCAGAGTGCTGTTCTGTGTTGTTTTTAATAAACCTCCCAAAGACTCATAGATTGCTAACATTGCTAGTATCCAGCAGCAGAATTGAGGGGGAAATAGCCCCGTCCAACTCATTGTATGTCGTGTCAATTATCTCCTTAATATAAACTCTTCTCGGCATTGACATAATGCTTCATAGTCACTGAATGTCCTCAAAAGAACAATAGAAATACCCACCTGGTACATAAGATAAACATCAGTTTAGAGTGGATGGTGATCCTATTTAGACATTTCTGTGAGAAATTCCAGATACTCGTTCCAGGATCTCACAATGTGCCTTGTAATACGGTCCTTATACAGTACAGGAGCTCTCTCAAAGCAAGTTTTAAACATTGGTCTAAGATGCATCTTTATTGCTGATTTCTCATTTTTCTGCGGGTGAGAATGTTAGGTAGGATGAAATGATGAAATGTGGTTTCTGCTGCACCCAGACTTGAGGGAAAAAAGATGGTTTGATTAGGGTTTGAAGAGCTTAACAGTAGACACAGACGGAGATTTTAGGGCTCCATCAAAGAAGAAAATCTCAAAGCAACTATGCAAAAAAGGGCAACAGATGCCAAGATTTCACCTAGCATAATCCCTGCTGTTTGGCTTTGCTGGATGGAGTTTGTGAAAACTGGGGTCCAATTCATTGCAAAAAAATCACTTTGGTCTACCTTATGTTTCTTCTCTTCACTGCCCTTTCTCCATGGCTAATAATTTTCCAGGAGCACAAGAGTAGGTAACAATCACAATTGCCATCAAGTAATTATGGTGTTCCTGGTTTCTATTTCCTTTTCCAGTGTTCCTTGGCACTGTAGATTTTGACCTATATAATGCTGTGTGCTTTCTACTTTCTACTTTCTCCCAAATTAGGGAGAGTTGAGCTGCCCTTTACTCATATGTATTAAAAATACATTCATTGAATACACTCATTTATTGATCTTGTTTCTGTACTGCTCTTTCTTCTAAGAGAAAGCCCAGAGTAGTTCACCAAAAGAAATCTTAAAACATTTTTTATAGGATCAGAGAACTAATCAATAAATATTATTGTTGCTGCTAAATAAAATAATCAACAAAAATACCAATAGTCTAAAAAGGAAATAACTACCAAAACCTTTTAAAATCCATTTGTTAATAAAGTTGTTGGAAAGGCAGTTTGACGGCAGAGCGGTTGGTTCTACAAATAGTGGCCTAAATATCGTTGATGATGAAGAAAAAACAAAGGTGTCAGAGGTGGTTTATCAGGAACAAGTTCCAAGGAGCCATTATATTTCTCTTATTACCTGCTCTAAGCAGGACTTTATAATATTTAAAAACTGCTACCAAACAAATATAAAATAGATATAAAAATATATATCTTTTTTTTTTAAAAAAAAATGCTTCTCACTCATATGGGTGGTCTGTGCCTTCCTTAATCTCAGGTCCTCAACATCTGGGAATTTGAGACTTTGTGCAGTATCTTAGCTGTTCCCAGCACTGCACTCTTCTGGTGTCATTCAGGCATCAGTTGGAACCACTGTCCCAGCTTAAAAATCACAACCCCGAGTGCCTCTACCACCACCGAGATTACTTTGGTCTTTCCTGTCCATATTTTTTCTAGTTCCTCCTTCAGGCCATAGTACTTCTTCATACACCTTCTTCCTGATGCTACTGTCACTTGGCAATGCTGTGTCTATCACCAACACTTTTTTCTGGTGCTTTTCTACTGCCATAATGTCTGGTTGATTGGCCAGTGCCTGCCTATTCTTCTGGATTTGGAAGTCCCACAGGATCTTAGCCCTGTTATTCTCTGCAACCTTCTATGGAATCTCCTATTTGTACTTGAGAGGATCTAGCCATACACTGTGCAGATGTTCCTGTACACAATGCCAGATACTTGATTATTCAGTTATGCTGTTCCTGCTTGCATCTTAATAATAATAATAATAATAATAATAATAATAATAATAATAATAATAATAATAATAATAATAATAATAATAATAATAATAATAATATATAAAGTTGGAAGGGACCTTGGAGGTCATCTAGTCCAACCCCCTGCTCAGGCAGGAAACCCTATACCATTTCAGGCAAATGGCTGTCCAGTCTCTTCTTAAAAACCTCCAGTGTTGGAGCATTCACCACTTCTGGAGGCAGGTTGTTCCACTGGTTAATTGTTCTAACTGTCAGGAAGTTTCTCCTTAGTTCTAGGTTGCTTCTCTCCTTGACTAGTTTCCATCCGTTGCTTCTTGTCCTGCTTTCAGGTGCTTTGGAGAATAGCTTGACTCCCTCTACTTTGTGGCAGCCCCTGAGATATTGGAACACTGCTATCCTGTCACCCCTCGTCCTTCTCTTCATTAAACTAGACAATACCCAATTCCAGCAACCGTTCCCTATATGTTTTAGCCTCCAGCCCCCTAATCATCTTGGTTGCTCTTCTCTGTACCCTTTCTAGAGTCTCGACATCTTTTTTACATCGTGGTGACCAAAACTGGATGCAGTATTCCAGGTGTGGCCTTACCAAAGCATTGTAAAGTGGTATTAGTACTTCACTTGATCTTGATTCTTATACCTTGCTACTATGTGTTGGGCTGTCTCTAAGCCATCTTTGCCTAATCTGCACCTGTTTAGTGTGGTAAACTTCTGCTTCTATGGTTCAAATGCTTAGTGCCCGTTTTTGTGTTGCTGTGATCAGTGCTGTCATGTAATCCAGCCCTTTTCAGCCATTGGTAGGACTTCCTAATGTCTGCCACCTCAGCTATCTAATGATACATTCCACGTAGGATCTTTTTTGTCATAGCACTTCCTCTGCTTGATGTTCCTCCCATGTCTTCTGCTGCCTCAGACATTTTTTCAGCAGCTTATCTTTGAGTTCATCTTACTGGATACTCTGGAGTTTGTCCAGGATTCACCAGACTCTACCCACCCTCTTTCTGGTTGGGTGTTGGACTTGGGGTAAAAACCTCCATACATTATAAGGAGCTTCTAGATCTTCACATTAGTAGCTTCCATGCCCTACTTTGGCCAGCTCATTATATTGGCAGAGTATCTGATGACTGGCAGGGGATATATGTCGATTGCATGGTTCTTGTTCTTCCCATTGAGTTGCTTCTTTTCCTTTAGTGGTACTTGGCTGTTGCTGTCTTCCTTGCCTCCTTGTTGTAGTTCCCATGTGACTGTGGGATACCAGGGTACTTGTGGTGTATCTGTATGGCTGTTAATGTGGCCTGCTGGTAGTTTTACCACTTCCCTCTCTTGACTACCATCTGGCCACATTTCTCCAGTCTGAATGATATCCCAATATCATTGTAGACCCATGTCAGGTGGAACAACAAGTTGATGTCTTGTTTACTCTTAGCATACAGCTTAGTGTCAGTAGAGGAGATGACTGATAGTACTTACAGATTTGAATTTGTATTCATATCCAGTCGTTGTGAGTATCTGGCTGGGGGGAATTCAAGCTGATGCAGAACAGCAGTAGAGACAGTGCATCACCATGGTATATGCTACACTTGATGGCCACTTGTGGGAGCTGTTTTGAGTTTCCTTTGTTGTCTTTCATAGTTCCATAAGTTCTTGAGGAAAGTCCTTAGTGTCCTCATGACTTTGTATCACACCAGGCATTCACAGATCCATGTCCATGGCCCTGAGTCTTGGGCTTTCTTGTAGTCAATTCAGACTGGGCTCAGTTCGGTTTGTCTGGATCTGGAGTCTTGGGTGACTGCTCTGTCTATGAACAACTGATATTTTGAACCCCTGGTGTTGTTCGCAATGCCCTGAGCTGTGCTCTTATATTGGCCTGTACATGAGTCCTGTAGCTTGGTGACTATGATTTCCATGTCGTGGGGAGCCAGGTTATTAGCCAGTAGTTGGCTAGTGCTCTTGTCTTGTGGGGATCTTTCATCATCAGCACCATCCTTCCTTGTGTTAGCCAGTCTGGGCAGGAACCTGCTAAAAAGCTGGTTCATTTGTGTTGCTAGGCCTTCATGCACTACTGTTGGTTTCTTTAGTCAATAGGTATGGATCATGTGTTGGCCAGGTGCTGTCCAGCTCTTCATGTTCTTGACTTGCTGTTGGATGCCTGCTACTGTGATGGCAACTGGCTCCTGTTGTGGGGGATTGTTGTGATCTGCTCAATGCTTTGCACTGGTGTTATGTGCCTTCTCTTTCTCCCATACGTTCTTCCAGTACTGTTTAGTTTCTGCTGTTGGTGACTCTGCTGTTACTATGTTGTTGCATCACAGTTAGGAGTACTCCTTGGATGTTTCTTTAGAGAACAGGACATTTATCTTCTCGGCCTTTGCTTCTGTAGTGCATCACTTTAGCCTGGTAGCCATTGCAGTGAGCCTTTGTTTAGCAGTTTCCAGGGTCCTTGTATTGTTTCAATAATCAAGTCTTACCCTTAAATCTTCACACCCTTTTGTAAGGCCAACTGACTTTTCTTTTCTACTTTTTTTCTATGTAAATTTTGGAAAAGTTGAAATATTTGGACATGTAATGAGAGATTTGCTTCCATTGCTTTGTCTAGCTTACTTCAAGAAAATTTCCGAGATAGTGAAACAATCAGGAAAAATAATAATAAATGGAGTAGAACTAAGCTTTACCAGGAGAGAAGTCAGAAGCAGCATTTATTTATTCATTCATTTAATTTTCATGCCGTCCATCTTCCCTACAAGGTGATTCTTGAGGGGTTTTTTTAGCTCTGAAAAATACTCAGGTACCTGAACTGCTATCATAGTGAAAAAGTCAAGATTCTGAGAAGAGGGCATGGAAAAATGGATTCAGTTTTCAGGAAGGCAGATACTAATGCATCTTAGAAAAAAATACTGACCAGTTTACACTTTGGAAGCAATTGCCCAGTGAAGTGCTGGATTCTTTTTCACTGGACACGAGAGACAAAAGGACATTCATCTTCAGGGGTTCATTTAAATTCCTGTGTTGAGTAAATCCTTGGATTGAGAAGCCCTTTCAATTTTATGGTTCCATTTATTATCATTTCATAACAGCTAAAGGCGCTCTGCTCTTTTGAAGGTAATATTTACTCTGCTTCTTAGCATTAAAGCCTCTGGATGTTGACAGTTGCTATGAAAAGTTTGTGCTTCTCCCCCCCCCTTTTTTTTTGGTCCAATGCACTGCTTTATTTTGAAATCAGGCAAATAATAGGTCTTTCAGAATGCACGGCACAACATTTTGTGTCATTCCAAATGCTCGACAATGTATTATATCCAAAATCAGCATTGAAGTAGATGTTAACTTGTTTTTGGTCTATTGTCTCTTATTATGATGCTAATCCGGTTATTGCCGCACAAACATTTGTTTGCAATTATTTTTAGAATCTGCAGGTAGATTTTTGGCTTCTGTAACTTAGCATATTATACATATCTATGAGTTGATGGGTTGTAGGGAACAATATTGTGGCTTTTTCACAAGCTGGGAACAAAATTCTGGACTTTATAGACCAGCCTTCCCTACCAGGTGAACTCCAGATAGGTTGAATGGCAGATTCCCAAAATTCTTCAAGAATCCAAGAGAACCAATTGGGAGGAATGTGAAATAATCCTTTGATCTTGTCTGCCCTTCTCAGTGTGTACAAATTGTGAGAAAATGTAATTTTTTCCCTTATCTCCTAAGTTATTCCAGTATAAATCTAGTGCAAGGTAAGCACAGATTCTCAGCTTCTCCCATATTGTGCAACGGGAATTGCAGCTCCGTCATAACTGATGAAATTATTTTCTCATTCCTTCTCTCATCTAACTTGCCATTCTCAAAAAAATAAATAAATCAATTGGCATTGAGTCCGACCAGTTCACTATATCCTATCCACATATATATGGTATGGTTCAGTGAAGATGTTATTTTAGATGCCAGACCTGAGGTGTAACTTCCTCTTAAAACTATTCAGACACCTACTCCCGTTATTATTGCCAACTTTTTAAAGAGCTGACCGTCAACTCAAATTATGAAACACTTGGAAAACAAGAGCTACCAAAGTGATAAAGGGAAACAAGTCCTGGCATTTTGCATATTGTTGTGTTACGTTTGCCATCTAATGAAAGATGGCATTAATTTACTTAATTGTATGGATTTTGATTCATTCTTCAGGAAGTAACACAGTGTGACATGCATACATTGTGGGAGTTGAAGAGATAACTAGTTCTACAGAGGATCTAGATTTGAATAGAGGATCCATGACAGGGGTGGGAACAAAAGAAGAAATACCGACTATAGGTTGTTGTCGACTTACGACCACAATTGAGCCCAAAATTTATGTTGTTAAGTGAGACATTTGTTAAGTGAATTTTGCCTCATTTTATGACTTTCCTGGCCACAGTTGTTAAGTGAATCACTGCAGTTGATGTTAGTAACACAGTTGTTAAGTGAATCACTTTTCCCCATTGACTTTGGCTTTTCTGAAAGTCGCAAAAGGTGATCCCATGAGCCTGGGACACAGCAGCCGTCATAAGTATGAAGCATCTGAATTTTGATCACATGATCATGAAGCTGCTACAAAGGTTGTAAGTGTGAAAATGGTCATAAGTCACTTTTTCCATTGTCACTGTAATTTTGTAAATGAACTGTTGTAAGTCGACGACTACCTGTATAGAGGGAAATGCCTACGAAAGAAAAATGCTTACACCACGGTTAGCATCCATATCTTTGAGACAGAGGTAGTGCCAGACAGAGGCTTTAAGCCAAGTATTTGCTGGTGGGTTTGTATCATCATGCATTAAGTTACACTCTTGCACCCAAACTAATATATAGCAATAGTATTTAAAATTGTCTCATATTGCTGTATGTTTAGAGTAGTTTGAGAAGCATGGATGGAGGTGATCCTATGAACATTGTGTGCTTGGATTTTCAAAAAGTTCCTCTTCATCGAAGTCTCTTGAGTAATATTAATGGCTGTAGGATAAAAGAATCTTGCCTTTTATGAATTGTTATTGGTGAAAAATCTAGACAGCATACTAAAAAGCAGAGACATCACCCTGCCAACAAAAGTGCGTATAGTCAAGGCCATGGTTTTCCCAGTTGCAATGTATGGCTGTGAAAGTTGGACCATAAGAAAGGCTGAGTACCAAAGAATTGAGGCCTTTGAACTATGGTGCTGGTGAAGACTCCTGCGAGTCCCTTGGACTGCAAGGCGTTCCAACCGGTCAGTCCTAGAGGAGATCAACCCTGACTGCTCTTTAGAAGGCCAGATCCTGAAGTTGAAACTCAAATACTTTGGCCACCTAATAGAAGGAAGGACTCACTGGAGAAGAGCCTAATGCTGGGAAAGGTTGAGGGCAAGAGAAGAAGGGGACGACAGAGAATGAGGTGGCTGGATGGAGTCACTGAAGCAGTAGGTGTGAGCTTAAATGGACTCCAGAAGATGGTAGAGACAGGAAGGCCTGGAAGAACGTTGTCCATGGGGTTGCGATGGGTCGGACACGACTTCACAACTAACAACAACAACAACAATTGGTGAAAAAACAGTAAGTAAAGAATAAACTAGAAATAAGGAGAGATTTCCTGACAGAACAATTAATCAGTGGAAAGGCTTCCCTCCAGAAGTTGTGGAGGCTTTTGAGAAGAGATTAGACAATCACTTGTCTGAAATGGTATAGGACAGTGGTTCTCAACCTGTGGTTTGCGGTCCTCTGGGGGGCCATGATGTCATCAGAAGGGGTCCATGATGGTTTGAAGAAATGTTATGATTTAAATCTTGAGTTAAGTCTTGGGGGTCCGTGACCATGATCCATGACCATAAAAGGTATTTAAAGAGGATCCGTGATGAAGAAAAGGTTGAGAATCACTTGTGCAGGGTCTCCTGCTTGAGCAGAGGTTGGACTAGAAAAACTCCAAGATCCTTCCAACTCTGTTATTCTGTCAATAAAAATAAATAGACAATTTCCTCGTTAGTGGGACGTAGGGAATGAACAATCTGGCTTGCTGGTAAGAGGTTTGCTGCCCAAATTAGCAGAAGAGACTAAATTATTTAGGATGAGAAAAAGCCAATGTTCCTGTAAAACCTCAGAAAGGTCTCTTAAACCTGGATGAATTGTGTTGTATGGCAAATGCAATTCAGTTTTTAAGTACAAGTTGCATACTAGGGTCAAAAGACCACATTCATGTGGTCTGAACTGTAACTAACCAAGAAAAAGATCTTGAAGTCCCAGAATGGGAGCAGAATGGAGATGTTGACTTAATGTGCAGCAGCTGTAAAATAAGCCAGTTCTTTGCTAGGGGTCATTAGGAATGGTATTCAAAATAAAAACGCTGACGCAATCGTGCCCTTATATCAACCTATGCTCTGTCTGTACCTGGAATACAGTGTACAGTTCTCACTGACGCTTGCAAAAAAGGATAGAGCCGAGCTAGAAAAACTGCCAAAGTGGCAGTCAAAACGTTTCAGAAGCTTAAACGTCTTCCATGTGAGAAAAAGCTAGAAACTTAGAGGGGAAAAAAATACAACCAAGGAGACACAAGATTGCATGGCATGAGGAAATTAAACAGGGGAAAGCGTTTCTACCTCTCTGAAAGTACGTGGACCAGAGCCAATCCTATGAAGCTGATTGAAAAGGGATTTAAAACAGACAAAGAGAATGCACTCCTTCGTATGACATAGTAGAATATTATATAAAATTGTGGTTTACCTTATAACAGGGCATGGCAGGAGCCCCCCCAATTGAATGGCTGGATAAATTTATAGAAGGCAAGCCTATCAAGAGTTATTGTTTCTGAAGACAGGGTGTTCTTTTACAAGCTGAGTCAGCAGGCTTCCAAAGACCAGTTGCCAGGAAGCAACCATAGACGAGGGACAGGTTTCCATTTCCGGCAAGCAAGCCCTCCAGAGGTATCTGGTTGACCATTTTGAGAAACAAAATGTTGGATGAAGATGGCCTTAGTAGTCCAATCCAGCAGGACTGCTCCTGCGTCTTTATGTCTAGCTACCATGTTGGTTTTTCCCTTCAGTTCTGACTTTGGGTCATTCTAAGGCACTGAAGGAAATAAGAATGGCAGTGCTTTGCTCAGGGTTTTTGGAGCGCTGGACCAGATCTTTTGGTTGGGCATTGGTAAAGGTAAAGGTTCCCTCGCACATGTGTGCTAGTCGTTTCCGACTCTAGGGGCCGGTGCTCATCTCCGTTTCAAAGCCGAAGAGCGAGCGCTTGTCCGAGGATGTCTCCGTAGTCATGTGGCCGGCATGACTGGACACCAAAGGCGCACGGAACGCTGTTACCTTCCCACCGTAGTGGTCCCTATTTTTCTACTTGCATTTTTTACGTGCTTTCGAACTGCTAGGTTGGCAGAAGCTGGGACGAGTAACAGGCGCTCACTCTGCTACGCGGCACTCGGGATTCGACCCGCCAAACTGCCGACCTTCTGATCAACAAGCTCAGCGTCCTAACCCACTGAGCCACCGTGTCCCTTTTTGGGCATTGGAGAGGAAGCAAATTTCTTGAACTTCAGTTGGTATCTGAGAAAACAATATCCTGCTCAGGACTTGGCCAGAAGGAATATGGTTGACTTTTGGCTTACTTATCAGGTAGATGGAGAGACCCAGGAAACAGACCTCGAAAGACAGAGGAAGTGAACAGCCAGAGGACAGTGTGTGCTTTTTATGTTCAGGAACAGCGTTAGCAAATGGAGAATAAACAGATTGTGATTTCAGCTCTTCCCCATCTTGGGACGGAAACCTTCTTCTAGGCATCCTTCTTATACAAGCACTTTGTAGTAGAGTTGTCTTTTTAAAAGAGGCACTTCATTCTGCCGGTGAAAGAAGAGGAAATTTCATTTTTAAGGAGATAACCTGCCCTGTGCACACAAATGTATATAGGGAACTAAAGAAGCTTCTTGGATGACAAATGAAACATTTTTAAAGGAAAAAAAAAACCCCAACCAAGTCCAATTGCCTTTTGGAAAAGCACCTTTGGAACAAATGTGACCTGAATGATGGAGTATTTCAGGGGCGTGTGTCTAATTCATTGAAAGATAGAAAGATACAGGAAGCGGATCTGGTGTAGTTGCGAAAGCTTTTAACTTTAATTGGTGTTCAGTCATAAGACTGCACCGTTACAAATAGCTGCAAATGCATAGAAAGGTTCAAGAAAAAGACTAAAGTGCTAATTATGCTTCCCATAATAGAGACTTTAGTAAATATTATCATGTTGATGATTCAGTTACCAAAATATAATTGCATCAACATCGTGACAGCTGCAGTCGCTTGGTTTATTTCCTTTCGTAAATAAATATCTATCTCTATCACCTCTTCTATCTGTCTGTCTCTCTAATCAATCTATCATATATTTCCTTTCTTCTTGACTTCTGTGGACATCCTCAGTGGAGTGTAAGGGGGAAATGATACACACGATGACAATGTCATCGTGCAAATGCCACAACTTCCATATCCACATCAGAGTTTGGGGTGCACACAGGTAACAACAGTCTTTTTGCACAGTAGCATCTTCACTTTGAGTCCTCTTTGTTCTCTACAGATGCCATCACTTCCTATGTTCCCTCTTTCCTTTTTAAGGATTCTCAACAGATTTTTTTTTAGAACAATAACATCCTATAATTGTAAAGCAAGAATTAAAAACATAGCAACAGAAATGATAAACGTGCTTGGTGAAGACCATTAAATCAGATTCCTCTCAAAATGAGTGTGTGTTTTTTTAAATAATTTTCATAATAAAAGGTTTTTACCTAGGCTTAAAACTCTATAGAAACATAAAAAGTAGGGGGGAGAAGAAAATATGAAGGAATAAGGGTCAGAGTAAAGGAGTAGGAAAGAAAATGAAAGAGTATTTAAAGAAACAACTTTTGATCTTCTTTGCAGCAATTACAAACATTACATCCTCAGCCTCCCTTCTTCCCATACATAAACCTTTTTAATCAACAAATCCCCAAATCAACAGTTCACTTTTATCCATTCACAGAAAAAAGCCATAAAAGTTTCCAGTCTTTTGTAAAAGTACTTGTTGTTCCCTCTTAATCAAACAAGTTGGTTTAGCCATTTTTACAAACAGCCACCTTCAAAATCCATTCCTCCATTATAGGAGTTTCTGTAATCTTCCATCTTCATGCATATAATAGTCTCACCGCAGTTACCCTATATAAAATCAGTTGTCCGTGAGCCTTTTGTGCTGACTGTCCATAAGTTCTAGTAAGTAAACTTCCAGTTTCAGAAAAGTTCCAGTTTCATCTGAATATTATATTTTTAAAATCTCTGCATCAACCTATGTATTTGTATCTAATATATTTTTGCTTTATCACATCCACTATGCATGATAAAATGTCCCTTCATATTTTTCACATTTCCAGCAGCAATTCTGAGTACTTTTATACATCTTAAACAATTTCTTTTGTGTCATATAACAACGGTATATCATTTTCCAAAAGTTCTCTTTTCTCTTATGAATGAATGAACCTTTATTGTCAAAGTACAACCATGTATACATTGAGATTGGCTGAGCCTCCCTTCATGCCCCCCCATCCCAACTCACAGTGACAACAAACCCGCCATCTTGTTACACCATGTGAGCTGATTGCACAACACACTGGCCTCGCAAGTCAATCATACATAAAGTTATTTCCCGTTCAAGAGCCTGACAGCCCACGGATAGAAGCTGTTCTTCAGCTTTGTTGTGATTCAGGGTCAGCCTGTGGGTTCGGCAGTTGGGTCTGATGACTCAGACGAGGGGGAGGAGGGGGGTGTTGAAGAAGAACTTGCTGATGATGGCTTGGAGGCTCCGCAGAGCCCCCAGCCAGGCCCCTCTTACTTGGTGGAGACCCAGCTGTGTGAGCCCGACAGTGTGGATGAAGATGACCCACAGCTGGCCCTGTTCAAGGACGCCCGACGCAGGAGGCAGTCAAGTAGGAGCAAGCAGAGAAAGGCTGTGGGACTTCTCGGAAGGAGGCAAAGAGAGGCCACGCCCTGAACTCTTATAAAGGGAGTGTTTGGGGGAGGGCTGGTTTGCTGAAAGCAACCGCTCCGATAGAGGATCAAAGCTCCGGTATCTTGTTTCATGTTTTGTTTGTTTGTGTAATAAATTTGGCAGACGTATTCCAGCCTCTGCCGTTTGTACAGGGGTTGCCTTTCTGCAAGGCCGGTAGCAGGCTGGTACAGAACAAGCTTGTTGGTACGGCTGGCTCTACTCCTGTATCTCCTACCTGATGGTAGGAGAGTAAAGAGGTACCGACCAGGGTGTGAGTCGTCCCTGAGAATTTTCCTCACTCTTCCAAGGCAGCGAGCCCTGGCGAGGTCATCCAGTGGTGTCAGGGGACAGCCCACGATGTCTTGTGCTGTGCTCACCACCCTCTGTAATGCTTTCCCATCTGCAGCGGTCAGACCAGCATACCAAACCACAATACAGTGCGAGAGGACGCTCTCTATAGTAGACTGGTAAAAGAGGGTCATTAGCCGTTGTTCTACCCTGTTCTTCCGCAAGACCCGGAAGAAGTGGAGTCTCTGATGGGCCTTTCTGGCCACCTGGGTTGTATTGACTTTCCAGGTCAGATCTTCACAGAGGTAGACTTCTAGGAATTTAAAGGAGGAAACTCTTTCCACACAGCCCCCCCCTGGGATGTAAAGTGGGACAATATGATCACATCATCTCCTAATGATCCATTTGGATGTTATTTATGTGGTTGTTTGTTTATATCTCGCCTTTATTATTTTTTTACAAATAACTTAATTTCCCCCTCAACAACAACCCTGTGAGGTGAATTAGGCTGAGAGAAAGTGACCAGCCCAAAATCACCCAGTCAGCTTTCATGGCTAAGGTGAGAGTTGAACTCACTGTCTCCCTCTTTGTAGCTTGGTGCCATTTTACCACACATTATTCAACTTGCTCAAAACGAGTACTTTTACAACACACTTTTGCCTAATGAATTGCAGGTCAACTCTTGATGAATTGCAAGGAGTTCTGAGGATGTGTGGCAATGATTGTGACATTCCTACCACAAGGTACCCTTCCATCTTGCCTGAGTTGGTCACAGTCTCTTCGCAACATGGAATGGGAAGTATTACTCCATGCTTGCAATTACAAAAAGATATTAAATTAACTAAAGAAAAGCAAAATCAATACATTACACCTATAACAAGGTTAAAAAAAACAACCCACTTGTTACCGAAAATGACAGGAGCAGGAAGGGAAATAACCTCAGTTTCTTCACGAAATCAAAAGAAATTGCCTCTATTTCTGTCCTACCTGTTCTTCAAGGATGTGAGGCTGGTCTGTATAACTTTGTTCTGTTTTATTTTATTTTCTCTTCGGTGAAATTGCTTGGACTCTGCGTGTCATTTAACATAACATGCACACATACATCCCCCAAAGGAATCCAACATTTCCTGGCCTACATGTTCTGCTCTGTATAGTACATTACACTGATTTAATATTTCTGTATTGATAGTCTAGACCAGGGGTAGGCAACCTCGGCTCTTTATGACTCGTGGACTTCAACTCCCAGAATTCCTGAGTCAGCTGAGTCCACGAGTCATAAAAGAGCCGAGGTTGCCTACCTCTGGTCTAGACTCTAGGAACACTGCTAGATGCAACAGAAGCTTTCAGCAATTTGTGTTAGAATTTTTGCAAGCAGTGTTTAGAATGTCTTCTGTAGATAATATAATGAATCTTAGTTTCCATGATGACTGGAATGGTATGTTGAAGAAAGACTGTCTTTCAATTTAGAGGTAGTCCTTGGCTTAAGGACCATAATTGAGCCCAACATTTCTGTTGCTAAGCAAGACAGTTGTTAAGTGAGTTTTGCCTCATTTAATAACCTTTCTTGCCACAGTGAATTAGTGCAATTAAGTTAGTAACACGGTTGTTAAGTAAATCTGGCTTCCCCATTGACTTGGTTTGTCACAAGGGTGCAAAAGGTGATCACATGAACCCAGGACACTGCAACTGTCATAAATTTATGCCAGTTGCCAAGCGTTTAAATTTGGATCACGTGACCATGGGGATGCTGCAACAGTCACAAGTGTGAAAAACAGTCATAAATCAATTTTTACAGTGTCATTCTAATTTTGAACAGTCACTAATGAATAGTTGTAAGTCAAAGCCAACATTGTTAGGCTGCATGAACAGAGGGATAGAATCAAGATGACGTGAAGTGTTAATACCACTTTACAATGCCTTGGTAAGGCCACACTTGGAATACTACACCCAGTTTTGGTCACCACGGTGTAAAAAAGATGTTGAGACTCTGGAAAGAGTACACAGAAGAGCAACAAAGATGATTAGAGGTCTGGAGGCTAAAACATATGAGGAATGGTTGCTGGAATTGGGTATGTCTAGTTTAATGAAGAGAAGGGCGAGGGGGGACATGATAGCAGTGTTCCAGTATCTCAGGGGCTGCCACAAAGAAGAGGGAGTCAAGCTATTCTCCAGAGCACCTGAAGGCAGGACAAGAAACAATGGATGGAAACTAATCAAGGAGAGAAGCAACCTAGAACTAAGGAGAAACTTCCTGACAGTTAGAACAATTAACCAGTGGAACAACCTGCCTCCAGAAGATGTGAATGCTCCAACACTGGAAGTTTTTAAGAAGAGACTGGACAGCCATTTGTCTGAAATGGTATAGGGTTTCCTGCCTGAGCAGGGGGTTGGACTAGATGACCTCCAAGGTCCCTTCCAACACCATCATCACCACCACCACCATCATCATCATCATCATCATCATCATCATCATCATCATCATCATCATCATTATTATTATTGTTATTGTTGTTGTTGTTGTTATTGTTATTGTTATTGTTATTGTTATTATTAAAGTTTTGACACCTGAGGCTGATTGACCCATTGTGGCAGCATTTTGTACTGTAAAGCCAGATTTATCTTTTGCTCTCCCTTTAAGGCTTTCCTCTCTCTCATCCAAAAGGAAAGTTTATAGTCATGGAGCTGAGAATTGAATGTGCTTCCATAGAGACAGGACAAGTCCAGGCATAGAACTGGAAGAGACTTAGACTCATGTGGTCAAGTGAAATCTGCCCAAACATCCTTTGCCTTTGCCACCACAGTTAGTCTCTTGAGCATGTAAACAAGTGGAAAAATGCAGATGAGCCAGGGAGAAGCAATGGAGCCATGTTGGTACCAGATCCTCACAACAGCCAGAAGATTGTTGCTTAAAAGCTCTATTGCTTCAATAGTTCCACCTGTCTCCATTGAAAAGTCCCCTTATTCTTTTAAAAAAGCTGACACTGAACAGACAATTTAAGGAACTATGTATTGCTTCCTTGTTTAATAATTTGCAGAGACTCCAGGTTGGGGATTTTCCAAGAAATGTTTAATTGTAAAGGGTTGCTAGTTTCCAGAATAACCCCATCTGATGTAGAAATGCCAAGGCAAACTGGGATTTTTTTTCCCTCTGGGCAACATTAGCTAGATTCATGTGTTGCAGTAAGCCAAGTTTGTTTAACTATGTCTTTGAATAAATCACTGTTGGTGAGTCTATACAACAAATGAAGCCAGGCCAGATCACAGTACTGTTGAATACAGCTTGGGAATCCAGTATGAATCTTATACCGTCTTCTGGATTGCACACAATGATGGCTACAACACTGCTCTGACAATCATAATTTACAAGAGGATCACAGCTTACAGATTATAATACTGTAAAACTCTTTCAGCTGAAAATTCAGCTGAAAGTAGATGGCCAGGCAACCGTTCTGCCTTTGCTGAGCTATAATTGCCATTTTATTTTGTGATACAGGTAAATCCTTGACTTATGATTGAAATGGAGCTTGACCTATGGTTGGTTGTAAATCATGACAGTCGTAAAGGGGATCACCTATGTGAACAGTCCCAAATTTATGACCTTTTTTCAAGCAGGTGTTAAACAAATAACATGGTCCCTAAGTGACCACCAGAGTTGTTAAGCTAATGCTGTGGTCCTTAAGTGAACCAATTGTTTGCTATGGATGCGTTTGGGGAAAAAACTGGAGATAAATGTCGTTTGCAAAAACATCATAAAACATGATCCTATGACTATGGGATGCTGCAAATGGCCATAAATGTGGGCCAGTTGCTGGACTCCCAAAATGCATTCACATGACTTGGAGGGGGGTAGCCATCAGAACTTTGGAACTGAGGCATAAATACCCCTAAGGATATCTGTTGTAGATTTGAATGGTCACTAAGCAAACGGTCATAAGTTGAGGACTACATGTATTTCAATGACCTCTTGATTGAGTTTTGCTGTATCAGTGGTGGACTAGAGCAATCATACAAAGAGGAGGATTGCCCTGAGTTTTAATGACTAAACTAGTATTTGATTAATAGGCCAAAAAGTAGACTAAGAGAGTACACAGTAGGGGTCAACTTGCACCACAGTGTTGTTTGGACCAACTTCCTGTCCTACAGATGATGCTGTGAATTATCACTTTAAAAAAAAGTGATGATTTCAGAAAAAGAGCTTCCATTTCTAGAGCATCACTTCTTGCCATCTTTTTGACCTGGCTGGGAATGATGGTTTTGGGGCCTTGAACTAAATTCTCAATTTTCCACCTCTGCCATTCTCAACTAAGTTTATGCATTTCCTATCGTTAGCTGAGTAGAGGAATAGTAGTAATGGGCGAAGTTGTTAGAATACAAAGATTGTGTCACATTGTGTACGGTATATAGGCTTGGAATACGGTAATTGGAAGATGGTTTCCTTCTCAGAAGCTTTTAGTGGATTTAGAACTGAACAAGAAAACAGAAAGTGAAAATGTGATTTTCTGCCCTGCCAATAAAAGTGCACCAATTTAGCTGAAGAAGGAAGGAAGTTAGTTACACTTTCATGATAATGTTAGTCATTTATGTTTTTCCCTTTGTCCTTCTAAGGGAGTGAGTACATTTCCTTCCATAATTATGGCAGGCAGTGGTGACATTAGAGATGAACCAAAGGGACATGTATCTCTGAAGCCTTCAGCGCCAAAATGCTGATGAATTTGTTCACCAGCAGCAGGAACCGTTTCTGTGTTTTGCTGTAGCAAAAACAACCGTTTTGTGATACCTTAAAAACTACACACCATACATTTGTTAAGCTGAACTGATTTTTTTTCTTCTCAGAAAGGAAATGTTAAAGGCTTATTTATACAACACAGGACACCTAAAAATAGAAGTGGTCTCTGAAAATGTGAATTTGCGAGTGCCACAGACATGAATGTGCAAACATATGAATCATAAATACATTTGTGGATGTGTTCAGTGTTGATTCTACGGTGGTATTCATTTTTTTCTGTACTGATGTAATTTTGACATTTGGAATGGATGTTACATGCCATGCATCTTCAACATTGAAAATTAATCGGAGGTTTGAAAAAAAATGTAAATGTTGTTGCCTACCTGCTCAGAAAGTTATTGTTTAGAAATAATCTGGGGTAGATCCTAAACATTTGCATTGGTATTCTGTTTTAGACTTTGAGGCTTAAATTTCACAGTGGTTGTGAAAAAGCCGTGCACCTTGGGTGCATTTGTTGTGCACATTTGTCACTGGTTTACTCCTTTGATGGCTTACAGTTGAATATTTGAACTGACTCGTTTGTGACTAGGAATGTGTCAAGGAGTTGGCAAAGTTCTGTGTCCATTTGTGGCTCCGGGAAAGAAGGATATGTGCAGGAGCTAGGCTTTAATAAGTGAGGAATGCAGGCAAAATATTTTGCTAAAATGCTGAAGCTTTTTTTTTTTCAAATCGAATTTCTCTGGATTGCATGTAAGCAGAGCAAATGTAAGACAAATAACAGAATTAAAAACAGTGGCAAAACTTGCATAAGTGAGTGGGATATCAGCACCATCAAAATATTGTAGATTCTTCCATATCTGCATCATCATCATCATCATCATCATCGTGGAGGGTATTAGGTTGAAAGCCTTCAGAGATTACGATTGGGATTGCCATGTTTCTCTGTCAGTTTTTCCTAAGCTAGAGTCATGCGGACATTTTGAATTTCAACTAACATCATCTCAGCACATAACAATTCAGTAGCATTTAATAACCATCTGCTCTGAATTCACTTGGCCACAAGGTCTAAACCAAAACTGGAGAGTTCTTGCTAGTAATCCAAAGCATGGCTAGGAGGTCAATTAAGTTTCCAACACGCTGAGGCCTGTTTCTTTCTTCTCTCAGGTTTGGGATTAAAAAAAAGTAAATCATTACAATATTTTGAAAACAGAGGTTGTCTTGAAATAATAGGCCATTTATTTGGATTAAGTTGATCAGTAAAATCCTTGGCGTTCTCTGAGCTTCGTTGCTTGTTTTTAGACATTTCATTACCCAACAAGGTAACATCATCTGTGCAAGTGAGTGTGGGGTTTTCTCCCTGTTTATATACAGTAGTTTATCCTGTCAGTTTTGGTGGGGATGTGGGTTTTTCTCCTTCGTAGTTCTTTTATTAGGACATTGTTTTATGCTTGATTATTTGCCTGGTGTTAACCCCTGTTTATCTGGATGTTGGCTGCTAGGAGGATTTTTTTATTTCCTTTTTAGCTTTTATTGTCTCTTATTGTCCATGTTGTGTAAATGTGGCTTATATTATTTGTCTGTTGATGGCTGATTTGTTTGAATGCCAAAATTTCCTAGCATTTTTAAATTTAGCTTAGTCTAGGATGCTTACAGTTTTCCAGTTGAAACTATGATTGAGTTTGTCCATGTGGTATAATAATAATAATAATAATAATAATAATAATAATAATAATAATAATAATAATAATAATAGTAGTAGTAGTAGTAGTAGTAGTAGTAGTAAAGTTGGAAGGGACCTTGAAGGTCATCTAGTCCAACCCCCTGCTCAGGCAGGAAACCCTATACCATTTCAGACAAGTGGCTGCCCAGTCTCTTCTTAAAAACTTCCAGTGTTGGAGCATTCACAGCTTCTGGAGGCAGGTTGTTCCACTGGTTAATTGTTCTAACTGTCAGGAAGTTTCTCCTTAGTTCTGGGTTGCTTCTCCCCTTGACTAGTTTCCATCCGTTGCTTCTTGTCCTGCTTTCAGGTGCTTTGGAGAATAGCTTGGCTCCCTCTTCTTTGTGGCAGCCCCTGAGATATTGGAAGACTGCTATCATGAGATTAAGGAGTTTTCATTGTGTCTTTCGGCTACTAGTTCGGTGTTTATGGATGTGTTCTGGTAGTCTTCTGTCTGTTTGTCCCACATAGTGGCTGTTACAGTCCTTACACAGCATGTTGTAGATGACTCCTGTGTTTTTTTTCTTTTTTGACTACTAGGTCTTTTGGTTTACTTAAGATATTTTGGAACACTTTAGTTGGTTTGTGTGCTACAGTGATGCCATGTGGTTATAATAGTCTGTTGTTTGTTTCTGAGATGTTTGTGATGCATGGTAATGTTATCCCTTTCATAGTTTGTGCTGGTTGTGCTGGAATGGGTTGAGTGGTCATGCATGGATATCCTTTGTATTGGAAGATGCATAGATGCTCTTTCCTTTTTCTGGTGTTCTGGATTGTATTCATCTGAATAATGTTCTCAGAGTTCCTTTTGTGAGAGGTTGGGTTGTTACTTTGGTAATGGAGCACTTGGTTAGTGTGAGCTGATTTTCAGTAGACTTTCATTTTAATTGGCTGCCTTTTTCTCTGCTGATGAGGATATCCAAGGATATCCAAGAAAGACAGTGTGCTGTTCTTTTCTTCTTCCCTTGTGAATCTTATTCCTTTTTAAAAAAACTCTTCGTGTGTCCTCTTTAATTGTCCCTTTATCATTATGAGCGTCATAATAAAAGATTGGGTATGTCTAGTCTAGGAAGGCCTGGAGGAACATTGTCCATGGGGTCGCGATGGGTCGGACATGACTTCGCAACTAGCAACAACAACAACAACAACAATGTCTAGTCTGATGAAAAGAAGGATTAGAGGTGACATAGCAGTGTTCCAATATCTCAGGGGCTGCCACAAAAAAGAGGGAGTCAAGCTATTCTCCAAAGCGCCTGAAGGCAGGACAAGAAGCAACGGATGGAAACTAGTCAAGGAGAGAAGCAACCTAGAACTAAGGAGAAACCTCCTGACAGTTAGAACAATTAATCAGTGGAACAAGTTGACTCCAGAAGTTGTGGGTGCTCCAATACTGGAGGTTTTTGTTTTTTTAAATCCCATTTATTTTTATTTTTTTTATTTATTTATTTTAATTCCATTTATATCCCGCCCTTCTCCGAAGACTCAGGGCGGCTTACAATCTAAGAAGCACAAATCAATGTGCTTAGCAATAGCCTTCATTCTATGTATATGCCTGCTTATTAGGGCTTTCGCCCCACCCCCAAGCGGCATTTTTACGAAGTCAGCTTATTGCCCCCAACAACCTGGGTCCTCATTTTACTTACCTCGGAAGGATGGAAGGCTGAGTCAACCTTGAGCCTGGTGGGACTCGAAGAGATTGGACAACCATTTGTCTGAAATGGTATAGGGCAGGGGTAGGCAACCTCGGCTCTTTTATGACTCATGGAGTTCAACTTCCAGAATTCCTGAGCCAGCTATGCTGGCTCAGGAATTCTGGGAGTTGAAGTCCATGAGTCATAAAAGAGCCGAGGTTGCCTACCCCTGGTATAGGGTTTCCTACCTGAGCAGGGAGTTGGGCTAGAAGACTTCCAAGGTCCCCGTTATCTGTTATTCTGTGTCATCTACATATCAACTAAAGAACAATTCTGAATGTTCAGGGGGAAGAAGAATATAAAGGCATTCGTATATACTATTTTTAAAGCTTAATAGGCTCCTCATTTGTTAGAAGTACCCAGACTATCTGTGAAGAATGCTCTTTAAATTGCTGCATTCCATTCTTTTAACAGGCGAATATACACATTTGGCAAAAAAAATAACCTAGCCAAACCTTTGTCCAATTTAAATGTTGTGGTTTAAACAGAAGTATAAACATCTGCCTAATTCTTTCTTCCCCACAATGAGTGGACTTTTAAACCTGCTTGATTTTGGCCAATTTATGCTCTTTGACTGAAATGGCTGCCGTTAGGCTTTCCAAGTGCTTTATCTCAACCCCCTGATACAACTTTGAAACTTTATACTCAAGCTGGTTACTAAATTAATCCCTTTCACCAAATATTCGAAGTTTGAAGCTAGCTCCCAAGCTCCCAAAACTAATCATGGCATGGCGTGTGAATGGCCCACTAAGCCTTGAGATCACACTAAGGATATTAGGCAAACACGTAGCTTTTTCTAAGGCATGGCCCTCAGATTATCTCACTGAGTGGTGCCAGGTAAAAAATGCCTCTCGCACCCTCTCTTAGCCTTTCCTAAAATCAGGAAAGCGGTAACAACACCCATCTGAAACCTTTCCTCCATATATTTTCTTCTCATCATAAACCTGCCTGTTCACTGCTGTTTCCCTGTTACAAGAAAATGCAATCCTAGGCAGATGGTGGGCTCTGATACAGATGCCCTGATGACTGAAAAAGCGATTCTGACTACTTTCTTACTCAGAGTTTTCCTGCTTCATCTTGGCCTATTTTAATTTGCCCTATTCCACCTCTCTAATCTTCATCAAGGATAGTCAACTTGGTGTCTGAATCAGGCCCCTGCAGCAGTTTTCTTGTCAGCAAATGAAGATGTGATAAAATGTCTATGTACAGTTTCATATGTAAGGCCAAGATAAAAGTTCTTCGAGCTTCAAAGAAACAGAGTCATCCTCATTTTATTGCATTATACAGCAGTGGTTGCTGATGCAGCCTTTAAAATTAAGCAGGAACTACTGGTTATCACAGGGGGAAAATTAAAGGCAAATTCCTTTTTATAATCCTACCAATAAAAGTGGAGAAAGAGAGGTAGGAGAGATTGACTAGCTAGCAGCATCCTTGGCTGATACAATCTGTTGATGTCATTTAAAAAGTTAGTAAATTCAATCATATTGACAGCCAGTGCTGAACAGAGGCATTCTGCTTCTACCATAAGTTTAATGTGAAATTTGGTTTTCATGTGAGCTTGCCTTTCCTTGGTAGTGCTAAAAAAAACATTTGATGATGAGGAATAAAGCTCTTTTTTGGAATTTGGGAGTAATGTTCTGGCTATATCTGTGTGCGTGTATTCTAAAATAATAAATGCAACTGCTAGATGGTGCTTTACCATTTGCAGATGTTCAGAAATCAGTTTGCCCAGCAAAATAGATCTCCAAGGTCTCTTCTTCTGCAACTCCTACTTTACAGATGTTCTGGATTTCAGCTGCATAATGCCTAGTTAGCATGGGCCTGTTGGATGTGGTTTATAGGGGCTAACTTGCAATAAATAATAATTGTACCTTAGAGTGTATAAAAAAATGGATGTCCATATATTGTTTCTGCCCCTGACATTTAATATTAATTTTTATGACATATATTTGTAGCCCATTGGAAGACTAATTCCACATCTGCCCTGCTTTAGTATGCTATGAAATCTGGATGACCTCTAGATGGCAGCAAAGAGATATAGAAAAGTGCAGCTCTTTGCTGCCATCTCGTGTTCATCTAGAATTTTGCAGCCCGCTTATGGTTTCAGTCAATTGGATTAAATAACCTTGCATTAGTCTGCCTATATCACAAATTTCCATACTTTTTTGGGCATTTTCTTTAATTTTTCTTATCTATGATGTATGTATAATTGTTCTGTTTAACTGAATCCACAATTTGGATTTTGTTGCTGGTGCAATGTTTTTCCCCCTTTTATAATTTAGTATAGGGGGTCTCCAACCCCCAGTCCGAGAACTGGTACCAGGCCATGGGATGCCAGCAACCGGGCCGTATAAACAAGCAAAGCCCCATCCATGAGATGTGGGCAGCACAGAAAACCAGGCCCCCTCCGGTCTGCAGAAAAACCTCTCTCCACAGAACTGGTCCCTGGTGCCCAAAAGGTTGGGGACCTCTGGTTTAGTACATACAAAAACAACAACCCAACCCATTCATTTCTATGAAATCTGAGAGAAAAAAGTTGCTCAGCCATATCAGACTGTCTAAATGTTCCACAGTAATACTTCTATGGAAATTTTAAAGCCCTAAGTGCCAACTGCACTGCAAACAGAGACCACAGTGGAAGGATTTTGAGGGTTCAGCATTAGGCCAAAGCTTATATCACACACATCTGAATGAGCTTCTGTGACAGCGACATGAGCCAGACGTCTTTATGAATGTAATTTAATCAATGAATCCGATTTAAACGATTGAACTTCATTATGTTTATGAAAGAATTTCAGACTTGCCTCACAACAAAACCTTTATCCTTTGAAAAGTTACATAACGGAGGGATTTACAGATTAGGTGGCTGAGTAGCTTTGCAGATAGGTTTTGCCAAAATATCTGGATTTGGTTAAAAGCTAATCAGGTGAAGCCAAACAACACCAGTCTTTTCAAAGCTGAATTTCCACGTAGCACATTGGAGAATACTTTCCATTTTATATCCTGTGTAGCAACGAGAACAGCCTGGGGTTGTTTTTGTACCATAATTTGGTGAGAGCAGAGGAAAACCATCAAGTATGCTCTCATCTGCAGCAGCCCCAAAACTTCTGTAATTATTCTAAATATCAAATGAGCAACTGCCCTTTTAATGAAAGTACTTGAAAGCAAATGAAATGACGAGATCTAACTATAGGAGCTCCTGATCCTCAGGAGAGGCAGTGAGAGATGCCTGCTGCCCTACTTAATTTAATTTTGTGAAAGAATCTGATGTGAAGGGCTGAAGTAGGTGGGTCATTCCTCTGGTCCAACAGAGCTCTTATGAATATCAGTGGAAGAGAATATGAATATGTCTTAGGAATATGTTTTCTTGTGGCTGGTCTGGACTTCCCTGTACCTGGAATGGCTTTTCTTCACGCACCTGTTTGAAGAAAAGCGTTTATAGCAGGGGGTCTTCAAACTTGGCCCTTTTACGACTTGTGGAGTTCAACTCCCAGAATTCCTCAGCCAGCTTTGGTGGCTGAGGAATTCTGGGAGTTGAACTCCACAAGTCATAAAAGGGCCAAGTTTGAAGACCCCTGGTTTATAGTCTGGTATTTCTCAAATAGCAGCCCTCGTTGCTTTTTCAAAGGGAAGGAATGTGAGTCTTCACTGAGCATAGATCCAAGCAAGTCCCTGATAGTTCTTTAGAAAAAAACCTAGTTGGAGATCTCTTTCCTTCCCTTCTCCATCCTCCTCCCCTTATTTGTTAATTTACTATCATTATCAGATGTTAGTATTTGGTTAGAAGGGCTGTTTACCCTTACAAATCCCTAAAGACAAGTGGTCTTATCTGTATTATTATTCATTTGCCTACACTGCTTTTTAAAACATGCCAGTTCTGTCATTGTTATTTCTTTTGGTACATACCAAGGGCTGACCCAAGTAGGCAAAACTGCAAAAGAAAGAAAAAGAAAAAAAACGAGAGAGAGAAAAGAACGTGCTTCTCAATCGTTTCTGAACGACAAACCCCAGGAGAAAAACCAATGGAAAGTATATTACCATAGGTCATTTATCCTGTTTGATCAGGAATCACACAACTGTACTAGCTCGTATTGGACAGTGACATATTAATATTTCTGTAGGGTTAGGAATTCATATAATACTTTGGTTCTCTCCAAAAGATCATCTGATCAACAGTTTTAAAACGTTAAGCATTTTCCTTCATATTGTCTTTGATCCAAACATTAACCTCTTCCAAAATAATCTGAGAAAACTATGCATGGTAGACAGGATAAATTCCAGTGGCTTAATCACAAGGGCCATTTCACCCATAATGATTCATAACATTTTCTAGACTTCTCTAACCATTATTATGCTGATACAAATGCAGTGAGGATAGGTTTTCCATTGCCTCTGTGATGGCTGGGTGATACTAGAAAATCATATAAATCACTAGTGGCATAGGGTCAGAGATACATATTTTCTGACCAAAGAGACAAGTTGACCGTGGGAGGATGTTTCCCGTCATTTTGCTGATGTATTTTTCATTCTGAATCTGTCGAGAAATACAGGTAGGCCTCAACTTACAACCATTCATTTAGCTCCCATTCAAAGTTACAACGGCACTGAAAAAAGTGGCTTATGACATTTTTCACACTTATAACCATTGCAGCTTTCCCATGTCATGTGGCAACTGGCTCATCTTTACTGTATGATGTTTGAGTATCCTGGGGTCATGCGCGACCTTCTGACAAGCACACTCTATGGGGAAGCCAGATTCACAGAGCACAACCATATGACTAACTTAACAATTGCAGGGATTCACTTAACAACTATGGCAAGAAAGCTCATGAAGTGGGACGAAACGCACAATAACGGTCTTGCCTAGCAACTGAAATGTTGGGCTCAATTATGGTTGTAAGTTGAGGACTACCTCTAGATCCTTTTCCAATTTCATCTAAAAAATCACTTGGGTTACATGGATTGATTGGCTCTCATGCCCACCCATCACTCTCTATCCCGTTCTAACTGATGCCTCCACTCCTGTTATTGTATACTGATTCTCTTAAATCTTCCCTTCTGTAAGGATTAGTAAAAATGACCTGAGATAGTAATAGCAATAGCACTTAGACTTATTATACCGCTTCACAGGGCTTTACAGCCCTCTCTAAGCGGTTTACAGAGTCAGCATATTATCCCCAACAATCTGGGTCCTCATTTTACCGACCTTGGAAGGACGGCAGGCTGAGTCAACCTTGACCTGGTGAGAATCGAACTGCTAACAATGGGTAGAGTTTGCCTGCAATACTGCATTCTAACCACTGCACCACCACAGCTGTAAAGAGTATCAGAGATACCTCTGATACTGTTGAGGAAGGCTCAAAGCTTGAAGGTAAAAGGGAGTCAAGCCTATTATCCAACTTCTGCCTCTGTTGTTTCCAGCGCATTTTGGAAGAATCCTGGCCAAATCTCTCCACCACTAAGCAGGCAGCTGCCGGTGGAAACATTCCCTGAAGCAGTTGTGGTAGCCGGGAATCACTGGCTCATGAGAGGGCTTCTTTCCTTCCTTCCAGACACGCTCCAATCAGTCATTAGACCCTGGCAGTAGATGAGGTTTCCTGCAGCAGTGCCACAGCTGGGTTCCAGATCTCTGGAGGACTGGCTATATGGCTTGACGGCTCCACAAATGGATTTGAGGTCCTTTCCTAGGGTGCAGTAGCAGAGAAAGAGAAAGCAATTGATCTACTTCAGTCACATCCCAAACCTTACTTCAAGAACGGTGTCCCGTTTGGAGCACCGTACTTAAAAAGCAGGATTCAAAGACATGGTTTGAACGCTTGGGTTTCCCAGTGTGTTGGAATCTCCAGCTAGACTGGAGGGAGGTGTTAAGAGAGGACCAAGCTTATAGTCCTTGCGCTGCCGAAAGTGGCACAGCATCCTTGAAGCCTTATCTGACCCTTCCCGAGGGAATGTAGTCAGTCTGGCAAGATTCTCGTAACATAGATGACTAACAATAATGCCTGCAATTATTCATGAGTGGTTCTTGTTGCTTGCACCTGACACCTGCCATTTGGGGAGTTATTTCATTTTTTTAATTTTCATTTTCATTTGATTATTTTTTTTTGCTTTGTGATAAGGTTTTCATGGTTATTATGCTAGTAAGTCTCCCAGGATCACTTTTTTTGTGAGATGGGGCAGCTACAGAAAGGTATTCAATAAATAAAATAGATATATCAGGTGCAAGAATCCAGGAGCCAAGATAGAGTTCAAAAGCACTATAAGTTTATTCCATGCTACTTATACCTGAGAATCTGAGCTACTAATGGTCAAGGTGAATTGGCACCAGTTAAAAGTCAGTGGACTTCAAAACAGGCTGGAGTTGGGTCTCTTTTAGGGATGTAGAGTCTCCAGACTAATGATGCATTTGGCTCTCAGATTCAGCCTGGTCATCTATCAAAAAACACACCTGCCGATGATGAGGAAACTTAAGTTCCATGAAAAAGTTTTGAAGGAGCTGGGAACGTTTAGCTTTGAGAAAAGAAGGCAGAGGATGTGTGTATCCAAATATCTGAAAGAATGTCACATAGAAAAGGGTTAAAACTTTTTCTTCTCATTCTTGAGTGCAAGAACGGATGGATGCAAAATACAAGAAGGCATATTCCAAGAAAAAAACATCTTAATAGTAAGAGCAGTTCAATAATAAATTCCAAGGATATGATGGTCTTCCATTCATTAGATGCCTCCAAGCAGAACCAAGATTTTTTTTAAAATTCTTGCATTGAGGGGGGCTTGATCTCACTGTCTATTAAACCCCTTCCCAGCTTTACGATTCTCACAGACACGCTGGATTGAACAAGAATGGTCGAACCAAGGATTAAACAAGAGGACAACATCTCTGATATTAGTAGGAAGTTTATAGAATCATATAAACTCATCTCTTATGTAATAATTTCATAAATTAGTCGGTCCCTTTATTGAGTCCATTGCACACTTCCAAATCGTAGGATAAGAAAGATTGTCCCGATAACTTCACTGTGACAGCTTTTTCTGGTGTTTCCTGCCCTTCCAGAAGACCTTACTAATAATTAGGTTTACTCTTGAATGCTGATTTGAAGGAAATATTGTACAGGATTCTTATAAGGCTATACACATAAGGGCATGCACCCAGACCTGTATTTTAGCTTGGTTTCCACACTTCTAACAAAGGAAATGCCTGTACATTAAGATCATTTGCAATATCTGATATTTGGAACTGTACAAGCATAGCAAGTTTTAAGAGCTTACATTTACTGTATCCTGGTAGAGGAAAAATATAATCATTTATTTATCACGGTTACAGGTTTATTTAAGTTAACAGATGCAGGGCCTAGGAGAGAAATTTGCAAATGGATCTGCAAGAGGAAAATGATGATATGTGGAATATCTGTCTTCTTTTTTCTGCCTAAACATACACCTGCCTATTTTGGGGCTTCGCACCAAGTTCGATCATAAATCTCAGACATTTAGCCCCTTATTCAGGAAATGACATACCTGACAGGCAGGTAATATGGCTATGCTAATCTCTTTACAGGTCGTCCTTGACTTACAACCATTTGTTTAGTGACTGTTTGAAATTACAACAGTGTTGAAATTACAACAGCACTGACTTATGACCGTTTTTCACAGTTGCGACCATTGCAGCATCCCTATGGTCATGGGATAAAAATTTGGATGCTTGGCAACTGACTCCTATTTGTGACGGATACGGTGTCATGTGATCCCCTTTTGTGACCTTCTGACGAGCAAAGCCAATGCAGAAACCAGATTCACTTAACAACCGGGTTACTAAGTTAACAACCGCAGCGAAAATTTTGGCAAGAAAGGCAATTGTAGTGATTCGCTTAACAACTGCGAGGAGAAAGGCCGTAAAATGGGACAAAACTCACTTGACATCTGTCTCACTTAGCAACATAAATGTCGGGCTCAATTGTGCTCGTACGTCAAGGACTGCCTACATTGCAATGAAGTCACGTGCTCAGAGAAGATTGGTTCATTGCAGTCCTGCATATGGCAAAAAGGAGTTAGTTCTGTATATAGAAATGCTTGTGTGTTTGTGTGTAAATATTAAGGCTTTTTTCCTCCTGCCTTTCCAAGTCAACAGATTTTGACTGCTCTTTTGATGCTTTGGCAAGCATCTGATCTTATGTTGATACAGCGATTATCTCTGGTTTGAAAATGGTTGGTTCCTTCTCTACCAAGTTCATTCTTTGCATGTATCCATATAACATTTGAAAAGAAAAGAAAATGATCTTTGTGTGGGAAGGGAGGAATATGTTATATAGAAAATTATACACTGAAATTCAGATTTACATTGCTTAGACCTACACCATTCATAGTGTCCATCATTCTAAGCCGTTAGCATTACAACTCGGAACATACAAAATAAGACATGAGCATAGAACATGATTTAAGTTTGTGATGCTATGGTCACAATCAGTTTTGACGGTAGATCTGGTTCCCTTCTTCTCAGCTTCCCGCTCTGCATTTTAATTAATTCCTCATTTTCATCTTTTATTTACTTTTGTTTATTGCCTCGTTCCTGATTTTGTAGCTATTGTGGTGGAACGTTTCACTTGTGTTTACGCTTTAAGCAATTACCTTTTATTGTTTTAATTATTTTGTACGTGTTAAATGTCTGCCTGTAATTGAATTTGTATTCGTTTCTGGGGGGGGGGGAAACCTTGACTCGAAGGGATACCATTTCAGGGGAATGGAAACAAAATCAGCCAGATGCCAAAACCGAATAAGGCCTGAAGGGCCTTCAAAAACTGCCTTCACCCACGACTTATTTCCACATAAACTGAAACACAGAATGTCAGTCTCTTTCCTCTCTCCTGTTAAGTATAAACAGCAGGGCAGGAAATTGCATGCTGTCATTTGCCTTTAATTCAGAACCTTCTCTGAAGCTGGCAGGTGTGTGAGTGCTGATGAACCCCACTAGAGCCTCTGCTAAGTCTGTTGGTCCAAGGGGCTAGGAAGAGAGCCTTGGGGCTTGCTAGATCCACCTGGAGTGCTGCGGGATTTAGCAAGGGCTGTGCTGATTGAGGAGATGTTGTTTGCTGGTGGCGCACAACGTTCTAAGGATGTGGTTAAGAAGCATAACAACAAACGGGGTTTCTCTCTGGCTGAAGGGTTAGTGCTGGTGGCTATATGGAAACTCCCAAGCCCCAAGCTACCTATCTTTTGTGAACAGTCAGCAATTTGGGAGATCAAGCCCTAACTCTGCTATTGTCAAGAACAGGAGATCTGCGTCTCTAACGAATATCAGAACTTAATCATAAAGCAGGTCAACTTTAGCCAAATAGCCTTCTACAATATAATGGTCATGTTATAGTCAACTTCTTATATTTGTTGCATCATCCTGATTTATGGAGGAGATAAAGGTGGTTGTGGAAAACACAGTTCAGTAACGATGGCAACGGTTATTTGATCTCACAATAATTAGCTAAGCATTTGGTTGCACAATCCTTTCACAATACCTCCACGGGTTAGTTCATTAAACCAAATTAGCTTTGGCTTGAACTTTCATCATATGTTGTCCTAATCTTGGCTTCCTGTCAAAAGAGCTGGAAAAAAATCTCTATTTCCACCCCCAATGTTTCTTCTCAAACCGCTCCATGTGGAGGATGCTGTGAATTGGTTTAATATATACAGCTGTGAATATACCAGGTTGAAACTGCAAATTACTGTATCTCCTTTGGGTCTTTAATAGATTTTGATATGCAGTCGTGTCTCATAAATCAAAGGATGCCATTTTTAAAAAAAAATTTTTTTGAAACAGTCCTATTTCTTTGAGCTTACTGTAACCCTGCATGCTGAAAATAACCACAAGGAAAGATTTGCCTGTTACTTTGCTCAGTAACAGAATCCCAGAATTGGAAGAGGCAATTTAGGTCACCAGTCCAACCAAGGAATCTAATTAAGGCATTCCTCAAGTTGGTTGTCCAATTTCAGCTAGAACATTTCTAGTGAAGAGAAGTTGAATATCTCCATAGATATTTAGGTCCGTTATCAAACTCTTCTTCCTGTTAGAATTCCCCCCCTCCAACAATTGATTTTGATTTTCTTGTCACTATTATTCCATATCCAGAATTCAGGAAGAACAGAAAAGAGACCATCACTTATTTTCCATGACAACCTTATTTCCTCCCAACCTCTCCTAATAAAATTTTCCAATCTCTTGATTTTCTCTATGGCCTTCTCTGAATCTGTTCCAGTTTGTATGGGGTGTGATTGAGGAATGGAAATGGGGTTTAACTAGCATAGAATAAAGTAGAATTATTACACTCCTCACTTTGGGGACTACACTTTTATTTCTTTAGGTTTATACCACTGAATCCAGAATAACTCATGGCAGCTTAAAAGGTAAAGGTAAAGGTTCCCCCGCACATACGTGCTAGTCGTTTCCAACTCTAGGGGCCGGTGCTCATCTCCGTTTTAAAGCCGAAGAGCCAGCGCTTGTCCGAGGACGTCTCCGTGGTCATGTGGCCGGCATGACTAGACGCCAAAGGCGCACGGAACGCGGTTACCTTCCCATCGTAGTGGTCCCTATTTTTCTACTTGCATTTTTACGTGCTTTCGAACTGCTAGGTTGGCAGAAGCTGGGATGAGTAACAGGCGCTCACTCTGCTACGTGGCACTCGGGATTTGACCCGCCAAACTGCCGACCTTCCGATCAACAAGCTCAGCGTCCTAACCCACTGAGCCACCATGTCCCTCATGGCAGCTTACAGTACAGTTAAATCCAAGATCATACAGCAAAATAGTCAAAACATTTTTCAAAAGATAAATGACGAATACAGTAATAAGAAACACAGAATAATAACCGGAATTGAAGGGATCAGTACAAACTTGATAATAGTGATAATAATGGACGGCCTTGTCTTAATAGCCTTATGAAACCTCAGCCTAGAGGCTAAACTTGGCTATTCCAGAAAATGAGGGCAGCCCCAGAAAAGTATTGTTTATATGTTTCCATTTTTTCTCATCTCTCCTATATGGGGAACTCGGAACATCTCCATCCAAGCTGAATTAACAGGATGACCCAGTTCCATAGGGTTAAGTGATCCTGAAGATATCTAGGAACAAAAGCCATTGAGCGCTTGATGGGTCAAAGGAGGGCATATTGAATTGTACCTGGAAGTCAGGGCCTATAAACCTATACCTGAGTGGCTTCCAGCTTGTAGATAGTTGTTTCCTACACCCAATTGCAGTTTCCAGGTAGCTCTCAGAAGCAAGCCCCAAACAAAGCATATTGCAATAATCTTGTCCGTGGCAAGGGGGGGGTGTCTCCAAACTTTAAGACTTGTGGACTACATGGCTGGCTGAGGAATTCTGGGAGTTGAAGTCCAGAAGTCTTTAAATTGCCAAGTTTGGAGACCCCTGGCCTGTGGCATTGAGGGTATAAATTATCATCACAATCTCCCATTCTAGGTAGGACTGCAATTTGTGTGCCAACTATAGACCTGACGAAACGCAGCCCTGTGAGTGCAGGAAAACTCTTCCTGCTCCTTCAGACTTTAATGAAATCTAAAATTGCCCTCTTTGCAGCTATTTTATGTTTCTGATTCATGTTCACCCTGTGATTAGCTACTATTCCACATAAAATGTCATGTTGGTATTTGTCCGAAAGATGACGAGATTTCAGGAGTACAGGACTGGATTACCTTAGATCAGGGGTCCCCAACCTTGGCAACTTTAAGACCTGTGGACTTCACCTCCCAGAATTCCTCAGCCAGCATGAGCAAGTGAATCAAAGAGAGAGGGGAAAAAAGGCAGCTCAATTCTACTTTTCAGAGCAGTGCAAAAAATCCTTTACCTCTTTCAATATCTCTCTTTTTCCCTGCTCTTTCTTCACTTTTAGTTAGAACTCTATCAGCTGACTTAGGACTTTGCATATATCTAGGTCACTTTTGGAAATTTTTTATTGGGCATCTGTGTATTTAACATGACTTACCACTCTCCACTAACTATACTACCCCCCCCCCCGGCAGAACAGGAGATGAGACAGCATTGTGTTCATCCCAGACCGTATCTTAGTTGTCATTTAGACGCATTCAGACAGCAAAATGACACTATTTTCCTGGAGTTTGCTGAAGCAGACAGGCATAAATTCAGCCTAAACTGAATTTGCTTCTGTAAGAACTCTGAGAATTTCAAAGAATATTTCCAGCTGATCTCCTCTGTAGAGAGACGCGGCTGTACAAAAAAAATGCCCTTCTTTTCCCTTTTCCTTCTACATTTTACAAATCTCACATACAACACTGCCCACAATCAACTATGAAGGAATATGCCAGCCTGACCTGGCACATGATTCACTCTTGTTGTGTTTGAAGAAGTTTTAAAAAAACCAAAACCCAGCAGTTTTGAGCAGCTGAAATCATGGATATTTCTGGATTCCCTCAACACGTGCAGAACGTTTCTCCTCCCTTGCTTGTCCCCAACCTACTCTGCTTTCTAAACTCTATAAAATTAAAACTAAAAAGAACTTTACTGTTTACATCATAAAACAAAGCACCAGCCTCCAGTGTAATTTCCTTTTAAGAACATTCTTTGATTCCATGTAGGCCACCAGAAGTGGTATTAGAAATGCGCTTTGTTTGTAAGTGTGCTTATTTGTCCAGGAAGAAGACAAAGATAAGCTGGGGTTTGATAATAACTAACCTGGCAGCTGCAGAGGATAGAGGTGAATGAACAAGCAGTCATTCCCTCCTCATTTTCTTTGAGTACCTCCAACTATTAGATCTGTTTCTTGGCCACCATGGTTGGAGATGCCCAGGTTAGTCTTGTGCAGACTTTCATTCTCTGGGTAAAAGCATGAGTGTCCAACCTTTTGGCTTGCCTGGGCCTCAATGACCGAGGAGGAATTGTCTTGGGCTGCCTTTAAGTTGAGGTAGTCCTCAACTTACGATCACAACTGAGCCTAAAATTTATCTTGCTAAGTGAGAAATTTATTATGAGAGTTTTGACCCCATTTTACGACTTTTCTTGCCGCATTTGTTAAGTGAATCACTTCAGTGGTTCAATTACTAACCCGGTTGTTAAGTGGATCTGGTTTCCCCATTGACTTTGCTAGTCAGAAGGTCGCAAAAGGGGATCGCATGACCCGGGGACACTGCAACCGTCATAAATGACAGCCGTCAGTTGTCAAGCATCTGAATGTAAATCATGTGACCATGGGAATGCTGCAACAGTCACAAGTGTGAAAAACGGTCATAGGTCACTTTTTTTCCCAGTGCCGTTGTAAGCACATTGATTTGTGCTTAGATTGTAAGCCGCCCTGAGTCTTCGGAGAAGGGCGGGATATAAATGGGATTAAAGAAGAAGAAGAAGTTGGATGGGACCTTGGAGGTCATCTAGTCCAACCCCCTGCTCAGGCAGGAAACCCTATACCATTTCAGACAAATGGCTGTCCAGTCTCTTCTTAAAAACTTCCAGTGTTGGAGCATTCACCACTTCTGGAGGCAGGTTGTTCCACTGGTTAATTGCTCTAACTGTCAGGAAGTTTCTCCTTAGTTCTAGGTTGCTTCTCTCCTTGACTAGTTTCCATCCGTTGCTTCTTGTCCTGCTTTCAGGTGCTTTGGAGAATAGCTTGACTCCCTCTTCTTTGTGGCAGCCCCTGAGATATTGGAACACTGCTATCATGTCACCCCTCACCCTTCTCTTCGTTAAACTACACATACCCAATTCCAGCAACCGTTCCCTATATGTTTTAGCCTCCAGTCCCCCAATCATCTTTGTTGCTCTTCTCTGTACTCTTTCTAGAGTCTTGACATCTTTTTTACATCGTGGTGACCAAAACTGGATGCAGTATTCCAGGTGTGGCCTTACGAAGGCATTGTATAGTGGTATTAGTACTTCACATAATCTTGATTCTATCCCTCTGTTAATGCAGCCTAGCACTGTGTTGGCTTTTTTGGCAGCTGCAGCACACTGCTGGCTCACATTTAAGTGATTGTCCACTAGGACTGCAAGATCTCTCTCACAGTTGCTACTATTGAGCAAGGTACCACCTATACTATACTTGTGCATTTGATTTTTCCTGCCTAAATGTAGAACCTTACTTTTTTCACAATTGAATTTCATTTTGTTAGATAGTGCCCAGTGTTCGAGTCTGTCCAGATCCTCCTGTATCTTAAGCCTATCTTCTGGAGTATTGGCTATTCCTGCCAGCTTGTTGTCGTCTGCTGAGTTCCCCATCTATCCCCTCATCCAAATTGTTGATGAAGATGTTAAAGAACACTGGGCCCAGAACAGAGCCCTGGGGCACCCCACTACACACTTCCTTCCATGTAGATGCAGTTCCATTGAGGACCACACGCTGAGTACGGCCTGTCAGCCAAGTTACGAATCCATCTGGTGGTGATGCTATCTAACCCACATTTTTCTATCTTATCAGTAGTAGGTTGTGATCTACTTTATCAAATGTCTTACTGAAGTCCAAGTAAATTATATCTACAGCATTCCTCTGGTCCACTAGTTTTGTCACTTGGTCAAAGAATGCAATAAGGTTTGTCTGGCACGATCTGTTTTTGACAAACCCATGTTGGCTTTTAGTGATGACTTTGTTTGCATCAAGGTGTTCGCTGATTTGTTGTTTGATTATCTTTTCCAGAATCTTCCCAGGTATTGAGGTCAGGCTGATAGGTCTGTAGTTTCCTGGATCTATTTTTTCCCCTTTTTTGAAGATGGGAACTACATCAGCTTTCTTCCAGTCCTCTGATAGTTCCCCAGTGCTCCAGGATCTTTGAAAAATATAGTTCAGTGGTTCTGAGATCACGTCTGCCAGTTCCTTGAGAACCTTGGGGTGTAATCCATCTGGGCCTGGTGATTTGAACTCGTCTAGGCTGGACAGGTGCTCACTTACCATTTTCTTGCCTATCTTAACTTGCGTTTCTATTCTGTTTTTTATGGCACTGGTTTGGGTAGGTTGGACTGTTTTTTCCCTTTGTGTAAAGACAGATGCAAAAAACGAGTTAAATAGTTAAATTCTTAATATTTGGAGTGGGGTCAATGAGTCTTAAAAAAATCCAGGTGTTTAAAAGCATTGTTAACAAGTTGGATTTTTTTACCTCATCTTTGTATTTCTATCTGAAATTTATAAGCATATAAGTTTTTTTTATTTTTGACTATGAAGAGCTCATTTCATTTTCTTCTATTTCTTCTTTCAAGTACTGATATACTATCAGTCCTTTATATAAATTTAGAATTTTCATGACACTAATAAAAATACAGAAATATAAAAACAATAGATGTTCTTGAAACAATTTAGGATTTTTTAAAAAACTGTGTTGATTCAAAATGCTTTCCTAATATATGATTAACTGAATCAAGGTATATTCATTTTCCTGAATTCACTTACTATATTGAAGTAATCATGCAGACTGACACAGTTGGTTAAAATAATTGGCTAATTTGTGGTCTATGTGTTCCATGATCTCAGGTATTTTATTTCTAATTCTCATTTATATAGAAACTAAGTTAATTGTATGAGCAAGGTTTGTAATTACGGTTTTGTTTGGGTGGAATGGGCTATGGTATCTTCTCACATTTGACAATGCTAAGAAGATAAACTATTGTTGAAGTATTATCCACTTTGGAATATAGATTGGAAACTAAATGACAGCCCTTGAGTAAAAAAAAATGTTATGCTTGGAAAATTGGAAAATTTGAGTAAAATTGCAATAATGACAAGCAGTCATTTTGATTTTCTACAAATTTAAAACAATGTTGTGAGTTGTTTTGTGGTGGAGTACATGACAAAATCAGCACATGAGATTAGTCACAGATATTTAAACTTTCCATGTACAACATTAAGTTTATTTATTTCAAATTACCTTTCTCCAAAGAATTTGTTTATTAAATATACATCCTGTCTTTTGTAATAGGAGCTCAGAGTGACTTACCTAGTGCTCTTTTGCTTCCATTTTCCCCCCACAACAGCCTAGTGAAGTACGGTTGATTTCCAAGCAAGTCAATAATTGAACTCTTTAAAAATTCTCCCAGTTTAGAGCTTACCATAAAAAGCCAAATGCACACAATACAGGAGATATAAAATAGGTAAACAGAGAACTAGAGAAATGTATATCTTAAAAGTTTTCCTTAAAACTTAAGGTCTTCAGGAGGTCAATACAAAATTGTGGGATATTCTCCTGACAGTGAATTGCAGAGCCAAGGGAGATTCAACAAGAGAGTTTTTCCTTAGCTTCCAGTAGAAACAACCCAGTCCAATCGTCCACAAAGAATATTAATAATTAAAACCAGGGCTTTTTTTCTCATAGAACGCTCAGAACGGAGTTCCGGCACCTTTTTTGGATGGAACCTTGTAGGGTAGGCAAGGCGGGTTGTATGACATGTGTGAGTTCCGGCACCTTTTTCTTTTAGAAAAAAAGCACTGATTAAAACACAGAACGTAGAATAATAAGGCTGGAAGGGACTGCCCGTACCTGGAGATCCTATACCATTCCGGACTTTCTTTACTCTTGACGGGATGGATACCTGATGTGATCATAGACAGAATAACAGAATAACGAAACAGAATAACAGCATTGGAAGGGATTTTGGAGATCTTCTGTTCTAACCCACTGTTCAGAGAAATGGCTATCCAAGTCTCTTCTTAAAAAAACCTCCAGTGATGGAGCACCCACAACTACTGAAGGCAAGCCAGTCCACTGATTAATTGTTCTCACTGGCGGGAAGTTTCTCCTTAGTTCTAGGAACATCCAGCTTAAAGCAGGCAAGGAGCTACAAATAGGGTAACAAAAGCAAGCAGTTGAAATGGAGGTAGTAGAAAGAGAAGCTGCTGTTGTAGTTGCAAGAGGAATTGAAGATCAGTATTGAAGCCTGGCCCACCTCTTACTACTAGTAATTCATGTGTCCTGGGCACGTTTTGCATTGGTGAGGCTCAACTAGGCATGGAGGCTCTCAATGTACAGTAAATAAGGATTATCTTTTATTTCTGCAGACAGGAAAGGAAAAAGCAGTCAAATACCCCAAGATCTCATCCATAATTTTTCCATCACATTATATGGAATAAGTTGAACTAAGCAGCTAGTTTTTTTTCATGTGGTGAATTGTAGTAATTAGTCATCAATTCCAATCACACTGTTTTATTTATTTATTTTCTCTTTGTCCTGCATTTTCTTCTTGTTTTGAAGTATATCTCTTTGTGTGTTTGTGTTTGAGGCAGGAAAATTTTTCAAGGATTGACTACAGTCAGAGTCAGCAACCCTAGCTGACAAGACATAAAAGCTGAATAAGTACAAGAACACATTTTTGCAGGCTGTCTTATCTTCCTTTAGGAAACTTATCTTAAATTGAGGGTTGTCTTCCTGTTACATAAATACAATAACAGGGAATGATGGGACACACAAGAGGACTCCAAAAGGTGGATTTTATTAAGTGGTCTGTGAACAAAAAAGACAATTTTTCATATAGTTCTAAACCATTCAAAGGATGCATTAAATCACTGCTAGCACTTTGAAGAGGAGACAGAAAGAAAAGAGAAGTCAACATCTAACTTTCCATAGCCAGATACCTTCCAGGTATGTCAAACTATGGGCCTCACAGTAGTAAACATGACAAAAAAAATGATACTAGGATTATATTAGTAGCATTGAAAGCATCTTTTTGCCCTTTTCAAGTGGTAGGAAGAGAATAAAAATCACATGAAACTGATACACATGTATCTGTCCACATTTTATGCAGTGAAGACCATCATCCCAACTCATAGTTGGGTGCTGTAACAACTAAAAACAGTGTGCTAATATTTATGTGTAAAATCCCCCCTCTCCCTCCTTCCTCTTTCTCGAAAGGAACTACACACTTGGATTATTTTAATTCTGGGAAAAACACATAATTTCCTCTTATTCTGCAGAAGGACTCTGAGAAACACATTTTCTTTCACTTGAAGCTTTTGTGTACAATCAGCAACAATGAAAGCATTCAGTTTGCAACTTCAAATCCCAAATTGGGATGCATATTTGATATCTTGGTAGGTGTTACACAGCTTTTGTAGGAGGGTGGCATGAATATCTCAGCTCCAGACAATGGACCGCATTGTCTTCTCTGTTACATTGGTGTAAAAGAGAACAGCCCATGCAGTGAAAGTGATCTCATAATCAAGGCAATTAAATAACAGTTATTTTGCCCAAACTGACCACAGCATTCCTTATTTTAACAGTCCTTTCACCGAGCCCTTTTCAGAAATTCAGCTCCATCAAACTTTTGCTAAGAGGATAATCCGTTGGACTCGTTGGAATGTGGTAAAAATGCCTAGGGTAAAAGAGATGGGATTCACCCATACAAGATGGCAATGATAGTTTTGCTCTATGGCTACTGCTGGCTTGTCTTTTGTCGATTGGTCCAATGCTGCCGTTAAATACAGTTGTGTCCTTGATCACACAACGCCATTGTTTTCTTCTGAGTCATTTCAGAGGCTCTTCTCTCTTTCTCTCTCTCTCACTGGATCCAAATATGCAGTATTTTCTAAAGAGAGAAGAACTTCACCCACTTGTCTGGAGTTGGGCAACGTGCCAGACATCCCAAAGGAAGAGCAGGGCCAGAAGATAGCAAGAGCTGACACCACAGTCTGTTTCAGGGCAGGTATCTCGGCAAGTGCCTGTGGTATTGACACCCAGATCCTCAACTCATAAGTGGAATGAGATAAAGCTGCAGAGGCTTATTGGATTTGATGGTATTGAGAACAAGTGAAGGCAACTGTAAATTGCTATTTCAAGGAATACTGGAAAAGAGGTGCCAAAAAGAAATGTGTTGGCTTGCTGGGTTTGGGGCTTAATTTGCTTTTGGTTGCATACACTTTTGTATATTAATACTTTATGTACTCATGTACATTGCTATCAGAAAACGTGGCGCTTAGCAGCAGATCAATATGGAAAGTAGTGGATAGCTTTATTATCCAAAGCAGCCTCCAAACTGAGTTAGCTTTTAGCCAACTTCATCCTGCCCCCAAAGTTTATTCCTGAATCACCTGTGAGTGGATACACTGTCCAACTGTTTGGAGTAGATGCCAAAGTGGGAGGGTGTGTGAAAACATTACCCTTGTTGTTATTGTTATTGATATCCCACTTCAGGGTGGTACGCAAAGCATTCTGTCGATTTTCCATGACATCCAGCTTTTGGTTGGGCTGAGAGAGAATTCACAACCTAAAGCCATCTGGTGTGATGCCATACGTAAGAATGGGTTTTGTCTTAGACCTTCCGAGTCCTAGTCTAAGGCCTTAGCCCAGGGGTCCTCAAACCTGGCCCTTTGATGACTTGTGGACTTCAACTCCCAGAATTCCTCAGCCAGCGTGCCTGGCTGAGGAATTCTGGGAGTTGAAGTCCACAAGTCATCAAAGGGCCAAGTTTGAGGACCCCTGCCTTAGCCGCTCTAGGGCACTGACTCTACATGAAAAACAGGCCCTTGTGGTGGTGGTGGTGTACAATAGAGGTCCTAAGCAGAGTCATATGGAGAAGCCTCAGTACAAAATATGATTCAATACAGGTAGCCCTTGATTTACGACCACAAGTGAACCCAACATTTCTGTTGCTAAGCGAGACAGTTGTTAGGTGAGTTTTGCCCCATTTTAACAACCTTTCTTGCCATGATTGTTAAATGAATCTCTGCAACTGTTAAGTTAGTAACCTGGTTGTTAAGTGAATCTGGCTTCCCCGTTGACTTTGCTGGTCAGAAGGTGACAAAGGGGTCACATGATCCCTGGACATGGCAACCATCCTAAATATGAACCAAGCGTCCAAATTTTGATCACGTGACCGTGAGGATGCTACAACAGCTGTAAGTGTATGAAAAATGGCCATAGGTCAGGTTTTTCAGTGCCATTGCTACTTAAAACAGTCACTTAAATATGAGCCAGCCGTGTGCTGCAGCTGCCAAAAAAGCCAACACAGTGCTAGGCTGCATTAACAGAGGGATAGAATCAAGATGACATGAAGTGTTAATACCACTTTACAATGCCTTGGTAAGGCCACATTTGGAATACTGCATCCAGTTTTGGTCACCACGATGTGAAAAAGATGTTGAGACTCTAGAAAGAGTACAGAGAAGAGCAACAAAGATGATTAGGGGACTGGAGGCTAAAATATATAGGGAACGATTGCTGGAATTGGGTATGTCTAGTTTAATGAAATAGGGACGCGGTGGCTCAGTGGGTTAGGACGCTGAGCCTGTTGATCAGAAGGTCAGCAGTTTGGCGGGTCGAATCCCGAGTGCCGCGTAACAGAGTGAGCTCCTGTTACTCGTCCCAGCTTCTGCCAACCTTACAGTTCGAAAGCACGTAAAAATGCAAGTAGAAAAATAGGGACCACTACGGTGGGAAGGTAACAGCGTTCCGTGCGCCTTTGGCGTCTAGTCATGCCGGCCACATGACCACGGAGACGTCTTCGGACAAGCGCTGGCTCTTCGGCTTTGAAACGGAGATGAGCACCGGCCCCTAGAGTCGGAAACGACTAGCACGCATGTGCGGGGGAACCTTTACCTTTACCTTTTAGTTTAATGAAGAGAAGGACGAGGGGTGACATGATAGCAGTGTTCCAATATCTCAGGGGCTGCCACAAAGAAGAGGGAGTCAAGCTATTCTCCAAAGCGCTTGAAGGCAGGACAAGAAGCAACGGATGGAAACTAGTCAAGGAAAGAAGCAACCTAGAACTAAGGAGAAACTTTCTGACAGTTAGAACAATTAACCAGTGGAACAACCTGCCTCCAGAAGCTGTGAATGCTCCAACACTGGAAGTCTTTAAGAAGAGACTGGACAGCCATTTGTCTGAAACGGTTTAGATGATCAGATGGATTAATGCTATTCATTCACAGTATAAGATTCAAGGTCAGATTATTTCACTATCGGGGCTTTCCCATAACCCCACGGCTGTTAACTTTAATGAACAGGTAACAGGAAAATGACATGGGATGCGGTGGAATGAAAATGAGAGCATGGGTATCTACAGGGAGCCAAGAGGGAGCAAAGGGCAGGCGATCATGACATATGTGTATAGACCAGGCATGATGCAAGCAGGTCAGGCGTGGTGATGGAAGGGCTAACTTCCAACCTTTGCTGATGACATTATGTTGTTGTGACATGCATGCCATTTTAATGTTATTGAAGCTTGAATAAACCCCACTGAATGAGAGTGGGGCTGACTATACCTTTATGATTCGTGGGGAGAAAAAACTAGAGAAGGAAGAGGAATTGTTGGTTTCTTTTGAAAGCGTGGAAGAAAAACTAATAGTAATTGTAGTGGGGGAAAAAACTTTTGGTCCCCTGCTTCCTTAGGTTGCCCTGGTCATCATTTCTCCAGCTTTTGAACCTTGGATGTTCTTCAGAATCTAGTATCTGTTCATTATTTAGCCTCTTTCCTTCTCTTGGATGGCAGAGCTGTAAATGGTATGTCTATAAGAGGGCTGGGCTTTCCAACAGACAACCACAAATGTCTTTTGTGGAAACCACCAGGAAATAATATCTTTTGGGATAATCATCACTTTTTTCTGCCACGGCTTTAGCTTGCCAGGAACACATTTTCCCTTCTACAACTGCTGGACTTTATTGCGGAAGAAAGTATCCCTTTGGAGGCACTGAAAGAGGCTGAGTTGTTACCTGCTGTTTGCTTTGGTCTGGTCACCAAATAACTCCTACAGAGTGCAGTGTACCTTGCCAGCTTCTTTGTATTTTTACATTTACAACCTTGAAAACTGGAAATACCCTTTTAGTTCAGCTCTGTTCTTTAAATCAGAGTAAATTAAATCTCTGGAGACCCACCCCTCACTCCCTCCACCCCTCCCTCCCTCCCTCCTTCCTTCCTTCCTTCCTTCCTTCCTTCCTTCCTTCCTTCCTTCCTTCCTTCCTTCCTTCCTTCCTTCCTTCCTTCCTTCCTTCCTTCCTTCCTTCCTTCCTTCCTTCCTTCCTTCCTCTCTCTCTCTCTCTCTCTCTCTCTCTCTCTCTCTCTCTCTCTCTCTCTCTCTCTCTCTCTCTCTCTCTCTCTCTCTCTCTCTCTCTTTCTTTCTTTCGCAACTCCCATCATCCCTCTGCCAAACCTGTGTTAACAAGTTGATTTATTGACAAGATAGTTTTCACATTGGGATGGAGAAAGGAAAATCTCTCTTGCCATTTACACAATCACCTATCCCATCCTCCTTTTGCTTCTGGCTTTTAAAGGTTATTTTAAAACAGTGAAAAAGAAAGCAGACTTGCTGCAAAGTCTCTAAATCTTCCCTGTTGTTTTTTTTCTGAGAAAATTTGTGTCTGTGTAGTTCCCCGCCTATTGCCTATCCCCGCCTATCCCTGCCTTTGGCACTTGGAGGCAAAGGCAGGGCTAGCTTTAAAAAATTGCACATTCTTCATTAAAAATAGCCGTGGGTGTTCTGAAGCTTTCCCTTAACATGGTAGTTAACTTACAACCAAATGGGCAGTGCAAATGGGTTTGGAACCTTCTTGGGCCTGCTGAAAGGACTGTGTTGTAGACAGGAGATAGATGGTGTATAGGTGTTGTAGACAGGAGATAGATGGTGCATAGGTGTTGTAGACAGGAGATAGATGGTGCATAGGTGTTGTAGACAGGAGATAGATGGTGCATAGGTGTTGTAGACAGGAGATAGATGGTGCATAGGTGTTGTAGACAAGAGATAGATGGTGCATAGGTGTTGTAGACAGGAGATAGATGGTGTATAGGTGTTGTAGACAGGAGATAGATGGTGCATAGGTGTTGTAGACAGGAGATAGATGGTGCATAGGTGTTGTAGACAGGAGATAGATGGTGCATAGGTGTTGTAGACAGGAGATAGATGGTGCATAGGTGTTGTAGACAAGAGATAGATGGTGCATAGGTGTTGTAGACAGGAGTTAGATGGTGCATAGGTGTTGTAGACAGGAGATAGATGGTGCATAGGTGTTGTAGACAGGAGATAGATGGGGCATAGGTGTTGTAGACAGGAGATAGATGGTGCATAGGTGTTGTAGACAAGAGATAGATGGTGCATAGGTGTTGTAGACAGGAGATAGATGGTGCATAGGTGTTGTAGACAGGAGATAGATGGTGCATAGGTGTTGTAGACAGGAGATAGATGGTGCATAGGTGTTGTAGACAGGAGATAGATGGTGCATAGGTGTTGTAGACAGGAGATAGATGGGGCATAGGTGTTGTAGACAGGAGATAGATGGGGCATAGGTGTTGTAGACAGGAGATAGATGGGGCATAGGTGTTGTAGACAGGAGATAGATGGTGCATAGGTGTTGTAGACAGGAGATAGATGGGGCATAGGTGTTGTAGACAGGAGATAGATGGGGCATAGGTGTTGTAGACAGGAGATAGATGGGGCATAGGTGTTGTAGACAAGAGATAGATGGTGCATAGGTGTTGTAGACAGGAGATAGATGGTGCATAGGTGTTGTAGACAGGAGATAGATGGTGCATAGGTGTTGTAGACAAGAGATAGATGGGGCATAGGTGTTGTAGACAGGAGATAGATGGGGCATAGGTGTTGTAGACAGGAGATAGATGGGGCATAGGTGTTGTAGACAGGAGATAGATGGGGCATAGGTGTTGTAGACAGGAGATAGATGGGGCATAGGTGTTGTAGACAGGAGATAGATGGGGCATAGGTGTTGTAGACAAGAGATAGATGGTGCATAGGTGTTGTAGACAGGAGATAGATGGTGCATAGGTGTTGTAGACAGGAGATAGATGGGGCATAGGTGTTGTAGACAGGAGATAGATGGGGCATAGGTGTTGTAGACAGGAGATAGATGGGGCATAGGTGTTGTAGACAAGAGATAGATGGTGCATAGGTGTTGTAGACAGGAGATAGATGGTGCATAGGTGTTGTAGACAGGAGATAGATGGGGCATAGGTGTTGTAGACAGGAGATAGATGGTGTATAGGTGTTGTAGACAGGAGATAGATGGTGTATAGGTGTTGTAGACAGGAGATAGATGGGGCATAGGTGTTGTAGACAGGAGATAGATGGGGCATAGGTGTTGTAGACAGGAGATAGATGGGGCATAGTGAATTGTCTTAACAATGCCCAGAGCCTCAAACCAGTCTAACCCAAGGAGGGTGGACCTGGGTGCCTCAGTGATCTGGATCGTTAAATGTCCCAGGAATTTTTTGTATTCTACTTTTACTTGTGCCTGCCCCTTTAATTGAATAGCGGCTCCCTGGAAATCAGCGAGGAGTATTTTGGAGGGCTGCAGGGGAATACGGTGTCTATTTTTAAACCCAATTTTCCTGAGAGTGTCCCAAGACATTATTGAAACTGAGGAACCGGAGTCGACCTCCATTTCGCAGGGCACCCCTTGAATTTTAACCCAAATTTTAATTTTGGGTTGTAACTGATGGATGGGCGAGATTTTTGTTTTGGCTCGTATGGACAAGACTGAGGGCTGGGGAATTCCCCTGGCTGGGGAAGGGACCTGGGTCCTACCTGCCGGAATTTCCTCAAGCTCGTGGAGGGTTTCCCGGTTCAAACTGCGGCATGCTGAGCGAATGTGCCCGGTCTTCCCGCATCCGTGGCATTTGGCGTTTCTGAAATGGCATGTGGCTCTGGCGTGAGCCCCGCCGCAGCTGGCACACTTTGGTTTCGGCCCTGTGGCGGTGGGTTTTGAACCCGGACCGGCTGGTCTGGATGGCCTGCGGTTCTTTCCGTGGTCGGCACTCATTTTGCTGTAGCGGGACATGATGTCGTCGATGCCGGTGTAGGTCTCTGGTTGCTCGTCGTCCGGTTCCCTGGCGTGGTGGACTGAACCGGCCGGGCTGCTTCTGTACACCAGAGAGCCCTCACGGTGGCTGTCTTCGTAGGCCATGATCTCTAACGTGAGTTGAGCGAGGTCCATCGTGGGCCTGGCTACCAGCTTCCGCTGGAGCCGCTCGTTAGAGAGACCGACGATAACCTGGTCTCTGATACGGTCTTCCAGGTCGGGAAATTGGCACCTGCGGGCGGCGTGACGTACCCCCGCGATGAAGGCTGTGGTGGTTTCGCCCGGTTGCTGGCGGCGGCGGGCGAAATGGAGGCGCCAGTATAGCTCGGACCGACGGGGCATGAAGTGCTTGCTGAGGCGGTCAGTCAGCACGGCGTACGGGACGATCGCGATGGGGTCAGGGCTGCAAAGCCCTACGGCGATGTCATAGACGGCGGGCCCGCTGAGACATAGGAGGGCGGCGGCTTTGTGGCGGTCCTCTGTTATCTTATTGACAACGAGGTAGCCTTCAATTTGTCCCCAGTGCGACTCCCATCCTTCAGGATGGCGGACGTCGAATTCTCTGACGTGACCTAAGTTTGCCATGGTCTGGGTCCACAGTACTGTTCAAGCTGCTGGGAAGGGTTCCTTTGCCCTCCAAGTGGCTTCAGCAGTGACTTGTCAGCGGGAGGGATCGGAACTCCTTCGCGGTGTGACTCGGCTCAGTTGGCAGCTCTATAGTACCGGGATCCCACCTTCGTCGCCAGGTGAATTGTCTTAACAAAGACAGGCGCGAGACCGTAGGCAAGCTTCAAAAGGTTTATTCGGTTCAGCTCCCGGCAGCTGACTGTCAAAACACTCCGGGTTTATATAGGGAACTGTCAAACGATTCAACCAATCAGGTAACTGTATTTCCCCGCCGTTCGGAGGACGGCCAATCAACACTCGGTACTTTGACAGCTCGGCGGCTGTCAGGGAATTCCTCTCAGCTGAGCGCTTAGCTCAGTTCGGAGGACCGAGTTGTAGACTGCGGATTTGACAGTTCCGGGAACTGTCAAATCTGGCGCGTGCGCGTTGGCCCCCGGCCGCTCTTTTGACAGCTGTCAACGGGAATGGCGGCCGGCCTGGCGGTGCGCATGCGTCGTTGCTTCGGGCGGCCATTTGACAGCTGTCAACTGTCAAATGTCTGCCGGCCCGGCTTTTGCTCGCGGCTCGGAAACTCCTGGTTTCCAAATATGATTCACATAGGTGTTGTAGACAGGAGATAGATGGTGCATAGGTGTTGTAGACAAGAGATAGATGGGGCATAGGTGTTGTAGACAGGAGATAGATGGTGTATAGGTGTTGTAGACAGGAGATAGATGGGGCATAGGTGTTGTAGACAGGAGATAGATGGGGCATAGGTGTTGTAGACAGGAGATAGATGGTATATAGGTGTTGTAGACAGGAGATAGATGGATAGATCCTGTTCACAACACAGTCCTTTCAGCAGTCCCAAGACGGTTCCACACCCATTTCCACTCTGATTCAAATGACCCCGAGGGTACAGATGAACCTCCACGACTCTCTGATTGCTCACCACTGACCCTCAGAGTGCTAAAGAGCAGATGACTGCAAAGAATATAAATCCTTCCATTCCCCACCATTCAGCGAGAACCGAAGAGGACCCTGGGATGAAAAGCGAAATATTTTTCAAGGAAAAAAAACACAAGAAAGTCCAATTGCCTTTTGAACAGCACCTTTGAGACACCATAAATGAAGGCTGGTTGCAGAGCACCCGAAACATGGTCATGTGGCCATGGGAGGGGGGAACCATTGGAATTCCAGAACCAGATGGTAAGTACCTTTCGGGAAGTCTGTTGGAACTTCAGATGGTCACTAACTGATCGTACGTTGAAGACTACTATTGATGTTTCTTCACATTTCATCCTATGAACCATGGAAAGTATACAGAGTGGACGAGCGTGTTTTAGCAGAACCTTTGAATAGAAAGGGCAGCTCTACCTCATTGGATTTCTTCTGTGTATGCAAACCCTCCACACATTGTTGTCATTTGCCTTTGACCCTGCAAACTGGATAACCAAATATGCATTCGGTACAAAAGGACATTTCCTTGGCTAAAGTTTTAGAGCTCTTGAGTATTCAGTATTTGCTATTCAAAGTAGCAGGTGCCTACGACTAGGCATGATATATGTGTTTTGGCTGTTGGACAGACTGTGCCAGCAACAGAAGAGTGGATCACAGAATAACAGAATTGAGAAGGACCTTGGAGGTCTTCTAGTCCAACCCCCTGCTCAAGCAGGAAACCCCATACCATTTCTTCTACAATTCTCTTCTTAAAAACCTCCAGTGTTGGGGCACTTCTGGAGGCAAGTCATTCCACTGATAAATTGTTCTAATTGTCAGGAAATTTCTCCTTAGCTCTAGGTTGCTTCTCTCCTCGATAAGTTTCCATCCATTGCTTCTTCTCCTGACTTCTGGTGCTTTGGCGAATAAGTTGACCCCAAATCTTCTTGGTGTCAGTCTCTTAGATATTGGGAACACTGCTGTCATGTCACTCCTAGTCCTTCTTTTTATTAAAGTAGACATACTTCTTTTCATTCAACTAGACATACCCAGTGGTGGAATTCAGCTGGTTCCTACCACTTTGGCAGAACTGGTAGCTATTTTTTTTTGTTGCCCAGGCCCAGAATGGACTTCTGGAAGCGGCATCCACACAGAGAACCGGTTGCTCACTTATTTGAACCCCACCACTGGACATACCCAATTCCTGCAACGGATCCCTTTCTAATGCCTGCCTCTGATCTCCTCAGGTGCATGGACCAGAAATCAAATTTGCCCCTTAAAATGTCTGCAAACAAGTTTAGTGGCAGATGCTTTCAAGAAGCATACTCAAACCAGGCTAAAGCTCCATTTTTCCCCCTGCTTGCAGTGATGATGAATTGCAGGGATGCAGTTCTAAAAAAAAAGTTTCACCCTCAATTATTCTTTATATAAGAAGGGCACCAGCCTGATAGGGACTAAAGACACCTTTTTGTTCACAAGGGCACGTAAATCCTTACAGGCATTCTCTTAACTACACTTATTGTATATGGTGAATTTTAAATTATATATGCTGGGTCCCATGTAGACTGTTGTGGAGTCCCAGCTGTGCTTTACATACTACCCATTCATCTACATTTCCTTTAAAGAAGAATTGAAGGTGTTTCTCTCTCTCTCCCCCCCCCCATATTCGGCATGATCTGCAAAAGATCCTATAACAGGAGTTTCCAACTTGGCAACCTTGCTGCCTGGGGAATTTTGGAAGTTGAAGTCCACAAGTCTTAATGTTACCAAGGTTGGAGAGCCTTGTCCTATAATGTAATTTGGCATAAAATCTTTCAAAAGTTCTGATCCAACCCAAATGTACATATTACCAACCAAGCAACATAGCAAGCAAGCAACTGGAAGAATTATTAGCATTTTCTCATTTTTCCAAGGGATCCTTTATATATGATCCTGACCATAAGGAAGTTAATATCTTTTGAATGACTTCTTTGTGGCTGTAGTGATCGTCAAAGGGTGAATCATGGGGTGATAGGCAAGTTTCCCATAGATTTGCAAAGTATGCTAGAGGAAACTACAACAGGGTGACACAGCCCATGGCATAGTCACTGTCTTAGAATGTTACATAAAGAAAACTCGCATTAAACCATAATTGTGTATATAAGCATAAGGCGTGAACCCAATCACAGTGCCTTTTTATTGCATTGTGAAACCTTATACCGTGGTTTCCCCATACAAGTGTATAGATCATTTAACGAGTTTACCTGTGCCATGCATGAATTATTCTTGGAAAATGTTTAAACCCACAAACATTCCTATGTCAAATGGTTTTGCTTCTATGAGTAAGGAATAGAGAGGGAAGAAACCAATCCTACGTCTGAAATCTGGCTGTAGACAAGGGAAAAAGAATTCAATATACCTTTGCCAGCATCCTTGTTGATTAATCCTGTAAGCTTGTATTTGTTAATCAAATAGCTACAGCATAAACAGACAAGAAAAAACTTAAATGTCTTCCAGCTAAACAATTGGAAAGGCATACTTATGGTACTGTATGAACTGTAACTTAGTAAAATAAGGTAGGTAGGCAGGCAGACAGACAGACACAACAGACAGATGCTTTGATAATGGGATGTTTGGATAGGTAGGTAATCTTGGTAAAGGTAAAGGTTCCCCCGCATAAGTGTGCTAGTTGTTTCCAACTCTAGGGGCCGGTGCTCATCTCCGTTTCAAAGCCGAAGAGCCAGCGCTTGTCCGAGGACGACTCCGTGGTCATGTGGCCAGCATGACTAGATGCCAAAGGCGCATAGAACGCTGTTACCTTCCCACCGTAGTGGTCCCTATTTTTCTACTTGCATTTTTTATGTGCTTTCGAACTGCTAGGTTGGCAGAAGCTGGGACGAGTAACAGGCGCTCACTCTGCTACGCGGCACTCGGGATTTGACCCACCAAACTGCCGACCATCTGATCGACAAGCTCAGCGTCCTAACCCACTGAGCCACCGCGTCCCTAGGTAATCTTGGTAGGCAATGTTAAATTGACTTTCAGAGATGTTTGGAAGAGGTTCATCATGGTACTGTGGTATATGTATTTACTTATTTACACAACATTTGTATGCTGCTTATTTTAAAACAGTGTTTCTAGAACTCAGCCACTTTAAACATGGTTGGCCGGGGAACTCTGGGAGTTGATGTTCACGCATCTTAAAGTGGCCAAGTTTGAGAAACACCATTCTAGAGACCCTCCTACCTCTGAGACATGTTAATTGTTCATGAGACGTGACTGCAGCTCTGAGCACATAGCTTAAAAGTAGAAGATCCACATCTTCACATCATCCTACTCACATCATCCTTCTCTAGCAGAACTAGGCCAGGATGTGGTACAAACTCATTAATTATGTGGATCTGGAGTCTGTCTGTCCTCAGTGCGGTATTTTTTATTGCTGTGTTTTGTGCTGTTTCTGAGGTTACTGTAAAATGCCTAGAGTTGCTTGGTGGGGAGATTACGTTAGAAAGTGGGTGAATGAATGAATGTCAGAGAAATTGACTGTCATCTTCTCTGTCCAAAAATGTGGTGGAGAAATTCTGAAAGACTGTTGGTGCCCAAAGTTGATTTTATTGTACACCACCCAGAGTCCCTTGATGAGGGAGGTGGGTGATTCTTAAATATGATAAATCATAATTATTTGCTTCCAGGTTTTCAAAAAGAGATCGGACAGTCATTTGTCGCAGGGGTAGGCAACCTTGGCTCTTTTATGACTCGTGGACTTCAACTCCCAGAATTCCTGAGCCAGCCATGCTGAGGGGAAAGGGAAAGTTTCCAAGCTGAGCCATGCTGGCTCAGGAATTCTGGGAGTTGAAGTCCACGAGTCCTAAAAGAGCCAAGGTTGCCTACCCCTGGTATAGGGTTTCCTGCTTAAGCAGGGGATTTGATTAGAAGACCTCTAAGGTCCCTTCCAACTGTGTTATTCTGCATTCTGTAATGAATCTCTCTGTAATTTCATCATGTTTTCCAAGCTGAACACTTTCAGATCCACTGACCTCCAGCTTCAACTTCCATAATTCTCCTTTCAGCATGGCCAACAAAAGGAATAAGTTTAGGGAAGATTGCCCCGGAAAGCTGAGTGTAAAGGACTAGTTGTTGGACTCACTGTGACAAAGGGCCATGCAGGTTATAATGCTATGTCGGGTGTAATATTGAAGTACATACTTGCCACACAGAAGAACCTTTGTGAGTGCATCATACTGCATCGTTATTGCTGCTGCATCGTTATTGCTGCAAGCAGCCCCAACATTCAGCATAATGCATGCATTTGGGCCAAAGTCAGCTGTAGCATGCAAGGATAAGTACGGTCATCTAAGGAGCATTAAGCCACATTTTAACTAGGATTTATTAAGCCACACAAATCTTTATCGCTATGTCATCTGTATTTATATCTTTATATCATATCTTTATGTCAAAAGAATAGGAGGGAGAGAACCAAATACAGAGCCTTGGTGGAGCAGTGGGCTAATGCCTCCTTAAGTAACACCAGCTGCCTGCAATTAGGGCAGGTTCGCATCCCACCAGGCTCAAGGTTGACTCAGCCTTCCATCCTTCCGAGGTAGGTAAAATGAGGACCCAGATTGTTGGGGGCAATTAAGCTGACTTTGTAATAATGCCGCTTGGGTGTGTGTGTGAAAGCCCTAATAAGCAGGCATATACATAGAATGAAGGCTACTGCTAAGCTTGTAAGCCGCCCTGAGTCTTCGGAGAAGGGCGGGATATAAATGGAATTAAAATAAAAAAAAATAAAAAAATAAAATAGTCAGTCCCTCTAAATTGTGATGAAGTGCCTTGCAGTTTTGCTCTCTTCTTCCTTCTAGCATGCTTTCCCTTTTTTTTTCGTTTTTAACTACGGTTTTGCAATGCCTAAATAGATAGGCTCACCTGGTCTGTGGAATTCCACTGATAAAGGAAACTAGCAACACCCTTCAAGTGAATGCTACTCAGCGTTTCGATTTAGCTGCCTCAGAATACTTGGTTGGGCTAGAAGAGTTCCAAGGTCCCTTTCAACTCTGTTCTGTATATTTGGAATTGGAAGCAGAGAAAGAAGCTGGTGTGTGAGAGTAAATGCAGAAGAAATTGGAGTAATATTTGATGAACTATACTGACTTCCTGTCTGACACATGGCTGTATTTGTAATTGAACGGATTTTAGGAGTGCTACTCATAAAGGGGAATATTTGTAGCTTGGGATTGAGATGTTGCTTAGTTTGGGTAATGAAACATCTGCAACAAAACAACCAAGCTCAGAGAGCACCAAGGACCTCTTACTTAGGAGCGCTTAAAATATAATTTGGTGTCCTCCTATTTGGTACCAAATGGGAATTTAAGGCCAACACATTTAGTAGATGTTAAATCAAGATCTAGTAAAAAAAACAACACAACATCTTGGTTTTTAGCCTTCATCCTTTTCATGTATATCTGAATTACAACATACATGATTTCCCATTCCTTTTACATCAGCCTTTCCCCATTGAGCACCCTTCAAATGTATCTTCCCAAATTCCAAACCAGCATAGGCTAGCAAAAATGTCTGGGTATTTAAATACAATGTACCTTAAAGGGGCAAGGCTAAAAAGACTGCTGCATGGATATCAGGTAATGGTATCTATAGTATAATCATATTCTCCCAACCAGCTTGTAAAGTGGATTAAGCTGACATTGATAGAAAGTGGACATTGGAATGACGTTGAAGATAGAGCAGAAATTTCTTGCCAGCTGCTACAATTAGAGTTGCCCATTAATAAGTGTGTGTGGGTTTCCTGGGTTCCAAGATCACCGCAGACGGGGACTGCATCCAAGAAATTAAAAGGTGCTTGCTCCTGTGGAGAAAAGCCGTGGCAAATCTAGACAGCACACTAAAAAGCAGAGACATCACCCTGTCAACAAAAGTGCGTATAGTCAAGGCTATGGTCTTCCCAGTTGCAATGTATGGCAGTGAAAGTTGGACCATAAGAAAGGCTGAGCGCAAAAGAATTGAGGCCTTTGAACTATGGTGCTGGAGAAGACTCCTGCGAGTCCCTTGGACTGCAAGGCGATCAAACCGGTCAGTCCTAGAGGAGATCAACCCTGACTGCTCTTTAGAAGGCCAGATCCTGAAGCTAAAACTCAAATACTTTGGCCACCTAATGAGAAGGAAGGACTCACTGGAGAAGAGCCTAATGCTGGGAAATAGATATTTGTCAGGTGCTAATCTATTGCCCTCTACATGCATTGGCCTCACAACCTTGTCGCTTCTTTTTAACCCTTCAGTTTTATAAGGAGATTTCTCCTTCTCCATGGTTTCTAGAATTGCATCAAAACAGAAAAATTGTCTCTGCCATTGGGCAAGATGGTTGACCAGATAGGTTAGATGCAAAATCCTGGGTTTATATAGCTGTTGAGGGGCACAGTACTAATACACGGTACATAAAACAAACAGGGTTTATTTGGTTTTTGGCTTATCATGTTGTGGGAGCTCAACCATTCTTGCTTGGAATTGGATGTAGAAACGCAACTGTTGTCCATTAACATTTCATACACTCTCTGTGTAATGTATGAACTGTATTAGGCCAATTCAAGATGACAAAGTGCTGTTGTGAGAATGGTCCTGTGGAATAGTGATTAGTACTCTTCATCAAGTAAGATGGTGAAAACGTGAACACCTGCACCCTGCTTGTGTTATCTTGAGTTGGCTCATAAAGATATATGGCTAGATGGAGCAGATCATGGTAACTTGCTATTTGGTGACTGGTTATCTCTGCTTCTTTCTTGGTTGGTTCTCTAATTCAAAGAAGCACTTCATAAGTGTTTCTCCCAATCCTGTGATCCAGTTCTGACTTGGTCCCACTTCCAAATCAGAAACTTTCTTGGAATGCTGCAATTCCTCTGTGATTTCTTCCAAAACAGAACCAGGTAACAAATTCTAGATGCCAAATCTATCCTTGGAAGAATCTCTTTACCCTGAGGACAAGCCCTTTCTTGAGTTACATACAGTGTGTTTCTCAGTAGCGAGTTGTAAAATATTCACACAGCTTGAAGCGTTTTCTCACTTGCTCAGAGCAGCTGGGAAATTAAGAGTCCCGTGAAACATCAAAATGAGGATTTACAAAGACCTTTTATCTTTCTCTCTCTCCCTCCGCAGTAGAGAAAGCTAAGCAGAAAGGAAATCACGTGGAAGATACCTTGTGTCGGCCTAGCTCTCCTTGAACTGAGGAGAGATTGTAGTGTGGTAAATAATCTTTTGCTTTGTCTGCACAAGGTTTTTAATTCAGCCTCTGGTATCTTCCCTTGACAGGATCTCAGGCAGCTGATCTGGGAAAACCCTCCAGCTGAAGTTCTGCATTACTACAATTAGTCAGATGGGATGTTGCTTTAGGCATGATGGGGCAATTTTCTGTTGTTATGCCATTTTTCCAGGGCTTGCTTATTTCTTATTCCTTCCCCAAGATACTGAGCTTAGTAGCACGGATCTCCTTGTTGCAGCAACATTTGGCAAGGTGACTGGAAAATCTGGAAATTGTGGTTCTAATACACCTGGAAGGTACATGATTTGGAAAGGCTTACTTACTTATCCCCCATGTCTGGTCTTGTGATATATATATTGCCCCTGCATATTGAGCTAGCCTAGATAATAGATCTTGATAGGTTGGGCCAGCACTTGTAAAAGAAAATTTTTTCCCTTCCATTTTCAGACACAAATGGGAGCAAAGGGGGCGTTAAATGAGTGTGCCCTCATTTTTCCCCCTCATTTTTTAAAATTCCCATTTATATCCCGCCTTTCTCCGAAGACTCAGGGCGGCTTACAATCTAAGCACAAATCAATGTGCTTAGCAATAGCCTTCATTCTATGTATATGCCTGCTTATTAGGGCTTTCGGGGGGGGGGGGCAAGTGGCATTATTACAAAGTCAGCTTATTGCCCCCAACAATCTGGGTCCTCATTTTACCTACCTCGGAAGGATGGAAGGCTCAGTCAACCTTGAGCCTGGTGGGATGCGAACCTGCACTAATTGCAGGCAGCTGGTGTTACTTAAGGAGGCATTAGCCCACTGCCCCCCCTCCTACTCCCTGTAAGTATCTGGAAAAGTAAACATCTGGAAACAGAGGGTTTACTTCTGTCCACTCGTCTGCTGTGACAGCTAGGGTCCCTGGAATGCTGTCAAAAAGGGATCCCCTCTTTTTTACTGGGTTGTTGGGTGAACTGGTGTTGGAACCATGAGTAAATATTCGACTAGACTAGCCTTGTATAGTGTCAGCAGGTTAGCAATTGTGTACCACTATCTTGCAAACTGTGATTATAAGATATTGTGGATTGGTTTTTCCTTGAGGCTGTTGGAGCCTGATTATGAGAATAGTAGGAATGGTTGGAGGATTTATTCTCAGGTGCCAGTTCCTCAAACAACTGTCAGTGATAAAGATCTGCCAACTAATTTAACAATCTGAGCATCGTCAAGAGGGTTTGACTTCAGATAATTATTTTTTCCAGTACTTCTAATGGATATGTCAATATCTAGAAGAAAACTCTAGTGGTGATAAAGAGTAGTTGCACATATATTTCAGTTTTGAAATGTAACAGCCCTTAAGGCCATATCCTATCCTATTTATTGCTCAATAAGTTTGTCACTTCTTGGTTAAGATTAATCCTATGCATAGAATGGTAGCCCCATTAACCTGCTGGTGATAGGCATCTTAGGATTCTTTCCCAATTAGAATCTGCAAATTCATTACCTGATGTGAAGAAATGTGTAGAGGGCATTGCCAATATAATAACATTGATGACTTGTTCCCAACCCTGAGAAAGTTGATGTGCTTCAATTGAGTATGCTATTGAGATGAGATGAAGCAGTTGGCTGCAACTTCGTCTCTCTGTTTCAAAGTGTTTGTACAGAGGTGCAATGCAATAGAATTAAGACTTAGGCATTTTTCAACCATGCCATTCCCATCGGAAAACTTTGTGCATTTAGCATGTTATGAAACATTTCTCTTCGGTTATTAGGTTTGCGCAGTCTCTTTGGTGTGAAGTTTGTCTCAGGGAGGCACCATTCAAGATTGCAAAGCTGAATTAGTTTAATTTTCTTCATCTAGGGTTTCTAATGTTCCTTTCTCTTGCTTGTTTTGGATCTTAGCAATCCAGCTGGGCGTTGATTTGAGAAAATTTCATATCCATCATTTTGATCTTGGGGGGTTCCTTGGTGCTCTATGAGCTTGGCTGTTTTCAAGTGCTGATGATGTTACCTATTTTGGGTCATGAAACATCTGCAAGAAAACAACCAAGCTCAGAGAGCACCACGGACTCCTCATTTCAATCCTGAGCTACAAATATTCTCCTTTATTGGATTTTCGTCTTGGCTCTTCAGCAAAATGCTCAACGTGGTCAAAGATAGTAATACTCACCCAATATAAATGTTTGATTGTTATAACATCCAATGCTTATCTTGGTATTAATTATATAATAAAACTGGAAAAAGGGACACTGCCTGAAACTGAACAGATAATAGCTTCAAAACAGACCATATGGTTATCAGATCATAAGATGAGGGTGATGACTAGCACCTTAAATTATTTTAAAAGCAATTAACAGAATATCCGAGTTGGAAGGGGCCTTGGAGGTCTTCTATCCAACCCTCTGCTCAAGCAGGAAACCCTATTCTTCTTTTCCTTAAATTAGACAGATTCATGGATAATAGTGTTATGATTCAGGGTCAGCCTGTGGGTTCGGCAGTTGGGTCGGACGATTCAGAGGAGGAGGAGGGGGGTGTTGGAGAGGTTGCTGAGGGTGTTGGAGAGCTTGCTGATGAGAGCCCCCAGCCAGGCCCCTCCCACCTGGTTACGACGCAGACCCAGCTGTTTGAGCCTGACAGCGTGGATGAAGATGACCCACAGCTGGCCCTGTTCAAGGACGCCCAACGCAGGAGGCAGTAAACAGAGGAAGACTATGGGGCACCTCGGAAGGAGGCAGAGAGAAGCCACGCCCTGAACTGTATAAAAGGGGAATGCGTGGGAGGGCTGGTTTGCTGAAGGCAACCGTTTGAATAGCTCCTGTTTCATGGTTCGTGTTTTGGTTTTGCTCTGTTTGCTTTTGTGTCCATAAATTTGGCAGGCTTAGTTCCAGCCTCTTGCCTTCTTGTAAAGGGGTTGTCCCTGCCTTATCTGCAGGGCCAGTAGTAGGCTGGTACAGAACAAATAGCCACTAAATGTCTAGTTTTAGGGTTACTATAATTTTGAATAACAGATGCTGGAGACAAAGATTGGGAACTGTTGTTACCTTTGTCCCATGCTTGTGAGTTGCTGGGATAATTTCTTCCAGAAGGCTTCTCATATGCAGACACATATGCATAACATTATCTAATCCCTCCACATTATTCATGCATATGGCCTCATAAATTTCATTCATAGGCCCAAGTATTGTGTCATGTTAGACCCTTTAAGGGTGATGTCAGCTAAATACCACAGAATGCATTTATTAGCCATCTACAAAGTCAGTGAGATATCTGAATGAATCTCTTGGGAAGCATCTATTTAAAAAAGTTACATCAACCTTTGGACTGGACTTGGACTAATGCACAATACATAAGTCAGTTCCTGACTTAATGCAATATACATGTATTTCAGGCTTTCCAGTTGCTTCATTACCTACCTGTGAGTGTAGTGAGATGCAAAGCTTAGTCATTGCAACAGACTTAAGTGGATTGCTCTGCAACGTTTCTTCCCGTTCCACACCACAGAAACACAACTCTTGATCTTTTATTGATTTATTGGGAGTCTTTGCAGATACACTGCTTAATTTCAGTTTGCTCGTGCCAATATAATTCATTGCGGGTTTCTTGTTGTAAAAGTATCCTGCTGCTTGCTACATCTGTAAGATTCTTGGAAATGAAGAAAACACAATGCTCAGCATGTGTCAGCATTGTGGTGTGGAGCTGATGCTTAAGATGAAAATGGAATGAGCCCTGAATTTCATATTGTGTGGGTAGTGTCTTACTCCAGTTAATTAGTTGTAAGTTGTCTGTTGCTACTCTTCTGGAACGAGTCCCAAGCAGAAGAAAGCAGTGATTTTCTAATGCAGTTGTTGCTTTGATTGGTGCTGAGATGTGAGGGAAATGAGAATATCCCTATAAAAAGGGATAATTAGCCAACTATTCTAAATAGTCCGATGGCATTTCGCTAGCAGGAAATGTAGGCTTGTCCCAAAGTGCCTCTTAGCAGAGCACTTACAGACAAGTCATTCCAGTAGTAGTGGCAGCAGAAAGAGATCCTTTTAGCAAGCCTTCATTTTAATATCCCACCAATATCTCCATTACAAGAGTGGTAACAACAACAATAACGATAATAATAATAATAATAATAATAATAATAATAATAATAATAATAATAATAATAATAATAATAATAATAATAAAGTTGGGAGGGACCTTGAAGGCCTTCTAGTCCAACCCCCTGCTTAGGCAGGAAGCCCTATACCAGGGGTAGGCAACCTCGGCTCTTTTATGACTCATGGACTTCAACTCCCAGAATTCCTGAGTCAGCTATGCTGACTCAGGAATTCTGGGAGTTGAAGTCCATGAGTCATAAAAGAGCCAAGGTTGCCTACCCCTGCCCTATACCATTTCAGACAAATGGCTGTCCAGTCTCTTAAAAACTTCCAGTGTTGGAGCATTCACAGCTTCTGGAGGCAGGTTGTTCCACTGATTAATTGTTCTGACTGTCAGGAAATTTCTCCTTAGTTCTAGGTTAATTCTCTCTTTGATTAGTTTCCATCCATTGCTTCTCGTCTTGCCTTCAGGTGCTTTGAAGAATAGGTTGACCTCCTCTTCTTTGTGGCAACCTCTGAGATATTGGAACACTGCTATCATGTCACTCCTAGTCCTTCTCTTCATTAAACTAGACCATACATACAATTAAACACACAGCTTGACAAACTCTTGCCTTGGTTAGGGGCACCAAAGCAAATATCTCTGGGGATCTCTAGTGACACTGGCAGCTGTTTCATAATGCTAGTTGGCAACAGTGGTCTATAAAGAAGAGAGAAGGAGCTTCATATCATATCTGGAGCGAGAGAAAAAGGATTTTATTGAAAAGAAGGATTAGGGGTGACATGATAGCAGTGTTCCAATATCTAAAGGGCTGCCACAAAGAAGAGGGGGGGGGTCAACCTATTCTCCAAATTACCTGAAGGCAGGACAAGAAGGAATGGATGGAAACCTATCAAAGAAAGATCCAACCTAGAATTCTAAGGAGAAATTTCCTGACAGTTAGAACAATTAATCAGTGGAATGACTTACCTCCGGAGGTTCTGGGTGCTCTATTCATCACTGGAGGTTTTTAAGAAGAGTTTGGACAGCTATTTATCTGAAATGGTTTATGGCTGTGGTGACGAACCTATGGCACAGGTGCCACAGGTGGCACACAGAGCCCTCTCTGCGGGCATGCACGCTGTCGGCCCAGTCCTAGGCCTTCAGCTGGGTTTTATAAAACCTTTTCACTTTAGGCTTCCACCGCCATGTGCAAAAAAAAAAGGTTCAATCAATCAATCAATTTCAACTTCTCGCGGGGAAAAAAAAGATCTCGCAAAGTTGGAATTGATTGATTGAACTTTTTAGTCCCACCCAGTCTGCCGTTACCACTGTAGCCACGCCCACCCAATGGGCCATGCCCACCCAATGGGCTACATCCACCCAAAGGGCCATAATCACCTAACGGGCCACGCCCACCTGGCACCCGACGATACGTAAGTGGGTTTTGGGTTGCAGTTTTGGCACTTGGTCTCTAAAAGGTTCGCCATCACTGGTATATGGTCTCCTGTTTGAGCAGGGGCTGGACTAGATGAGAAGACCTCCAAGATCCCTTCCAACTCTGTTATTGTTATAACTGGTTGACAATTGTTGTTTTTTTCTTGTTTCTCATCTTCTTGTCTCCTCTTTTTAAAATCGAGTCTGTGCTTAATAGACATGTGAACCGTAATATTTGGACTTCTTATTTTCAATGTATTCCAAAAAGTCACCTGCACGGAAGTTTAGGTAAAAGTCTGGGATGTGCATTGTTTTGGATGAGAAGTTAAAAATGTTTCTTGAGAATCCCACAGGAATTCCTGACTGTTGCCTTTTTCCTGAACAAATCAGGCTTGGTTTAAGAGGTTGCAGATAATTGTTATGTTCACACATCTGTACTGCTCCAAACATCTGTTTTCCTTTCAGATCCAAAATACTGCCTGATCATAAATGTGTCATTACATTTAAACCAATGTTTCTCAATTTTAAGTTGGGTGCGCTCCAATGCTTGCTGAAGCTAAGAAACACTGATTTTGTTAAAAATTTACAATTAAGGCAAACAATTAAGGAATTAAAAATTATTCAGTTAATGGAAACACCAAGCTTTTTTTAAAGAGCTTCTTTTCAGCTTCAGAAATGACATTATTCTCACTGTTGCTTTGCTAGATAGTGGTTTGATGAATGTTCTATCACACTCAGGTTAAGGGGTTCTAAATAATAACTGGGAGAATTATTGTAGGATTTGCCAGATAAAGATGTATAAAATGAGCTTGAGACACCAAGCTTGCTTTGTTTCAGAGCAATATTAAACAGCTGGTGTTTTTCCAAAGATGTCATACATTCATAGCAGTAGCCAGATGTCCTCTTGGTTTATAACTAAGAATCTTTGTGTAAACTCAAAGATACTCCAGTAATACATGTGGATGAGATCTGAGGTAATTAAGTGGCTAAGGAAGAGGCCTGAAAAAATCTAAAAACTCCCTCAAAATCTGTACATGCCTATTGGGCATGTTATAAAGCAAGCAAGCAGAACTTCTAATAAATAAAATTTCCATAGTTTATGTTTCTTAGGTAAAGGTAAAGGTTCCCCCGCACATTCATGCTAGTCGTTTCCAACTCTAGGGGCCGGTGCTCATCTCCGTTTCAAAGCCGAAGAGCCAGCGCTTGTCCAAGGACGTCTCCGTGGTCATGTGTCCGGCATGACTAGACGCCAAAGGCGCACGGAACGCTGTTACCTTCCCACCGTAGTGGTCCCTATTTTTCTACTTGCATTTTTACGTGCTTTCGAACTGCTAGGTTGGCAGAAGCTGGGACGAGTAATAGGCGCTCACTCTGCTATGCGGCACTCAGGAATCGACCCGCCAAACTGCCGACCTTCTGATCGACAAGCTCAGCGTCCTAACTCACTGAGCCACCCTGTCCTTTCATGAAATAGAACAGCCATTTAATACTGATATTGTTGGATGTGTTGACTAGGGGTTTATTTATAATCACCCACAGGCTGAGTTGCCTGCGGTTCCAGTAATTAGACACAGGTAAGGGGTCTAAGAAAATGAGTGAACTTTAGCTGCTTCTCCAGGATGGAGGTGCAAAGAAAGGAATATATTAAATGTAGACCTCAACTTATAACCATTTGTTTAGTGACCATTGGAAGTTACAATGGCACTGAAAAGAGTGACTTATGTCCATTTTTCAAACATACTCCTGTTGCAGCATCATATTTGATTATGTGAATGCTTGGCAACTGGTTCATATTTATGACGGTTGCATGTTCCAGGATGACGCGATCACTTTTTGCAACCTTCTGACCAGCAAAGTGGATGGGGAGGTCATTCACTTAACAACCATGTTGCTAACTTAACAACGGCAGTGATTCACTTGACAACCGTGGCAAGAAAGAAGGTAAAGTGGGGCAAAACTCACTTAACAACTGTCTCGCTTAACAGCAGAAATTTTGGGCTCCGTTGTGACCATAAGTCAAGGAGCCCCTGAATAGTGCAGATAGGAACGCTTTGCATTGCATTCTGTTCTGAAATCTAAGTCACAATGTTCATGTTTTTGTAGGTATTTGGAATGAATCAGTAGAAACGAAGCTGGAATAGAACCAGTCCTAGCGTATTGGTTAGAGTTTGAAGGATGATAGCTCCCAGATACCCTGTCCCACCACGAGGGAACTTTTGTAAATAATGGAGTTACCATAAACCTTTCACTTGGGGTTGTCATATGTCAGGTTCCCATTGATTTCTTAAAAAAAAAACAAAAAACAAATCAAAATAATAACATGGTGATTAAGCGGCATGGGCAGGCAAGTAAGTATCAAGGAACAGTCTAAACCAGGGGACTTCAAACTTGGCAACTTTTAAGACTTGTGGACTTCACAACTCCCAGAATTGGGAGTCTTAAGAAAATGGTTGACCTTTTTTTGCTGGAGATACTCAAAGAGAAGCTGAATGCCTGTCTGTCCACTGTCCCTGGATACATAACATGATGAAATAATTCTACTTTATTATAAGGCTACATTAACAGAATCTTGCAAGTCTGAAGGTACAAACTTCCCACCTCCACTTTTAAATACTTGATTTATTAGGACGGGTCCTTCCTAAGTTTCTTTTCTCTGAACATTAAGCAACTGGGGGCTCCTTCCTCTCTTCTCTGATTGTTTCCTAGGCAGCATCTCTTCCGCTCATTTTCCAGGGTCATCCACAAATTCCATTACATCATCTGCATGCTTTGGACTGGAAGATGTTTAGAGGCCTGTCCAACCTTTGTATCTATGACTCTGTGACAATTTCTCTTTAAACCAGAGGTGCTATGTTACTTTTATACTTTCAAGTTAGATGGTACCAACTGCTCTGTAACAGAAAAGAGAGGATAAGTAAAACAGGACAGGTCTGTTCCCACAGGACTGTTCCTAATCTCAGTTAACATTACCTGTCCAGCAGGAAGAAGTACTGTACTATGGACAGAATTGGACAGGTGAGTAAGGTGGTAGTAACAGCATATTGACGCTGAGGTGTTATTCTGCTTCTCTTGTTCATTTACTCTTGTGAATTTCTTTGCCACAAAGTTCAGTCCAAATTGAAGGTAGTAGTGTGATCTAAGAGCTTACAACAATGGCAAACACTTTTTTTCATCTCATACTTTGTTCCATGTGTTACTTGTTTGGTTTCACTTAAGGTGAGCAGACCAATTTTTTTTACTAATTCTTGGAAGCACATCCCTCTTCTAGGTCCATGGAAAACACTTGAACATCTGCTTGCCAGACTTTGCAATGGGGATTTGCAACACTCTGGTTAAGCGATTTGACTCATTAACTAGGGGTTTCACAATATTGCAGTGGTTGTTTTTTTTTTGTAAAGAGGCTGCTGAATTCAGATGATTGAATTCAGAAAAATGCTTATTTTTTTTCCTCCTCATCCAATTGTATTAGTATGAAAGAGTAAAGGCTGATCTCTAGGCACACATGTCACAGTCTGCTCAGGACTTGGGCACCTGCTTATTCAGTTCCCTGTATTTGTAACAAAAATAAGCTTTTGAGTAGGCAGCAAGTTAAAATAAAAGGTACTTTCAATATACAGATTACTTGTTCTTCCTGTAGAAGGAACTGAATAGTGCCCTGAAAAAAGACTTACTAAAAATGTAACTATATTATCAATTTCAGTAGAATAACTTTCCAAAACTTGGTGCCCTTCAGATGAGTTGGATTTGAAGTACATAATCTTTGGCCAGTCAGTCAGTAGCTACCATGAGTAGAGATTATGGAGGTTGAACCCTAATGTATCTTCAGAGACAGCTGCAGTTAAGGGATGTAAATACCACGATTGATGTATTGTGGAATGGAGGTGAACTTTAATTGAACACTAGGGTATCAGAATGTCATACATATTGCATGTCTTTTAAAAATGGAAAGGTTTACAGTTTTATTCATGAGTGCCACTAGTGAATATCAATGCAGAAGGGAAAAGTCATCTGAAAGACTAGCTCAGACATGTCAAACACAAGGCCCGGGGGCCGGATCCGGCCCGCGAAGTGGTTTCATGTGGCCCACGAAGCCATCCTGGAAACAGTGAGGGAACGGCCCCCACTGCCTTTGCCCTGGCCCAGAGACCCTCCTCCTGCCAGAGACCCTCAGATCTGTCCCACTCCTGCCCGGGCCCCCACAGGCACCCTTGATGCGAACGATGTAGAGCTGGCCACGCCCACCCAGTAGGCCATACACACTCTAGCCACGCCCACCCAGTAGGCCACGCCCACCCGGCCCCCTGAGGGTAACCGCAATGCTGATGCGGCCCTCAATGAAATTGAGTTTGACACCCCTGGACTAGCTCGACTAAGTCAAAGCCTTGGTGGAGCAGTGGGCTAATGCCTCCTTAAGTAACACCAGCTGCCTGCAATTAGTGCAGGTTCGCATCCCACCAGGCTCAAGGTTGACTCAGCCTTCCGTCCTTCTGAGGTAGGTAAAATGAGGACCCAGATTGTTGGAGGCAATTAAGCTGACTTTGTAATAATGCCGCTTGGGGTGTGTGTGAAAGCCCTAATAAGCAGGCATATACATAGAATGAAGGCTACTGCTAAGTTTGTAAGCTGCCCTGAGTCTTCGGAGAAGGGCGGGATATAAATGGAATTAAAATAAATAAAAAATAAATAAAATAAAATAAAGCTGAATCCAGAGAGAAACGTTTATTCACCTGTAACTCCAGTGGTATGTATAAAACTCAATACAGGTACGGCTCTAATGGAGCCTACCCATCCTGGTTGTCACTCATGACAGGCATAGATTCGGCCATCCAGGTGACCGACCTGAATTTATAACCTTTTTTCCAGTGGTTGTTAAGCGATTGTTGCAATTGTGAAGTGAACCATCAGTTATGGGCTGGTTTGGCTCTGAACCAGAAAATGCTGGGTTTTGGCAAAGCCCTTGTAAAATGTGATCATATGACCATGTTTGCGGCAAAGCGCCGTGTATGTGACCAGGTTGCCAAGTGCCTGAAGTGTGGTCACCAAGGGGGGGGGAGGGGGAACAGCTGTCATAACTTTGACCCAGAGAGGTCCATTGGGACTTCAGGGGTCACCATGTGACCGGTTGTCCGTCAAGGATCTGCCTGTGTGCTGTGAGGTACATTTTAAGTAGGACAGAGATCTATTACAGGTAGTCCTTGACGTAAGACCACAACTAAGCCCAGAATTTATGTTGCTGAGTGAGAAATTGGTTGAGTTTTATCCCATTTTACAACTTCTCTTGCCACAAGTGAACTATTGCAGTTGTTAAATTAGTAACACAATTGTTAAGTGAATCTGGCTTCCCCATTGACTTTGGTGGGACACTGCGACCGTCATAAATTAAGAGCCAGTTGTCAAGCAGCCGAATATAAATCACATAACCATGGGGATGCCGCAACAGTCGTCATAAGTCACTTTTTTTCCAGTGCTGTTGTAACTGAACAGTCACTAAATAAACATTTGTAAGTCGAGGACCACCAGTATTATAAATGTATCTGTTTTTGAAGGAATGCTGAAACGGTGGTCTTTATCCGCACATGCTGACGATGCAGCGCTTTTTAATTATATAAAAGGATTTATGGCTTCTCACATTGTATAGATCAAACACTGTATCAGGATGATGGAAAACCCCAGCTGAAATTTCTGGATTCTCATATTGTGCTTGCTTGCTCACATCTGTGCTATGTAACGGAGTGATGCAATGCTTCTAGAATGGGGTTTCCCATTTTATTCCTGCAAATCAGAACATTTACCGGCAACTTCTTGAGTGTTAAACAGAAATGTTCAGGATTCCCATCCCCCAGCCCCATGTTTTCTGGAAATTATATAGCAGATACTATAAAAAGAAAGCTTCATTATTTTGCCCAGAAAATGAAGACAAGTCTGATAGAAATCATTTTCTGAAACCAGCTGTTGAAAATTGGTTGAAGAGTTGACAGTTTACTCAATAAGGATAAGAGAAGGAAGCAGCAGCAGAGTATTAACAGCTATTCAGAAAGAAAATATTCTTAAATATGGTATTTAACAAAGCTATAGGTGTCATCATTATTAACCCTTTAAAGCAAGGTAGTGCCTATAAGAAGTGCGGATTTATTTTCACTTTCTTATCTGTTTCCTAACTTTAAAAAGCTACTTATAAAACTTATTTAACTTGGTATGGATCTTTTTCCTCTGCAAGGACTCAGTCTTGGATTTGGAAAAAAATAAATTAGCATTCCTAGTTTTAGGGTTTGTTAGGGCTGATGTTTTGATGGCTGATTTTCAACTCTTCAAGTCCTTCAGGAGAAGGGCGGTATAGAAATTAAATTAATAAATTAATAAATAACTCTGATCAGTAGTGTTGACCCAGTTTATCTGCTTGTTTGTGAATTGTCAATATGCCAAATTGTGTGAACCATCTTATTTATTTGCTTGGCTACCTTTGGTACGATTTGATGTTGTGTCTTCCCTCCAGCAGTGTGTATAGGAGGCAGAACGACAAAAGGGGCACTGTGCCAATAAGCCACAAGCCATGCCCAAGACAGCACATGCACACACCCCAAAACAATGGAGCCGGTGGCATAATAGTGCAACCCTGCTTTTGTCATTTGGAGGAACACAGCTGAAATCTGCAGTTGACCCATAGCATCTTTCAAAACTCTAGGAAGCTCAGAGTATTAAAAAATATAGATAATCATTAAAACAATGTATTAAATGTTTACAGTCAACAAAACAGAACCATTATGTGGCCTCTAAATGCCTAATATTGGAACTTTGGATCCAGTTCATTAGTCCCCTTTTGGAAGTAGGTCGTAACTTCAAATGGCCACTAAGTGACGTCTACTTCCTTCCTGAGTTGGCTACTTTCAAGTCAATTATATCTTCCACCTTGCTTGAAAAGCATCTTGAAAGGACGACAACACATAAGGCTCAGCCAATCTCAGTGTATACATGGTTGTACTTTGACAATAAAAGTTCGTTCATTCATTCATTCATTCATTCATTCATTCATTCATTCATCTCCCCTTGGATGGATGCTGGTTCAAAGGGATGGGGGGCTATTAGGATAGCCTATTTCCTGTCCCCCACTTCCCCCTTTGACCTCTTACAAGTTTTCAGCCTGCGTGAATTGGGCGTATGGATCCTACCAGGCCCAAGTGGCCCCCAAAGTCATGAGGATCTGAGACATAAAATACTTCGTAAGAGACAACAAGCCACAGAGAAGAGGGGCTCAACTTATTTTCTAAAGCACCAGATAGCAGGGCAAGAAGCAATGGATGGAAACTAATCACGGAGAGAAGCAACCTAGAATCAAGGAGAAATTTCCTAACCCTGAGAACAATTGAGCAGTAGAACAGCCTGCCTTCAGACGTTGTGGGTGCTCCATCACTAGAGGCTTTTAAGAAGAGACTGGACAGCCACTTGTCTGGAACGGTTCAAGGTCTCCTGCTTGAATGGGGGGGTTGGACTAAAAGACCTCCAAGGTCCCTTCCAGATCTGTTCTGATTGATGTTGAATTAAACCTGGATGGCTACTGGTATTCAGTACCGCTCTGATGAGATTAGGGATATTTTGCTGTACCAGTATTGATTAGACAGCACAATGATGACTAACTACATCCTGACCAGTTGTAATTTTGGACTTGCCTTCAAGGGCAGCACCATGTAGAATGAGTTACCATAATCTCCGTGCAATATGACAAGGGCATGAGATCCTGTCCTTGAGCCAAAGTTCAGAAAAAAGAAGCAGAGCGCACACAGCATTCTGAATCTGAAAAGGGAAAAGATAGTTACCCAAGACTGGGCGTCTGGGTGTGGCGATCGTCAAGGGAAAAAGAATGAGATGAGACAGATAAGAAGTAAATTGGGAAATATATTGAACAGCCCCCTCCAAGCTAAATCGAATCTTTAAGGGCTGGAAATAATCCACAGAGTCTTATGATCGTCCGCGTTTTGTCAAAATCCGTAAGCAAATCCAAATCATTTTCTAAGGTCTTGCTTCTTGCTAATGTCAGAATATGAATCACCGGTACGCCAGAGGCTCACTCTTTCAGAATTGCTGAAAGAACACAAGAGATGAAGCTGCTGGCCCCCCACACACCCCCACCCTCCCACACCCTCCCACATACCCTGCAGTACACAGAAGATGTATGTCTCCCCTTTTTAAAAAGGAAAATTGCTCTGTTGCGAGGAATTGGTGTTTCCAGACAAATACAATAATTGCAAATACTTAATTACTTTAGGGACAAGGTGGCTCAGTGGGTTAGGATGCTGAGCTTGTCGATCAGAAGGTCGGCAGTTTGGCAGGTCGAATCCCAAGTGCCGCGTAACAGAGTGAGCGCCTGTTACTCGTCCCAGCTTCTGCCAACCTAGCAGTTCGAAAGAACGTAAAAAATGCAAGTAGAAAAATAGGGACCACTCCGGTGGGAAGGTAACAGCGTTCCGTGCGCCTTTGGTGTCTAGTCATGCCGGCCACGTGACCACGGAGACGACCTCGGACAAGCGCTGGCTCTTCGGCTTTGAAACGGAGATGAGCACCGGCCCCTAGAGTTGGAAACGACTAGCACGCATGTGCAGGGGAACCTTTACCTTTACCTTTACCTTTAATTACTTTCCCTCATCCCACACCAGTTGCCCATTTTGTATGCACTGACACTGATAAAAAGTGGCCTGAATTTTTTTGGATAGTTATGGTGTCTCAAAGCTTTTCTGTGGTTTTTCTCAACTTCTTCTCCAGGCATCTAGGTTGCATTAACAGAGGGATAGAATCAAGATCATGTGAAGTACTAGTCCTGCTTTGTAAAACCTTATTAAGACCCCACTTTGAATACTGCATCCAGTTTTGGTCACCATATTATCAAAAAGATGTTGAGACTCTGGAAAGACTGCAGAAAAGAGTCCGCAGAGATGATTAGGGGCTGGAGGCTAAAACATACGAAGAACAGTTGCAGGAATTGGGATGTCCAGTCCAGTGAAAAGAAGGACTGGGATGACATGATAAGGGTGTACCAATATTTGAAGGGCTGCCGCAAAGAAGAGGCAGTCAACCTATTTTTAAAAAGCACCAGAAGGCAAGACAAGATACAAAGGATAGAAACCAATCAAGGAGAGAAGCAATCTAAAACTAAGGAGAAATTTCCTAACAGTCAGAATAATTAACCAGTGGAACAGCTTGCCTTCAGAAGGTGTGAGTGCTCCATCACTGGAGGCTTTTAAGAAGAGACTGGGTAGCCATTTATCTGGAATGGTATAAGGTCTCCTTGTTCTGAACCAGCCCTCTTCCGGCCTTGTAGTAAGGCAAACCCCTATTCTAACAGAAGAGACTGGAGAGCGTCCAAGGCTGAAAAGCGTCTGCCAAGATTTATTAGTCAATTAACAAAACAAGAAACAAAAACACAGGAACTTGAATCCTCAAGCGGAAGGGTTGCTTTCAGCAACCAGCCCCTCCCCAAACACTCCTTTTATTGAGAGCTCAGGGCGTGGTCTCCCTGTGCCTCCTCCCGAGGAGTCCCACAGCCTTTCTTTGTTTGTTCCTGCTCGACTGCCTCCTGCGTCGGGCGTCCTTGAACAGGGCCAGCTGTGGGTCATCATCCTCCGCACTATCGGGCTCACGCAGCTGAGAAGAGGTCCCCGGCTGAGGGCTCTGCAAAGCCTCCAAACCATCATCAGCCGGTTCGTCTCCCTCCTCCCCCTCATCTGAGTCATCCGATACATCGGAGCCGGCTGTCGGACCCACAGGCTGGCCCTGAGTCACAACACTCCTGTTCGAGCAGGGGGTTGGACTAGATAGAAGATCTCCTAAGTCCCTTTCAACTCTTAATCTGTTATTCTGAAATGTGAGCACCTTGGGACTATGTCCATTGGAATGACAAATTCTGACCATGGAAAGATAGGCATGAAAGGCCAAGTATTTTCCTTGGTTGTATGTTTTCAAAGACTAGTTGCTGCCAACTTGCAGATGCTTCAAAGAGTATCCTAAGTTGCCAGAAAGATGGGCGTAAATTACTCTGGGACAACTTCCAACTTGCCACCATTGGATCTTGAAAAGCCATCTCCTCCTATTTTCATCATATTCTGATTGCTTAGTTATTTGAGAATAATATTAGTTCACACTTTTCATTACTGAGATGATTTCATTGACAAGGAAGTCATTGTCAATGTAAATATTCGGCATTATTCTTAAAAGTGAACTAGGTGTTCCTTTATTCATGAGTACATGGATCAGGAAGCCAAAAGTTGAATCAGCTTAGTGATGCAGTAAAAAAAAGACAGCTGTTCTGCCTTTTGTGACAATTGCAAAGCATGGGCCAGTCAGAACAGGGATACTGACTCCCTTATTAGAAAAAAAAGTCTATAATCTGTAAAGTGGTGCTTCATAAATGGTTAATCTTCTCTCTGGAGCTGGAATAATTTGTGAGATAAAGACAGAAATGTGATTGATAACACCTGTTTCTTTTTTTAAAAAAATTGGGCTTCTATTATAGTATTCATCATAGTTTCCAATATGTTTCCAATATGTCTATTTTTAAAACACTGTTTTGGAGGGGTTGATGTGAAGAAAAGAACATTTTAAAAATTCCAGGGAATTTCTTAAAAGTTCTTTGGGAGGGTTTTTGC